>NC_139007.1:27671398-28871398 GCF_964374135.1 Grampus griseus | reverse complement strand
GGTTCCATTTGTTTGTGTTTATTTCCATTACTCTAGGAGACGGATCAAAAAAGCTATTGCAGTGATTTATGTAAAAGAGTGTTCTGCCTATGTTTTCCTCTAAGAGTTTTATAGTCTCGAGTCTTACATTTAGGTCTTTAATCCGTTTTGACTTTATTTTTGTGTATGGTGTTAAAGAATATTCTAATTTCATTTTTTTTGCATGTAGCTGTCCAGTTTTCCCAGCACCATTTATTGAAGAGAATGTCCTTTCTCCATTGTATATTCTTGCCACCTTTATCATATATTAATTGACCATAGGTTCATGGGTTTATTTCTGGGCTTTTTATCCTGTTCCATGGATCTATATTTGTTTTTGTGCCACTACCATACTGTTTTGAACTGTAGCTTTGTAGTACAGTCTGAAGTCAGGGAACCTGATTCCTCCAGCTCCATTTTTCTTTCTCAAGATTGCTTTGGCTATTTGGGGTCTTTTGTGTCTCCACACAAATTTTAAGATTTTTTTGTTCTAGTTCTGTGAAGAATGCCATTGGTAATTTGATAGGGATTGCATTGAACCTGTAGATTGCCTTGGGTAGTACAGTCATTTTGACAGTATTGATTGTTCCAATCCAAGAACATGGTATATCTTTCCATCTGTTCGTGTTATCTTTGATTTCTTTTATCAGCATCTTATATAGTTTTTGGAGTGCAGGTCTATTGCCTCCTTAGGTAGGCTTATTCCTAGGTATTTTATTCTTTTTGATGCTATGGTAAATGGATTTTTTTTAAATTTCTCTTTCTGATCATTCATTGTTAGTGTATAGGAATGCAAACGATTTCTGTGTATTAATTTTGTATCCTGCAACTTTACCCATTTCATTGATGAGCTCTTGTAGTTTTCTAGTAGCATCTTTAGATTTTCTATGTATAATATGTCATCTGCAAACAGTGACAGTTTTACTTCTTTTCCAATTTGGATTCCTTTTATTTCTTTTTCTTCTCTGAATGCCATGGCTAGGATTTCCAAAACTATGTTGACTAATAGTGGCAAGAGTGGGCATCCTTGTCCTTTTCCTGATCTTAGAGGAAATGCCTTCAACTTTTCACTGTCGAGCATGATGTTAGCTGTAGGTTGGTCAAATATGGCCTTTATTATGTTGAGGTATGTTCCCTCTATGCTCACTTTCTGGAGAGTTTTTATCATAAATGGGTGTTGAATTTTGTCAAAAGCTTTTTCTGCATCTACAGAGATGATCATATGGTTTTTATTCAGTTTGTTGATGTGCTGTATTACACTGATTGATTTGCATATATTGAAGAATCCTTGCATCCCTGGAGTAAATCATGGTGTACATTTGATCATGGTGTATGATCCTTTTAATGTATTGTTTGATTTGATTTGCTAGTATTTTGAGGATTTTTGCATCTATGTTCATCAGTGATATTAGCCTGTAATTTTCTATTTTTTGTGATAACTTTATCTGGTTTTGGTATCAGGGTGATGGTGGCCTCGTAGAATGAACTTGGGAGTGTTCCTTCCACTGTGATTTTTTTGCAATAGTTTCAGAAGGATAGGTGTTAACTCTTCTCTAAATGTTTGGTAGAATTCGCCTGTGAAGCTATCTGGTCCTGGACTTCTGTTTGTTGGGAGTTTTTAAATCACAGTTTCAATTGCAGTACTTTGGATTGGTCTGTTCATATTTTCTATTTCTTTCTGGTCTAGTTTTGGGAGGTTGTACATCTCTAAGAGTTTGTCCATTTCTTCCAGGTTATCTATTTTATTGACACATAGCTGCTTGTAGTAATCTCTTATGATCCTTTGTATTTCTGAGGTGCCCACTGTAACTTTTTCTTTTCTTATTTTATTGATTTGAGCCCTGTCCCTCTTTTTCTTGATGAGTCTAGCTAAAGTTTTTCAACTTTATCTTTTCAAAAAACCAGCTTTTAGATTCATTGATCTTTTCTGTTGTTTTCTTCATCTCTTATTTCATTTATTTCTGCTTTGATCTTTATGATTCCTTTCCTTCTACTAACCTTGGGTTTTGTTTTTCTTTCTCTAGTTGCTTTAGGTGTAAGACCAAGTTGTTTATTTGAGATTTTTTCTTGTATCGCTATAAACTTCCCTCTTAGAAGTGCTTTTGCTGTGTCCCATAGGTTTTGGATCATCATGTTTTCATTTTCATTTGTCTCTAGGTATTTTTTTATTTCCTCTTTGATTTCTTCAGTGATCCATTGGTTGTTTAGTAGCATATTGTTTAGTTTCCACATATTTGTGGTTTTCAGTTTTTTTTTCTTGTAGTTGATTTCTAATCTCATAATGTTGTGGTCAGAGAAGATGCTTGATATGATTTCAATTTTATTGAATTTACCAAGGCTCGTTTTCTGGCCCAGCATGTGCTCAATCCTGGAGAGTGTTCCATGTGCACTTGAAAAGAATGTGTACTCTGCTGCTTTTGCATGGAATGCTCTATAAATATCAATTAAGTGCATCTGATCTAATGTGTCATTTAAACCTGTGTTTTCTTTATTGATTTTCTGTGTGGATAATCTGTCGATTGATGAAAGTGGGGTGTGAAAGTCTCCCAGTATTATTGTTGATTTCCCTTTTTATGGCTGTTAGTATTTGCCTTATAAATTGAGGTTCTCCTATGTTGGGTGCATATATATTTACAGTTGCTATATCTTTTTCTTGCATTGATCCCTTCATCATTATGTAGTGTCCTTCTTTGTCTCCTGTAACAATCTTTATCTTAAAGTGTATTTTGTGTGATATGAATACTGCTACTCCAGCTTTCTTTTTTTTTTTTTTTGCCGTACACAGGCCTCTCACTGTTGTGGCCTCTACCGTTGCGGAGCACAGGCTCCAGATGCACAAGCTCAGCATCCATGGCTCACAGGCCTAGCCGCTCCGCAGCACGTGGGATCCTCCCAGACCGGGGCACGAACCCGTATCTCCTGCATCGGCAGGCGGACTCTCAACCACTGCGCCACCAGGGAAGCCCTCCAGCTTTCTTTTGAGTTGCATTTGCATGGAATACATTTTTGCATCCTCTTACTTTCAGTCTGTATGTGTCCCTAGATCTGAAGAAGGTCTCTTGTAGACAGCATATATATGAGTTTTGTTTTTGTATCCATTCAGTCAATCTGTGTCTTTTGGGTGGAGCATCTAATCTACATTTAAGGTAATCGTCGATATATATGTTATTTTTTTTTCAACTTTATTTCTTTATACAACAGGTTCTTTTTAGTCGTCCATTTTATACACATCAGTGTATACATGTCAACCCCAATCTCCATATTCATCACACCACCACCCCCTGCCACTTTTCACCCTGGGTGTCCATACGTTTGTTCTCTACATCTGTGTCTCAGTTTCTGCCCTGCAAACTGGTTCATCTGTACCATTTTTCTAGATTCCACACATATGCGTTAATATACGATATTTGTTTTTCTCTTTCTGACTTACTTCATTCTGTATGACAGTCTCTAGATTCATCCACATCTCTAAAAATGACCCAGTTTCATTCCTTTTTATGGTGGAGTAATATTCCATTGTATATAATATACCACATCTTCTTTGTCCATTCGTCTGTCGATGGGCATTTAGGTTGCTTCCATAACCTGGCTATTGTAAACAGTGCTGCATTGAACATTGGGGTGCATGTGTTTTTTTGAATTATGGTTTTCTCTGGGTATATGCCCAGTAGTGGGATTGCTGGGTCATATGGTAATTCTGTTTTTAGTTTTTTAAGGAACTTCCTTCCATATTGTTCTCCAAAGTGGCTGTATCAATTTACATTACCACCAAAAGTGCAAGAGGGTTCCCTTTTCACCACACCCTCTCCAGCATTTGTTGTTTGTAGATTTTCTGATGATGCCCATTCTGACTGGTGTGAGGTGATACCTCACTGTAGTTTTGATTTGCATTTCTCTAATAATTAGTGATGTTGAGCAGCTTTTCATGTGCTTCTCGGCCATCTGTATGTCTTCTTTGGAGAAATGTCTATTCAGGTCTTCTACCCATTTTTCAATCAGATTGTTTGTTTTTTTAATATTGAGCTGCATGAGCTGTTTATATATTTTGAAGATGAATCCTTTGTCCATTGATTCATTTGCAAATATTTTCTCCCATTCTGAGGGTTGTCTTTTCGTCTTGTTTGTAGTTTCTTTTGCTTTGCAAAAGCTTTTGTTTCATTAGGTCCCATTTGTTTAATTTTGTTTTTATTTCCATTACTCTAGGAGGTGGATCAAAAACGATCTTGATGTGACTTATGTCAAAGAGTGTTCTTCATATATTTTCCTCTAAGAGTTTTATAGTGTCCAGTTGCATTTAGGTCTCTAATCCATTTTGAGTTTGTTTTTGTGTGTGGTGTTAGGGAGTGTTCTAATTTCATTCTTTTACATGTAGCTGTCCAGTTTTCCCCGACTGTCTTTTCTCCATTGTATATCCTTGCCTCCTTTGTCATAGATTAGTTGACAATAGGTGCGTGGGTTTATCTCTGGGCTTTCTATCCTGTACCATTGATCTGTATTTCTGTTATTGTGACAGTACCATATTGTCTTGATTACTGTAGCTTTGTAGTATAGTCTGAAGTCAAGGAGTCTGATTCCTCCAGCTCCATTTTTTTCCCTCAAGACTGCTTTGGCTATTTGGGGTCTTTTGTGTCTCCATACAAATTTTAAGATTTTTTTCTTCTAGTTCTGTAAAAAATGCCATTGGTAATTTGATAGGGATTGCATTGAATCTGTAGATTGCTTTGGGTAGTATAGTCATTTTCACAATATTGATTGTTCCAATCCAAGAACATGGTATATTTCTCCATCTGTTTGTGTCATTTTTGATTTCTTTCATCAGTGTCTTATAGTTTCCTGAGTACAGGTCTTCTACCTCCTTAGGAGGGTTTATTTCTAGGTATTTTATTCTTTTTGTTGCAATGGTGAATGGGATTGTTTCCTTAATTTCACTTTCTGATCTTTTGTTTTTAGTGTATAGGAATGCAAGAGATTTCAGTGCATTAATTTTGTATCCTGCAACTTTACCAAATTCACTGATTACCTCTAGTAGTTTTCTGGTGGCATCTTTAGGATTCTCTTTGTATAGTATCGTGTCATCTGCAAAGAGTGACAGTTTTACTTCTTCTTTTCCAATTTGTATTCCTTTTATTTCTTTTTCTTCTCTGATTCATGTGGCTAGGACTTCCAAAACTATGCTGAATAATAGTGGTGAGAGTGGACATCCTTGTCTTGTTCTTGACCTTAGAGGAAATGCTTTCAGTTTTTCACCATTGAGAATGATGTTTGCTGTGGGTTTGTCATATATGGCCTTTATTATGTTGAGGTAGGTTCCCTCTATGCCCACTTTCTGGAGAGTTTTTATTATAAATGGGTGTTGAAACTTATCAAAAGCTTTTTCTGCATCTATTGAGATGATCATATGGTTTTTATTCTTCAGTTTCTTAAAATGGTGTATCATATTGATTTATTTGCATATATTGAAGAATTCTTGCATCCCTGGGATAAATCCCACTTGATCATGGTGTATGGTCCTTTTAATGTGTTGTTGGATTCTGCCACTCCCTTCTGGCTTGTAGAGTTTCTGCTGAGAAATCAGCTGTTAACCTTATGGGAGTTCCCTTGTATGTTATTTGTCGTTTTTCCCTTGCTGCTTTCAATAATTTTTCTTTGTCTTTTACTTTTGCCATTTGATTACTATGTGTCCTGGCCTGTTTCTCCTTGGGTTTATCTTGTATGGGACTCTTGGTGCTTCCTGGACTTGGGTGGCTATTTCCTTTCCCATATTAGGGAAGTTTTCGACTATAATCTCTTCAAATATTTTCTCTGGTCCTTTCTCTCTATCTTCTCCTTCTGGGACCCCTATAATGCGAATGTTGGTGCATTTAATGTTGTCCCAGAGGTCTCTTAGGCTGTCTTCATTTCTTTTCATTCTTTTTTCTTTATTCTGTTCCGTGGCGGTGAATTCCACCATTCTGTCTTCCAGGTCATTTATACGTTCTTCTGCCTCAGTTATTCTGCTATTGATTCCTTCTAGTGTGTTTTCCATTTTAGTTATTGTATTGTTCATCTCTGTTTGTTTGTTCTTTAATTCTTCTAGGTCTTTGTTAAGCATTTCTTGCATCTTCTTTATCTTTGCCTCCATTCTTCTTCCAAGGTTCTGGATCATCTTCACTATCATGATTCTGAATTCTTTTTCTGGAAGGTTGCCTATCTCCACTTTATTTAGTTGTTTTTCTGGGGTTTTATCTTGTTCCTTCATCTGGTACATAGCCCTCTGCCTTTTCATCTTGTCTATCTTTCTGTGAATGTGCTTTTTGTTCCACAGGCTGCAGGATTGTAGTTCTTCTTGCTTCTGCTGTCTGCCCTCTGGTGGATGAGGCTAAGAGGCTTGTGCGAGTTGCCTGATGGGAGGGACTGGTGGTGGGTAGAGCTGGCTGTTGCTCTGGTGGGCAGAGCTCAGTAAAACTTTAATCCGCTTGTCTGCTGATGGGTGGGGCTGGGTTCCCTCCTTGTTGGTTTGGCCTGAGGCGACCCAACACTGGAGCCTACCTGGGCTCTTTGTTGGGGCTAATGGTGGCATCTGGGAGTGTTCACACCAAGGAGTACTTCCAGAACTTCTGCTGCCAGTGTCCGTCCTTATGGTGAGACACAGCCGCCCCCCGCCTCTGCAGGATACCCACCAACACTAGCAGGTAAGTCTGGTTCAGTCTCCTGTGGAGTCACTGCTACTTCCCCTGGGTCCTGATGCGCACACTACTTTGTGTGTGCCCTCCAAGAGTGGAGTCTTTGTTTCCCCCATTCCTGTCAAAGTCCTGCAATCAAATCCCACTCGCCTTCAAAGTCTGATTCTCTAGCAATTCCTCCTCCCGTTGCGGGACACCCAGGTTGGGAAGCCTGACCTGGGACTCAGAACCTTCACTCCAGTGGGTGGACTTCTGTGGTATAAGTGTTCTCCAGTTTGTGAGTCACCCACCCAGCAGTTATGGGATTTGATTTTATTGTGATTGCGCCCCTCCTACAGTCTCATTGTGGCTTCTCCTTTGTCTTTGGATGTGGGGTATCTTTTTTGGTGAGTTCCAGTGTCTTCCTATCAATGATTGTTCAGCAGTTAGTTGTGATTCTGGTGCTCTTGCAAGAGGGAGTGAGAGCACATCCTTCTACTCCACCATCTTCAACCCTGTACAATACGTATGTTCTTACTGCCATTTTGTTAATTGTTTTGGATTTGTTTTTGTAGGTCTTTTTTCTTCCCTTCCTCTTCTGTTCTCTTCTCTTGTGATTTGATGACTGCCTTCAGGGTTTTATTCCTTTTTCTTTTTTGTGTGTGTATGTATTGTAGATTTTTGGTTGGCAGTTACCATGAGGTTTTGATATAGCCATCTATATATAAACAAGATTGTTTTAAGTTGCTGGTCTTTTAATTTCAAATGGATATCCAATATCCTGCTTTTGTGCTCTCCTCTTCTCACAGTTGCTGGTTTTGATATCGTATTTGTGTGCAGATGATTTCCTACCTTTACTGTATGTTAGCCTTTACCGGTGAGCTTTCCCACTCATAATTTTCTTGTTTCTAGTTGTGGCCTTTTCTTTTCCACCTAGAGAATTTCCTTTAGCATTGGTTACAAAGCTGGTCTGGTGGTGCTGAATTCTCTTAGCTTTTGCTTCTCTGTAAAGCTTTTGATTTCTCTGTCCAATCTGAATGCGAGCTTTGCTGGTTAGAGTATTCTTGGTTGTAGGTTCTTCCCTTTCATCACTTTAAATATATGGTGCCACTCCTTCTGGCCTGCAGTTTCTGCAGAAATCAGCTGATAACCTTATGGGAGTTCCCTTGTATATTATCCGTTGTTTCCCTTGTTGCTTTTAATATTTTCTCTTTGTCTTCAATTTTTGTCAGTTTTATTACTATGTGTCTCAGTGTGTTCATCCTAGGGTTTATCCTGCCTGGGACTCTCTGCACATCCTAGGTTTGGGTGACTGTTTCCTGTCCCATGTTAGGGAAGTTGTCAGCTATTATCTCTTCAAATATTTTCTCAGAGCCTTTCTTTCCCTCTTCTCCTTCTGGGACCCCTGTAATGTGAATGTTGGTGCATTTAATGTTGTCCCAGAGGTCTCTTAGACTGTCCTCATTTCTTTTCATTCTTATTTTCTTTATTCTGTTCTGTAGCAGTGATTTCCACCATTCTGTCTTCCACCTCACTTATCCATTCTGCCTCAGTTATTCTGTTATTGATTCCTTCTAGTGTATTTTTCATTTCAGTTATTGTATTGTTCATCCTTTTGTTTTTTCTTTAGTTCTAGGTCTTTGTTAAACATTTCTTGTATCTTCTCGATCTGTGCCTCCACTCTTTTTTTCTGAGATCTTGGATCATCTTTACTGTTATTACTCTGAATTCTTCTTCAGGTAGATTGCCTACCTCTACTTCACTTTGTTATTCTGGGGTTTTATCTTGTTCCTTTATCTGGGGCATATTCCTCTGCCATCTCATTTTGTCTAACTTTCTGTGATTGCAATTTCTGTTTCACAGGCTACATGTTTGTAGTTCCTGCTTCTGCTGTCTGCCCCTCTGGTGGATGAGGCTAAGAGGCTTGTACAGGCTTCCTGGTGGCATGGACTGGTACCTGCCCACTCGTGGGTGGTGCTTGGTCTTATCCCTCTGGTGGGATGGACCATGTCAGGGGGTGTGTTTATCAGCTACCTGTTTATTTGGGAAGACTTTAAGCGCCTCTCTGCTGATGTGTGGGTCTGTTTTCCTGCCCTGTTGGTTGTTTGTCCTGAGACGTCCCAGCATTGGAACTACAGACTGTTGGTTGGGGCCAGGTCTTGGTGAGAAAATGGAGGCCTCCAAGAGGACTCACGGCAATGAGTACACCCCAGACTACCACCGCCAGTGTCCTTGTCCCAGCAGTGAGTCAGCCGCCCCCTGCCTCTGCAGGAGACCCTCCAATATAATACTAGCAGGTAAGTCTGCCCCAGTCTCTCATGAGGTCACCACTTCTTCCCTGAGTTCTGACGTGCACAAGACCCTGTATGCGCCCTCCAAGAGTGGAGTTTCTGTTTCCCCCAGTCCTGTGGAATCCCTGTGGTCAAACCCTGCTGGCCTTCAAAGCCACATTTCCTGGGGCCTCCTCCTTCCATTGCCAGACCCCCAGGCTGGAGAGGCCTGAGGTGGGACTCAGGACTTTCACTCCTGTAGGAGAACTTCTGTGGCATAATTATTTTACACCCGGCATATATGGGATTGGATTTTATCGCAGTTGCATCCCACCTACAATCTAGCTGTGGATTCTTCTTTGTCTTTGGATGTAGGGTAACTTTTTAGGTAGGTTGCAGTGTTTTTTTGTCAGTGGTTGTTCAGCGGTTACTTGTAATTTTGGTGCTTCCGTAAGAAGAGGTGAGCGCACATCTTTCTACTCCACCATCTTGTCTCCTCTCTTTCCTGTAATTTTCATCCTGCTGATAGGTACTCAGGAATTTCTACTGTCTAATCAATATCTTCTCATAAACACTATTCCAGTCTCTCATCTTTCTTCTCTGTTGGATATTCTTCCAGCAAGTAGTAGAGAAATGGCTTCCTTTTGAACACGTAGCTAGTCTCTCCAACCATCAACATATTTACTTTTAGTGAACCAAAATAAATAGTTCTGTAGTCACCAAAAAAACAAGTATTTGAGATTGTGCAACCATAGTTTAGAATGAATGGTAATGTAAACCATAACCAGTTGTGAATAACAACTAAAATGAAAGTCTCTTATCCATGAAGACTTTCATTCCAAGCATCTCTTTAAGTGACAATCCATATGCTTATATGAACTTATTATCTATAAACAATAAAGGCTCTTAAAAGCCTTTTTCAAATTTATCTGTGCTTTGTGAGACTACTGTGCCAGCCAAGGGAATAAACACAGCATTTGCAAAATTACTGATTGATTTGGTACTTCAAAATGACTACTGGAACATAGAACTTTTCATAATGCTAATTTTTTAAAAAAGCAAATATAGTAGAATATTTTACTGTCCAGTCTCAGAGATGAAAATTTATTCCACTAACATAGGCATTGATTAAAACATTTAAGAATCACATCTTTTTTAGAATCACTGTAGTTCTGAGGCTACTCTAGAATATCCTCTGGTTTAAGATATACACATGTCCCTCACCTCTTCATCTTTTGAGGACAGATTTGTTTGGGAACAACCAGAAGTCATGAAGCGTTAATTAGTGTATATGATTAGTGACCATTCCATCTTGATTTCTATTCCTTCATCTAATTGAACATTACAATTAGTAGAAATATACCCATACGTATATTTAAAATTTGCATCTTTTTAATAAACCCAAACTTGCTTCTATTGAGTAAGTAGTCAAATGAAGGGTCCCAAACCACTTAAAAACCAGGGTCCCAGCATTACAGATCACTGCCTATTGCTCAGTTCAGTGTTCTGCAATTCTGAAAAGAACAAAATAAAAAGAAACCCCAAAGACAGTGACTGACAAATACATGCACAGATGAAAGACTGGAAGCCCTCCTTGAAAGAAAATAGTTTGCTTGTTTGTTGTTATCCAAAAGATAGGACCAAACTCTAGTACAAGGTAGACTTCAGTTAACTAAAGACTCCCATAAAGAGTTTCAAGATTTTTCAAAGAACTAATTTGTGCCTTTGATAATTTTTTCTACTGTATTTTTGTGTCCTACTTCATTATTTTCCTATCGTTATTATTCTCTCTTCTACTTTGAGGGGTTTTTTGTTCATGTTCTAACTTATGCTATATGTATCCCACATGCTTTGCTATGTATTGTTTTTGTTATCCTTAAGTTCTGGGTATTTTTTAAACTTCCATTAGGACTTCTTTAACCCATGAGTTATTTAGCAAAGTAGGAGTTTATTTAACTAACTTATTAAGTTCTAACTTAATTATATTGTAGTTAGATATTATAGTCTACATACATAATACTTAATTTTTAAGTCTTTGTAGCCTTAACCCTAGTACATGATTGGTTTTTATAAATGTCCCATGTACACTTGAGGAAAATATATTCTGGAACACTCCCCAGGATATATGTTAGGCCACAAAACAAGTCTTAAATTTATTAAGATTGAAATCATATCACACATCCTTTCCGACCACAATGGTATGAAATTAGGAATCAGAAGAAGAAAACTGGAAAATTCACAAATATGTGAGGATTAAATAACATGTTACTGAACAACGGGTCGAAGAAGAAATCAAAAGAAAAATCAGAAAATACCTTGAAGCAAATGAAAATGTAATGTAACATACTAAAACTTATGGGATGCAGCAGAAGCTGTTGAAAGAGAGAAGATCATAGAGGTACCTATGTTAAGAAAAAAAAGTTCAAATAAATAACCTAAATTTACACTAGGAACTAGATACAGAAGAACAAACTAAGCTCAAAAGTTAGTAGAGGAAGGAAACAACAAAGATCAGAGTGGAAATAAATGAAATAGAAACTATAAAAAGACAACAGAAAAGGTCAGTAAAGCTTAAACCCACTTTTAAAAGATAAACAAAATAGGTAAACCTGTAGCTAGACTTACCAAGGAAAAAAGAGAGGACTCAAATAAATTAGAAGTTAAGTCAGAAAGAGAAAAACAACTATCGTATATTAATGTATATATGTGGAATCTAGAAAAATGGCACAGATGAACCAGTCTGCAAGGCAGAAATAGAGACAGATGTAGAGAACAAATTTATGGACACCAAGAGGGGAAAGCAGGGGGTGGTGGTGGGATGAATTGGGAGATTGGGATTGACATATATACACTACTATGTATAAAATAGATAACTAATAGGAACCTACTGTATGGCACAGGGAACTCTACTCACTGTACAGTAGAAACTAACAACATTGTAAAACAACTATACCCCAATAAAAATAATAATAATAAAACTGCTAATCAAAGAAGAAAATAAATAAATTAGAAATGAAAGAGGAGACATTAGAGTCAGAGGAACAACCCTGGATACTCCAGAAGCCAGGAAATAGAGACACATTAAAAATAATATCTCTAAGATTGATGTCGAAGAGTGTACTGCCTCTGGAGATTGGCCAAGATGGTACAGTAGAAGACCCTAAGCTCACCTCCTCTCACAGGCACACCAAAATTACAACTATTTGCAGAACAACCATTGATGAAAAAGTTTGGAACCTACCAGAAAAGACTTTCTACAACTAAAGATATAAAGAAGGTACCACACCGAGATGGGTAAGAGAGGCGGAGTTGTGATTTAGTCAAGTTCCATACCCACAGGTGGGCAACCCACAGTACTGAGAGTAATTACAATTGCAGAGGTTCTTCCAAAGGAGTGAGGGGTCTGAGCCCCGTGTTGGATTTCCCAGCGCAGGGGATCCTACACTAAGAAGATGAGCCCCCAGAGCATTTGGCTTTGAAGGCCAGCAGCGCCTACTTTCAGGAGTGCCCGAGGGCTGGAGGAAATAGAGACTTCACTCTTAAAGGGTGCACATGAAATCTTACACTCCTGGTCCCAGAGCAGAAGCAGTAATTTGAAAAAAGGCTTGGTCAGACCTACCTGCTTATCTTGGAGTGATCTCACAGCTCACCCTGTGAACACAGACACTGGAGGCAGCCATTCTGGGGAGCTCATTCTACCTCATGGACACTGGTGCTGGCAAGCGCCACTTTTTAATCCTCCCTCTACCTTTTTAGCCTCGGGACCCAGCCCTACCCTGGCCCAACAGACTAGGTACCAGTGCTGGGATGCCTCAGGCCAAGCAGCTAACTGAGCAGAGACAGCTCCACCCATTAGCAGAAGGGCTGCCTTAAAACTCCCTGAGCCCAGAGCTCCCCAGACATGGCTCTGCCTACCAGAGGGCTCAGGACACAGTCCTACAAACTAGTTCACAGACACTAGATATGGGGCCCCTAGGGCCCTCCACCCAGAGATGCTGGGACACAGTGGGCAGCCCCAGAAATCCCTGGGCCTTTGCAACAGCCTCTGGTGAGCCTCTCTAGTCTCAGGACCACTGTTAACCACCAAGGGGTGAACATGAGCCACAATACAACCACAGCCCTGCAGCCTGTGGAACTGGCCATTCCACCAGCAGGCCAGACCCTGCCCTCACACTGGCTGGGCCCTGGCCTTGCCCATTAGCAGGCCAATACAAGCTTCAGGACAGCCCAGACCCTGTAACCAACTGTGTTAGGAACTAGCCACAGCCACCAGTGATTGGACAATAGCTCTGGAACCCCTGGGCCCTGCAACCAGTTCCCAGAACTCAGTTCTGCCCACCAGTAGGCCAGCATTAGGCCCAGGATCTGGCTTCATCCACCAGTGGGCAGACAGCAGCCCTGAGGTCTTCTGGACCCTGACTCCATCCTCCAGTGAGCCACAGCAGTCAGCCCGTCACAAAAGAAGGACCCATGCAGCCCATATGGGGCACCACTAGAGCATGTAGCTCTGGTGATGAGAGGGGTGTGTGCTGCCAAGATGCATAGGACATCTCCTACAAAAGGTCACTTACCCAAGGCTGGGAACTGTAACCAACCTACCAGACACAGAAAAATTTTAAATGCAAGTTAGGCAAAACAAGGCAACATAGGGACATACTCCAAATGAAGGAACAAGATAAAAACCCCAGAAGAAGAATTAAGTGAAATGGATAGGCAATCTACCTGAGAAAGAGTTCAGGGTAGTGACTGTAAAAATGATCAAAGAACTTAGGAGAAGAATGAATGCACAAAGCAAGAAGTTAGAAGTTTTTTTTTTTGTTTTTTTGTTTTGTTTTTTCCGGTATGCTGGCCTCTCACTGTTGTGGCCTCTCCCGTTGCGGAGCACAGGCTCCGGACATGCAGGCACAGCAGCCATGGCTCACGGGCCCAGCCACTCCGCGGCATGTGGGATCCTCCCGGACCGCGGCACGAACCCGCGTGCCCTGGATCGGCAGGCGGACTCTCAACCACTGTGCCACCAGGGAGGCCCAGAAGTTTTTAACAGAGTTAGAAACTATAAAGAACAACCAGAGATGAAGAATACAATAACTGAAATGAAAAATACACTAGAAGGAATCAACAGACTCTATGATACAGAGGAATGAATCAGTGAGCTGGAAGACAGAGTAGTGGAAATCACTGATGCTGAACAGAAAAAAGAATAAAAATAAATGAGGACAATTTAAGAGACCTCTGAGACACCATCGATCACACTAATATTCGCATTATAGGGGTCCCAAGAGAAGAGAGAAAGAAAGGGGCTGAGAAAATATTTGAAGACGTAATAATTGAAAACTTCCCTAATCTGGGAAAGGAAACAGTCACCCAAATCCAGGAAGCACAGAGTCCCATACAGGATTAACCCAAAAAGGAACACACCAAGATACATTGATTAAAATGGCAAAAATTAAAGAAAGAATATTAAGAACTGCAAGGGAAAAGCAAAAAGTTGTACACGAGGGAACTGTCATAAGGCTATAAGCTGACTTTTTAACAGAAACTCTGCAGGCCAGAAGGGATTGGCACAATATATTTAAAGTGATGAAAGGGAAAACCCTACAACCAAGAATACTCCACCCAGCAAGGCTCTCTTTTAGAATTAACGGAGAGGTCAAAAGTTTTACAAACAAGCAAAAGCTAGCAGAGTTCAGCACCACCAAACCAGCTTTACAAGAAACGTTAAAGGAGCTTCTCTTTTCTATTTCACTTAAAAGGCCACAACTAGAAATATAAAAATTATGAATGGAAAAAGCTTATCAGTAAATGTAAACAAATGGTTAAGGTAGGAAATCATCCACACAGAAAGCCAGTAGAAAAGTTAAAACACAAAAGTAGTAAAACTCATTTATATCCACAATAAGCAGTTAAGGTGTTAAAAGGTGATTAAGGTGATGTCAAAAACAGTAATCATGAGGGGAATACAAATGCAGGGTTGTTAAAATGCATTTGAAATTAAGAGATCAGCAACTTAAAACAACATGTATGTTTTAAAACTATGCACACACACACACACACATATACACATACACAGATTGCTATATATAAACCTCATGGTAATCAAAAATCTACAATAGGTACATAGAAAAAAAGAGAAAGAATCCAAACATAACACTAAATATAGTCATCAAATCACAAGAGAACAAAAGGGGGAAGAAAGATCTACAAAAACAACCCCCCCAAAATTAACAAAATGGCAATAGGAACATACATATTGATAATTACTTTAAATGTAAATGCACTAAATGCTTCAATCAAAAGACACAGAGTGGCTGAATGGATACAAAAACAAGACCTATATATATGCTGCCCACAAGAGACTCACTTCATATCTAAACACACACATACACTGAAAGTGAGAGCGTTGAAAAAGATTTTCCATACAAATGGAAATCCAAAGAAAGCCAGTGTAGCAATACTTATATCAGACAAAATAGAGTTTAAACAAAGACTGGTACAAGACACACAGAAGGGCATTACATAATGATCAAGAAGTCAATCCAAGTAGAAGATCTAACACTTGTAAATATCTATGCACCCAAAATAGGAGCACCTAAATACATAAAGTGAATATTAACAGACATAAAGGGAGATAACCGACAGTAACACAATAATAGTAGGGTACTTTAACATGCCACTTACATCAGTGAACAGATCACCCAGACAGAAAATCAATAAAGAAACACTGGACTTAAATGAAGCATCAAACCAGAGGGACTTAATAGCCACATATAGGACATTCCATCCAAAAGCAACAGAATACACATTCTTTTCAGTTGCACATGGAACATTCTCCATGATAGATCACATGCTAGACCACAAAACAAGCCTTGGTAAATTTAAGAATAGTGGAATCATATCAAGCATCTTTTTATGACTACAACTCTACTAGAATAAAAATTAACTGTAAGAAAAAACTGCAAAAAACACAACCCATGGAGGCTAACCTACATGCTACTCAACAACCAGTGGATCACTGAAGAAATCAAAGAGGAATTAAAAAATTACCTGGAGACAAATGAAAATAAAAACATGATAAATTAAAAACACCTATGGAACACAGTAAAAACAGTTCTAAGAGGGAAGCAATACAAGCTTCCAATCGTAAACAACTACTACTCACTTCTGCCAGGAAAGAACACCACCTTCATAGGTGGCATTTGTTGAATGAATTGTAATACAGAAAATAAGAAAATGGTATAGAAAGGAGACATTTGTAAAGTTTTGCAGATGTGAAAGTACTATTACCAAGATTTCTAGATGTTTTGGTTTAAAAGAAAGGAAAAAGCATTCCACTTTCCCCATTTCCAGTATAACATATGTTTTCAAAGCTCACTGCCATCTTTATTTTCAACAGAGCTCCATCATTTATTAGTTAGCATCTTTAGGATGCAGGATGAAGTTTAGTGGCTGAACTAGCTGCACAAAGGAAGCTCAATCTTCTTCCTACCTGTAAACATCTCTCCCTGCAATAGCAGCATTGCAAAAATAACCTCACTGAACCACTTGAACAAACTCCAAAAGGAACTTAAACCACTCACCTGGATGCAAGCCAGAGGCTCGTTTGTCCAAATCGAATATCCACCCACTAAATATATTCTCTCATTATGGACAGCAACTCCAGATTCATTTTGGCCTAAAGTAAAGAGAAGTGAATAAAAGAGGAAAAATAAATCCATTTCCTTGCATGTCTTCATTAACCCTTTTGCCACTGAGGATACAATTTCCCTCTGTGGCACACTTGTATATTCCACAGGATTTCTGCCTCAACTAATCACTGTCTCCCAGTTCTCAGAGGGAAGAATTAAGCACTCTCAGAGAATGACTCTGTGTTGGGTCAGAATCCGGCCATAACACTTAATAGCCAGCCAAGTTAGTAAATACAGCATTAAATACAGCAATAATCCACATAGAACTAAGTTTTATACTATGTTGTATGCCATTAGTTTATATGGTATATTTTAGGAATGCAAAACACCTCTTGTACTACAAATGCTTTTAAGCAACTGCTTACATTTGTAATGGCTGCAACCGCAAGAAGCCAATAAAACAGCCATGCCCCTAGTGTGCCCCAAAAGAAGACAAATGACAGAAAAGATTGATAAAGTTACTACCCTTCTTTTCTTTACATACACAACAGTTTTAAGACTATATTAAAGTTCCTGAGCTGGGACCAGCCTGGGTAGTCCCTAGATACTGACACGCCAAAATGATGAAAGGTTCCTCCCCCACTTAAAAAAGAAGACAGAATAACTCACTACTACATATTCTTCCCTGGAGGCCATCAGAGAGTGAGATAGTCTCTTTTTATTGATGGGCTGACACAGGATTGACTCGGGTAATAAATAAGCTGGATCCTATAGCAGACAGAATCACAGATCGAGGGACCAAGGGGCTAAGGTACCACTTCAGCAACTTAAGAGTTAAGTGCTTGTAGGTGGGCCTCAAAGATCATTTTCGCAAAAACAGGAGCTCAATACAAAGCATCTGAACCTCTCACACTGGTTATGCCCCCACTGTGGCCTCCGTAGCGGCAGCTGTGAGTGATTGAGTGCCCACTCAGCATATTAAAGTGTCTCGAGGCAACAGTCCAGCCCACCCGTTCGAGTCTGCGATTTTCCTATTAGAGCAGCCTAGAAGGGATCTTAATCACGTAGGCCGAAAAGGGAGGACAAGTTTTCAACTTCATAAAAAAAAGTCAGGGGTAAGCTGTTCGCTGCTTTCATTTTATTCCCCTGTGGGATGAGTATGGTCCCTACCTAGTGCTACCCCGTGGTAATGCTTGGGTGGGTCTGTGTGGCCAGAAGTGCTGCCAAACCTCCATGCACGGAACATCTCTAAGGTTTTGTCTTTAGGAGAATACAGGCAGAAACGATATTTGACCCTGACAAACAATGAAGACCATTCTGCACTCGCAAGAAATAAGAGGACTAAAAGTAGTGAGAAGTAAAAAATAAATTGCTCCTGTAAAGAGTCATTACCTCTTTCAACACCCGGTTCCTCCTACTTATACCAATGTTCCTACATGAATACTGATAGACAATAATGGACCTGACACGTCTCTCTCGGCAACGTGAAAACACACACAAAGGTAACACAGGCCCTGAGAAGCCAGATGTTCAGCCACCTGATTGAGTCCGATTTTGTGAGATAAACAATGCACACCCTTCTGGGTAATAAGAGCAAGTTGTTCTACCACCATGCACTTAATATTTACAGCTGCACTACAGATATCTAAGAAAACAAGTATGGCAACTTCCTGAATCTCTGCTTTTCCCGATTTACTCAATCAAAGGTACTTGCCAGTCAACAGGTTAAAATTACAACGCGTCCACTGGTCAGCGTCCATGTTGTAGGCATCTATATGCCGCACGAGGACCCGGTCGTTATTGTAGTCTAGGTCATTGCCTCCAAGAACATAAAGCTTCCTTTGAACAGCAGCCATGGAATGGTAGACCCGCCTCTGCAGCATGGGGCTGCGGCTTATCCACTTATTCTGAGACAAAAAAAGAGAAAAAAGAAACCCAGGTGAATTCTGTTAAGTGGAGACCTCCAGGGCAGAAAACAGCAGTGCCTCATTAGTAGTGGGGACTCTAATGTTGGTCAATCACATTCTATTTGAATGTTGTTTATATACTTTGAAAGGTATGGGCTTCTTGCCTCAGAACAAGTGCAGAATAGCCCACATGTTCTAACTCTATTTGCAACTTACGTAAGGCATTTCCTCTTCCTTGGGTTGCATTTTGAATTTGTAAGGGGAGCATATGGGAATTTAGAAGTTTTCATGATTGGTTATTTCTCCCAATTGAGAGAACTTACTCCTGCAAATGACTTAAGAGTACAAGTGCATGGTTAGGTATACTGTGTATGGTGGTATAATGATAACAAAACAGGCTCTGGATCCAGAATGCCTGAGTTTATCATCTGTGTGTGACCTTGGCAATTTACTTAACCTGTGTGTGCCTGTTTCCTCATCTGTAAAACAGAGATAACAGTACCCACCTGACAAGCCTTTTGTGAAGAGTAAATGAGCTAATACACCTAAAGCATTTAGAACAATGCCTGGCACATATGTCCAATAATATGCACTTTTAAAAAGTTATTGTCGGGGCTTCCCTGGTGGCACAGTGGTTGAGAGTCCGCCTGCTGATGCAGGGGACACGGGTTCGTGAGGATCCCACATGCCGCGGTGCGGCTGGGCCCGTGAGCCATGGCCGCTGAGCCTGTGTGTCCGGAGCCTGTGCTCCGCAACGGGAGAGGCCACAACAGTGAGAGGCCCGCGTACCGCAAAAAAAAAAAAAAAAAAGATTTGATTCAGCAACAAACCCCTCACAGCCTTTAATATATTTACACTCACATCTTCAGCAGATTGGGAAAGGTTATTTCCAGGCACGTGGTTATCTGTTTTGTTAGAAGACCAATGTTCTGTGGTAACTTTAGGGAATGGTGAAACCTCTAATTTTTGGTTCTAGATCACTCTCAGGAATGAGAAAGGTATGCTCAACCCCTCTCAAATAAGGCTCCTATTTAAAATATAATGTAAAAATAGATGAAAATCAAATATGACTTTAATTTTAAATCTCAGCTAAGTAATGGTCAGGTAAGTAAACCTTACCATTTTCTTTTTACATAAACACTAAACATACAGGAAGAACACAGATTATTTCTTTTTGCAGAGAAAAATTTGGATTTCGACCAGAAAAATCGTATGATGGTTTGAATACACAGAATTTCAGTTCACAGAGCTGTAAAGGAAGAAGCAAAAAAGAAAGTTTTGTATAAATACTGGTCCATTCACTATTGGCTTATCGACTGGCTAATTTGTAATTTCTCTTTCAAAGACACACTAACATGAGAAAAAGAAAGTGGTTTGTCCAGTTTTTTAAGGCTTGGATTTATCTGCTCCCCCCTTTTTAAACATGTCATATTAAGAACCTCCTTCCAATTAAATGTATCTTTAATAAAACAGTCAAACCTTTCTTTCAGATATTCTCTTAAGAAATATCTTTAATACATTATGCATGAGTGGATTTAACTCAAGACTGATGATGCTTTCCTTAGGTGCTTTCTAAAATGAGGCAACCCATCACAGTATTAGGAATCAATGTTTCCACTAGCAGTCCAGTCCCCTGCCACAGGACTATGGATGCCATCTGGTTTGCAAAGCCTGACTGCATCCCCTGATTATATCTTTAGCTTCCTTCACTGCCGTGCCTGCCAGGTGAGCCGCCAACCGCTGCAAAGGCAAAGAAACAGAGAGGCCTGGTGGGGTCATTCCTAATAAGCTAGCGTGTGAATACTAATCAGTGCTGGGGAAGCAGAGGTCACCCCAGCCTGCCTGTTGGCAGGTAGCGATGTGCTCTGTGGCAGATGGCAGGCATTATCCACTCTCCACAAAGGCCTAGAAGAGAAATAAGCACCAGGGCTGAATGATAGAGTTATTGAGATTCTGAGCAAGATGCAAGCAGATGTGATGTTTGCCAGTACCCACCGTAAACAATATGCCAGCAGAATTTTTAAAAAGAGCATGTGTGTACAAACATGAAACAGAACTCATCTGAGAAATGTTAACACCTTCTTCCTCTTTAACCACGTGTGCACCAAACTTAAGCAACTGCAATTAATGATCCCTCTTGGGACATCCGGCCCAGGGACACGTGGTCTCTGAAACCTACAGCCTCTAATGACATCAGGAAACACTTGCAAAGACAGAAATACCTTCGCTAAACTCAGAATCAAGTAATTGTTAAAATTAAAAAATACTAAACAGACTGAGGTCACTCTGAACATATATTTGATGGCTAGTCCCAACCCAGAGTGCCAAAGCCAACCTGTTGTTTTGTGTTCCATTATCTTCAGCTGATGAAGATGAAACCTCCTAATCAAATCATTCTGGAATATTGTCAAAATCATGAAAAATACTTATATTACCAAAATCATAGAAATGACAAAATTCAGCAAACATGTGCCACAGTTACAGATACTTTGGTAGAAGGAAAAGAGAATAAAAATAGTTCTTCTTTGGGGGAAAGAAAAGTCATTAAGTGTGCATGAAAAGTGGATAGAAGGGACAGCCACCATCAAAATGCTCCCAGTGCAGGCCCAGCTCTTAGATGAAAAACATGCGCCAACTCTTCAGATACTTCTCCTTCGGATTTGTCCTACACACTGTCCTGGGATACGTTGACTATATAGAGTTAAATAAAAGTTATCACTTTATTTGGGAATAAGGAAACCATAAGCATGTTCCCCTCCTAGAATGACAGGCCTTCTAAAAGGATGTGGCAACAGGACAATCCAGTTCCTTTCTCATGATGCCTCAATGATGAACAGCCACTTGAGATACATGGTAATAAAGGCATTTAACTCATCAATATATTTTCCCTTTTTCCTACATTATGCAAAACTCTGAAAAAGTTGAGCATTGAGTATAGCATAAAACAAG
The DNA here is from genome assembly GCF_964374135.1 of Grampus griseus. Taxonomy (NCBI): domain Eukaryota; kingdom Metazoa; phylum Chordata; class Mammalia; order Artiodactyla; family Delphinidae; genus Grampus; species Grampus griseus. The sequence continues at coordinate 28,849,988 of NC_139007.1, read as the reverse complement.
AGCTGAAATTCTGTGTTTTGTGAGAAAAAAAAAAGGCAACCAAAAAGTTTAACCAGATGCTTCCTTTTGTCTATGTAAGTTTAAGTTGCATGTGTGTGTACAGACTTGGCATTCCAACTCCTAATTACTGTAGCAATCTTTAAAAATTCATTTTAATTAAGGTAATGAGCTTCTCTTATATGAGTCTTACCTGGTTAGGTTCATATACCATTAGTCTGTTCTGATATTGTGCCGTGTTAGTTACTCCACCTGTAATGGATTAACACGTGTTAGGCTTTCATGAATAAGAAATGGGATATTCCAACATGAGAATGAGATACAATTAAAGGAAAATTAGCTACTGCTGAGGGTCTGTTTGTATACCCTCGTGGTGAACCCACGACATAATTAAGAAGCTTATTGTTGAAGCAGTTGCATTTTCAAGAAACATTTCAGAAGCGATCCAGCTGAGAGCAAGCAACAAGTATGCTGAGATTTCCAGGAGGCCCCCAATTTTGTCAAGCTGCTCTGCATGGCCAGAATGAAGGGCGAAGTATGGTGAGGGAGTGGGAGCAAGCATAGCGCACTTAGACAACTCTCTGTACAGGTTATGCTGGGGCAGAGTTATATGGAAAAGTCTTGTGCTTAGCTACCTTGGTAATTTTACAGCTCTAGTCTTATGTGCACTAACCTAGTGATATCTTGATGTCTCTTTGGAAGACCCATATCTAAGAAAATATATTACTTATCAGAAGAGATCTAGAGCCAGTGCTGTCCAACAGAATATAATAAGAACTGCAAACAGGAGTTACATATGCCATTTTAAACTTCCCAGTGGTCACATTAAGAAGTAGTGCTCCCGGGCTTCCCTAGTGGCGCAGTGGTTGAGAGTCCGCCTGCCGATGCAGGGGACACGGGTTCGTGCCCCGGTCCGGGAAGATCCCACATGCCACAGAGCTGCTGGGCCCGTGAGCCATGGCCGCTGAGCCTGCGCGTCCGGAGCCTGTGCTCCGCAACGGGAGAGGCCGCAACAGTGAGAGGCCCGCGTACCGCAAAAAAAAAAAAAAAAAAAAAGTAGTGCTCCCTTATCTGTGGGGGACACATTCCAAGGCCTGCAGTAGATGCCTTAAAGTGTGGATAGTACCAAACATATATATATTTTGTTTTTTCCTATACATACATACCTATGATAAAGTTTAATGTATAAATTAGGCACAGTTAGAGATTAACAACAATAACTAATAATGAATTTGAACAATTATAACCATGTACTCTAACAGAAGTTATGTAAATGTGGTCTCTCTCTCAAAATACCTTACTGTATTGTACTCCTCCTTCTTCTGGTGATGACGTAGATGATAACCTACTTGATGATATGAAGTGAGGGGAATGACATAAGCATTGTGACATATCATCAGGCAACTACTGACCTTCTGACAGTACATCAGAGGAAGGATCATCTGCTTCAGGTGACCCTGGGTCATGGAGCCATGATGATGTCAATGGTTAAATGTCAAAAGCGGACCATGTCAATGTTTGGGGATCTGGAGCATGATGGAGTAGAATGGCACGAGACTTCATCATGCTATTCAGGACAGTGCACAATTTAAAACTTCCGAACTGTTTACTTAGGGAATTTTCCATTTAATATTTCCAGACCATGTTTGATTGTGGGTAACTAAAACCACAGAAAGCAAAACTGCAGATAAGGGTGAACTGCTGTGTAGCCAAAGTATTACCATTTCAACATAAAATTAATAAAAACTTATTGAGCTATTTTATATTCTTTCTTTCATACTGAGTCCTCAAAGTCCTGTGCATTTTTGACACAGAACAAGTCAATCCAGATTAGCCACACTTCAAGTGCTCAATAAGGTAATGAGCTTTTCTTATATGAGTCTTACCTGGCTACCAGCTACCATATTGGACAGCGCAGATAACAGCTGCTGTTATTCTCAACTTTTTTGAAGCCCTCTTGACAACAGCTTAGATCCAAAAGACTTGAGACCTTCTGCTAGACCAAGAACCACTAAAATCCTATCACAATTCTAGCTAAGATTCTCCCATTTGTCCTCATACTTCTTTTCACATTTGGGGTGTACACTGAGACCTGTAAAACCTAGAAATTATTGATTCTACTTTAATTTTTATGACCAAATGGAAAAACTATAAAACAACACATAAAAGAGCACAGTAAGAAAATAACACTAGTAGATATTAAATATTAGGTAGTAAAATAACAGAAATATGGGAACCCCCCCAAAAAATCTATCTTTAGAAATATTGCCCTATACAGAGTTCTAGATGCTAGCGTAAAATGAATAACATTCTTATTTTAATAAGTATCACAAAGGAGCAACTCATTTTGCAATAAAGATCTAAAATTGAGCCAAACTATAAGTTTCATAGGGAAATTTTTTGATTTTAAAAAATGTGTACTGGGGCAGGATCAAGAAAGCAGAGTAGGAAGATCCTGAGCTTACCTCCTCCCACAAACACACCAGAACGGTAACTACAAATCTCTGAGAATGACCTGAAGACTAGCAGAACAGATTTTCTGCAACTAAGGATGTTGAGATGAGAAGCAGGGACACAGATGTAGCCTAGTCAGAACCCACACACTGGGTACAGCAACCACAAGTGGGAGGGATATCACAGCCACAGTGGTGGTAGCCCCTGATGAGCAAGGAGTCTGAGCCCCACATTGGGATTCCCAGCCCAGAGGACCTGCACCAGGAAACAAGCCCCAATAATGTGCAGCTTTGAAAAACAGTGAGGATTATATTCAGGAGAGCCAGAGGGATGTGGGAAACCGAGACTGCTCTTGAAGGGCTTGGACACAAACTCACTCACTCCAAGTCCCAGTGCAAAGGCAGCAGCTTGAAAAGTACCTGGGCCATATGAGAAGGAGATTCACTGACTAATTTTAGGGCATGTGCCAAAGGAGCAACAATCTGGTGGAACTTTCTCTAGGGACAGAAGTGCTGGCAGGCATCTTTTTACTTTCCTTCCACCTAGCTGGCCCAGCACAGGTGGGCACCATTTTTGTCACGCTCAGTCAACCTAGCTAACACCAACCACCCTGCCCCAGCATCCCTTGAGGATCAGCCCTGCCCAACCGGCCTGTCTCAGCTGGCCCCTCCAAAGCAGCTCCTGCCTCACCCTATCAAGTGAGCTGCTCCATCCAGCACTGACCGGTGTCTCACCAAGGTATCTGCCACACTGGAGACCAGTCCCATAAACAGTGCACCTGTAACAGTCATGGCCAGGCCTTGCAGCCACTCATGCTGGGGGCCAGCCCCATCCACCAGCACACCTGCACCAATCACAGCCCAAACAAAACAGGAAGGCACAGCTATCCCACACAGGGGAAACCCCTAGAGTTCCTGGCTTGGGTAAGCAGGGGAGATTGCACCACTGAACCCCATAGGACACCTACATAAGGCCACTCTTTCAAACGGAGAGACCTAGCTAATATACCTAATACAAAGAAACAACCACAGAGAGTTAGGCAAAACGAAGAGAGCCTTCCAAACAAAAGAACAAGACAAATCCTCAGAAAAACAACTAAACAATATGGAGATAAGCAAATTACCAGATAAAGAGTTCAAAGGAATAGCCAAAATGATGCTCACCAAACTGAGAAGAATGGAGGAACACAATGAGAACTTTCAACAAAGAGAAAATGTAAAACAGAACCAATCAGAACTGAAGAATACAATAACTGAAATGAAAAATACACCAGAGGGAACCAACAGCAGATGCAGAAGAATGGATCAACCAACTGGAAGACAGGGTAGTGGAAATCATCCAATCAGAACACCAAAAAGAAAAGAGTTTAAGGGACCTCTGGAACAACATCAAGCTTACTAAAATTCACAACAAAGGGGTCCCAGAAGGAGAAAAGAGAGAAATGGGGACAGGAAACCTATTTGACGAAATAATGGTTAAAAAACTTCCCTAACCTGATGAAGGAAACAGACATCCAAGTCCATGAAGTACAGAGTCCCAAACAAGATGAAACCGAAGAGACCCACACCAAGACACATTACAATTAAAATGTCAAAAGTTAAAGAGAAGATATTAAAAGCATCAAGAGAAAAACAACTAGTTACTTACAAGGGAACCCCCATAAGATAATGAGCTGAGTTTTCAGGAGAAAATTTATAGTCCAGAAGCAACTGGCACAATATATTCAAAGTACTGAAAGGAAAAAAACGTACAACCAAGAAGACACTACCTGGCAAGTTTATCTTTCAGAATTGAAGTAATATCTTTCAGAACTGAAGAGTTTACTACACAAATAAAAGCTAAAGGAGGGCTTCCCTGGTGGCGCAGTGGTTGAGAGTCCGCCTGCCGATGCAGGGGACACGGATTCGTGCCCCGGTCCGGGAAGATCCCACATGCTGCGGAGCGGCTGGGCCCGTGAGCCATGGCCACTGAGCCTGCACGTCCAGAGCCTGTGCTCTGCAGCGGGAGAGCCCACAACAGTGAGAGGCCCGTGTACCACAAAAAAAAAAAAGCTAAAGGAGTTCTTCACCACTAAACCAACATTACAAGAAAGGTTAAGGGAATTTCTTCAAGCAAAAAAGAAAAGGCCATAACTAGAAACAAGAAAATTATGAAAGAAAAAATCTCACTGGTAAAAGCAAACATACAGTAAAGGTGGATAAGAACCACCTACAAAGCTAGTATGAAGGTTAAAAGACAAAAGTAGTGAAATCATCTATATCTAAAATAATTAGTTAAGTGATACACAAAATAAAAAGATGTAAAAGATAACATCAAAAACATAAAATGTGGAGGATGGACAAAAATGCAGTGCTTTTAGAATGCACTCTAACTTAAGTGACCATTAATTTAAACAGCTATAAACATAGATCGTTACTACAGGAACCTCATGGTAACCAAAAACCAAAAACCTATAACAAATACACAAAAAATAAAAAGAAAGGAAAGCAAACATATTACTAAAGAAAGTCACAAGGGAAGAGAACACAGAAGAAGAAAGAAGAGGGAAGAACTATAAAAACACCCAGAAAAAAATTAGCAAAATAGCAATAAGTGCATATCTATCAATAATCACTTCAAATGTAAAGAGACTAAGTGATCCAATCAAAAGAGGGTAGCTGAATGAATTAAAAAAAATAAGATATATATATACACACACACAAACACACACACACACACACACACAACCTATAGGAGAATCACTCCAGATCTAAACACAGACACAGACTAAAAGTGAAGGGATGGAATAACATACTCCATGTAAATGGAAATCAAAGAAAATTGGGATAGCAATACTTATATCATACAAAATAGACTTTAAAACAAAGACTGCAACAAGAGACAAAAAAGGTGTTATGTAATAATAAAGGCATCAATCCAACAAGAGCATATGACACATAAATATTTATGCACCCAACATAGGAGCACCTAAATACATAAAGCAAATATTAACATACATGAAGGAGATATTGACAGTAATACAATAGTAGGGGACTTTAACACCCCACTTGCATCAATGGATAGATGATCTAGACAGAAAATCAGTAAGGAAATATTGCCCTTAAATGACACATGAGGCCATACAGCCTTAACAGATATACAGAACCTTTCATCCAAAACCAGCAGAATACAGATTCTTTTCAAGGGCACATGGATCATTCTTCAGGATTAATCACATTAGTCCACAAAAAAGTCTCAATAAATTTAAGGAGATTTAAATCATTATCAAGCTACTTTTCTGACCAACAACAGTATGAAACTAGAAATCAATTATAAGAAGAAAACTGGAAAAAACACAAACACGCAATAGATGAAGAAAAAGAATTTGACAAAATTCAACATCGATTTATGTTAAACACTCTCACAACAGAGTGGGTATAGAGGGAACATACTTCACTGTAAAAAGGACCACATATGACAAACCCACAGCTAACATAACTCCAAGGTAAAAAGCTGAAATATTTTCCTCTAAGATCAGGGAGAAGATAAGGATGCCCACTCTTGCCACTGTTATTTAACACAGTATTAGAAATCCTAGCACTAGCAATGAGGGAGGGGAGAGAGGAGGCATTCAAATTGGAAAGGAATAGGTAAAACTGTCACTATTTGCAGGTGACACGATACTTATATACAGAAAATCTTAAAGGCTCCAACCAAAACACTATTAGAACTAATAAATGACTTCAGTAAATTTGCAGGATACAAAATTCACATACATAAATCTTCTGCATCTATGTACACTAATAACAAACTATCAGAAAAAGAAATAAAGAAAATCCCATTTTCAACTGCATCAAAAAGAATAAAATACTTAGGAATAAATTTAACCAAGGAGAAAAACACCTGTACTTCTGATAACTATAAGATACTGATGAAAGAAAATGAAGATAACACAAATAAATGGAAAGACATACCATATTTACTCATGGATAAGAAGAATTAATATTGTTAAAATGTCCATACTACCCAAAGCAATCTACAAATTCAATGCAATCCCTATCAAAATACCAATGGTGACTCCCTCTTGCGAGAGCACCAGAATCACAACTAACTGCTGAACAATCATCGACAGGAAGACACTGGAACTCACCAAAAAAGATACCCCACATCCAAAGACAAAGGAGAAGCTGCAATGAGACAGTAGGAGGGGCGCAATCACAATAATATCAAATCCCATAAATGCTGGGTGGGTGACTCACAAACTGGAGAACACTTATACCACAGAAGTCCACCCACTGGAGTGAAGGTTCTGAGCCCCATATCAGGCTTCCCAACCTGGGGGTCCAGGAATGGGAGGAGGAATTGCAAGAGAATCAGACTTTGAAGGTTAGCGGGATTTGATTGCAGGACTAAGACAGGACTGCAGTAAACAAAGACTCTACTCTTGGAGGGTACACACAAAGTAGTGTGTGCATCAGGACCCAGGGAAAGGAGCAGTGACCCCACAGGAGACTGAACCAGACCTACCTGCTAGTTTTGGAGGGTCTCTTGCAGAGGCGGGGGGTGGCTGTGTCTAACCGTGGGGACAAGGACACTGGCAGCAGAAGTTCTGGGACGTACTCCTTGGCATGAGCCCTCCCAGATTCCACCATTAGCCCCAACAAAGATCTGGGTAGTCTCCAGTGCTGGGTCACCTCAGGCCAAACAACCAGGAAGGAGGGAAGCCAGTCCCACCCATCAGCAAACAAGCTGATTAAAGTTTTACTGAGCTCTGCCCACCAGAGCAACAGCCAGCTCTACCCACCACCAGTCCCTCCCATCAGGAAGCTTGCACAAGCCTCTTAGATAGCCTCATCCACCAGAGGGCAGACAGCAGAAGCAAGACGAACTACAATTCTGCAGCCTGGGGAAGGAAAAGCACATTCACAGAAAGATAGACAAAATGAAAAGGCAGAGGGCTATGTACCAGATAAAGGAACAAGATAAAACCCCAGAAAAACAACTAAATGAAGTGGAGATAGGCAACCTTCCAGAAAAAGAATTCAGAATAATGACAGTGAAATGATTCAGGACCTAGGAAAAAGAATGGAGGCAAAGATCGGGAAGATGCAAGAAATGTTTAACAAAGACCTAGAAGAATTAAAGAACAAACACCTAGAAGAATTAAAGAACAAACTAACAGAGATGAACAAAACAATAACTGAAATGAAAAATACACTAGAAAGAGTCAATAGCAGAATAACTGGGGCAGAACAACAGATAAGTGACCTGGAAGACAGAATGGTGGAATTCACTGCCACGGAACAGAATAAAGAAAAAAGAATGAAACGAAATGAAGACAGCCTAAGAGACCTCTGGGACAACATTAAACGCAACAACATTTGCATTATAGGGGTCCCAGAAGGAGAAGAGAGAAAGGACCTGAGAAAATATTTGAAGAGATTATAGTCGAAAACTTCCCTAATGTGAGAAAGGAAGTAGCCACCCAAGTCCAGGAAGCACAGAGAGTCCCAGGCAGGATAAACCCAAGGAGAAACACGCAGAGACACACAGTAATCAAATAGACAAAAATTAAAGACAGAAAAATTATTGAAAGCAACAAGGGAAAAACGACAAATAATATACAAGGGAACTCCCATAAGGTTAACAGCTGATTTCTCAGAAGAAACTCTACAAGCCAGAAGGCAGTTGCACGATATATTTAAAGTGATGAAAGGGAAGAACCTACAACCAAGATTACCCTACCCGGCAAGGATCGCATTCAAATTCGAGAGAGAAATCAAAAGCTTTACAGACAAGCAAAAGCCAAGAGAATTCAGCACCACCAAACCATCTCTACAACAAACGCTAAAGGAACTTCTCTAAGTGGGTAACACAAGAGAAGAAAAGGACCTACAAAAACAAACCCAAAACAATTAAGAAAATGGTAAAAGGAACATACATATCGATAATTACCTTAAATGTGAATGGATTAAATGCTCCAACCAAAAGACACAGGCTCGCTGAATGGATACAAAAACAAGACCCATATATATGCTGTCTACAAGAGACCCACTTCAGACCTAGGGACACATACAGACTGAAATTGAGGGGATGGAAAAAGATATTCCATGCAAATGGAAATCAAAAGAAAGCTGGAGTAGCAATACTCATATCACATAAAATAGACTTTAAAATAAACAATGTTACAAGAGACAAGGAAGGACACTACATAATGATCAAGCAATCAATCCAAGAAGAAGATATAACAATTATACATATATATGCACACAACATAGGAGCACCTCGATACATAAGGCAACTGCTAACAGCTATAAAAGAGGAAATTGACAGTAACTCAGTCACAGTGGGGAACTTTAACACCTCACTTACACCAATGGACAGATCATCCAGAAAGAAAATAAGGAAACACAAGCTTTAAATGACACAATACACCAGATAGATCTAACTGACATTTATAAGACATTCCATCCAAAAACAGCAGATTACACTATCTTCTCAAGTGCACATGGAACATTCTCCATTATAGATTACATATTGGGTCACAAATCAAGACTCGGTAAACTTAAGAAAATTGAGATCATATCAAGCATCTTCTCGGACCATAACCCTATAAGATTAGAAATCAATTACAGGGAAAAAAACATTAAAAACGCAAACACCTGGAGGCTAAACAATACGTTACTAAATAACCAAGAGATCACTGAAGAAATCAAAGAGGAAATCAAAAAATAACTAGAGACAAATTATGATGAAAACAGGATGATCCAAAACCTATGGGATGCAGCAAAAGCAGTTCTAAGAGTGACGTTTATAGCAATACAAGCCTACCTCAAGAAACAAGAAAAATCTCAAATAAACAATCTAACCTTACAACACCCAAAGGAACTAGAGAAAGAAGAACAAACAAAACTCAAAATTACTAGAAGGAAAGAAATCATAAAGATCAGAGCAGAAATAAATGAAACAGAAACAAAGAAAACAATAGCAAAGGTCAAAAAAACTAAAAGCTGGTTCTTTAAGAAGATAAACAAAATTGATAAACCTTTAGCCAGACTCATCAATAAAAAGAGGGAGAGGACTCAAATCAATAAAATTAGAATGAAAAAGGAGCAGTTACAATGGATACCGCAGAAATACAAAGCATCCTACGACACTACTACAAGCAACTCTGTGCCAATAAACTGGACAACCTGGAAGAAATGGACAAATTCTTTGAAAGGCATAACCTTCCAAGACTGAACCAGGAAGAAGTAGAAAATATGAACAGACCAATCACAACTAATGAAATTGAAACTGGGATTAAATATCTTCCAACAAACAAAAGTCCAGGACCAGATGGCTTCATAGGTGAATTGTATCAAACATTTAGAGAAGAGCTAACACCCATCCTTCTCAAACTCTTCCAAAAATTTTCAGAGGAAGGAACACTCCTCTGCAAACTCATTCTATGAGGCCACCATCACCCTGATACCAAAACCAGACAAAGATACTACAAAAAAAGAAAATTACAGACCAATATCACTGATGAATATAGATGCAAAAATCCTCAACAAAGTACTAGCAAACAGAATCCAACAACACAGTAAAAGGATAATACACCATGATCAAGTGGGATTTATCCCAGGGATATAAGGATTCTTCAATATATGCAAATCAATCAATGTGATACACCATATAAGAAATTGAAGAATAAAAACAATATGATCATCTCAATAGATGCAGAAAAAAGCTTTTGACAAAATTCAACACCCATTTGTGATAAAAAAAAAAAAACTCTACAGAAAGTGGGCACAGAGGGAACCTACCTCAACATAATAAAGGCCATAGATGACAAACCCACAACAAACATCACTCTCAATGGTGAAAAACTGAAAGCATTTCCTCTAACATTAAGACAAGAATGTCCACTCTCGCCACTGTTATTCAACATAGTTTTGGAAGTCCTAGCCATGGCAATCAGAGAAGAAAAACAAATAAAAGGAAAACAAATTGGAAAAGAAGAAGTAAAACTGTCACTATTTGCAGATGACATGATACTGTACATAGAGAATCCTAAAGATGCCATGAGAAAACTACTAGAGCTAATCAATGAATTTGGTAAAGTTGCAGGATACAAAATTAATGCACAGAAATCTCTTGCATTCCTATACACTAAAAACAAAAGACCAGAAAGTGAAATTAAGGAAACAATCCCATTCACCATTGCAACAAAAAGAATAAAATACCTAGGAATAAACCCTCCTAAGGAGGTAAAAGACATGTACTCAGAAAACTATAAGACACTGATGAAGGAAATCAAAAATGACACAAACAGATAGAGAGATATACCATGTTTTGGGATTGGAAGAATCAATATTGTGAAAATGACATATTACCCCAAGCAATCTACAGATTCAATGCAATCCCTATCAAATTACCAGTGGCATTTTTTACAGAAGTAGAACAAAAAATCTTAAAATTTGTATGGAGACACAGAAGACCCTGAATAGCCAAAGCAGTCTTTTTTAAAAAAAAAATAAATTTATTTATTTTTGGCTGTGTTGGGTCTTTGTTGCTGCGCACGGGCTCTTCTCTAGTTGTGGCGAGTGGGGGGGCTACTCTTCATTGCGGTGCACAGGTTTCTCATTGCAGTGGCTTCTCTTGTTGCGGAGCCTGCAGCTCTAGGTGTGCAGTCTTCAGTAGTTGGGGCTCACGGGCTCCAGAGTGCAGCCTCAGTAGTTGTGGTGCACGGGCTTAGTTGCTCCATGGCATGTGGGATCTTTCCAGACCAGGGCTCAAACCCATGTCCCCTGCATTGGCAGGCAGATTCTCAACCACTGTGCCATCAGGGAAGCCCATCCAAAGCAGTCTTGAGGGAAAAAAACATAGCTGGAGGAATCAGACTCCCTGACTTCAGGCCACACTACAAAGCTACAGTAATCAAGACAATATGGTACTTGCACGAAAACAGAAATATAGATCAATGGAACAGGATAGAAAACCCAGAGATAAACCCACGCACCTATGGTCAACTAGTCTATGACAGGAGGCATAGGATATACAATGGAGAAAAGACAGTCTCTTCAATAAGTGGTGCTGGGAAAACTGGACAGCTACATATAAGAGAATGAAATGAGAACATTCCCTAACACTGTACACAAAAATAAACTCAAAATGCATTAGAGACCTAAATGTAAGACCAGACACTATAAAACTCTTAGAGGAAAACATATGCAGAACACTCTTTGACATAAATCACATCAAGATCTTTTTTGATCCACCTCCTAGAGTAATGGAAATACAAACAAAAATAAACAAATGGGACCTAATGAAACTTAAAAGCTTTTGCAAAGCAAAGGAAACTACAAACAAGACTAAAAGACAACCCTCAGAATGAGAGAAAATATTTGCAAACGAATCAAAGGACAAAGGATTAATCTCCAAAATATATAAACAGCTCATGCAGCTCAATATTAAAAAAAGAAATAACCCAATCAAAAAATGGGCAGAAGACCTAATCAGACATTTTTCTAAAGAAGACATACAGATGGCCAAGAAGCACATGAAAAGCTGCCCAACATCACTAATTATTAGGGAAATGCAGATCAAAACCACAATGAGGTATCACCTCACACCAGTTAGAATGGGCATCATCAGAAAATCTACAAACAACAAATGGTGGAGAGGGTGTGGAGAAAAGGGAACCCTCTTGCACTTTTGGTGGTAATGTAAATTGATACAGCCACTGTGGAGAACAGTATGGAGGTTCCTTAAAAAACTAAAAATAGAATTACCATATGACCCAGCAATCCTACTACTGGGCATATACCCAGAGAAAACCGTAATTCAAAAAGACACATGCACCCCAATGTTCATTGCAGCACTCTTTACAATAGCCAGGTCATGGAAGCAACCTAAATGCCCATCGACAGACGAATGGACAAAGAAGATGTGGTATATTATATACAATGGAATATTACTCCACCATAAAAAGGAATGAAATTGGGTCATTTTTAGAGATGTGGATGAATCTAGAAACTGTCATACAGAGTGAAGTAAGTCAGAAAGAGAAAAACAAATATCGTATATTAACGCATATATGTGGAACCTAGAAAAATGGTACAGATGAACCAGTTTGCAGGACAGAAACAGAGACAGAGATGTAGAGAACAAACGTATAGACACCAAGGGGGGAAAGTGGTGGTGGTGGTAGGGGTGTGTGTGTGATGAATTGGGAGATTGGGATTGACATGTATACACTAATATGTATAAAATGGATAACTAATAAGGACCTGCTGTATAAAAAAATAAATTAAATAAAATTCAAAAGAAAGAAAGAAAAAGAAACAAAATACCAATGACAGTTTTTATAGAACTGGAATAAATAATCCTAAAATTTGTAACAAACCACAAAAGATCCCAAATAGCCAAAGCAATCTTAAGAAAGGAGAACAAAGCTGGAGGTATCACACTCCCTAATTTCAAACTGTACTACACAGCTATAGTTATCAAAACTGTATGGCACTGGCATAAAAACAGACACATAGATCAATGGAACAAAATAGAGAGCCCAGAAAGAAAGCCATGCTTCTTTTGTCAATTAATCTATCAAAAAGAAGCTAGAAATATACTTTGGGTAAATCACAGTCTCATTGATAAATGGTGTTGGTAAAATTGGACAGGTACATGCAAAAGAACGAAACTAGACCACTTTCTTACACCACACACAAAAGTAAACGCAAAGTGGATTAAAGGCTTAAATGTAAGACCTGAAACCATAAGAACTCCTAGAAGAAAACATAGGCAATACACTCTTTGATATCACTCTTAGCAATATTTTTGAATTTGCCTCTCCAGTCAATGTAAACAAAAGCAAAAAAAAAAAACAAAACAAATGGGACTATATCAAACTAAAAAGCTTTTTCACAGCAAGGAAAATCATCAACAAAACAAAAAGGCAGCCTCCTGAATGGAAGAAGATATTTGCAAATGATACATCCCATAAGGGGTTAATATTCAAAATATATAAATAACTCACACAACTTAATATCAAAAAATAGACAATCTGATTGAAAAATGAGCAGACGACCTGAAAAGATATTTTTCTAAGGAAGAAATACAGATGGCCAACAGACACATGAAAAGATGCTCAACATCACTAATCAACAGGGAAATGAATCAAAACCACCTCACACATGTCAAAATGGCTATTACCAAAAAGACAAGAAATAACAAGTGTTGTCAAGGATATAGAAAAAGGGGACTTTTGTGCACTGTTGGTGGGAATTTAGGTTGTTGCAGCCACTATGGAGAACAGTATGGAAATTCCTCAATAAATTAAAAACAGAACTACCTTATCATCCAGCAATTCCATTTCTGGGTATTTATCCAAAGAAAATGAAAACACTAATTCAAAAAGACATATGCACCCCTATGTTTATGTTCATTGCAGCATTATTTACAACAGCCAACATATGGAAGAAACCTAAGTGTCCACTGATGGATGAATGAATAAGGAAGATGTGATATATGTAATGGAATATTACTCAGCCATAAAAAAGAATGAAATCCTTATATTTGTGACAACACAGTTGGATCTAGAGGGTATTATGCTAAGGAAAATAGTCAGACCAAGAAAGACAAATACTGTATGATTTCACTTATATGTAGAATCTAAAAAACAAATCAAACGAACAAACAAAACAAAACAAACAGTTTCATAGGTACAGAGAACTGGTGGTCACCAGAGGGAAAAGGGGTGAAGGATTGGGTGAAATAGGTGAAGGGGATTATGAGGTACAAAATTCCAGTTATAAAATAAATAAGTCATGGGGATGTAATGTACAGTATAGGGAATACAGCCAACAATACTGCAATAACTTTGTATGGTGACAGTTACTAAACTTACCATGGTGCTCATGGTAATGTATATAAATGTTGAATCAATATGTTGTAAAACCTGAAATTACCATAGTATTATATGTCAAATGTACTTCAACTAGAAAATTAAAATAAAAAAATTAAAAATAACTTTAAAATGTGTACTATTATAATATTGACCAAGGTGGCCTTAACATTCCTCTCAGCTTAACTGAACTTTAGACAGGCTTCTTCCTGTCTCTGGCCCCTGACCTCCCTTTACTTACAGCATTTATTTTTTAAAAACTTGCAAATTCGTTCTCTCTGCCTCTTTGAGATATAAATCATTTAAGAAGCTCCTTGCAAGTTTTACAACCCAGGAATATCTTCCTCAAAGACCTGGGAGCCATGCCATTGAGATGTTATCATCAAGGAAGAGAATGCTCCTATCTCCCAGTTTCTGTGGAGGCTAGAAGCCTAACTCCGATGGGTACAAATCAGCAAACACAAATGGCCTAACCACAGAGAAAAACATTTACAAACTTAGGGTAACTGAACGTGCTCAACGCATCACACTGATCAACCTTCTTCCAAAAGTACTTCAGTATATTTCTACCAGCTCACCCCAGTGCTTAAAAACCCTATTGTTTTTCAGAGGAGTTGATTTCAAACTGCATTCTGGTCTCTCTCCCCTAGTGCAATAGTCTTGAATAAAGTCTTCCTTGTCAGTTTAACTGTGTCCACTATAATTTTTGCTTTGGCAATTCAAATACTTTGAATGGGTCACTACTATCAACTCCATGGCCAGAAGTCAAGTCAACCAGACCCCGGAGAATTAGTGCATCAACTTAACTAAAGTGTGATAATCAATCAGTACTAATGGATACATAAAGGAGAGGGAATCTGTCCAGGCCAATCATTACTCTCTCATTCAATCCCAGTAAGGAGAGTATATCTTTCATGTAATTGACCATAGCTATTATTAACTGGAAGGCTTTTTTTTTTTTTTAAAGTTCTCTCTGAAGCTTGCAACCACTTTCAAGATCAAGGAAAGTTTTGTCTGCAGAAGAAATCCACAAAGAACAGAGAGAAATGAGCTTCCTGCCCTCAAATAAAGTCTTCTCTGGATTTCTCACTAAATGTCTCATTTTTAAAGATGAAACCAAAGAAAAGGATAATACACTTAAGAAAGCTGAGGCTGAAATGCCTACATAGAGTCAAAATGTATGTCAAAATAAATACAGAGGTATGTTTGCTTCCCCCCCAACCTTCTTGTTTTTAAATCTAATTAAAAATGGAATGTCCAATGATTCTTTCTTAGCATAACTATGGAAGAATAATCAAAGCTATTGAAACCTCACAAGTTTTCAGGCTAAAATGACTGCCAAGTGCTTTTGATCTGGGCCATAACCACCAGATTAACGTCCAGCTCGCCTATAATCGTTTCTCCAAATGAGAGGGAACAGAGGTGAACTCCCCCCATTATTTCAAAACTCTAACAGTTTCTCTACTTGTTTTAGAAATATGGGACAGAATTAATATCTACTGCAATAAACTATCTGTTTATGACACTATTTGAAGATATTTACACTACAATATGTATCAGACTCTGCCCATTATAGATTAAATGTATAATCGATGGATTAGAATTCAGCTATCGCATCCCTTCTCCCAAGCACGGCACACCATTATCTTCATGCTTTTCAGAATTACTATTTACTGTCTTCCACAGATGCATTTATAATATAGTTTTTTTTCCCCCTTAATCTGCACTCAGTAATTAGATTCCTTACCCTTACATACAAATTTTCACTCACATGACAATATTTAGAAATGAGATATTGGGTTACTAGTTGGGGGTAAAAATAAAAGTCCTAGTTAGTTATTTGGTTGATTACTTCTAGAATGTTAAACCGCAGGAGGTGCCTAAAAAGCCGAGTGCTGTAACTTTTGCCAAGTCAGGATTGCACGGGAAAACCTTAAGAATTGGTTCTATTGCTTTCCCCCTTTGAAATAATTTACAAATGAGCATATAAATAAACATTTCTTCTCAGTACAAAAGATAAATTTTAAAAAAAGCATCCACGTTTGCAGCCCACATTTCTCTAGCAATGTTACCCATTTCCAGAGCTTTATCATTACATTCCCTTCACATAACACTCTTTACTTTTAGATTAATCTTCTGAAATGAGATGCTAAGGATTTGCATACAGATTTGACTATACAAAAATAGATATGGAATTAATAATAGTCTCTATATGTTTTAATTTATCCTAGACTGGAGTACCCTTGCCTGCAGCAGTATTCCTGGCTTTGAAAGTCATCAAGCTGATTTGTCTGCTCTGGGTTATGATGCCACATGCTGCTATACTGCCCCCTGCAATCAAAGCACTTGAGAAGACAGATTCCATGCCTTCCTCTATCGAGTATATTTTATAGATTGGCAGTTTTGATCTCCCTCCCCCACCCCAGGGGGGATAATCTGCATCTTAACAGCTTTCTATAGATACATCTGTCATTAAATATGCCATCTCATATCAGCATCCGTTTTTAAAGCCAAGTTTTCCCTAACTTTGAAGTGCCACAGTCAAAGTTAAGACTTTTCAGCCAAAATTGAAAATGAACAATCCTGTCTTATACTTCTGAACTGTGACTTAAAGATATACGGCAGGTTCCCCCAAAGTCAAATAAGTCTTTAAAAACTGCCAGAAGGAATGAAAAGTTACCACCATGCTACCAGCAGGGAGAAATGCTTTCTATCATCAAGACAAGGGTAAAGCATTTTTCTTAAGCTTCCCTGTTCAACTCCCCACAAAACACTGTGACAAATGGATGAGTGCATGCCAGGGAGAAGATGACAGGTGACTGCGAAACAAACAACCTCTGTCTCCACTACTGAGAGGTCACCAACTCCTAACCTCGTTGTGTTCAAAAGCAACAACTAGCCAATGCTGACAGTGTCCATAAAATAGTGTTTAGAAAAACAGCTCTCAATATTCGTTGGCCAGGGTAGGTCAAGTCTGGTGGCTCTGCTAATTTTTCTTTTTTTTTCAGGGATAGAAACACCTCTGTTGATAAATAGAGAGTCCTACACGAAACTCTTCAGTAGAAAAGAGTTGTACTTAATGCAGCGCTAGTACCCTTACTGGAACAGAGCAGGATGCAAAGAACTGAACGTGTCCATGCTCTTAGGGAAGATGCTCCAGGCTGGAATTCTGTGAGCCAGCTCAGGATTGTGGCAAACTATCTTGAGTTCTCTGCAGTGCCAGCTTCACCCTAGTCTAGGGGGTTCATTTCAGCAGAATGTGTGCCGTCAGCCTCCACCCCCAGCTCCTTTATGACTCTATCCTTGGGGGAGCCATTTAACAGCCAAGTTCATGTCCTCACATGCAAAATGGAGACAGTGAGACCTCTCTCATAGGTTTCAGGTGAACAAGAGTACTCGGTAAAGAGGCCATCCATACGGGAAGTTTACTACAATGGTGTAGTAGTGGGGCTTTCCTGGTGGCGCAGTGGTTAAGAATCCACCTGCCAATGCAGGGGACACGGGTTTGATCCCTGGCCCGGGAGGATCCCTCATGCCACGTAGCAACAAATCCCGTGCGCCACAACTATTGAACCTGTGCTCTAGAGCCCGCGAGCCACAACTACTGAGCTCGCATGCCACAACTACTGAAGCCCACGCTCCTAGAGCCACAACAAGAGAAGCCACCGCAATGAAAAGACTGTGCACCGCAACGAAGAGTAGCCCCCGCTCGCCGCAACTAGAGAAAGTCCGCGCGCAGCAACGAAGACCCAACGCAGGAAAAATAAATGAATAAATTTATTTAAAAAAATACTGTAGTAGTTTGTTTATAAAAATTTCTTGCTATTTTCACAAATGAGTATTATGGAATATTGAAAAAATAAGTATGAAATAATAAATGAATGAATTTTGTAGTCTGAAATAGATTCCTTATAGTTCTTTTTGCTAATAACCACAATTACTGGCTGGTTTATAAAGTATCAAAGACTTTTTCCTTCTTTAATAGTTTAAGCATCTCCTCTGTAAATCTGCTCCAATTCTCAAAAGACTAAAAACTTTACACTCATAGTCTAATTATCAAAAGCAGTAGGTGTGAGTTCATATGAGTCATTTTTTAAGAAAGCCAAACTCATTAATATTCCTTGATAAAAGGGACACCATAAGAATATTTACAATGAATGCAAAAATAAACTTTTCATTATCTTTTTTTTTTTTTTTTTGCGGTACGCGGGCCTCTCACTGTTGTGGCCTCTCCTGCTGCAGAGCACAGGCTCCGGACGTGCAGGCTCAGCGGTCATGGCTCATGGACCCAGCCGCTCTGCGGCTCATTATCTATTTTTACATGATATTAGACCGTCCATATTTTGGGAGTGTTAATAATGCTCCATAAACAATTAAAGCCAAGAATCTTTCTACTAAATTAGCATCTTGAATAGAAGCATACTTAATCCAGGCATTAAATTAAAACTAGTATCCATATTATTTCTGTCACACTTGAGGAAACCACGCAAATGGATGGGTTATTAATATATTCAAAAGCCGCAAAGGAAGTCTCCAATTTACAAAATATCTATAAAGAAAAGGTTGATGCACTTGAAAATATAAATTATATTTATGTCACCTAGAGTGAACAAATATAAACTTGTAATCCAAAATATGTAAGGTATGCACCATGTGTTATTTTAAATAAGTGAACTAATAAATGATGGTAAAACCTACCACAATGCAGATGTCAGCTGACCTTTAAAATCTCAATAAAATTTGCTCTAACTCCAATTCTCCATTCTGCAGAAAGATGAAATCCTGCCTCCAAAGATTTCTGCACGCTCCTAGCAGGGTTAAGTTCTCAGGGTCCCCTCTGCCTGTCTCTAGTGTCCTGGTTTTGCTGTGTTCTTGCTGGACCTTTTTCCTCTTTCCTGCCATCAACCAAATTCTTCAGCCATTCCCCATTTCCATAAAGTAGCTTTAATCTTCTTCTCTCCTCTTTGGGAATAAAGAAAATGATATATTTCTACTATTCTTAGATAGAGCAATTCAGCTCACTCTTTTTTCTACCTTCTTTTTCTAGATTCATCTAGACAGACACAAATGGATCATATAAACAAAGACTGTAATCACCATGAGAGGAATTTTAGAGCCAATGGGTGTTTTTTTAACTACTTAAACTACCAATTTTAAAGGCCACTAGACTACTATATTTTAATATGCAATCCTTTCAGAAAACAATGTTCTCATCTAAACCAATGTACTTTAGAGTACCTCCTCCATATTATCACTGTTTCTGTATGCATTTTAACTTTATATTATTGTTTATGTTTTAGAAACTAAACTATAGAAACACAAAAAGGAAGACATTATATAGCTCAGCTCTGTGCCCGAAGAAAGATGGTCCGTTAAACAATTAAAGACAATCAAATGATTACTGATTCTACACAAGTCTCCAGGTATGATTACTCTTCTATGTATCATCTACTTTCAGTCATGCCATTTGGAAGTTCTTTTTACAATGTAAGCACCTGTTTTGAGACCTTTGCTGTAACGGGTTTGTGAGGTTTCGTGGAAAAAGTATGGTTTTCAAACACCAGAGACACAGAGATCAAATTCCAGCTTTGTCAAATACTTGCTGTGTGATCCAGAAAAATCATTTCACCTCTTTAAGCCTCATCTCTTGAGGAGCAGTGTGAGGGGAAACCAAGTGCTACTTTGGAATAAAGGGCAGTCAGTTTAGGATGAAAGCTTTGATAATTATTTTGGAGAATGTAGGTGATCCGACTGCTTTCTTCAAACCACTGGGCTCTTTTAAAAGGATTGTAGAATAGTTCATTTCTGTTTGGCTTCCATTTCAGTACAATAATGTAATGGTTTTGTTTTCATCTCTTTCAGATGGAGAGTAGTAAAGGCTGGGGCAGAAGTGAAAACAGAGAAGAAAAAGTAACTGCTGTGGCCAGCTGGTTGCTGGGATCTGAAGCAACAAAGATTTCACTCTTAGTGGAATTCCAGTCCACTAGGAAGTTTTAAGTGGAATGTCAAGCTATGAAGCCCAAACCCTCTCCCGGGGGCAACAAACAGACCCTCTCCGGTACCTGCTCCCATAACACGACACACTTATTTCTCCCTCAAGCAAACCTTAAGCCCTTGACCCTCACCTAACTGGGATCCCAGCATGCTGAACTCTTCCAGTAGGATCCTCTGGGCTCTTCCCAGCCTAAAAACCTTCCATCGTGAGTGAATCCAAGGATTTTCCCTCTCCAGTTTTCTGCTGAGCACCACCAAAAAACAGAACAGAAATTTGCAAACTGGGATACCATAATTTCGTGGTTTCCAACTTAGTATAGGCTCTGACACAATTTTTTTAAACATGTCAGTTCCCTCTGTTTGCTCTCAGCAGCTCCTCAGGCCCTCTACCTGGTCCTGACACGGCACGATCTCCACAGACAACCCTGCCCCTCCCTTGACTCCATGGCAAGGACCCTCTGCAGGTCCCTGCCCCTCCTCTCTGAGCTTACCTAGGTCCACATCCAGCATTGCCTCCTTCCCTGGAGCTGAAGGGGTCTCTCCTCTTCCTGTCCAAGACTGAACCCCTCCCAAACTCCCTCTGGCCTCTTCGGGACCCTGTGTCAGTGGTCAATATTTCTGTGCCCCAGACTTATCCCCATTCCTGGTACCTAGGAGCTGCTCTCAGCATTTACTAACCAGAGGACGCCCCTACTCCACTTCAAATTCACTCTCTCCTTTCCCTTAGCTATAGATGTACTTAATGCGCTCACATCCTCAAAAAAAGTTCCCTCCTCTGACCCTGGATTTCCTCCTTAGCTACTCTCTCTTCTCTCAGCCAAACTCCCTTCTTTTTCTTTCCTTCCATCTTTCCTCATTTTTTCTTCCTAAAGCCAAAATGTTATTTATTAATTTATAGTGAAAAATACAGGAACTTCCCTGGCGGTCCAGTGATTAAGACTCTGCACTCCCAACGCAGGGGGCGCGGATTCGATCCCTGGTCGGGGAACTAAGATCCCACATGCCGTGCGGCGTGGCCAGGAAATAAATTAATTAATTTTTTAAAAAGAAAAAGAAAAATATGGCTGTCACCCGGACTGAAGAATGTGTGTACCTAGAAACAGCACAGTCTCTCCCAGAGCACAATAATCGGAAAGTTGCTGGGTAAGCTCAGGTTCAGGGAGCCAAGTTTAGATGAAATCCCAGCTTTGTGCAAAGGTGGCCTATGTACCTGCAGCTGTTACTTCCTCAGTCTCCACCCACACCTTCAACCACTGCATTCTAGCTTCCACCTTCTTCCGCTCTCCGAAAACCGCTTTCACTGAAATTACCAAGCAGTCCCTGACTGAAACTGCAGAGGAGGCATTCTGGACTTAGATGTCCCCACAGTACTGGTCACGTCTCACGCACCCTTCAGCTTTGGCTTTGGTTTCTACACCACGCCTCCTCCTCTGGCCTTGCCCATAGCACATTCTCAGCTCCTTCCTTAGCTCCCCCTCCTCTGCGCCCTCCTGGCTAGTGTTTCCCCACCTTCTGCCCCTTTGCACACCACCTCTGGCCCCTCTGTGTCCTCATACTCTCCACTGCCTTCTCATCGCACCTGATTTGCTGCCAGAAACTCCTCACGTCCATTTGTTCTGAGAAACAGGAGGCAAGGTTCTATCTCTGAGTTTGAGGAGAGTGAGGGCATTACAGCTGGTGAAGGAGAGTGGGTGAGACCCTAGTGTCAGGATGTAGACAGGGTTTGGAGGCTGAGTGGATACATGTGCCAAGCCCCCTGTCAGCTGGCCTCCTCCCACTGGACTCAGCTGCCCGGGTACAGGCACAAAGCAGACCATTGGGTTTGCCCAACAGTGTGTGCCTGCCAGAGGGCAAGACAGTTATTGAAACGGCTGCACCATGAAGCCCAAGCCTGAGCACAGGGAGGGGTAAATGGGCAAGTGGGAAGCAGCCAATGGACCTGAGGCCAAGGGAGGCTGAAGGTGCCAGAAACTTCTGTGAAGCCTCTCGTGCCCCCGCACTGATTACTTCCTGCTTCACACTACTTCTGTACCTTGTAAAGCTGTCTATCATCACACCCACACACACCACACACTTTACTGTAATCATCCATTTAAAAACTGTGAGCCCGGACTTCCCTGGTGGCGCAGTGGTTAAGAATCTGCCTGCCAATGCAGGGGACACAGGTTCAAGCCCTGGTCCGGGAAGATCCCACATGTTGTGGAGCAACTAAGCCCGTGCGCCACAACTACTGAGCCTGCGCTCTAGAGCCCACGTGCCACAACTACTGAGCCCGCGAGCCACAACTACTGAAGCCTGCATGCCTTGAGTCCATGCTCCGCAGCAAGATAAGCCACCGCAACAAGAAGCCCACGCACCGTGACGAACAGTAGCCCCTGCTAGCTGCAGTTAGAGAAAGTCCACGTGCAGCAACGAAGACCCAACACAGCCATAAATAAATAAATAAATAAATTTATTTTTAAAAAAACAAAAAACTATAAGCCCCGGCATGGGACCTGTCTTTGTGGCTCCCGCACTAGCCTGGAACAAGACTCAGGGAGGTGAGGAAAGTTGCTCAGCATCTCCTGGTTGGTCACAGTGGAGCCAATTTCACACTTGCATGTGCCCTCAATCTGTGACCTCAGAGCACCACAGTCAGCCTCTGCCATGCCCCCATTAGCTCCTAATATGTTGTATACAATTTTTTAAGATGCAAGTAAAATGATATTTGCACAGTAAAGTTACAGCTATGGCATTTTTAAAATGTTAATGATGCTTTATACTGTTCTAATTGTAAAGTCCCTTTAGTAGGTTTGAATAAATTAAAGTTACTTAAAATGGGGCAACGCAAACTTCATCTAAATTTAATCAAGATGAAAATAAATATATCTTCTAGGGAGTTAAAGAAGCCCTAACAAATGTTCTTTCATTAGTGAAATACCTGAAAACCTCTTTTTTTTGCGGTACGCAGGCCTCTCACTGTTGTGGCCTCTCCTGTTGCGGAGCACAGGCTCCGGACGTGCAGGCTCAGCGGCCATGGCTCACGGGCCCAGCCGCTCCGCGGCATGTGGGATCTTCCCAGACCAGGGCATGAACCCGTGTCCCCTGCATCAGCAGGCGGACTCTCAACCACTGCACCACCAGGAAAGCCCCTGAAAAACTCTTTGATTGTCAGCTCCTAGAGGGCAGGAAGTGTGTTTGCTGAATTATTCTTATTTATCTATGAACCAGCACTGACTTTAATAAAGATGTACCATTCACCAAGAGAATCAAGAAAACACTAAGTGCCGCTTTTGAGGAAATGCAGTACCATTTGTCTTATTATTGCAGTTTTAAAGCACTGATTTTGTAGTTAGTTTCCCATTATCCTGCTGCCATTTGACAAAAATGAAAAGGTAAGTTATTCTGCAAGATGAGCTCAGGATTCATTTTCACTCACAAAAAAAGGATCTTTTTAGTAGTTCACAAACAATATCTTACAATGGAGAGCATACCTTTCAAAGCACAACGGCAGGATATTTAATGCTTATTTTACTTCAGTATTGTGAATTTCAAGTAGAAACGATGTGGAGCATTTGTGAATTGGGTCACGATGTCAAATGCTAGAGGAGCCTGTAAAGTCTGACTATCTCTAACATCTTAAATTACATGCTAATGGGCATCTCTATACAGCCTAGTTTTCTGAATTCATCTTTGCCTGTCTCCTTTTTAAAACCACGGACAGGTTTCCAGGTATCCTGACCCTAAAATGGACAGTGAGGGGGAGAGGGTATGTATAGAGAGGGAGCACACTGGAAATATTGAGTCCCTAAAGAAACATTCATTTTGTGTTCTGTGGAACAGAAATAAGCTCCCCAAATCCACATCCTATAATCCTTACTACCTTCACCTCAGGCAAAGCTTACAGAATACCAGAAGGATGCCAATGACCCAATCCCCCATCAATTAAACTGGAAATATTTAATTATTTGGTAAAGAATAAGGAATAGCCTCAAACATTTTCTTCTGCTCCAAAAAAAAATCAGGGTAACACTTCTAAATCAGAGATAGTCAGGGTGAAATATACCTGTCTTTTTTTTTTTAAGGAGCCCATAGCAACCCCTCCCTATCCCTGGTTAGATTCACAATTGATTTTTTGTAAGCTGAGCCTGAGGAAAGAGGCAGACGACTGAAGGTATTAGAAATGTCACTGGTGATTTCCTCTTCTTTCCAATTAAAGGTATTGTACTGTACACAGGGAAGTGAGTTTTTCATCTCAAGTTCACAGTAGGGAGAAACAAACCTGAGAAAATTGTGATTGTTTTCATTAAGTATGGTTAACACAGGCAGCATATATTAGTGCAAAAGAAGAACAAAGGAAATGTATTTCCTTTCATAGTAGGGGAAAAACAAAGTGATATAGCAGTATGGACTGTAATAAGTTGATACTCTTAATACAATGGAAAAGGAAACATACAGACCCATATGGAAAGAGAAGTCAGCTTGATACCAGGTTGATAGATCTAGCCAGGCTAACATAAGTTTCAGTGCTTTCTTTAGGCCTCACTAAAGAAGGTATTAAGTAGTCGTATTTTGAAGTCTATGCAAGGGAAACTCCAGCACTTTTTTTAAAAGCTAGTTTTATAGCCCAAAAATAAAAGTAAGTAAGGAATAATTATTAAACTAATTATGAGAAACATATACAAAATTTAGAAAATGCAATGCAAAATTTAGGAGTGCAGTACCTTAGCAATATATGAAAACTAAATGAGTCAAAGGAAGGGATGTAAGTTGGAATAAAATATAAATTATACTGATTTCATAAATCCATCACTGTTTTGTTATCTAAGTCAAGTACAGATCTGTTCCTTCTAATAGCAAGGATTTATTTGCAGCCAAGTTTAAGGTTTCTTCAACAAATCTAACAGGATACAGTCCTGGTGGCTTTTTTCTTAAATACTGAAATATATACTTAAAGAAAAAGGAATAAGTCACCAGATAAATGAGGTCTTTATCTAAATATATCTACATATATTAACATACACACTCATATCTAATGTGTATTTGGTATACAGGACCAGCAATTGTTGGATACACCTCACTTATCCTCTTTCTTGGTCCCAACCTTAACTTCATTCATTAATTACTGAGCACTTAAACCCAGACATGAGCTAGGTTTCTTCAATAAAAATCAGTGAATTGCCAATAATTGAGGCACTGCCCAGAGCAGCCAAGACTACAGCTGTATCCCTGGTTATTGAGGAGAGCAGAAGGAAACATGGGCAGAGTCCAGTGAATTTACTTTAAGTGCAAGGGGGAATTTTGTCAGAGCAGATGTTAAACTAGAGAAGATTATTCAAGGAAGCTTAGAAGTCTTCATAAGTATACTTAAAAGTGATTGTTTCGTCTGAGTACAAACATCTCAAAGTTACTCTTGGTAATTAAGTTGTTTGATTTTTCTATTCCTCTTTGTCCTTCACATGGAAATGCAGCGAGATCCATCTGGGTCACAAAATGAGTATCCTCCAGCTGAGAGAAGATGCAACTTTCTTCCCTAATAGCCAAACCTTTCAAAGGAGGACATTTGAGGACTTTCCAATAATAGGATTGGAAACACAAGGTGATAATGTGATGTCAATAACACATGCCTCACAGGATCCTCTGTGCCAGTGAAAAGTCAGCTATGAGGGGTTGGAAGAAGCATGTGGGTGTGAGTGAAACAAGATTGGCAACGAGTAGATAACTGCTGAAGCTGGGTTATGGGCACATGGGATTCATTATACTAGTCTCTCTCCTTTTTTCATAATCAAAAGGCTTCAAACAGAACCAAAGACAAAAACAAGTAAACTAAAATAATCAGAACCCCCAAATAATCAGGAAGAATGGGAGAGTAAACAGGAATAAAGGATTGGGATGGCATGAGTAACTACAATTCGCAGATAACAGAAAAACATTATTTTAGCCAATAACTTAAATCCCTTCCCTCAATGCACAGCATGGCTCCTACCTGGATCTATTCCCATTGCTTTACTCATCCAAATGGATTAACTGGGCTTTTACTTCGCCTGCCCTGTCTTTGAAAGACTGGCTCCTAGTCAGGCAGCCCAGGGTGAAAGGAAAAGCCAAGGACCTGGATAAACCACAAGGTGTGCAATACAGTCCATGAATATCAAAAACTGACAATCTAAACAATAGAAGGTTTGGTAGAAAAAGAGATGTGATTGGCCATTCATTTCCATCTTGAAATTTTACTCCACTCATCACTCAGAAAGCCACAGAAAGGTCAATTACTCCCCCATACACTGCTCTCTACAGAATGGTGCTCAGTAAATGACTGTTAATTAGCTTAAATGGCACCCTTGGCCGAATCGTTCAGATACACGTGGCCACCACTACCAAAGCCTGACTTGTCAATTTATGCCACAGTGAAAGTGTTTTGTAATAAATCCAACGTATGAGGCATGTTCTACCTGATATCCAAAGAAGACCGTCAGCCACGTAGCCAGCGTGACAGGAGAGGGACCGGTCAAAGGGCTGGACGAAAGTCCACTTGTTCTTCTTGGGGCAATATCGCTCAACGGTCGGCAGAACCTGGCGCAGTTCATTTCTGCCCCCAGCTGCATAGAGGTACTCATCCATGGCTCCCAGAACGAAATGCTCCCGGCAGTTTTTCATGGGTGCTATCTCTGCCCAGGAATTACTGCGGGGGTCATAGCGACAGGCAGTCCTCACGGCACACGTCCGGCCGCTGGCGTGCTCGACTTCCCCTCCTGCTACAAACAGGAAGTCCCCCATGACTGCCACACAATGGTGGCTCCTTCCCACGGGCATGGGAGCCAGCTCACTCCAGTTGGCAATGGCAGCTATGAGGGCATTCTCCTGATCCACGGGATTGAAGTACCGAAGTTCCTTGACTCTACAGACCTCACGCTTCTTCCCACCGATGATGTACAGAGTATCTGACTGGAAGCGCGGTTTGGTCCTGCGAGTCTGCCACACGGGCTGTGCGTAGATGCTCTGGTGGTACTCCAGGGCCTCGTTGACAAGAGCTGTTGCGGTTTCACTTGCCTGGACGAGGGGGTGGGACAGGGCAACTGTATGGAGAGTGTCCACGTCCATCAGGCCAAAGCGGATGTACTGCAGGAGCTCATCCATGTACTGGTAATGGCAGCTGTGTTCCAGCCACCTCACAGCTAGCTGAAACAGAGGCAGGGAGGTGGAGAGAGCACGAAGGTAAGAAGAAGCCAAAGCAACGTGGCACAGAGGCCGGCTGCCATGTATTCCTTCAGACTCTTAATAACACTTTTATTTTTTCTTACGAACCACGGAACACTCAAACATTGTTATACCCAGTTGAGGGATTTTTTTTTTCCTTTCCGCATCAGCAGAGACACAAAAGAACTCAAAACACTGTTGGAGAGATTAGAACAATGTTAAGCAACACGGATAAGACTTAAAGGATCACTTGAGGTGAACAACAGTTACTTTTCAAAGAATGAGAATACGGTTGTGAAACAGCCTGTTCCCTTAGGTTTCATGCATAAGAGGCTTGGTTCGCCCCACCACCAGGATATGTCAACGGTGAGCCATGTCATCAGTTCAAGCAACATATGTCAACCTGTGAGTCAAGGTGCTGTATCAATATGAGTAATGTGAGAAAATATGTGATCATCTGAGACCACAGGATGCACTTGAAAGAAAATCAATACGACACTAGTAGCAAGGTTTAGAAAGAAAAAGGACTTCTTTTCCCCCCTGCAACTTTTGTAGGTGTATCAGGAAGCAAGAGAAGAAAAAGAAAGATTGCAACCTATCAATTTATTTTATTTTTTCTCAACTAGTTTTCATCTTGAAAACAGTTGTGGTTTGTATGTGTAAGAAACGGGCAATTTGTTAGAGCCATTTTCATAAAAACAGGATACAGAGGAGATTATCTTTGTATTATGGACACAAGAGCAGAATGTAATCCTAAGCTTTTTGATTAGGTCTAGCTCTCTTTCAAGAAGGAAAGGGGTAAGAACTTTCGGCTATAGACAAATAGAATGTCTTAAAACTAAAGCAGGTGCATTAAGTCATAAATAACAAAATTGAATAGTAGTTTAGAAAATAATATCAACAAAAATACAATTCATGTTATGGAGCACCTGAAGTAATTTAATTAATTGACTTAAGTTTGGCAAAGTTTTCCACACATCAGCATAGAGAGGTATATCTAATATCTCCAGTCAACATATTTGATAGAATTTATTCTTAGCAGTACCTATATTAAACTAGATCTCCTAAGCAATATAAATGTGGACCTGAAGCAACTAGCATTAAAAAAGTAAAGAAAATACTGAATAATTCTGCTGTGTTTTACTTGCTTTCTGACCAGTGGAATTGGGGTTCTGGACTTCCTTTTTCAGCTGATTCATTGCACTGGGAAAAATGTCTACAGAGAAGACAGAAAGAAATGTAGTGCCCTCAGACCACTACTCCTTGACAAACGTGAGCTGGGTTTTCATCCTTGTGAAAAGGATCACTAAACCGTCTGAAGCATTAGATGATTTCAGGCTTTCAGAGTTTCTATATCCATTTGACAAATGGCTCTAAAAGGCAAGGCATATTTTGGGCATGTCTTTTTAGTTTTCCAGATGAAGAGAATGTAGCAAGTGAATCTGCTTCCAATATATACTGAATTGCATCTCTAAATGAATAATGAGTGAAGAGAAATGGAAAAAGAATGTCACTGGTTACCAGGTAGCCTATGGATGCCACGGAGGCAGACACAATGTAGGGCAGATGAGTGACACTCTATGGCTGTTTTTCTAGAAACTAGTATTTTTTATTTAAATAAGATACTAACCTGATGAAAAAAAAATTACCTGTGTATGGTAACACAGTAATAATCAAAGATAGTGCAGAAGAAAAATGTCACTCATCAATCACCAAGTCTCTGCTGGAAGTGGAGAGTTTTCCCACAGGCAACATCCTGGTTTTTCTCCACCCTAATTTTAGAAGTTTCAAGAGATGGGTTCAAATTAGAGTTCTACAACTTAATAAATGATTTTCCATTCTTTGCCCATAGAGCTTTCAAAAGTTTTCAGGGATAACTCAAGGTTACTCCTTATGCACAAGGTAAAATTTTCTGAAACTTAATCTTTCATATTGCTCCTAATTTGAGTAATTCCAGATGGTACTGCTTTGTTTTGTAACGAATTTCTTAGCATCCTGATATCCTAATGTTTCTGCATCTTGCATATGGATACTACAGGAAAACAACACTGGAGAAAGAGCAAATAAACATTCATGTCTCTATAGCCTCTTTTTATAGCACAGTGCTGCCCATTTAATTACTTTTCTCCTTCCTCATAAATCAGTTCTTCCTATGCCCTAATCAATCTTCTAGCCCATCTCTTAACACTCTCTGATTTACCTTTATCTTTCTAGCAAACAGTGTCACTTACTGTATAAAAGATATACAAGCCACAACTAGACTCTGCCTCTAAGAAAATTTCTAAGGAATCAAACTAGCAGTGGAACAGTCTCTGATTCATTTCTGGCTTTCTGTCTACTTATCACCCCCTACGTCACAATATCATGATG
This sequence comes from Grampus griseus, assembly GCF_964374135.1. NCBI lineage: Eukaryota > Metazoa > Chordata > Mammalia > Artiodactyla > Delphinidae > Grampus > Grampus griseus. The sequence goes on along the minus strand of NC_139007.1, from coordinate 28,820,134 downwards.
GTTTCCATGTTCAATTTCCCCAAATACTATGTATTACAAACTACTTTGTGAACATACATTTAATTTGCACTTTCTGGGATAATGTTTATCTTATTTATCGCCAGTATGTCTAACTTCTCACATTTTTCATATAATTTTCACACATTTATTATTTATAAATATTTTCAGACTACACAAGTCATTCATACTTGTTGGGTTTACCTTTTCTCCAGATCAAAGGTAAATATAATTTACAATTCTGCCAACTTTGAACCAATCTCACCTGGATATAGTGTTATTTACAGATTTAAACCCAGTGCTTCTCAAACCTAACATGTGCATGAATTACCTGGTTTTCCTGGGCAAAATGCAGATTTTGATTCAATAGGGAGGGGGAGGAGGACTGCAAGCCTGCATTTCTAACGTCTCCCAGGTGATGCATAAGCCGCTAGTCCATGGACCACGTTTTGAGTAGGAAGGTTTTAGACAGATTCCCATTTATGAGACTGTAAATTGCTGCTTTATAAGAGTAAACAAAGTCTGCTGTTTCAAATTTTAAAAGGCTTAAATTAAATGAAGTTTAAGTAGGATGCTTTAGTAAAGATATAGGGCATGTGTAGCTAATACCATAGGTAAGACAGCATATTTCCTTTGTAGTAAGATATGGGTAAGCTCTTACTATGGGTAAGACAGCATTTTTTTTTTTTTTTTGCGGTACGCGGGCCTCTCACTGCTGTGGCCTCTCCCGTTGCGGAGCACAGGCTCCGGACGCACAGGCTCAGCAGCCACGGCTCACGGGCCCAGCCACTCCATGGCATGTGGGATCTTCCCGGACCGGGGCACGAACCCGTGTCCCCTGCGTCGGCAGGCGGACTCTCAACCACTGTGCCACCAGGGAAGCCCAGACAGCATATTTTGAGACCTTGGCTCTATAAATCCATGGCTGATTCTGATAGCATAAAAGCAAGTCATATAAAAACTCTGCAGTTTTGCTTCTGCAATAATACATAAACAAAAGTAAAAGTGTTACTGTACTCAGTTTTTACTTTGGTGAAAATATAAAAGAGAAAAATCATTGAAATCATGGATAACTCTTACTTATCCAAATAATGGAAGAAATGTCACAGAAAATCCAAAACAATGGGCTACCTCAAAAACACTTCTACACCGTGAACCTCTCCAGAGCACTATTCATGGCCATGCTGAATTAAGGGCAAGGTGGTAGAGGCAACCCTGGAGCCCATTTTAAGAGGTTTAGAAACTACAATAAACAGAAGACTGATTCATCATCAGGGCATCATGGAACACAAAGACCACAGCTAGCTTTTTGGGGGCTTAATGTTTGAAAATGTTTATTCTGGGAACTTTTGGCATTTAATGATACTACACTTAGAAAGCATAACCCAGGGAAGGCTAATATCCTATTCTATCTTACTTATTCTGGCACACTGACATCCCCATCACCCTAAACTCTAGAATACTTTAATTGAGTGTGGGGGTGGAATGGAGCATATAGTGAATGTTTTTGGGGTTTTTTTTTGCAGTACGTGGGCCTCTCACTGTTGTGGCCTCTCCCGTTGCGGAGCACAGGCTCTGGACGCGCAGGCTCAGCGGCCACGGCTCACGGGCCCAGCCGCTCCGCAGCATGTGGGATCTTCCCGGACCGGGGCACGAACCCGTGTCCCCTGCATCGGCAGGCGGACTCTCAACTACTGCGCCACCAGGGAAGCCCTACAGTGAAAGTTTTATCTCAGACTCTTTAGGTAACAAAGCCAGCAACAGTGGAAAAGAAATCAAGGATTCAGTTTGGGAGGGCAGATCAAAGAGTACTTAGGAAACAGGGCAATTAGGCAAGATGTTTCCTAAACCATCTGAAACACAGGGACTGTCATCTCCAAAGACTATAGGAGATCTCCCAAGCACCCTACCTAACCCAGTCTAGTACATCTTATCCTGATGGAGAATTGTGCCTTCCTAAAAGGAGCATTGGCTACAGCTTATTCCAACATCAACTCATCTCATCCTCAGATTCTTGATAAGAACAGTGTCTGGCACGTAGCAGGCTAAACATAATTGTTGCAGAATGGAAAATCCTTTATAACTATTCTTAGGCTATTTGTCATATTTCTCTTGAACCAACAACATCAGTTCCTTAATATATTTATTTATCTATCTATCACAGTCTTCAATTTCCTATTTTATTATCTCATCTTTGTGGCTTTCCTATAAAGCCCTTATAAGCTCACAAAACTCCCCACGGCAGCATGCAATGTACTGGACTTACTTATATATGGCCCTTGTTTTACTCCCTCCATAACTGGTGCTGGTCACCTCTATTTGACATTCTTGGCAATTCAATGAACATAGTAATCTGTTAATCCCTCAAATATAAAGTATTAGAGCAAGAAGAAACTTTAGAGTACTTTTGGTTCAAGCTTCCCAATTTTACTAGTAGAAATAAAATCCAGACAAGCTATTTGACTTACTGCAAGTCATGCAGCTGATTAATGGAAAAGCTGGAACCAGAAATCCAGTTTTTAAGTTATATAATGTTTTCTTCCATTATATCACATCATTATTATATCATATCATTATTTTTCCATCAATAATTATTTTAAGGTAGAATCCAAGCACTCAAAACCAAATGCACTCAAAACCAAACTTAATGTCCGTATTGTCCATTTTCTAAATTAGAAAACTAAAGTCTGATTTTTAAAAATGTATACTTTGCTTCTAGATAGGTGACAATATTTTTCAATGAGTCTCATTTATGGATTACTTTTGCAGAAAAACCATGCATTTAATTGTATGGATTAAAGAGTTTGTAAGTAGAGAATAAGTCTTTAGGGGAAAGGGCTTCCTTTGAGTATTGAATTATTGTTTCACTTTTTATTGGAATATGTATTTTAACTCTAGGTTATTCCTTGTTAACTAAACCTGGCTCAAAAATATATGGACCGTGATGAAGAGTGGCCCCTGCTCGCTGCAACTAGAGAAAGCCCTCGCACAGAAACGAAGACCCAACACAGCCAAAAATAAAATAAATAATAAATAAATAAAAATTAAAAATATATATATATATGGAAAATAATCTCTTCCTTTTAGTGTTCTCAGTGTATCCCCACTGATTGCTATTCGGTGAATAGAATATATAATATATAGTACTAAATATAAAAGTATATAATTTTAAATTATGCAAAATTTTCTCTAATTCAATTAAAATATATAATCTGCTCATATGTATTTCAGAAATATGTCAATTATATGAACGAATGTTACATTAATAACATTATAAGCCCTCAAGTTATGTTCCAAATTCCTCTACTGTTCTTGCTCAAACACACCCAGATAGAAGCTACTGCTTTAAAATCTACCTCTGCTTATGTATGTCCATACGTCTGTGTACTACCCAACGTGACCCTGAAGCAATGCCAAAACAATAAGAAATTTTACACTCACATATTTCCTGGAAAATATATGAATTATGAAGTCATCTCAAATCCAAGAATACACATTAATGCACTCTTCCACAAAACTGCCTTTATATCTTGCAAATATATATTAAAAATGCCCTTTACAAAAGCAGTTCTCATCAGATGAGTGATCAAATGTGTTTAACTAACGCTGACAAAAGATAAAGCTCTTACAACACTGTTGAAAAGCAGTAACTATTTCTTTCTCTTGGTTCACAAGAATTCTTTTTCACTGAAGAGGATATTCTCATCACAGAATTCCTCAGCCAGAGCTGAATGAGCAAGAACCGGTATTTTTGCCCCCAGTCTGATTCTGCCCCCTTGGCCCGGGGCAGCTATAATTATTCTCCTATTTTAAAACCTGGTTGCAGACAGCTTTGCTGAAGGGGCAAACTGAGCCCTGCCTTTTGCAGGAGCCCATGCTGTGAAGGCACAAGTGTCTATATCCTTGCCAGTCCTGTCATCCCACTAAGATAAGCCAGGGCACCTCCCCTCAGTGCCCAAAAGGCAGCACAAATTCCACGGTTCTGCAAATTCAGAAAGGAACAAAGGAAGGGCACAGGAACAAATATGCAACCACCTGGCATTCCTGAAGCTCCACCAAAGAGCCTGGGATGTTAAAGAGCACTTGAGCAACAAAGAGTGGGGAGCCATGAGCGAAAGCGTTAATAGAATGAATACAATGCACAGACAGAATTTTTCCTTTCCAAACAGAGGATCAAGGATGCTCACCATCTTCTAATCCATGTCCTCAAAGGGAAGTTGCACTGACTATTATATATTGCATTCAAGTATACTATCTCATATATTATTTTATAATGCCTTAAATTCAAATAAACGTAAACATAAAACTTTAGCAAGATACCCTTTTAATATTATAAAGTTTCTTTAGATGATAAATGTGGAAAGTTTCCCTCCTGTATGTGAACAGGTGTTGAGACTTGCCATGTTAAACTACTGATACATAGAATCTCATTTCTTTAACATGAGTCATGTTAAAGCTCTAAATAGTGACATATTAAACCAGAATAATGACTGACATAGAGAGGAAAGTTCATATTAATAAATAAGTGCACAAAATTTTATAGCCCTGTTCTCTTCTTTGAGACCAAATGAAAGATTTCTGTTCAAAAAGGCAACATTCCTATCTAAAGACACCAAAAACTAGGAACATAAGATCAGGGTATGTTGCTCTACCAGAACAGTGAAAACGGTACAATGGAGGAATATTAAAAATTATAACAGTGCTCACTTGAGTGCTGTAATTAAAACTGTGTCAACACTTTGCTTGTAAAACAGATTTTTCAAGGGAGGTTGTACATTAACCATTATAGCTGACTACAAACTTATAAAAGACACAAAGGCTATTTTTTCCTCTAAGAAATATATTTCAATAGAATCAAATCTGATGTGGTCCCAGGTTCATATACTGTCAGAAAAAAAAAACTGACAGATTTTAAAAAGAATATTCAGCTTAGTAGATATGATAATAACACATATTCTTTCATTGTTCATTTAAAATTTTATGAAGCTGGAAGACTGACAAATGCTCTTATTTTCACCTTTAGCAAAAAATTTGTGCTTTGATAATACTCTGGTTTCTCTTCAGATTGTATAAATCTTTTACCTTTTACTAAAGATTTCCGTGGAAAAGAACAGTTATGAGGGGTTTTTTCAAGGGTTTAAAAAAAAAACATGATGTATACAACTTACCCTCAAATGGCTCAGGAAAAAAAAAGCACACATGTGTGCGTGCACTCTCTCTCTCTCTCTCTGTTTAGATATCTATTCTGCTATTACATATATCTACAGATATTTATAGATAGATATCTAGATAGTGAGACAGAGACAGAACGTATGATAAAGCAAACGAAGTAATTTACTTAAGAAATGAGCAAATCATATGGGTGTTCTTTACTATTCTTATTCTTGCAACTTTTCTATAAGTTTGAAATTATTTTTAAATAGAAAATTGAAAGAACAAAAAAGTGCTGATAACCATCTTTAATACATTTTTTTTTCAAAAAAGTACATACTGCCAAGCATCAAAAGCAGGAGCCCTTGCAACCAAGGATGTCTCTTTCCCGTAGACAGCGATAAACACATAGGCATGGAGGAATCACAAGGGAACCTGTTCTGAGGCATGCCACATTTAAGTTCCAGGTATTTGTGAGGACAAATACAAGTGACCTGAGTTGGTTCAGTCTTATAACACAAGGCGATTTTTTAAAAGGTAAATTGTGTGTCAAGATGAAGAGAAAACAAAGATAGGAAAAGAGATGAGGTTAGTATACTGTGATGCCTTTTCCACCTCGAGAATTGGCCCCCAATTTGAGCTGATCTTTGAAAAGTCAATACAAAGAACAGCAAGAGTATGTAGCCGACACTGGACCAGCCATTTGGCTTCTCATCTGTAAAACAAGTGAGTTGATGAGAGAGTCTCTTTTATCTCTAGTATGTATGTCACTTACAGATCCACCAAAAAGAAATATTTTAAAGTAGAATCCTCATATACACACTACTATATATAAAATAGATAACCAACAAGGACCTACTGTATAGCATAGGGAACTATACTCAATATTTTGTAATAACGTGTAAGGAAAAAGAATCTGAAAAAGAATATATATATATATGTATGTATGTATAACTGAATCACTTTGCTGTACGCCTGAAACCAACACAACATTGTAAATCAACTATACCTAAAAATAATAAAATTTTTAAATTGAAAGTTTGAAAACTTAAAAAAAAAAACCATAAAGTAGAATCCTCCAACATTCCTACAGGTGGGAGAGACAATAAAAATTAACCACTGTGGGGCTTCCCTAGTGGTACAGTGGTTGAGAATCTTTCTGCCAGTGCAGGGGACACGGGTTTGAGCCCTGATCTGGGAAGATCCCACATGTCGCGGAGCAACTGGGCCCGTGAGCCACAACTACTGAGCCTGCGCGTCTAGAGCCTGTCCTCCGCAACGAGAGGCCACGATAGTGAGAGGCCCGCGCACCGCGATGAAGAGTGGCCCCCGCTCGCCACAACTAGAGAAAGCCCTCGCACAGAAACGAAGACCCAACACAGCCAAAAATAAATAAATAAATTTAAAAAAAAATTAATCACTGTGTCTAGTATCCAAGTCACAGATTTCTATAGCACAAATAGTTTTTATAAATCTCTTTTCAGAAAAACAAAGTGATGGTTTTTTTGTCTGTAATTCTGAACTCAACAGAAATACACACACACGTGTGTGGCATGTGAAAGTGCATGTGTACACAGGCTCACATAAAAATAAAATAATCTCAGCCAAAGAACACACATTTCAAGTTTGTAATTGATTGCTTCAAGGTACTATTTATTTAAAATCCCAGAATGTGGTTTTATTTAGAAATGAAAATATTTAGTAAACTATTCACATGAAATTTTACCTCAAGACAGTCTTTAAATACACCACCCCCATATCTGGAATATACAAAGCTTTTTATATAGGAAGAATGTCCGACAGGACAAGAAAAACAATTAACGTCACCTATGCCAAAGATGCTGCAGGGAAAATGGAACCTATTCCTGTTCTCCTCACACTTGAGCAAAATACAGGAACAATTAGAAATAGCTTCCTATACTTGCCTTCAGTGGTCTCTGAACCAAAAGATAATACTCATTCATCTAATCATTGATAGCATCAGAGTATCATTTGAGGCTAGACTGATGGGTGAGAGTTCTAAGTAAGATATTAGTGATGCATATTTATTTATGATGACTTTCTGGGTATAAAAGGTAATGTGGTCAGTGAAATATTAAGCTTATATTGTCAGAACAACACTGGAAAATCAGAGAAAACCGATTTGGTCAATAGAAGAAAACCCTGCTGTATCCCATTGGCAACAGGGAGTAGAAGTGACCCTAGCTGGGTCACACCATGTCACGTTATTTTCCAGCTACTGCATGCATTGAGGATGCATTATCAGGGTGAAGTCAACTGAAAGGACAGGGAAATCCTGATGCTTTTTTCTACCGCTAATTGGTACATGCCCATAGATGTGCATATGACACAATGAAAAGGAGACAAGACTTTATGTCAAAAGACCTGTTTCTGCAACTTAACACATTTGAGCATTTATGAAAAACACAAATATACTGAGGCTCAGTTTCATCACCTGTAAAACAAAGATGATGTTGTTTACATCATAGGGTCAACATAGGATTGAATGAGATAACATGTGAAAGTGCTTGATAAACTATGACATTTAGACAATAAACAGAATTAATATGATGCAATGCACCACCAAGAGATGGAGCTAATCCTCAACTCAACTATCCTTCTGAATTCATGATAAAGCCAGCACAGACAATTCTTATACAACACAATATTGCACAATATTGACACAAATTTTGAGAGATCTCTGCAGTTGATAAGGAATTTGCTACACAGTATTAAACACTTCACATGCTATAAACTGATAATAAAAGCATGGCAGATAATCTGTTGCAGATTAAAAACTAGCCCTTATGATAAGCCTATTTCCACACCAATAAATTCAGTAATTCTAACGCAGTTATTAAAGGTGTGTGGCCTTGTTAAACCCCAGTCAGAGAAACATGAATGAATGAAAAGAGAGACACAGACATAAACCTACTTGTCTCTGTATAACACTCAGTATACATTCACTTTCTTTACTTGGCTTGAGTGTCCCATTAAAAATATTCGAATTCATGTCCATCAGTTCCCTCAAATCTCAACTCAGTTAACTTAGTGGCAAGGAAAAATATGTATAAACTAAGCTATCTGGCTTGAAAAAACTAAAATAACAATTGATTGAGTTGATTACTTTCTTCCTGTTTTGTTGCTGTAGGGTAAATGTTATAATCACGAATCTTTTCTTTTAGTTTTTTCATTCATCCACCCCTCAATTCCTTACTGAGTGCCCAATATCTGCCAGGAACTTACTTGGTGAGAAAGAAGATCCTCATTGGTACACATATATACAGTCTTCTTGCCATTCACTTTCAAGCTCTGTTAACACCATAAATCTCAAGCCTTACTCTTAACCTCAAGTGTCTTAACATATCCCTGTAAAATATACCCAGGGAGTATGAAATTAGGGGAAGAAAAATCCTACAATTTTGGAAGGTTCAGTCTATTGTAGGCAGATTTTCAGACACAAGCAAAAACCATCTTTTTATGTTGCCATTTCCCTCATGGGTGTTTTAAATATTGCTGGTACATTTTTAAACTTTATAGTTTTTTTAAAAGCTGTTTAATTTGTAAACATGCCCTGGAGCATCCTGGGGGCATCAAGCCTTTGAATATTTCTTTATAAACTGATTTAATAATAATGAACCAATTACAGGTTCACTGGCACATACACTCCCCACCTGAAATGAAACCTTTAATGACCAAAAGGAGCTCACAGGCTCAAGCAGCTGCCCCAGCTCACAGATACAGAGATAGTCAAATCCCTCAAACAAGTGGTACTGTGATGAATTTAGATGTTCAGGAAGTACCTATGCTGCATTTAAGGGTTAATGTTGGCAGCCTCCGAGTTAAAAGAAAAGAATCCTCAAAGGTCACTTTAAACGTTAATTTAGGGCTACAGAGTACAGTAATTGGAGTGGGGAACCCAGTACCTGAAGCCCATGACTAAACACGGTCAGAGGCCGACTCTACTATCAAGGGGATGGAGCTGGTGGGCTGCGGTGCCAGGGCCTACACCCTCGGTGAGTTGCGAAGAACACACATAAATGCCATGCCAACCACTGACCTCCTTCACTATGTGAATTTCACCCTGCTTACTGATGCCTGAAAAGAATACGTCACATTGCATTCTCCAACTTCATTTGATCACTCTATAAGTAAGTGGGTAACGCTGAATCCTCTATTCACACCTTGAAGCACCTTTGAGTATAATATACAAGTGATACTTCTGTCAAAGAAGATACATTTTTTTTAGCACAATGATGACACATTTTTGAGTGGGGGAAGTGGCTTAGAGAGCCAATTTATAATAGTCGTGTACAGAAAATGGGTTTGTGGGCAGACGGGCCCAGTGCAGGAGAACCAGTGGCTTGACAATCTCAGAAGACCTGTGAGCGGGGAAGGGGCTGCAATGGGTGAGGGAAGGAGTACTAGAAGGTAGTAGCCGTTCCAAAGGTTGTCTGGTGAGGAGGTGTGTATCTCAGTCCCAGGGCCAGCCACCCAGAAGGAAATCTGTGGGAATTATGAGAAATCACAGATCCAAGACATCTTCATAAGGTTAGGAGGAGCAATGTGTTGGAACCTTGAAGGCAGAGACAGAAGGGTTGAAGAGGAAAGAGAAACTGGGTCCAATGACTGCCAGCCCTGCGAGCAGAGGAAATGCCAGCCCAGGCCGGGAGATGAGGTGTGAGACACTCTGAGGACCCTCTGAAGGGGGACATCACTGCTGAGGAGATGCAGTTTCAGTGAACGGAGTCAGCGTGAGAGCACAGTTCTGGGAATGTGGTGGTGAGCTTATGAGGACATAGGGAAAGTCCTTGGTTTTGGGATATCAGTTTTCCACAACAGGTAAAGGGTTCAACAGGTTGGGGGAAGGCAGAAACCCAGTCAGGCTTGGACCAAAAACAGTTTGAAAGAATGAATTATACTTCAAGAAGAAATTCTTTGCATAAGTCTCATTAATTTGTAAACATAGTGAATCTAAAAATAAAATATAGATACCACTGTGACAAGTCACACTATTTTTTAAATACCAAAAAACTCTCTCTTGATTGACTGATACATTTCTCCCCATTTAACTTTTTACTCCCCATTGCTGGAATAAAAACAAGACATAACTAATCAGTAATTTTACTAAGCACCCCTGAGGGTGATTTTATGCATGCTATCCAGAAAGCTAAACAAAAATAACCATTTGTGGTCTAGTGCAGTGAAGAATCTGGTGAGACTATATATATATATATATATATATATATATATATATATATACACACACACAATCCTACTCTCATATCTTTTAAAATATTTTAAACAGCACTGTTGCTTAAATAAGGGCTGCATTAAAATAGTAACTGGGGGCTTCCCTGGTGGCGTAGTGGTTGAGAGTCCACCTGCCGATGCAGGGTACACGGGTCCGTGCCCCGGTTTGGGAAGATCCCACATGCCACGGAGCGGCTGGGCCCGTGAGCCATGGCCACTGAGCCTGCGCGTCCGGAGCCTGTGCTCCGCAACGGGAGAGGCCACAACAGTGAGAGGCCCGCGTACTGCAGGAAAAAAACAAAAAAACAGTAACTGGATTCAATGACAATTCATTTTTTGAGCCTCTTCACGTGAGACTGAATTATCGCTTAATGACTCTCTTTACCATTCAAAAACGAATAGCTTTTTTTTTAAAGCAAGAAATAGTGTGAAAATAGAACACTTGAAATAAAATTATAATCATTATGATACTGTCACTTTAACATCTATAGACTTAATTGTTTTACAATTGACATGTGAGAAAAAACGTCCAAGGCTAGATAGAAATATGCTGCTGAATGTTCACTGGGGGAAAAAAACCTGAAGACAACACAAATGAAAAAGCAGAACAATGATTCTGGCTCTTAGGTGCCTAATCTAGGAGACCACTATGCACAGCTTGGAGACAGAACTAAAGGTTTCCTTTATTTTTCTTTTTAAAAGGTATGCATAAAAGAAGTTGTAATGAGCTACACATTGTAAAGACTATTAGGTGCCTGCATCTTTTTTACCCTACGCTTCAAAAGGCAACAAGATTAGGCGCTGGGATTATACAAATTGAAATTTGCAACTTTTAATAACCTTCGTACTCCTGCAGACAAATATCTGTCTCCCTGGCTCAACCCCTCCCCCATGCTTCCCAAGAAGGGAAAAGGAGTCAGATGTTGCCCTTGGAAACAAGAATTCATCAAACTATTCTGAGACATGCTGCTGAGAGAAACATAAGGAGAATGGAGCCTTCAGTTCCATATATGCGCCCATTCTGAATTTACTAGCTTTGCTGGTTGGTGTAAGAAACAGGGCAGAACAACTGAGGGAGCTGCTGCATTAGCAAACTGGACAAAGTATCCCTGTCGTTTATACTTCCCCACTGCACAACCGGGATGGAAACATTTGCTCTATTGGAAGGCAGTGATAAGGATGGATTTTTAAAGTTTCCATTTTTAAGTGAAAATGAAAGAAAAATGCTCTTCTAGATGTGTTGTGCCTTTGAGCTCCATTTGAAAAAAGAAAAAAAAAAAGGCAGAGAAAGCTGCTGTGAAGGTCACCGAGTGAAAGAACTTCCTCAGGGCACAGAATAAATTAAATCCCAAGGAAAAAATAAAATGTGATTTCCAGAGTGTGAGGCACAAACTCCAAATGACAATGATTGACAGCCAAACTATATCCGTGCAATATCCAAGACTGCACGTTCTCATTTACCTCAGTGTAGCCAGCAAGCGCCCATTAAACATCCGTCTGATGCCCAAATTAACCTTCTTGGCAAACTGAAAGAGGCACAAACTATCATAATCAACCTTTCATTATCACAGCAGCCTCTAGTTAAAGGGTCAGAATAATTGTGCCATCAGAGCCTTGATTGTTTTCAATCAACAGACGGCTGGAGTGACAGCTCGGTGATGGAGGGGTCTGATGAAACGCACCAGGCCTAATCAGAGCAGATGAAAGGAAGGCATGATTGGTGCAAATGCACAGTCGTGCCTCTCCTTTTCATTTACAATCTGAAATTACTCTTAAATTTGTGGGGCTTTTTTTTTACCTCCCTTATGAGTACCACTGAAAGAATGTTTGACTTATTATGAGTTCTGACAGTGCAGAGTTATAAAACACAGGTAGAGTTATCAGCTGAGGCTTTAAGTGGGTATTCAGCATAATTCTAACAAATTCACTCTTGAAAAGCACAAAATGACTGAAAAGGCTTCCAATGACCTAACCTCTCAGTGCTGTTTGATTAACAGACCCATTCATTCTGCTGGCATTCTAAATGATGAGAAGATAAAACCGAGGGCAGAAATACCCTATAAATGTTTTCTCTCAACCCCTCTGCTCTGCTTACTTCAGTACTAGTTCCTCTGCCCCAAATCCTTACAGTTCTCGAAGAACACCACATTAAGACCTCAAAGAGCTCATCCATCAGAGGGTATGGATCAAGTAAGGGTGGTTTTGAGTTAAGAACATGAAGCTATACTGGGAACCACAGGGGTAGGAAAGACTGGAACCCACCAACCCTATGCTGATATCAAGAAGAATATTTGGGGAAAAGGAATAAAACTTTCTGTGATAGGCCAGGCTAAATTTGGCATAAAAGGGATTTGGAGAAAATTGAGACAATATACAGCTGCATTCATATAGTAACAATCCAGACTATAGACATTAATATCTTTAAAAATTTATAATGAATGAAATATACACTTGGAGTAGCAAAAATAAGTTCTAACTTCTATTTTCTTCCTTAATCTTAGGATCAACCAGCCAATAATGAGAGTAATTATGATTCAGGTCAGTATTGCAAAACGAAGGAAAGTTTTTTAGCTGCAAAAATTAATATGCATGCAACCTGTGGTGTGCGTGTGTGTGTGTGTCTACCTGCAAGCGTGTGTATGGTGTGAACCCCACCTGTATATGTGTAAGAGACAGGGGAAAGGGTAGTTTTTAACCTCTCTACTCAAAATTTTTACATAAAACTTAGGCCATTTTATTTGTTAGAATGTGAGTTGGAACGATACGATAAGGGTACATAATTAACAAAGTAAAAAGAATTATTAAAAACAGCCGGGGGCTTCCCTGGTGGTGCAGTGGTTGAGAGTCCACCTGCCGATGCAGGGGACACGGGTTCGTGCCCCGGTCCAGGAAGATCCCACATGCCGTGGAGCGGCTGGGCCCGTGAGCCATGGCCGCTGAGCCTGTATGTCCGGAGCCTGTGCTCCGCAACGGGAGAGTCCACAACAGTGAGAGGCCCGCGTACCGCAAAAAACAAACAAACAAAAAAAACAGCCTGGAATTTTCCATGCAATATTTAGCAAAATTTGTCCCCTCATAGCTAGACCTCATTTTATGGGTTAATTGCTCACAGCAAAAGTATTGAGAATGCACAAAATTCCCATAGTTCTACTTACATGTAAATATACCTCAAGCAGGATATTACTAAATCTGTCATATGACTTTCTGTAGCATTTCAAAGTTTTCATTTTGACTGTTTTTATAGGAGACAATTCTCAAAGGAAGATATCTGGCACATGGTTAAAACACAAGCATTTTCCAAATCCATCCTTGTTCTCCCACCAATTCCTTAAGCAGCCCATCCTTCAGTAGTCACCTTACTTCTCATGTGCACATAGGCGCCCCCAGCAAGCTTTATCGATGACCGGGCTCTGTCATCTCCTGAGGGCTTCGTTCTTCTCCAGAGTGGCACTGGCTTTTAAGGCACAACTTCCTTCTGCCCGGAAGGTAGTTTGTATATTGGTCAAATAGGAGTGGCTCTGGGATACTGACAGCACATGGGATTTAAAAGATCTCCTGTTCACAGAACAGGAGGATGAAAAGCAGGCCGACCTGGGTCAGTACCTGTTCTAACCTCTCGAATCCAAGAGGTGTGGAATTCATCATTCGAAAGCACTACACAGCCCCTCTACATGGCCTAAATTGTACAAGAGATGAAAAGAGCAGAAAGATTCTTCAGGGGACCTGGCAACCTGACAAATCAACTCCTTTGTTTACTCTTATTTACTCTTTCTATTGGGCTTCACTCCAGAGTATACAGTCCCAGCACTGGGCAGAATAAGAAATCACTTACAGCTCTCGGCAGGTTCAATGTCATTCTCACAGCCAAACAGAGGGACGCCTAAAGTCTATCTGTCTCTTAACCAAGCGTCATCCTTTCTGGATGGAGAAGTCTAGTTTTACTTTCAGCTGTGAGTAATTTTCCATTGTGATTGGCTGACCTATAGTCAATTTAGTATAATTAATGCCAAATTACATTGTAATTCACCTAGAATTACAAATTAAAAGCTATATTAAGAGCAAATGAATTAATCAAATTAATGATATTATGCTCACTTGTTTTAAAGTGTTAATAAGACAGGTTCTCCTAAAACATTTAAACGTCAGTGCACCATCCATCACTACTTCAATTACCTGATTTCCTTGTGTGGCCAGAGGAGGTGGCATGTGGGCATTTCTCATCAACAAGAACACACACAAAGAAGATAAGTGCATTCAGCCACCAGCTGGCCCAGCTCTTTTTAGCTTCTGTTCTTGACGCATAAGTAATATCTGTGCCACTTACTGGAACTGACTTGCAATACTTCCTGTCGGGACCTCCCTGGTGGTCCAGTGGTTCACCTGCCAATGCAGGGGACACAGTTTCGAGCCCTCGTCCAGGAAGATCCCACATGCCGCAGAGCAACTAAGCCCGTGTGCCACAACTACTGAGACTGTGCTCTAGAGCCCGTGAGTCACAACTACTGAGCCCGCATGCCACAACTACGGAAACCCACGCTCCTAGAGCCCATGCTCCGCAACGAGAAGCCACCACAGTGAGAAGCCTGAGCACCGCAACTAGAGAAAGCCCACGCACAGCAACGAAGACCCAATGTATCCAAAAATAAAGAAATAAATAATAAAATAAATTAATCATAAAAGAAATTAAAAAAAAAATACTTCCTATAGACAAAGGGGAACAATGCAAAAACCTGTGCTATTTATCTTTAGAACCCATCAAATATTTTTTTTTCCTAAGAGAATTTTTCTTCCTGGTTATGTTTTGTCTACCAGAATATTGAAATCTGTTTTCATTCCTCCAGTGTGGCATCTCAAGTAACAAAGAGGCAGTCAGATTAAGGAGAACCTCACCACAGAGAATGCATTACTCTGTACTGTGGACACAAAAGAAGTCTAAGAATTATCTTTATCTCTGAAGGCTGCCCACGATTACTCTCTTAGAATAGCCACCTTTCCCCTCCAGGTGTGTTGAGTTGAGAGATGTTCTTCCTTGTTTTCACTTGTAGCAGAAGTCCTGGAGGCAGGAGTGGGAGAAGCAGGGTGTAAGGATGTCAGTATTCAACAATAAATGCCAAGGCTTCCCCAGACTTCTCTTTGGAATATACACAAGTCTAGAGCCTCCAGGTCGTTCCACGGCTAAGTTTAGATCCTCTCCTCTAGAATGCCCAGAACAGGTGATCTCCATGGTCTGACGTGGCCAACTGGCATGAACACTGTGGCCAGCAAGCACTCAACTGGCTTGATAAGGACTCCTATAGAAATAGTTTGGCGATGCAGGACATGGGGCACAGGCTCATTTCTATTGGAAAGAGACTAACATTTATCAATACTAATGAATTAATATTTTTCTCCCTTTCTCTTAAACCCCATATCTAGGCCATCGCCCAGCTGTCAATTTCTGCTGCATAAATTTCTCAATTTCAATATTCAGGAATAAAATGAAGATATCATGATGAATCATTTCCATTTGTTCCATCCACACTCTAACAACAGTCTGCAGACTTCCCACCACGCAGTCTGTAGGGCTGCAGCAGAAATAACCACGCTCTAGGTTCTTCTTCACACTGATTTAAATCTCTTGATCAGATTTTTTTTTTTTTTTTTTTTTTTTTTTGCGGTACGCGGGCCTCTCACTGTTGTGGCGTCTCCCATTGCGGAGCACAGGCTCCAGACGCGCAGGCTGAGTGGCCATAGCTCACGGGCCCAGCCGCTCCGCGGCATGTGGGATCTTCCCGGACCGGGGCACGAACCCGTGTCCCCTGTATCAGCAGGCAGACTCTCAACCACTGCGCCACCAGGGAAGCCCTCTTGATCGGATTTTTAAGTGATCCTCCCTCATGGGCTTTCTCTTCCTGCTTTATACTTTATCACTTTATACCCTGAAGGAATGAAAAGTGGTTCCCTACCTCTGCCAGAATTCGCCATTCACTCCTTCTCAACAAACCATCTAGGGCCTCAATTTTCCAGGCTCTGATAAAGAAAGACCCTCAGCAACACTTCCTTGTATGACTTTTATTAGAGTCATTTTTGCAACTTCCCAGAGCTGCACAACAGGTGAAAGTGAAAATTGGTAATTTATTAGGAAACATATACTGCTGGTTCACTCATTATAGAGTAATATGACCACTTTGACTTTTGAGAAGATGTATCAGGTACTTTGAGTTTCTGTTTTCTTAGAGACTTGGAGTATTTGAAGAGAATACAGTGAGACCCACATTGAAACCGTACTGTGAAGGGAGTCAACCATTTATCCTCTGTGAGTTTCCATTTCCTCACTTGTTAAAATCTGGGTAATACTTGCCTTATCAACCTTAACAAGGCTGATGAGAGACTTGAATGAGACTATGTGTGCAAAAATGCTTAAAAAGTATAAAGCTCTCTAAGGACTGTAAAAATTATCATTGCTGCTATTATTATTGATGAACTTTTATGCCTAGCCTCGAGGTTTCTACCTCATGTTTAGCATATAGTTGGGTTTTATTTTTAAATCCCTGATAACCCAGGTAGCAGCAATATTACTGCTGGCTACCAATGCATAAGTAATATTTTCCAGTCATCTTTTTCCTTCTCACAGTAGCAACAACAAAAATATCAGTCTGGAAACAACATGAATCACAATGAAAATTAGAAGCAGAGAACATAAACATGTTATATCTCATAAATCACCTTGTTGTTCTGTTGTGCTCATTTAAGAAAAAAAAAAAAGGAAGGAAAAAGAACCATTAACTCATGGGAACAGCAGCACATAAATACAAGTCAGGTCTCCGTACTTTCTGATAATCACTGCCCCTCACAGCTACTTGACAACACAGGATCAGCTGGAGCAAAGTCCCTCTGAAATAAATGTGTCATGTGTCTCGCAAAGGCACATGCTCCAGACAAACGACAGCAAGGCCACTAGTCAAGCTCCTCAGGGATGAGTCCTCCCAGAGGAATCAGCTGCATGTAGATCAGGACGAATGCCTAAATATACACTCTGGCAGCTCCGAGCACCAAGCCCTGAAATAGCAGACACACTCAGTGTCCAGCTGGGGGCGCTCCAAGGATCAAACATCCTCCAGGCACAGCACTATTTGGGATGTGAACAAACTGCTGTTTATTCTCTTCACTAACATTTAGTAAAAAGGAAATGGAGATATCCTCATCACATTTGTAGCAAAGACTGTAGCTACCTGGGAGGGACTGCCAGAAGTTTCAGGAAGAAAATTGAGAAGTGGTACACATTTAATTACTTTAAGGAATGGTAAGTAAAAAAATAAAACGAGATATCATGAAGAAGCCCAGAAAATGCCTCTCCAAAAAAAAAAAAAATAGTAATGAGACATGCATAAATGAAATTAAACTGAGGAAGGGTGCAGATATGATGAAAAATTGCAATTTGGGCGAGGGGATGAGGGAATGAGAGTTCTCAGGTCACAGTATTTTATGCCATTTCTAGTTACCAAGGTCCTAGCATTAAGAATGAGGACACCACTTAGCGGAATTTTTTGATTAAATGGTCACCCGCAGTTTGATTTCTTTGAGGCTTGGACTGTACTACAGGGATTGACAAAGGTTTGCAAAGCTGTTTAGAGGACACATACAATGAACAAGAATTACCAATGAAAAGAGCACTGAAGAAAAGGCAAAGGGACACTGGGGGGTGTTGAAATGTCCAAACAAAAGGATTTCATTTTCCAATCCACCCATATCATTTCAACACGGCCAAAATTAGCACAGAAATCACTACTCTATTTGGCACAGGTCAGTCTCCACTGGGAAGGAATCGGGCGCAGGGGGAAAGAATAGCAAGTGGAAAGTTCCACATCAGACTCTGTAAGATCCATGATAGCAGGGCCACATGGGACCTTTCTGCAACCGACTGCCCAGAACCCATCACGCAGCAGCAGCAGCGGTGCTTGAGAGCACGCGACTGGCTGGAGTAGACACTCGATGACTCTTTAAAATGAATGAAAGATTGAATTTAGCACATGGAGCAAAGAGAGTTAGCAACATGACACAGGCATGAAGGCAGGCAGAGCTGGCCATTACCCCTTCAATCTGCAGGCACTACACCAGAGAACAGGAATGGCCAAACCCTTCCTCATTTCTCTTAAAGTCATGGGATTAATTTGATGCACCTCTCCGTCCACCACGCCCAAGTATTTTTGCACTTCTATTATGAATTTAGAAGCTGTGGACCAAAGTGGGAAAAACCCAAGAATTAAAAGACGTGAATTTGATTTCTAGCTTTGTTACTTCAGTTTCCCATTTGTGAGACAAAGCAAAGGAGCGCAAAGCAATGCGAGATGAAGAAGCACTCTGGAAACTGTGATGTGATATTCAAATGTGAAGTATTATGATAGTATTGTTGGACACACAGTACTGTTTGAAGTCCTTGCTTCTCCCTGGCCAGATGTGCATTTGGGACAGTTTATCATCTAAGAGATAAAAGACGAAAGCTGAGTACGTCACTAGTGTCCTCTATTTTCCAACTATAAAGGGATAGTAGCTTTTTGTTTGGGTTCACTTTCTGGGACTCCTTTTGAGGAAAATGATTAAATCAAACTCTAAGGTGGGTAGTTTGTGGAGTAGATAAAAGCCCAGGAGGGGCTTGTCAAAAAAAAAAATCACCGCATCTGAGGTTGTTGACTACTCTAAACAGTGTGTGACTTACGTCTCTAGAGATATAAAGTGAATGTGTTATTAACAGATGCTAAGGTCTGATCTTGTCTGACATCAGTGATGTGACCACTGAATTGTTTGGTTCTGTTATCCACTGAAGTCCAGGCAAAGTTAGACTCAAAATATAAGGAGGAGCCCTCAACCCAAGGTTAATAAAGGAAGAAAATCACTGACATATGTACTATCCTTATAAAATAGAAAGATAAGGACTTCCCTGGTGACGCAGTGGTTAAGAATCTGCCTGCCAATGCAGGGGACACGGGTTCAACCCCTGGTCTCAGAAGATCCCACATGCCACAGAGCAGCTAAGCCCACGCGCCGTAACTACTGAGCCTGCGCTCTAGAGCCCATGAGCCACAATTACTGAGCCTGCGCTCTAGAGCCTGTGAGCCACAACTACTGAAGCCTGCACGCCTAGAGCCCTTGCTCCGCAACAAGAGAAGCCACCACAATGAGAAGCCCACGCACAGCAACGAAGAGTAGCCCCCGCTCACCGCAACTAGAGAAAGCCCACGCACAGCAACAAAGACCCAATGCAGCCAAAAATTAATTAATTTTTAATTAATTTTTTTAAAGTAAGATAAGTCCTCTTCACTAAAAGTAGGAAGCAGTTAATAGATTAATAATTAAAGGTAAATAAAACTCCACATTCAGAAATAAAGTTAAGATAAATCTCTTTAACCTAATAATTGAACACTTTTATAAAGCTTTTTACCCCAGGATCTAGCTTCTAACACTGTGCCCAGCATAATACCCATTTGTACTTCCACAAACTATCCATTTTTAAATGTCCTTCTTGTTTCTGCCTCTTCAGAGATGAAATAATAATCCAGAGAGCTAGACAACGGTTTAAATTCAGAAGGATCCCTCCCAATTGGGGTTAGACCTGGAGAGGGAAATGGAGTTAGCTCACCTGTACCCTGCCTTACATTCCATGGTTTGGGGCATTTAGTAGGTGCTCAATAAATACTGATGGATGGACAGCCACACTTTCTCCCTATGCTAGCAAATATAAGAATTTACATTATATTCAGGTTTTTCTACAAACTGTACTCTCATGGAAAGTAATCTCCTCCTCATTCTCGGAAAGGAGAACCTGAGATATAAAAGGCGGAGAATGTACTTTCCTGAGAAAAAACAGATTAGCCAGCACTTCCTATGAAATGAAAACAGACCTAATATGTGGGAGTGGTATGGAACTGTTTCATGATTTCACTCTAAGTTTTAGAGCAGTACCCCCTGGCTCAGTAGTCTGAAAATATACGTTGAATCTAACAAGAGAAATTTAACAGGGCCCTGTTGAAACCAAATCCCAAGTCAAAGCTAAAACCCAAAAGCAAAATACAACAGTGGAGATTTGCCAGGTCACGGATGCCAGTGACCTCATGCCCCATGTTTCTTCCTCGGCTGATTTGCTCATTTTTTAGTCTCCTCTTTCCTTGAGCCCAATAACCAATTTAGTGTCTTTCATCTGCAACCTGAGAAATTGCTGGCCTTGAACCCTAAGACCAAACTGTTGAGCTGAATCGAACTGAACTTTTTTAAAAAAGGATTTTTTGAGGGGACTTCTCTGTCCTTATATATCCAAAGTGTGTATATGCTATGGAGAACAGTATGGAGGTTCCTTAAAAAGCTAAAAGTAGAACTACCATATGATGCAGCAATCCCACTACTGGGCATATACCCTGAGAAAACCATAATTCAAAAAGAGACATGTACCACAATGTTCACTGCAGCACTATTTACAATAGCCAGGACATGGAAGCAACCTAAGTGTCTATCTACAGATGAATGGATAAAGAAGATGTGGCACATATATACAATGGAATATTACTTTAGCCATAAAAAGAAATGAAACTGAGTTATTTGTAGTGAGGTAGATGGACCTAGAGTCTGTCATACAGAGTGAAGTAAGTCAGAAAGAGAAAAACAAATACCGTATGCTAACACATATATATGGAATCTAAAAAAAAAAAAAATGGTTCTGAAGAATCTAGAGGCAGGACAGAAATAAAGACGCAGACGCAGAGAACGGACTTGAGGACACAGGGAGGGGGAAGGGTAAGCTGGGACGAAGTGAGAGAATATGTACACGTACAGCTGATTCACTTTCTTATACAGCAGAAACAACACTGTAAAGCAATTATACTCAAATAAAGATGTTAAAAAAAAAGTGTGTATATGGGGCAGTATCTACATTACCTGTGAATATAAAGTGAAGTTAACGAATTAGACCAAGTAGTTTCAGGCTATGGAAGGGAGAAAAAAAATGTCTAGGGGGAATGAAGAAGGCTTCTGTGAGAGAGGACACAAGATAAAGTTTTAAAAGGTCAGATGGAAAAAAAGAGGAGACAAAAAGCACGATCTTGGGGGATTTCATAGGTTTCCAAATCCACAGAATGGTTATCATGGACTGCAGCACATTTTAGCAGGAAAGGGACTGGATAAGGGACAGCAGGAAAAAGTAAAAAAAAAAAAAAAAAAGTTTGTTCCCTGAGGATAACTTGATGGTTCTTATGACACATCTTTAGAGCCAAACTGCATGAAGTCTGGTGAATAGTAAAATATTGGGCCTTTTGCCAAATAAAGGGAATATCTCAGATTACATTATCAGTAGATTAGATAGTGGAAGAGCCACATGAGTAGATGTGTGTGTGTATGTTTGCTGCATTCTCACATAAGTTACCAGTTGCACATAATCAAACAGCACTACCCCTCCATCCGCTTTTCTATTACTTGTCCTACTTTGTGCCAATTTCCATTTTTCTCCCCAACACCCCTTGTTTCACTGTTCTTCTTTAAGACATGGGATAGGGATTTGTCAAAGTCAATGAGCACTTTATTACAGTGAGAATGTTCCGTAATGAACAATTCAGCAATTTAATGAGATTCTGTAGATCTGTCTCCAGCCTGTCCATCAAGTTTCACTTCTATAAAGCACCCTGACACTAATCCTCTGGCATACCCAATCTGCACCCTGGGCTGCATATTAGATTCTTCCATGGTATATTGCATTACTAGTATAACCTCAGCAAAAATGATGAACTTAACTATACTTGAAGCAATATAACTGGACTGATTTGATTTTTATCTATTGGGTTGAGTGTGAGGGAATTACTTATTTACTAAGATAAAGCAAAAACAGTTTCTTATTGCCTGCTGAATGACTAAATTGATAATATTTATGTGAGTCTTTTTTAATCCTTTCTTGAGGACCAGGTATAAAAAAACATTGCCTGCAGCAGAAAGCATCTTTTGAAATTCTACATTATAAAATTAGTAACATATTTAGAGAGGCAATTATGATAACTTTTTTTTTTTTTGCGGTACGCGGGCCTCTCACTGTTGTGGCCTCTGCCGTTGCGGAGCACAGGCTCCGGACGCGCAGGCTCAGCGGCCACGGCTCACAGGCCCAGCCGCTCCGCGGCATGTGGGATCTTCCCAGACCGGGGCACAAACCCGTGTCCCCTGCATCGGCAGGCAGACTCTCAACCACTGCACCACCAGGGAAGCCCTATGATAACTCTTATGTGAATAGTATGGAATTTTTGGGCCACTCACACATCTGTACATTACCATGTCGATATCGGGCAGTGCCTTCAACTGTGCCACAAGAAGAGAAGCCACAAGGATGGTTGGCTCACATCTCAATCAGGTTAATTAAATACAGAATTCATTCTAAGTCTTTGTTTTTCCCTTTGGGAAGGAAAGAAAAATTTGGCAGTTCCTCACTTTGAGCTGACCAGAGTAATTCTGATGATTTGTGTTTTCCATAGATAATTAAAATTCATACCAAAAACTCACCCTCACCAGCACATTTGACCTCTGCCTGAACAACCATTATGAGAAATACCTAAGAAGCAGAAAATAATTTATGGCTTGTATTTTTTCACTGATATTTTCTTCTCAAGACAGCGTGGAATACTGGAGAAATGAGGGCAGGTGTCAACAAATCTGGATGTGAAGGCTGGCTCTGCTCTGTAACCTTGAGGCAAGACACTGAAGCCTCGTTTTGCTTGTCTGGAGGATGGTATGATAACAACCATCCTTCAGGCCTGTTGTGATGATAAGTTAATAAGTCTGCAAAGAGCCTGAAAGGCCCTCAGTACACTGCAGGCCTTATTATCCTCACTGGTGGAAGCAACAGTGAAGAGGGAAGTTGCTGATTAAAGTAAGATAAAGAAAGAACTAAGGGAGGGTTTCCCTGGTGGCGCAGTGGTTGAGTGTCCGCCTGCCGATGCAAGGGACACGGGTTCATGCCCCGGTCCGGGAAGATCCCACGTGCCACGGAGCGGCTGGGCCCGTGAGCCATGGCTGCTGAGCCTGCGCGTCTGGAGCCTGTGCTCCACAACAGTGAGAGGCCTGCGTACCGCAAAAAAAAAAAAAAAAAAAAAAGAAAGAAAGAAATAAGGGAGAAAGGCACTGGGAAAATTAGCAATCAGTAGAATCAGATGCTGATAATTAACAGCTACCTATGACTCCATTTTGTCCAGAATTAAAGTATTCTCTGAATGTCATGTCATAAGACACAAGGTATTTATTGCCTTATCAGCTAATAGAAGACTTCATATTTTCCCTTGTATTCTGTATATAAATATTTTTCAAATGATCACGAAATCTTGAAAGTATGGCACCCTAGAAGTAACAGGATGGCTTAGCCACTGCTTCAGAGTAAGACAGACAGTATAAGAAGCAGTGGAAGATGGGCTCTGACTGTTTCCCAAAGACACCGTGTGAATTGTTCAAGGATAGTCACTGGGAATGAGCAGAAATGGATTTCAATTGAATAATCAAATTGAAAACACAAAACATCCTCCTGTCCGCTAGGCAAAGGGTATCTGAAAAGAATGCTATGTCAGGTGAAAAAGCAGGGCTTCGGAAAATAGCAATGAATGCAGAATGAACTAAGGAGGGAGATTTTTCCACCGTCAAGGGAGGAGAGCTTCCTCTCATTTAAGGTCCCAGCTGCTCTCTGCTGCAACAAAGAAATGTTTCTGAATTGTTTCCAGGAAAGCCCAGAATTTATTCTGATTCCATTGGTCTTAAATAGGCATAAATACCACTTTAACAATCCACCCTTCTCATATTCAGTTTAAGTAACTCTGTTTCGCAGGGGAATAAAAACCCTTGACTCTTCCTGATGTAACCACCTTTGGTTCTGGGAAACCACAGTGAGGGTGTGAGGAATCTCACCTGCGATTCCCTGAGTTAAGCTGAGTGGGCTGAGGCCTCAAGCCTCAAGGGCTGGTGTTCTCCAGTTACTTGCCCATCACGGAACACTGACTTCTAAGACTTCGATTCCAATGTGGACCAAACCAGACAAAATAGTTGTCATCGTTCCTCAACGCTTTAACATTTAATCATTCCTTTTAATCATGACTTCACGCCCAAAGAGGACCCATGCAGAGTGCCCTTACCTGCCATATCTGCTGTTCACTCAAGGAGGTCAGGCGGTCGCTCTTCAGGACCTCCTGAAGCAGACAATAAGGGAGCGTTAGAATGTCTTCTGGGCGACTCTTCAGGAGCTCAGAGAGATGTTTCACTAAGAAATCGATCACTGCCTTCTCCAACAAAGTGAGGTTAAAGAGGTCAGCAAGTCTGTACAGATCCAAGTAATTAAAGCTATTTAATTCCTGGTGCCAAAAAAAAAAAAAAAAAAAAAAAAACGGAGAAAAGATCTCTTAGAAATCAATCCAAGAAAGAGCAAGCAAGAAATTCAGACTGACTCCCTCAAGTCTGCATGACAGGAGTGGGAGAAAGGGAACTGCGCTCCACTGATAATGTAAACAGCAACAACATCCGCAATTATACAGCTCTGGGCAGGGAACTGTTGTTCTAGAATTTAACGTTTTTCCTTACTTTGCCCCTCTTAAAACCAATATACTTAAAGACATCTTAGAAAAGGGACTGAAAGGGGTTTCTGGTTTTACTGGCTAAAATGTTACTTTGCAACTTTTTAGAAACATTTTACCAAAGAAAACAATTTGTCTACCATATTTTACAGCTTTCAGGTGGTAAGTGTTTTCTACTAAAGATAATATGAGGGCAGGTAGAGTGGGAGCCATGACTAGATGACAAAAACTATAGCCCTACTCTTTTTCTAAAACTTCAAATTAAGTTCAAATTTGAGCTAAAAACAACCTATCCTGACTTAATGAGCTAAAACAAAGATTTTTACATGTAAAGTCTCAGGAAATGAAGACATCTCACAGATTCCTGTCCTGAATAATTCTATATTGAATCCACCTGAGATGGACGATTTATAATTGTTCTTTGCTTTTTGTTGTCCTCAAAAATTCAGGCAATCAATGACAATCTTTTCAAAGAGTTTCTATAGCAATGCTCCATTGTGGGGGGATTCTACCTGTTTCTACAAGTTCTCAAACTCAGAGCCAGAGCTCTAAAATAATGCCCCCAGAGAGCCAGGACACCTGTGAAACCTTTGCCTTGTAACTCTGCAAGAACCATAGTGGGCATGCAGGTTTGTTGATAGAAAACTTACCTATTTCAAGTAGATTGAGAGTGGGCTGTATCCTAGTTTTCCCTCATTTTCAACTTGCAATTATTATTACAATATTTTCTAGTAACTTAAGGAATGCAGAATACCATCAGATAGCTATTTTACTCCATTGATTTATTAAGTATTTTCAACATACTTATCCCTTTTCCTAGTAATCTAACAGTATTAAGAACTCTTTCTAAAATCTTTATTTTCTATTTTAATGTATCTGTTTCCATAAAATTTTAAGGTTTAAAGGAATATGTTCTAAATCGGCACTGTCCAACACGGTAACCACTAGCCACATGTGGCTACTGGGCATTTGAAATGTGGCTAGTGTGATTTGAGATGTGCTGTGTTAAATACATACTGAAAGCAAGGAGTAAGAAAAATAGAATATAAAATGTCTCATTAATAATTTTTACATTGATTGTATGTTGAAATGGTATTATTCTGAATATAGTGGATTAAATATATTATTATCATTAATTTCACCTGTTTCTTTTTACTTTTTAATGCAGCTACTAGAAAATTTAAAATTAACATATGTGGCTTCTATTAAGTTTCTATTGTACAATGCTGTTCTAAATAATGTATAATGAAGAAAGTGTAAAAACAGATCTCAGAGAAACAGCTGCAACATCACCACAGCTACCTGATTCTTTTGTTCATTTGTTTTGTTTTGTTTTACTTTAGATTCTATTTCTTTTGGTGGGAGATGACACTTTAATTACATTACTAACAGGAGTCAAGCCAGATGATTTCCGGAATCAGCCATAACATTTTGGCTCTTAATAGCTCTACTGGCCAACACAATTGAAAAGGAATAAATACTTATCTATAAAATGAAGTTTACCACAGTTGACCACTAAAATCCATTACAACGCCAATTTCTAAGGGTCCACTCATAGCCATTCAATTAAAATATCTGGGCTTCCCATCCAGCAGATTTTATCAAAGGAATACTACATATTTTGCCTCCAGCATCAGGTTTTTCAAGTAATGTTTAAACTTATTCTTCAAATCTTACTTTTTCCTATTGGTAAATTCTACTACGGGAGGAAAGAAGATGTAACCCTTGCACATGGAGCTTCCACAACGAACTTTACGACCATCTCCTCGGGATGAATACGTTATTTCTGGTCAATACATCTATGAAGCCAGTTTAACTGCTCCAGGACCCTGGATACGATTTCAGTGTCCCAGTAAGTCACTCTGCAGTCCCACAGACGCGTGATGGGGGTCGGGGAGCGATGTCAGTGCCTTTCAGGTACCCTGGGCGCATGCGCAAGCCCTGGTTCAAGGTCCTAGGGCAGCGCCCAGCCGCATCACACAGAAAGATGAGCATACAGAGGCGGAAACAAGCAAGCTCTGTAAAGTAAAAGGTGGACAGGCACAGCTGAGGAACAGTGTTTTTTTTCCCACTCGTTCTGTCAAAAAGACATATACGTCTATGAGTTTGGGGCTGGATTATGTAGCAGCAATCAAATATTCTTTATTAAGCAACTTTATATCTTTGTATAGAGACACTGGGTTTCTTCTGATTAGAAGCCTGCAACTTAAATACAGGCCAATTCAAAACTGCAGACAACCGGAGAATTAATTTAATACAGAATTTTAAAAAGTGTGCTTCTTTTCTGCTGTGTTTCTTTTGAATGTAATTATTTAATGCCTGCTTCCACAGTCCTGAAATGTTTTTGTTTCCTAAGGGTATAATTTTATATAACTCCCAAATCCAATCTAACACAGCATTTGATATTAGTGGAGAACTAAGGCTAAATGCACAAGTGTCAATGGCTAAGTGAAGAGCAAAGGGGAACTGAACTGACACATACCCGTGTACAAGAAAAACAGCAGTTAAAAGTCTGCTCCTGGACTTCCTTGGTGGTGCAATGGTAAAGAATCCGCCTGCCAAAGCAGGGGACACAGGTTTGAGCCCTGATGTGGGAAGATCCCACATGACCCGGAGCAATTAAGCCCGTGCGCCACAACTACTGAGCTTGCACTCTAGAGCCCGCGAGCCACAACTACGGAAGCCCATGCACCTAGAGCTCACGCTCCGCAACAAGAGAAACCACCGCAATGAGAAGCCCCGCGCACCATGACAAAGAGTAGCCCCCGCTCACTCCACCTAGAGAAAGCGCGTACGCAGCAATGAGGACCCAACACAGCCAAAAATAAATAATTTGTTAAAAGTCTGCTCCCTATCTTTACCTTTTCATTTCTCCTCTCTTCTGCTTAAAAACATAATTTCCCCAAATCTCCTGTGCTTTTTATGTATGTCAAAGGTTTCCGTTCCCCTTGCCATGCATACTTAGCACCTCGGTAGTTACACTGTGTAAACTGGGGAGTTGGGGGAAAAAAGAAAACCTTCCTTGAGGTCTTGATACCACAATATACGTTCCTCGTACTGGAGCCAACGTGTTTATGTGAGTCTTAAGCAAAATCATCACTTCTTGTTCTTTTGGCTAAGACCATATGCAAGCAAAATAATCACCAATAATGCTGCTTTTAAGGATTCCCATTAATGTGATTAAGGAGGTGGGAAGCAATGGTTAAACTGCATTAAATGCTCACCCATAATACTCTGCATGGAAAAAAAAGCATCACTGTTATGAAAGTAGTGCCATTATGTTTCTGGTTACAAAAAGTAATAAATTTGTCCATTTCATAAAATTCAGGAAGTACAAAGTATGGAAAAGAAAACAAAAATGATTCATATTTCCCCATGCAGAGATAATCACTATTAATGCTTTTGTATATATTTCTAGACTCTTTTGAAAGAAGTCTTTTATATATCAAAGAAAGAGAAAGAACAATTGTATTCAGGAACAGAACAAACTGTCAACAGCCATAGGCACTTGGAGGCAACCCAGGTTGGTGGAGAAGAGCAAAGGCCATAGAATCAGGTAGACCTGGTTCAAATCCAGTGCAAATTCTTATCGTTGGCTGTGACCCTGGGTCAGTCACTGATCCTCTGTTATTCCCCATTTACGAAATGGAGAGTTCACCCAGTTCATAGGGTCATTGTGGAGATAATGAAGCAAGAGCACTTACTGCACGGCTTGGCACATGGAAAGCAGACAGTAGATTTGGCAGGCAAGGAACAATAAAGTACATTTGAGCATTGTTGTTTGGCATCCATAATCCCTGATTCATCACTGATGCAAGGAGGTCAAAATAGAGAATGTGGTCCCTTTAGATATCAAAGTCTTAAATAAGCTGCACCATCAAATCAGGGAAAAGGAGCACAGCCAGAGTAAAAGCCATGCAATTGAGCTGTAAACTGATTACATGTTAATGCCTCTCACATCTATTTTATTAGCACAAATCTCTCTCCTAAGCTCTGAATTCATTTTCCCAACTGCCGATAAGAGGACATCTTCTCTTGGATATTCCACAGCTATACTGAACTCAACATGCCCACGTTGAACTTATTTTTTGCAAACTTGCATCTTCTCCTTGTTCTAGTTATGAGATTGTCTCCCTTCTCTTACATTCTGTGACACAGAAATCCAAGTGCCCAGGGAGAGGCAGTGGTTTTGAATTGAAGTTACAGCTCAGCAACAAGAAACTCTCGAGTGAAAGGAAAATCTTTTTCTTTTATTTTTCTAAGAAGGTTTCATTTCTGTCACACTGCTTCTCACTTGAAATTTCATTTCTATTCAGAATTATGGTGCATACATTGTTGTTCTTTGGGGAATCTTTTTAAATAGTATTTATTTTCCTCTGGTTTAGGGCTATTTGGCTTTTCTCTTCCCTTCTATTTGTTTCCTATAGTGTGAACGACAAGTTAAATAACAGAAGAAGAACCATAAAATGTGTCCCCAATACTATACCAGCTATGGAATAAACACCAGTTTTCCAAGTGCAGTAATTCTTAAACCTTATATATTCCCCAAATTCAGTCTTTTGGTGTGGCCTATTTCTCTAATTAATTAAAATGGTTATTCCCCAGATTAACTATTGAATATGGTAGGGAAAAGAAAGCACAAGAAAGGGAAATACTGTTTTATTTTGGCTTACATTCAAATGTAATTACTTTTGTGAGGCAAATTATTGGGTGGTGAGGACATGAGTGGGAGGAAGTAGGGCAGTTTGGGGGCGTGGGTAAACCCTATGGCCCTTTTACCAAACCAGGGGAGGCAAAAAAGTCCACCTTTGTGATGGATGTCTCCTGGTGGGGTTCTCATCTGTAGCTGAGTGACTGGCCACTGTATTAGCAAGTGTCTTTCAATATCCCAAAGAAGCAAGTACTAATAATTAGTGATGAAACTCCATACAAGACTCTCTTTATATTATAAAGAAAGGTTAGAGAAGATTTAAGCCTATCCCTGAACCAATGTCACCCAGACTCACATTCTAATACACTTTCTTGAATGGGAGAAAAGGGTGCAGCCTCATAGCTGAGGTCTGCATGTTCACTGCACACAACCCACAGCCCAGCTCATGTATGCCACAGCCTAGAGACGTGTTGCTGTGTGCCAACAGTGATACAAGCTGAGAATCAATAATGCATATTTCTAATACATAGTCTATCTTAGTTTCAGTCACACCCATGTTGTGTCCCAGCCTGTCAGTAACCCCTTGACCATCCAGCACTGCAGTTTAATCAGAGCCCTGGCAGGGGAATTATGTGGAACACAGAAAATATCTGTCATCTTGTGACTGCATCTACTGTAGACTATCCCCAAAATCTGCCCCACAAATACTCTTCCTCAAATCTAAGAGTCCTTGTTAAACTGGTAAGATTAGGAAATCTGAAGATGCTTTAATACTAAGGATACCCATGCCAATCATGGCCTTAATAACACCTATTTCTCTTGTTGGCTCATGTAATTCTGAGAACATTACTAACTTACAAAACAAAAATAAGCATCAGCAACCTGTACTATAAGAATGGAAAACTATGACCTATGCTCAAGATAATAAGAAATATCTCTCAAGGTCAAAATAAAAGTAAATGCCATTTTGATTTCCTGAATTCCCTCCTCCCCCCTTCTAAGATAACCAAATTGAACAGGATTCCACATTTTTCTAGGTAATAACACTCAAAAGATGTGACTATTTTGACAATGCTGTGTTTCACTGTTATAATTATAACCCTTCTTTTCCAATTATTGATGCTCTTCACTTATACCCCCTTCAAAATGTCACCTCCATTACCACATGTCAATACTTCACTACAGATAAAGATGGTCAGGAGAGATAGTGATTTCTATGCCTCTCATGTAATAGCATGCATGAAACTTGAAGTTCTATTATAAAATGTTGATATTACATCACATTCTGAGGAGTCCTCTAAATGAGAAGTCACCCTTGTTACAGAAGTCAAGAAATCTTTTTTAAAAACTATTCCCGGGACTTCCCTGGTGGCGCAGTGGTTAAGAATCCGCCTGCCAACGCAGGGGACACTGCTTCGAGCCCTGGTCCAGGAAGATCCCACGTGCCGCGGAGCAACTAAGTCCGTGCGCCACAACTACTGAGCCTGCGTTCTAGAGCCCATGAACCACAACTACTGAGCCCGTGTGCCACAACTACTGAATCCCACGCGCCTAGAGCCTGTGCTCCGCAACAAAAGAAGCCACCGCAATGAGAAGCCCATGCATTGCAACAAAGAGTAGCCCCCGCTCACCGCAACTTGAGAAAGCCCGCACACAGCAACGAAGACTCAATGCCGTCAAAGACAATTAATTAATTAATTTTAAAAAAACAAAACTATTTCCAAATAGATACAAAATAACCTGATACAGGGAGTCTGCATATAATCAAATCAGTATGATTTGATTTTTAGCAATGTTAACAAAAGTTAAATAAAACTATTGTACTGGCTGCTTATAGAGACCAAGTACCAAGTTAGACATAATAAATCTGAAGTCCTTTATTTATTAAGTTCTAATGCTTCCCACTTCAAGTCTCCTGTCACATACCAACGAACTTGTCACTAAGCTATTCGTGCATGTTATCTTCCAATAAGTAAAAACATTCCTAGTAAACTAGTAAGAAGGTTTTACATCTTATGTTTTTTGTATCCTGTACAATGCCAATCACAATGCTTTATCACAGACTGTAATTTAATAAGTATTTGTTGGGGCTTCCCCGGTGGCGCAGTGGTTGAGAGTCCGCCTGCCGATGCAGGGGACGCGGGTTCGTGCCCCGGTCCGGGAGGATCCCACGTGGCGCGGAGCGCCTGGGCCCGTGAGCCATGGCCGCTGAGCCTGCGCGTCCGGAGCCTGTGCTCCTCAACGGGAGAGGCCACAACAGTGAGAGGCCCGCACACTCCCCCACCAAAAAAAAAGTATTTGTTGGATTATGAATTTTAAAAAGCAACATGTTTTTAAAAAGTTGTTTTTTGTTTTTGTAAAAAGCACCCCCACGACTTCAAATGGAAAGAGGAAATGACAGTTTGGGTATAGGTCTCATTTTACAGTTGGGCAAAATGAACAGATTGCTCACAATTAAGTGAGAATGGTGCTCTCAAATATTTGATCTGAACTTAGAAAATTCTCTCTTGATGCTAACTACCCATCAGGGCTTTTATATAATTGGTTAACATGGGGGAACACCCACTTGTGGTGCCAGATGCATCGGGCCTGGCTTCCACAGTGAACCTCGGGTCTCCTGTCTTTTTACATGTTGATTTTTCTTTCCTTCTTAGAATGTCAAAAAGGAACCTTACTTCTCTTTGTGTTTAGTGATAACCAGAAATATATAAATGTCTATACTGTTTGCCAAAAGTATATCAAGCACTATCAGTGTTGGGGAGGAAGACGACAACCGGAATTAGATTCCTCTTCCTAAGCAAGACAGACCACTCCAGCGGGAAGGATTGTTCCTTCTTCTGACTTCTCATTTCAGGAGCTACTTGTATACTTGAATATTTACTTAACCCTTTGCCACTGGTTATGTACTTTTTCCCCTAGTTGTGTATAAAGGTACAGACTGTATCTGTACTTCTTTAGATCTTCCTCTCAGTCTTCACAAAGAGCACTTTATAAATTTTGATGGATGGATAGTGGGTAGATAAGAAAGAATATCAGAACTTTAAAAAGTCAACTTTTATTGCCTTTACTTCTTAGTTTACAGGAAAACATTGATTCTCCTGCTCCTCTAAAATTATTCAAATATTTTAAATATTTGAATAGTAAATATTAAATAAATTGATTAAATATTTTAATCTTTAAATATTAAAAACGCCTAGAACGTTAGCCACTCTGGAAATACATATGGCAGCCCATAAAGAGAGAGAGAGAAAAGAAATAGCTATTGCCTAAACTCCTCACAACTGTATGCTGTTTTGGGGCTACCATTCAATAGCAGGTGTATTGTCATTTTATTCTTTATGACTCAGAAAGATTATAAGTTCAACTTGTTGTGCATGTTTATTTGAGTTTATAATTTTATATTTTCCCTGTCGCTTTCACTAGGCTCTAAGTGTGGAGACAAGGAACTGGCTGCCTGCTTAGTTTGGAGTTGTAGAAAAAGCACATGATTTTTTTTGTTTTAAAGAGTTGTTAAAATAATTTCATTAGTGTATCAGTCAAGGCTCTCCAGAAAAATAGGAGATACACAGAGAGACAGATTTTAAGGAATTGGCTCACAAGATTGTGCGGGCTGGCAAATGTGTACAGCAGGTCAGCTGGCTGGTAACTCAGGCAGGAGTTGAAGGTACAGTCTTGAGTCACAGATTTGTAGATAAGGCTCGCTGGCTGGAAATTCAGGCAGCATTTCTGTGTTACAGTCTTGAGGCACAATTCCTTCTTCTTCAGGAAGTCTCAGTTTTTATTCCTAAGGACTTCAACTGATTGGATGAGGCCTGCTCATCAAAAGTGGTCTCCTTCACTTAAAGCCAACAGATTTTAGGAAAGCACGTGATCTGAAGCTGACGCATATGGATAGCCCCAGCAAGTGATTAACATCTCATTAGAAAAATCGGAAAGGTGATCTGTGATAAGGACTTCCAAAAACATATATGAAGTACCTTCCACATAGCAGATGCTCAACATACAGTAGCTGTCTCATTATTATTCCCTTTTAAAAATACTACCAACAGTGCTTAAGCTATAGCTTTGCATATTCCACAAATTTTACTCACTGATAGGGTAAAGAGAAGAAAACACTGAATGTCTAATATGGACTTTGTTTTTCTACAAATAACAGCAAAAATCAAAGTTGTTGTGTAATATCATTCATTTCTTTTGTACTTAAAAGACACTTCACCAGAGATAAAAAAGGAGAATAGATTGAGACATTATACTGGACCATCACCAAGTATGTATTACTATAATGCACTCTGGTTCCCATATTCTATATTACACACAGCAGAAAAGACACACAGAGAAATCTAAGGATGGAGGAGCTGCATTTCTTTATGACCTTATTTGAAAGATAAACTCCTTGGAGAAATACAATTTATTCAGATTATCAAGACCCTGCTGTGCAAATCTACATTCTGGGAGCACACTATGGAGATCAAAAAATATTTACTTTATTCTGTTGGATATAAAAGCTTTTAATGAATGCATAATTAAGGCAAAAAAGAGTGTATACAGCTTTAGAAATTCCACTTCTGAGCCAAGCCATTAATATCCAAGGCACCATACCCAGTTGTGATTCCACCTGTTTCCTAGTTGGATTACAACCTAGTTATAAATCAAGGTATTACATGACTACACGACCTGGTGCTGCAGAAAAGGACTGCACTCCAGGACTAGAGAAAGCAACATAAAGGGCTTTGTTGTGGATGTGTGGTGAAGGGCTGGCCCTTTGGAACATGTTGAAACAAACAAATAAACAAAACCCAAAACCTTGGGATGAATTATGTAGGAAAAAAGTCATCATGCATATCATGTACCTAAAGGGACCTGTAAGTTTTCTCCATAATATCTTATATTAGAGTTGATGGGATAAAATCTAACAGTTATGGAAGAAAAAGTGAGCAAATCATTGACAAT
The DNA here is from genome assembly GCF_964374135.1 of Grampus griseus. Classification (NCBI taxonomy): domain Eukaryota; kingdom Metazoa; phylum Chordata; class Mammalia; order Artiodactyla; family Delphinidae; genus Grampus; species Grampus griseus. The sequence goes on along the minus strand of NC_139007.1, from coordinate 28,785,577 downwards.
GCAGGCCAGATTATTTGTGATATGATAAAATAATGTAAAACCAGGTATTTTTATTTGTATAACTATAGAGATATAGTTATATTTGTATACAAACAAACATATCTGGACAGCTGAATGCAACTATATATTCATGTATTGATACAAATATGCATATGATACAGTGTGATTAAACTAAAACAAAACATTAGCAGCAATTCAAAAATACAAGAAAAAAACCCAGCATGCTCTAATTCTTGGAGTCTTTGAAGGCCTGTTTAAATATATTTGTGCTGTATAACAGAGGAATTCTACAATTAGGTTACTAGTACATTTTCATAATCAACTGTATTCATAATATCCAAGGCTCATGAATGATTTTATATTGTTCCTTGGGAAAGTCTCTAGTAAGCTGGAAATCCAGTATGAAGGAAGCACAGAGACACAGCCATCATCAACAACTAATAATTCTGGCCCCAGTCACGATGTGCTGCAAAATGCTATTGCAAAGTTTACTAGAGCTGTCTCAGCACATCAGGTGATTACCACTGAATTATGGACTATAAAGAGGAAATTAATGTATACTTTTCTTTCTTTAATCAAAAACAGTCCATCTGAGCAACTGGAGCTTTAAAACGAAAATTGCAATAATCACAAACCTTTTTTGAACGATGAGAGGCAAAATCAGGTTAAAATTTTTTTAAAGAATAGTAGAGCCTGGAAGTAATTCTGGTATATTCCCTTACTTAGTGCTGCTACCCAAAGTCAGCTGCTGAAAATTAGCCCAATTCTGCAGAATTTCAATAATCTCTCAGTTATCCACGTAGACTTTCGTCTTAATCATTATTATACATAAGAATGAAGACTGGTAAGGTTTTCTGTTTCAAGTCTTCATTGTTTTGGCTTTTTATATTTTGGATGCTATGCAGGATATATAATATCAATATTTTACATATTTATATATAATGTAAATTTTTCATATATTTATAACTGGGACCAGTTCAATTTTTTTTTTTTTATTTTTTTTTATTTTTGGCTGTGTTGGGTCTTCGTTTCTGTGCGAGGGCTTTCTCTAGTCGCGGCAGGTGGGGGCTACCCTTCATCGCAGTGCGCGGGCCTCTCACTATCGTGGCCTCTCTTGTTGCGGAGCACAGGCTCCAGAGGCTCAGGCTCAGTAATTGTGGCTCACGGGCCTAGTTGCTCCGTGGCATGTGGGATCTTCCCAGACCAGGGCTCGAACCCGTGTCCCCTGCATTGACAGGCAGATTCTCAACCACTGCACCACCAGGGAAGCCCATGACCAGTTCAAATTTATCTAGATATTATGACACTTTCAAAATCTGAATATCAGTGACTTAACAGGCTGGTAACCGATGTGAATGAGGTGGCAAGAGTATCTGAAGCAGTGGTTCTCAAACTGTGGTCCCCAGACCAGTAACATCAGCATTACCTGGGAACTTGTTAGGATGCAGATTCTCAGGCTCCTCCTCAGACCTCTTGAATCAGAAACTCTATGGGTAGGGCCCAGCAGTCTGCTTTAACCAGCTGTTCAGGTGATTCCACACAGAGTCAAGTTTAAGAACCACTGATACAGAGTACACATTTGAGTGAAGAAAAAAATGACTCTAACCTGCATAAATATATTCTTACAGCGGAACAAGATGCATGACCCCAGTCCCTCATCCCAGACTCTGAAGTGGGCAAACATTATACTCAGTGTATGGGGCTGAGGCCACAGTACCTGAAGCTGAACTAACGACACAGATAAGCAGTCATTTCCCAGGGCCTGAGCACGTGTCCCTCGAAAGGCAGCAAGGAAAAGGTCAGCAGCCTGCTCTAAAGGAGATTTGTGGAGGGAGAGTGAGAAAGGGGGTGGGGGAGATGTCTAGGAAGGAAAGACACCTGTAGAGAGGGAGGCATATGGACAGCAGTCTCCTTGTAAGGACTAACTTAGATCTTTCTTCTGTTAAACAAATGCACTGCCTGTATTTCCCCTAGTCGGGGAACTTAGGATACCATGCAACTGTATTACAGAAAATTCCTATCACAGGGAACTCTCTTGGCACATGTAGAAGGAATGCAAACAAACATGCGTTTCTAAGCAACTACTATGCACTAGAGCTAGAAATAAAAGGTTTTTCCAATTTCTCCTTGAATTCTGTATATGAGGATGCAGCAATAAGTTTTATTTACAGGAAGGGCAGGGGAAACAATAAAACAAAACTTCCTATTTAAAAGCAGCAACGCCATTGTATATATGTGCCACATCTTCTTTATCCATTCATCTGTTGATGGACACTTAGGTTGCTGCTTATATACAATGGAATATTACTCAGCCATAAAAAGAAATGAAATTGAGTTATTTGTAGTGAGGTGGATGGACCTAGAGTCTGTCATACAGAGTGAAGTTAGTCAGAAAGAGAAAAACAAATACCGTATGCTAACACATATATATGGAATCTAAAAAACAAACAAACAAAAATGGTCATGAAGAAACTAGGGGCGAGACGGGAATAAAGACACAGACCTACTAGAGAATGGACTTGAGGACACGGGGAGGGGGAAGGGTAAGCTGGGACAAAGTAAGAGAATGGTATGGACATATATACACTACCAAATGTAAAACCGATAGCTAGTGGGAAGCAGCCACATAGCACAGGGAGATCAGCTCGGTGCTTTGTGACCACCCAGAGGGGTGGGATAGGGAGGGTGGAAAGGAGGGAGACGCAAGAGGGAAGAGATACGAGGATATATGTGTATGTATAACTGATTCACTTTGTTATAAAGCAGAAACTAACACACCATTGTAAAGCAATTATACTCCAATAAAAAAATAAATAAATAAAAAAGTAGCAACACCAAGTATTATGTTGCTTTTAAAAGCATCAATTTTTGCTATTTATTAAAGTATAATTTCAGTGTGATGTTTTCACTTATCAGAGACAGGGAGAAAGTGATGGTTCATATAATTATTTGTGACTTTTTTTTTCTAAAACAATACAGGCACTTCTACAAAAGCTAAGAGAAGTGGCACAGAGGAAAAATACCTTTTACAGAATGGTTATTATTTCCAAAATATTCAGGAACAGCCTGGTCCAATATGCTGTTGATTGGAAGTAGGTAGTAAAGTTTGTGACATTTCCAGGAATGAAGAAAGACAGGAGTGACGGAAGTGGGTAGGAAGGTTAACTGTGGAATTAATAGAGAAATTCACAAGTGAAGCATGCAATTCTACTGGCTCTGGTTTTCAGGGTACCTACTGCGTGTAGGATACTATGCTATAGGATACTTTGCATGCACTATCTCACAAACACTCCAACACTCTTAAGATGTACATTGTATATACGGTATCGTATCTGTATCACATCTGTATTTGTGGGCAAAGAGGTTATGTAAATTGCCCAAGGTCACACAACTCTGGGACAAGAACTTATATCACAGGGAGATAGATAAGTAAATCAATACAAATAATATGGTGTGATCAGCACTCTGGAAGAATGCCTGTAATTAATGAAGAGGAGGGAAATCCAACTCCAACTAGGTGGATTTATCAGGCAGCTCTGGAAGAGGAGCTATACCACATGAGCAAACTACTTGCAGGTTAAAGAGGAACTCATAGGGTGGCATAACGAGGGAAGAATAATCCATGGAGAAGAAGGCTTCATACAAAGAGGTTTGGGCACAGGAACATGCATGGAGTTCACAATGATTGTGGTATAGCATGTGGGTAGTAACTTGTTTTTTTTTTTTAAAAAAAAAAAGAAGGCTAAAGCGATAGGAAGTTTCATAATAAAAATGGAACCTGTGAACCACTTCAAGAGGAATGAACCTTGTTTTGAAGGAGGCACTGGGGTGAGGCAGGAGTGAAGGCAGGTAGGTCCATTGGTTAGCAGGAAGTTTCTTTAGCCCAGGAAATAAGTATTGAGGATTTGAATTAAGATGGTGGAAATAGAAATAGAGAGAATGAGAGAGATTTAAAAAGTTAAGGGTGTTCACCCAAGCCTGCACACAGATGTTTGTAACAGCTTAATCGTAATTGCCTAAACTTGAAGTGACCAAGACGTCCTTCAGTAAGTGAAGGGGTAAGTAAACTGTGGTCCATCCAGACAATGGAATACTATGCAGCACTAAAAAGAAATGAGCTATCAAGCCATGAAAAGACATAGAGGAGATTTAAATGCATATTACTAAGCAAAAGAAGCCAATCTGGAAAGGCTACATACTGTATGAATCCAACTATATGATGTTCTGGAAAAGATGAAACTGTGGAGATAGAAGAAGATCAGTGGTTACCAGGCATTGTGAGGACGAGAGGGAGGGATGAACAGGCAGAGCACAGAGGATTTTTAGGGCAGTAAGACTATTCTGTATGATACTGTAATGGTAGATGCATGTCATTACACCTTTGTCCAAACCTACAGAATGTAAAACACCAAGAGTGCCCCTTAATGTAAACTGTGGACTCTGGGTGATAGTGATGTGATAGTAGGTCCACCAATTGTAACAAATGTACCTACTCTGGTGGAGGATGTTGATAATGGGGGAGGCTACTCATATATGGGGGCAGGGGGTACATGGGAAATCTCTGTAGCTACCTCTCAAATTTGTTGTGAACCCAAAACTTACTCTTTAAAAACAGTGTCTTAAAAAAAAGTTAGGGAGGTAGAATTGAAAGGTTTTGGTGATAGCCTATGTGTAGCACAAGGAGATGGAATATTTTAGGATGACTCCTGGGTTTCTGGCTTGGGTTAACACTCAGAAAGGTCATATACCTGTGGGATATCCAAGAGGAAATGCTGACTAGGCAGTTGGCTTAGAGATGATAAAACATGCTATATCCTTGGATACAGTAAGAATAGGGCACATGAAGGAGACAAGAAATTAAAAGGACAAGGTTAGAAACCTAGTTTGTAACCAGGAGACAGGGATCCAGCTTGTGTTTTAGGGAAAGAAATTGTTTTGTGGGCCGGAAAAATAACTTAGGTTATACAGCAAAGTATTGATTAGCCTTAGTCAACAGACAGGAAGCTCATTTGAGCTACTGCAGGCACATCTAGGAAAAATAATCCAGATCTGAATGATGGCAGTGACAATGAAGAAAGACAAGAAGGCATATGTGAGAACAACTTAAGAGGCTAAACCAATAGAATGTATTGAGATTCATGAGATCATGGAGCAACACAAGATTATGCCAAGGTTTCTGGTTTGGGTTACTACAAGGATAATGGTTCCTTAACAAAGAGTGGGAGGAGGAACAGGTGAGTAAGACTGGGTGACTGAACTGAGACGCATGTGGATGCCAGCCAAGTGGAAACAGCTGAACACAGAGCTTGGCGCTCAGGAGAGGAGACTGCAATCCTCCAAATGTGGATGAAAGAGAGTGATGGTGAGCAGAAGAGAAGAGCACCCACATGGCATCACTGTACCCAGAGGGATATTCACAGAGCTGATGGAAGAAGAGTTTGTAAAGGAACTGAAAAGAAGTAGAAGGAGAACAGGAGAGAGTCTTGAGAAAACAGAAGTGTAGGAAAGAGGGGAGCTAATAACCACTGTCAGAAGGCTGTAGAGTGGTCACATTAAAGACCATAAAAGGCCCACTGCCTTTGACGATTAGAAGCTTTGGGGACCTTTATTGGAACAGCCTTTGAGGAGTAATGAAGGCAGAGGACTGAGTTCAATAGGACTGAAGAATGAATAGGAGGTAAGGAAGTGCAGACACTGTTCCCAGTTTGGTAGTGAATGGAAGGAGCGAGTTGTGATCATGAGAAAAGAAGAAAAGTTTCTCCCATCTTATTGATCCTATTCTAAAAATGAAAGGAAGGTGCCAGTGGAGAAGACATTGGAACCATGGGAAACACAGGAGGTACCTGATGCATCAAGTTGCTGAAAGGCAGTTTAGCCTTAGAGAATAGGGCAGACATTTAACTATGGGCAGAAATATTTGCAGGTGGAGGGTGAACAGGAGGATGAATATCTTAAATGAAACATAGATTTTCTTTTAATGCCCCTAATTTCAAGTATTGATAATGGAATTAAGTGAGATTGATTTTGTTTGCTTTGTTTATTGATTCTGAACTCTAGCATTAGTAAAATATTGGAAACATCTTATTTTTGAGAAAAATAGGCTGAAAGTGATTTTAAAATTGCCCACCACACAACAGTTAGCTTAGAATAGAAATTACTAATATTAGAAAAATCCTTCAAGACAATCTTTCTTGTCTTTAAAAACTCACAAACAAGGAAGACATAGTGAACCCTAGATTACCCACATAACAAATTTAAATGCCAAAATGACTTCCTTGGCCAGCCAGTGTGTCTCTGGGCTGTCACTGATATCCTTCGGTGTGGGCTTAGGGAAGAAAAGCCAAGATAATAGCATATGAAAAGATTAACTGGGATCCTAAAATGGCTGCTAAAAAACTTATGATATATTTTAGAGCCAAATATTAATGATATTTGAAAATTTTGATATTCTGGATCACCCATGCCAGATAGCAAATGCTCATGATTAGAACAAATAATTAGTAGCTGGCTATGATTTAGTAGGGCTGATACATTTCTACCCTTTCTGATCATTTTCACTGACTTTAAAAAAAATCTGAAAGGTTAAACTGTTTGTAATATATTTTCCAAAATTCGTACTTTAACCTTCTCCAAATACAAGAGTATCAGCTCTAGTGAACTGTGGAATAGCACTCAGTGTATTTGATTAGGGGCATATTCAATATATATGTTGGTATAATCATTTGTCTTATCTAATGTGGGAAAAAACTAGCTCAGCAGTGCAGAAAAACGAGGATAAGTTATAATTTCTCAACCTTGAGGATAAATTATTCTATTCAGAGCACCCACTATATATTATATATTTAGGAGATACTGCTAATTTAATAATTAAAATTATAATAATACATTGTTTGGAAGAGACAACCTCCTATAAGTCATTGTAGTATTACTTAGTTTAAAAAAATGATAACCTATTAAGAAATACTGTAAAATATGCAAGATCTTCAGTGCCAAATGCAATCCCCATAGAAAGTATTTTCAACTTCAAAAGAACTGTATTCAATGGGTAAAACTAATGTAAGGCTGACTTATTAACATATTTTCCTCCCATAATATAAAATTTCAATATTTAAGCAAGAAACAAATTACTGAATGGATGCACCATTCGTTCCCTCAACACACACTGCTATGGACTGAACTGTGTCCTTGCAAAATTCATATGCTGATGTTCTAAGTCCCAGTATGATGGTATTTGGCGATGTGACTTTGGGAGGCAGTTGGGTTTAGATGAGGTCATGAGGGTGGGGCCCTCAGGATGGGATCAGTGTTCTCATAAGAAGAGACACCAGAGGGCCTTCCCTGGTGGCGCAGTGGTTAAGAATCCGCCTGCCAATGCAGGGGACACGGGTTCAAACCCTGATCCAGGAAGGTCTTGCTTGCCGTGGAGAAACTAAGCCCGTGCCTGTGCTCTAGAGTCTGTGAGCCACAACTACTGTGCCTGTGTGCCACAACTACTGAAGCCCACGCACCTAGAGCCCCTGCTCCGCAGCAAGAGAAGCCACCATAGTGAGAAGCCCACGCGCTGCAACCTGAGAAAAGCCTGCACACAGCAACGGAGACCCAACACAGCCAAAATAAAATAAATAAGTTAAAAAAAAAAAAAAAAAGGAGAAGAGACACCAGAGAGCTTGCTGTCTCTTTCTCTCTGCCATGTGAGAACATAGCCAAAAGGTGGCCATCTGCAAGCCAGGAAGAGAGCCCTCATCAGAGCCTGACCAGGTTAGCACCTTTATCTTAGACTTCTAGCCTCCAGACTGTGAAAAATAAATATCTGTTTAAATCACCCAGTCTGTGGTATGTTGCTGTGATAGCAGGCCAAGCTGACCAATACAGACACAGAGTTGTTGTGATGCGATGGGAGGGAGGGGGTAAGATATAAAGAGATGTAAGGCATGACCCCTGCCTTCAAGAGTCCCTAACTGGGGTGGGTAATTTCCAACCACAGTAAGCCCATGAGGAAATTTATGCAAAAGCAGCACTCAGATACTTTCTGCTTCTGCGAAGCTATTTCAAGGATCCTGTGTTTCTCAGAGTTGAAAGGAAAAAAATATTTTCTAAGTAAAAGAACAGTAAAATCACCATTTATGTAAAAAAAAAAAAAAACCAGAAATACCCAGAATTCTTCCTAATACCCTCATGAGAGAATAACATTCTTTAAACCTTTGTACCTTCACTGAAGAGAGAAAATGACTAATTCTCATGGTAGCCCATTTAGTGTAAAACTAAATGAAGACAAGGGATGACTAATAAGCATCAGTCAGAGAGGAGGGAGATTTAGGGCAGGAAGTCACTTCCTCCCTCCTGCTCCCTTTACTTGGCTTCTGAATGATTAATAGTAAGAATTTTGGCTTTGCTCTACGAGACAATCCAAATGTGCACACTGTAAACAGAAAAACGCCTTCAATCTGGGGAAATGATCTTTTATGCTTGTAAAAGCAGAAAACAAAAACAAATGAAAACAGAATAGAACCCCCCCCCGACCCCCGTTTTCGTTACAGTGATACAATGCTCTACCTAGAGCACTCCTCTCCCTTTCCTCTCACATCACAGCAGCACGTCTCCTCTTTCAGGTCACGTCTTCCCCATAAAAGTGCTAAACTAATGACGCTTAATGACAAATTAATGTCCATGAATAAAAAATACACTTCTAATAGCATAGAGTAATTTGCCATTACAATATCATCATTGGACATGCCCCTGGTTTAATACGATGTATTTAATTCATAACCTAATGAGTGATATATAAAAAGAGGGAGATGAACCCTGCAATTACATTTATGTGAGTCTGTCACCTTATTTGTAAAACCTTAGAGTCATTTACATTCAAATTAGAACAAATGAGTGATTTCACAAAGTGCAGTGATAAATGACCATAGCAGCCCAAGACAAAACTGTATTTCCTGTGAACACATTAACAGTTTCCTATTATTTGTTAAAAATTACAAGGCATATTGCCCAGTGTGGTGTGAATAATGACTTTTTTACTGATTAGGTCAGAAAACTAATATGTTGCAAAATAAATAATTTTTCTTTTCATTTTTTCTGATTTTTGCTTTAAATTAACTACTGAATTCTGGTGGATTCACACTGCCACCTGCTGCCTAGGAGTAGATACTAAAAGTATATTCCTATCAAAAGGAGTTAATTCACCCCTTTGGTGGTCTTATTCAGAAAGTCTAGTGAGGGTTCTTTCTTGTCAATATATTTAAATTGCATTTCATAATAAAGGCCGATACTTGGCAAACAAAAAGAAAACTTGCTAATCAAATAATAGGATATAGCATTTATTTGGGGGAGAGAGTACAAAATGTACAAACTTTTTTTTTGAAAGCTAATTACAAAAAAAGACATTTTCAGCAAAGCATGTGTATCTCCTAATATATCACTTTCAGGGGATACAACACAAAGTCCAGTGGCCAGTACCCCGATCTTATGAAAGGGGACGGTTTGGAAGGGTGGTGTGTGTGTGTGTGTGTCTGTGTGTGTGTGTCTGTGTTGCCTACTCCTGACCCTTGGTACAATCTGAAGGCAATGACTGAAGGCTCTGCTTGTCACTCAGGACCTCTAGCACCTAGTCTTCCCTCCCAATGACAAGTTCCAACACGAAAGGAAGGCCTTAGGGTCCAGAACAGAGCAGACTAGGAAAGGCATGAGGACTGGTGATGAGGTTGGGAAAGAACAGGCCTGGCCTTGGAGAGTTTCTGCAGGTGAAATGATGCTGCCAAATGGTCATTAGGGGAGCTAATAGACATTTCCAAATCCGATCAACATCCTAGTTCTGAATTTAAGTTTCTCCACCTGTAAAAATAAAAGAACTCTCACCTGCCTTAAGGGGTTGCTTAGCAGAGGAGAAATGGGAATCTTTGTGCAAAACACTCAATACAGATAAGCTCTCAATAAATGCTGGTTCTCTTTCCTGGGAAAGATAATGATGGCTCTGGGGACTATAGTTTGGCATAGATAGAGGATAGAAACAAGCAGACCCCTTAGGAGGAAATTATGAACTGTTACAACATATAGCTAATGATGGTGAGAGTCTAAAGAAAGGTCAGAAAATTAGCAACGGAGAAAACAATCAGGTCTGAGAGATATTTGGTAGGTAGCATCAACCCAACTTGGTAATTGATTGGATACGGTGGTGAGGAAGGGGCCTGAGACTATGTCCAAATTTCTAGACAACTGACACATCGATGGTACCATCAACAGAGAAAAGGGCAGGTTTTCTCATGTTAGGTTTGAATTGCCTGTGTGATGTTTAGGTACAGATGTTCAGAAGCTAATTTTTAAAAAGGTTAGAAAAAAATCAAAGTTTGGGAAAACAAACTGTACTCAAAAAGTTTGTAATGTTTATCTGAGGGACTCGGTAAATCAGTAGACACATCAGAATCTCTATATCCATAGCCCATCTCTCTGAGGATGGTCTGCAGAGATTCCTTTACAAGATTTAACATAGTGAATGACATTCATGTAAACATGCATACACTGAAAAACAAGAAAATTTACACATTTTACTGAGCCCTTTTTATACACAAATATTGCTCTTTAATGAATTGGTTCATCTTTCTGATGAAATTTTTTAAAAATTTTTTAATTTAAAAAATTTAAATTTAAAAAAATTTTTAAAAAGCACAATGGACAAGGAAGATGAGCAGAGGGAGGAAAAGGGAAAGAAGCATTCACACTTTATTTGGGACTGAATCTCAGCAGATAAGTCTGACAGGTCATGGTTATTAATGATATATAACACGACAGGCTACACAGGACAGAGTCCTACAGCATTTCATTGCAAAGCAAGTGAGAAAGGATGCAAACTTGAGCAGTTGTCTGTAAATCCCTCATCTTGGGATGATGGGCTATTACTGGAGCCATTCCCCTTGTACTCACCCCACCCCAAACCATTTAGCTGCTTTCATTGTCAGGCTACCAGTTAATCTCAGCAACATGCACGGAGAACATGTGTGTTCTCAATGACAGGCCTGATTCGAGGGCCTGGAGCCAAAAATGAATACGGGGAAGACCTCACAGCCTGGGAAGCTAATTTGATGGCTGTCCTCGCTGACAAGAGGGGCACTGCTCCTGTGGTGTGGGGTCCCGGCCCTCAGCAGCCTGCCAGAGGAAAAGCAAGAGAAAGGAGCCCACACAGTGGCCTCAAAGTGCCCCTTCCCTTGGCTGGGGGGGAGGGGAGCAGCGGCATCTAGGCATGTGCAGAAGAAGCTTCAGGTCAATGCACTAGCCGATGGCCGCGGAAGCTCAGGGAGGCTTGGGGTGTGGTGAGGAGCTCAGGAAGTGCCCACCCAGCACTTCTCCTGGCATACGCTTCTTAACGTGCCCTGGAGGACAGCAGGAGGTCTACTGAGAGCCGAGCTCTACCCTCCACATCTCTGAAATAATGGTAATTTGAGAACAACAAAACAATACCAGACATCTTAGGAAAACGGTTTCACAAACTCCTCATTGGGCAAAGTACAGAACAAGAATGGAGAATATATTAGCCTTGGTTGATGGGTCTTAATTTCTAAGTACATTTTAAGCACTGAAGATTTTTCATTTTAACAGAAAATATTTTATATACCCAATAAAATGATTCCATAGGAAATTAAAAATCAGTTGAGCAATAATACCAAAAATCATAAATAGGTATAGTTATTTGACTATGTCAAAATATGAAAGCAGACTGACCCCTTCTGGTAATTTGATAATCCTAAAAGAGAGGCAGGGTATATATTTGAAAAGGAGTGACATAATGAAGGTTTCTGCATACACATGGCTTTAGTCCTTATAGTCCAAGTTTCCTTCTACAAGTTGGCCATCTTGCAACATCACAGATAAAAAGGAAAAGGAAAGTTACATAAGAGAATGAAATGCAAACATTGGTGAAAAGACAGTGAAAATTCTAACCACTGCTCAAGCAGGCTAATAATAAATGAACTGTCCACAAAATACATCTGTTTGCAAGCCACATTTTCCTCAGCAAAATAATGAATTGCAAGAATTAAATTCCGAAGTGCACACAAGTCACCTGGTATCTCAACAGGTTCATCTGATGGGATAGGGAAAAATACCCATTAACTTCCAACATTCATCTGGAATTCTCATTTAGAGAGAATTATAGGTTTAAGTTTACACACACACACACACACACACACACACACACACACACTGTATATATACTGTATTTTAATGTGCATCATGATAATTAGCACTATAACTAAACTTTTGTCAACACACATCATTAATTATTACCTGCCATGGAAAAAGTGAAACAGGCGATGATGCTGAAAGCACAAGTTGCAATATTTGATGTAGAAATGTCAAATAAAAGTAATTTCAATTTCACAAGTCAAACACACACCTTTGAAGTCTTGTAACCTTTCTATGTTATTCCCATTTGTTACTTGCAGAAAGGGATTAAAACAGGTCTCCCATATCACCCAACAATATTGAGGAGAAAAGAAAGGAAAATAAGATAAAATAGTTAAACATTTACTGTTAGATTAAGTATGCTGAGATAATGATAAAACTTTCATATGCTGTATTTGAACTGCTCCTTAGGTGAACATGGCTGACATTCCTCACACTGTCTCCCTAGGAGACACTGGCTCCTATTTCCTGAGGTTGCTGGGGGGATGAAATAAGATGATATATGAGAAAGAGCTTTGGAAATGACCTAATGAGTAACAGAACTAAAGGCTATATTTAGAATTAGAGAAATTATTAGGAAGGAAATAACGTAATTAGGCAGAAAAAAATAGGATTTTTCTACTTACTAATAACATGTCATGTGCACAAGGACAACAGAATTAAATTATGTGGATTTATTATTTTTTAAAGTTTATTTTCACTGTTGTTATAATGCTGTAATATATGCAAGTTAAAGGTCATACGAGTGGAATAAATGGGAGGATCTCAATGTAGGGGGTTAGTACTTAACTCTGAAAAATAAAAGAGATTCACATCCGTACTATCTGCCTAAGATGTCCCATATCTTCCTATTGAAACAAAGGGTTTTCATGCAAGAAGGAAAAAAAGGTCTTTGGAATCAGAAAGGCCTATCACTCACCAGCTATGTCACTTTGGGAAAATTGGGTATATTTCAAATCTTTGATTTTTTTTTGCCTATAAAAATGTGCAGCGTTGTTGTGAGGACCAAACGTGAAGCATCGGTGCTCGGTGGATGGGAGTTTTCTCTCCCTCCCCCTCGCAGAGTCTTTCCTGAAACCCTAGCAAATCAGGGCAAGAATGCACAGATCACTCATCATTTCTCCAGCATTTATTGCCCAGGAAGTTCATGCAGCAATTAATTATGTATGACTTCATGATATGTTAGCTACTGTTACTGAAATCCTAAATGACTAACCAACTTCTCATGCATTTCTGCAACCAGAGAGCATTGCTTCAAATCAAGACCCTTCCCAGCGTCATCTCCCAGGCCCCCAGTAGTGAACCCTGTGTGTGGTTGTTGAGTTACTCTGCTGCCCAGGGGTAGTGAGGTGGGCAAGGAGGGTCGGGGACAGGAAGTAGGACATGAGAGCTGCAGCTGCCCTCTTAGGAGCCTCTCAGCCTGTGTCCTGGAGAAATTCTACCACCACAGGCCACATTTCCCACTCCCCTCCCTTCCATTTTACCTGTCACTGGGCTCCAGTCGGTGGGGTACTTGCAGGGAGAAGGAATGTGCAGGACATACTAGCAGGATGCTAGCTCACATACCTGGATGAGATAGTGGGAACATAAATTGAGAAGCTCCAACAGCTGTAGGTGACTGCCAGCTGCTAACACATCCTGGATCACGCCTGGCTCCAACAAAATCTGTTTTTTTTAAATAAAAGAAAGCTATCAGTTACTTACAAATTAATACTTGCTTACTATGCAAATACACTGTATTTAAATTGCTGCTTAACATACTATACCTGAATTAATACTGTTCCTTATTATGGAAGCCAGTTCTCTTTTTTCCATTCTGATTAATGAGCTGTGGCCCTTATTCTAACAGCTAAGTTCTCATTCCCAATACTCATATCTGGTGTATAAAACTCCATACTTAACCACTTATTTTTGTAGGAGGATATGAACATTTGCAAAGAACAATATAATAGCCTTCAAATTCAGTTAATGATGAATATAATCTTATAAACACAAAAGAACTGAATTTTAGTTTTTCAAAGTATATTTCAGAATGTTATTCTTCAGTAAATCACAGCAACAGTATGGTTAACAGGTATTTTAGAGAAATGGGGCTTACAGTTCTCCTTGAAATACAGGACCAGAGCCATTTTACTTCTAAGTCCTACAATAGTAAACTTCAACCACAAAGTTTCATTTTTTTTCCTTCTCAATCTCAGATTCTCTAATCCTTTATGTTTCAAATAAAATATGTAGAAATAGCATTTTCAGAATATAAAGGCATCACAGAGAAGCAAAACTTCCCCAGTACACTGGTGATACCAATTCTTCTTTTTTTTCTGGTTAGGTCCAACTTTGTGCCTACTGCTGCCAGCTCTTGAGCTGGTGAATAGGGCTGGAGAAAAACACACAACTAAGTTGACGAAATTCACTTTACATGCAAGACTGCCAGACACCGGAGGCCTTTAGGGCTGCTCCAGCCATCCTAACTCATTTCCCAAGCCCAGTGACGCCCAAGGTCTAGTCTCTGGACCAGCATCAGCATCATCACCTGGGAACTCGTGAAAACTGAAAATTCCTGGGCACCTCCCCAGACCTAACTGAATCAGAAACTTTCAGGTGAGGCCCAGCAACTGCTGTTTTTGATGCAGGGAAGCCAGTGCTTCTGATGCAGGGAAGCCTGAAAAACACTGATGGGGTCAGCTCGCTCTCACCCTCTATTTCTTCTCCCATGCTCCTCTCTCCTCAAGCCTCCGCCTCCTTGTCTCTTTCCTTTTTTTTTTTTGTTTTCTTTTTTGTGGTACGCGGGCCTCTCACCGCTGTGGCCTCTCCCGTTACGGAGCACAGGCTCCGGACGCGCAGGCTCAGCCGCCATGGCTCACGGGCCCAGCCACTCCGCGGCACGTGGGATCTTCCCGGACCGGGGCACGAACCCGCGTCCCCTGCATCGGCAGGCGGACTCTCAGCCACTTGCGCCACCAGGGAAGCCCTCGTCTCTTTCCTTACTTCAACCTCATGATCTTCCCAAGGCTCCCACCACCAAGTCTACCAACCCACCTACTCATATCTGTACCAGCACATTTTCCTCTCCTCAACACTCCCCTTGTGCACTAGATCCCACCTCCCTCTGCCTGATACCATCCCCTCTTGTTCCTGCATCATCATCTGTTCTCTTCTACTGGATGATAACTCCCATCAGCATACAAATATGCCATTACAGCTCTTATCTTAAGAAATAAAAATTCCCTCCCTTGAACCCACAGATCCGTCCATGCTCCCCTTCCTAACAAAGTTCCTCAGGGAAGCTGTCTATATAAAATGCTGCTGTTTGCTCTGCACTGCTCTGTCTCAAACCCACTCCTGTTGAGTTTTGTTTCTACTGTTCCTCTAAAAATGCTCTCATCGAGGTCACCAGTGACCCCTAAAACCAATAGCCATTTCTCAATATTTAACCTTACTCAAGCCAACAGCAGTTAGCAAAACTGACTTTCCTCTTCTGGAGTGATTTCTTCCCTTCCCTCTAGCACGACGCTCCCTCTCTCGGTTTCTTCTACTTCAATAATGAGTCCCTTTCCATCTCCTTCCCAACCTGTAAGCTTTGGGGATGCCCAGAGCTCAGTCCCCAGATCTCTTCTTTCCTCTCTCTACTTACTCCGTGGATGATATCATGGCTTTAAAATTATCTACACACTGATTACACTCAAATTTGTTTCTCCAGCCCCAAACTCACCCTTGAACTCTAGACTCTGATATTCAATGGCCTATTCTGTATCACCACTTGGATGTCCAATGGGCAGCTCAAACTCAACGTGCCCCAAACTGATCTCTTCATCCTCTCCACCAATCACCCAACCTGCTCCTACCCCAATCTCACCATTTCAGCAAACAGCAACTCTCAGTTATTTACCCTAAAACCCGAGTCATTCTTGATTCCTCTTCTTTTCCTCATACCTCACATCTGACCCATCAGCCACTCGTTAGCTCTATCTTCAAAATAGTTCCAGAATCCAATCACACTCACTAGCACTTCCATCCTTATCACTCTAAGTCCAAATCACTGTCTTCCCAGATTTACTGCAATAGCCTCCTAACTAGTTGAACTGCTTTCCCCTTTGCCTCCTCACACTGTTTTTTAATAATATGAATCAAACGGGTGCTTTAAAAACACAAATGAAATTATGTCATTCTGTTATTCAGAACTCTCTGACTTTTTATCTCATTGGGAAAGAAAAAAAATCCGAAGTCTTCACTATACCATATAAGGTTCTTTGAATATGCTGAGCACCTCAGTGTTTACAACTAGCTGTTTTCTCTGCCTGGATCACTCTTCGTCAAGACGTGAGAGAGACTCACTCTCTCATGTCCTTCAGACCTCTGCCCAGATATCACCTGATCTGAGAGGGCTTCTCTGACCATCCTATGTAAAACAGTACCCCACTGTCCACCACCCCATTCCCAATCTCCTTACTTTGCTTTATTCTTCTTCACAGCACTTAACATCTCTCAACATAGTACATATTTATTTGTCTATTTGATGATTTTCTGTTCCTCCACTCACTAGGATATAAGATCCAGGAGAGTAGGGACTTGGTCCATTTTGTATACCCAGCACTTAGAACAATGCCAAAGAAAAAGCTTTCACTTAATATTGATGAATTTACCTTATAATAATTTATTGATGAATTGATTTATATCTAGAATTTTAAACAATTATTTATTTTTATTTATGGTCTCACCGCGCGCAGCATGCAGGATCTTAGTTCCCCAACCAGGGATCAAACCTGTACCCCCTTCATTGGAAGCTCGGAGTCTTAACCACTGGACTGCCAGGGAAGTCCTCTAGGTATGTTTTTAAATTCAGAATTAATTTTATTAATTAGCCTAACATGAGAGGAGAGAGGGAAAAGGACGATACATTTTATTTCTGAACTATTAAAGAAGCGAAAAAGCTAAGCACGTGTGGCAAAAATACCAACACTCATCTTATTCTGAAAATTCTTTATAGCTCCTTTCCTGTCTAGTCAGAGGGAGAAATCTGAATTTCTCCAACTCCTCACGGAGAGAGGTTTTGACTGACATTCAGGAAATTATTGCAGCTCCCTTTACAGGAGCAAGGATGCAGTGTGTTCTTACAGAAGAGGCATGGCCTAAGGCACAGAATGGGGAATAGATGGATTAGAAAGGCTAGTCTTAGCCTTTAAATCCTGTCAGTTGCGCTTATTTCACACAACTGGCATTCATGATAACCTCTAAGGCTCGGTAATGCCTAGCACAAAGACAAATATCACAGAGAGACAAGATGAATATTCCATAGCACGTGTAACACGTCCAGCGGGCCAACTGGAGAAACCTCACAAGAGAAACACATACTGGGATTGTTTTTGTCTTTGTTTCTTGTTTTTCGTTCTGTAGTTTTTTTTTCATCTCTCATTATAACACAAGTTTTTCTAAAAGATAAAGGGAGTGGTTTGAAAAAAAAAAAACCTACCAGAAAAGCTGGGTCTCACTTATAGAAACAGAACCAGCATTTCCAAGTTCCACTTACACTAGTCTTTTAAATTCAGCTTTGTTGCTCTTTGGTGACTGGTTGTCCTCATATATTTTTCCAGAGAATTTGTGTTTGGGCAGAATAACAAAGGTCCAATCTCCTCACGAGGTATAGTATGGTGAATCTATCTGCTGCCTAGAAGAACTGGGTGAAATGGCCTTTTGTAGAAGGAATGGCTTTCCCCGTCAGTTTATGGATGACAACTAAGATCACTAAGTTTAAGTGCTGCAGAAACACATACCCATCCACATCCAGTCTGGCACTCACAGCAGAAGAGACGGGAGGAAGGATCCTTCCAGGACCACCCACAGGAGGGAAGGGCATCCCCTGACGGTTCAGAGCACAGAGTGGTGGAGGAGGAGGTTGACACATCTAGTCACTCATCAGACTGGAGGAGCTTAGCTCAGACAAGCCACCAACAGTGGACAAGGCAAATGTCTGAATAACAAAAGAGATCAAGAAATGCAGGATGCATAAAGCCAAGTGGTCCAGAAAGCAGTGGGGAAGACGAAAACCACTAAAGCCACCTAACTGGGCTGGGCATTGCCTCTCTCCTCAGCGATGCTCCCCTGCCTGGGTGGAGACAGAGGGGGGTGTCTTCAGATTGGACAAAGAGGTTCTGATACAATTTCGGGTGGGGCACGGGCACCTCTTGTTCACAGGCCATCTGTATACAGTATGCTCTCACTGCCACCCACTCACACCTGA
Source organism: Grampus griseus (assembly GCF_964374135.1). NCBI lineage: Eukaryota > Metazoa > Chordata > Mammalia > Artiodactyla > Delphinidae > Grampus > Grampus griseus. Next base: position 28,767,162 of record NC_139007.1, on the reverse strand, counting down.
CCTCCGGGTAACAGAATACAGGGGGCTGAACTTGAAAGAGGGGAGCTGGACAGTACTAGCTGGGGAGGTAACAATCTCATTACATAAGCTTTTCCTGCAGCTGGTGGCATGCTAGGCCAGGTGAACCGAGGAAAGGTCCACAGCGGACCCCTGCCCCAAATGCTCAGACTCTGCACTCATTTTGATCAACTGAGGATAAGAACTGGTCCGTGGCTGTAGTCAGGGTGACACTGGGTGTGGTGACAAAGTAACAGAGGTAAAAGCCACAACTGTAGTTGAAGATGGTGGTCTCCAAAGACACCAGTGAGAGTTGCTGCATCAGAATTCAGGCATGAAGGGGTCCACTTGCCCTGCCGCAAGGAGGCACTCTTGAAAACTCAGTCCAAAGGTATGGTCTGGCCACCGATCCAAGCAGGGTTGAATCTGCACAATCTCTAATGAAGGCCTTCCAAACTGGAATGAGACTGGGGCTCCTGGTCCCAGCGACAACCTCAGGCAGGACACGAGGCCAGACACTCATGAAAGAGGAGTGTAGGAGGTGAGGTGAGATTCTGCACAGCCTACGATGAGATGGGCCCTCTCCGCCAGTGCCCAGGCCTCACCGGGCTTGCGCTAAGGCAGCATACAGACCCCAGGGCATTCCTGCCTTGCCTTATTCAGCTCCTTCTCCCAAATCACCAAGCGTCTGTGCATCCTTTTAATTCTGCCTCCTTGTTGCTTTTCTTCTCTTTATTTTCCCTCTCACTTTTACCTTGCTTCTTGGAGTAGCCGCTAGTAGGGCCTGTCTTTAATAGCCATGGCAAGCCTCAGTGTGACCTTTTTTCCTGCTTTATGAATAGGTGAGTTGGCATCTTGAAAAAATTTTTGTATCTCAGTTCTTCAAAGTTATCTTCCTCATTTCTTGCTTTAGGAGATGTTTAAATTACTTACTTCTGGGTTTGTGGATAGAGTAGCCTGAAGGAATCAAACACGTTAAAGCCAAACAAACAACTATGCACACCGGAACACAAGCACTTTTGAAAGCTCTCATGTAAGTGCAAATTAGCTGTGGCCTAAGGCTATTTATAAGAATAAATGAGCACATTTATTCTTCTTTATACTTGTTTCTTTGGGATGTTTTTTCTGTGTAACATAGAAAAAATGGCAAATTATCACAATTTTGAACTGATAAATCAAAACAAGTAAACTGAATACAACAGCATAAATAACTTTGCTTTTTAATTTTATTTTTTAATTTTATTATTTTTTTGGCTGCATTGCGTCTTCGTTGCTGCGCGTGGGCTTTTCTCTGGTTGCGGTGGGCGGGGGCTACTCTTCATTGCAGTGCAAGGGCTTCTCATTGCAGTGGCTTCTCTTGTTGTGGAGCACGAGCTCTAGGCGCACGGGCTTCAGTAGTTGTGGCTCGCAGGCTCAGTAGTTGTGGCTCGTGGGCTCTAGAGCACAGGCTCAGTAGTTGTGGTGCACAGGCTTAGCTGCTCTGCGGCATGTGGGATCTTCCCGTACCAGGGCTTGAACCCGTGTCCCCTGCACTGGCAGGCGGATTCTTAACCACAGTGCCACCACGGAAGCCACAACAGCATAAATAACTTTTATTCAAGACACATAAAACCTTTTGTATAAAGTTCTTCAAGAGACTTCTTATAGACCGAATTTGAACCATAAAATCTAGCTATGAGAAATTGCCATCAGTTTAGTTTTTTGCTTCAAAGCCATTACACTAAGGATTTTTTAAACCACAAGGTGGCGCCTGTTTAAAGTAAAAGGATTTTCTAAATTACTCATATATCGCAACTTTATAACAGACACTTTATTTTTAAGAAAAAATAATAATAATTCAAATAAGGATAATAAAGTATATGAATTCTACTTTCTAGATGTATTTGTCATTTGGGGAAATGTTCATAAATATCTCTGTTGAAATGCTTGATCCGAGTGACACTGATCAGAATTCAGTAGTTCTCCATAAATCAGGTCCCAATTTATGAATATTAGAAGTTCAAACTTTTTGTCTTTGTATTCAGAAACTCTCATGATGTGGTCCCAACCTAGTTTATAAAACTTATTTCCAATTCTGCAACCTTATGTTTCCTCTGCTAAAGCCAACAGCCCATTGTTCTCCACATATAGGCAATACCTTTTTCTCTACCTTGAACGCCCTTCTCCTACTTCTTCAATCTCTTTATGTCAAAATCCTACCCATTCCTCAAAATTCAACTCTAAGTCCATTTCCTTATATAAAGTGTTGCAAGATTTTCTTTCACCCCAATATGCAATTGGGATTAACCTCCTGGGACTCCAAACCACCAGAGATGTCTGATGAACTAAGCCCATGGGTTCTAGGTCACACCACCTGACTTCAAATCCTGGCTCCTATACTAGCTGGCAGAATGATATTGTGAAAACTACTCAATTATCAGTTGAGTAGTTTCCTCAATGATATGATTAAATTATAATATCTATCTCAAAAAATTGTTTTAAGGACTAGGAAAATGCATATGTATTATAACAATTGTGTATGGCTGTGTAAGAAAAATGGTTTAAACAATTCGGAACTTATTTTTCTCACAAAACATGAATTAGGTAGCTTGGAGTGCCAACAAACCAGCCTCCTTTCATTTTCCTACTTGGCCAATCTTAGCCTGTAGTTTCATGGTCACAAAAAGGCTGCCACACCTCCAGGTTCTGCATCTGCACTCAAAGCAGAAAGAAAAGAGAGGACAAAGAAACAGAAATAGTATACCAGCTGAGTCTGTCATTATTTATTAGAAAATAACAGGTTTCATATGAACACTACCACACAGACTTCCACTGACATTTCATCTGCCAGGTCTAGGTCATGTGGCTACTCAAAGCGGTAAAAGAACCTGGGAAATTGAGTTTTTAAAGCTAGATGCACACAAGTTAATAGCAAAAAAAAGAGAAAAGCTAGATGCACTATTGTCACAAATTAAATTGGAGCTCTATATAAAGAAAAAAGAGGAAATGGATTGTGCAGGCAATCAGAGTATACGTCACCATGGCTCTTAGCACAGTATATGTTTATATAAATCTGTAATAAATGTTAACTGTTATCTATTTCTTTTTCATGTGACTAAGTGTTTTTGCCCTGAATGAGTTATGTGAGAGTGTTTTACCTTATGTTTTACCTATGAGACTTTGATGGCAGGGTCCATCCTATTTCATGTTCATTGCTGTTGAACATTCTAGAAGAATACCTCAGGAATTACTTAGTAAAGAAATTTACAGGATTGAAAAATACAGGTCCTGGAGAAAATGTTAGAAGATGTCAAAAGTCTCCATGGGGGAGCCTGGTCACATGCTAATCCTCATCAAGGATTACCCAGCTGAAAGAGTTAAATAAGAGGACACAATAGACATTTCAACTAACAGTTGTAGTCATATGTCCCAAAAAAGGTCACCTTTTGGTTAGATGTTGTATATAATAAATTCGTGATTTGACTATTGATTCCTTAAGTTAAAAATTTTATCAGGCGGTTTTCTTCCAAACATAGTACATTTGTACAAATTTCTAAAAGATCTCAAGTCAAACATTTAAAAATACTAATTTATTTTCAATTTATGAAAAAGCAATCAACTTTTCCCTCTATTAGAATATGAAAAAAGAGAAAACTAGACTTGACTTTCAGAATATTTTGAAAAAATGTTAAAAACCACAAAGGTAGGGTTTCCCTGGTGGCGCAGTGGCTGAGAGTCCGCCTGCCGATGCAGGGGACACAGGTTCGTGCCCCGGTCTGGGAGGATCCCACATGCCGCGGAGCGGCTTGGCCCGTGAGCCATGGCCGGCCGCTGAGCCTGTGCGTCCGGAGCCTGTGCTCCGCTACGGGAGAGGCCACAACAGTGAGAGGCCCACATTCCGCAAAAAATAAAAAACTAAAAAAAATTTTAAAAACCACAAAGGTAAAACCATAATAAAAACATACTAGCAAAAAAAAGAAAGGTGTGGAAATCACTTGGAGATTCTATTATCTTCCTTCACAAGTTTACACATCCTCATTCGGGTCATTTGAAATTTCTAAGGTTACAGGCAGGTAGCAGAAGCACAGGCTCTAAGATGCCAAGAAGAAACCTTAAATAGATAAGGACACTAGTATTACACTACTAGGAATGTAATTATATTTGCATTACGTGCTGTCCTGCAAAAATTTTATTTATTACCATTAATGCAACCTGAAGGTCTGTAGATGTTGCTATTCATTCTTCCTTTCCTATTTTGGGGCATGTGGAAGGGTGATGGATTAAATACTTGAGCTAGGTCTCAAGTAGAGAGAGAAGGAATCAGATGGAATTATTAAGCTGTGGTATAATTCATACTAAGATAGGGGTGGGCACAAGTTGCTCTAGGAACACTTGGCTGGAGATGCCCTATTCCACTGAAACTGTGAAATAATTCTTCGTATGAAAAAACTTGGTCCCCTCATATGAGCAAGCCCCATTTTCTTTTAGCCCCTTCTGCATTAGCATAATTCTGGCATTTCAAAGCTCTAAGATCAATAGTTCTGTCAGACAGTCGTTTCCAGCATAGTTTTCTTCAGTGTTTAAATTAACAAAATATTTAACAAAGTGTAAAGATGAATTATATATACTTAACATTACTTTAAAAATTTGGCCTAATTATTTGAAAAGGCAGAACAAGTTTTTGATAGTTTCTAACTAGAAAAAAGCAATCCCAGCAATTAAATATGATGAAACATGAAGGTCATTACAGGTTATAAGAAAAGTCAAATTAATTATTAAGACTCACTTTTATCACCAGTGCTCTTTCAAGTGTGATGAACATGGGAGGTTTCATCGCATTAAGCTTTACTAATGAATCTGGGTGTCTCCACACAGAGCTAGTTTCTTACAACGCTAGCATGGCCAAAGAAGAAATAAACATTACTTTAAAATACTGATATCCAGGGCTTCCCTGGTGGCGCAGTGGTTAAGAATCCGCCTGCCAATGCAGGGGACACAGGTTCGAGCCCTGGTCTAGGAAGATCCCACATGCCGCAGAGCAACTAAGTCCGTGTGCCACAACTACTAAGCCTGCGCTCTAGAGCCCGCAAGCCACAACCACTGAAGTCCACGCGCCTAGAGCCCATACTCTACAACAAGAGAAGCCACAACAATGAGAAGCCTGCGCACCGCAATGAAGAGTAGCCCCTGCTCACCGCAACTAAAGAAAGCCCTCGCAGCAATGAAGACCCAACACAGCCAAAAATAAATAAATAAAAATTAAAATAAAATACTGATATCCAAAGATGGATGGCCTCCAGAAGAATGAATAGGGCTGGTGCCAATGTCCAATGTTCATTTGTAGTTGGCTACTACTGTGTCACTGCTGGGTGCTTGAGTAGAGGCAGAAGCAAAGAGCCAAAAGGAATCATTATGCTGTGGTGTAATCCATGCTGAGATAGCGTGGACACAGGATACTGTAGGAGCACTTGGCTAGGGATGCCTCATTTCATTGAAGGAAGCTGTAGAATAATTTTTTACATGAAAAAATACATCATTAATATCCAATTCCAGGTTCATTTGGAGAATTCTTTGCATTTGCTTTACAAGGAGTAGAGGTAAAAGTATGGCTCTAGGGGCCACTGTAGGAATGTGGGCAAGTCACTGACACGTATGTTTTTAGCATCATCGTATAAAAAAATGAGAGATGACTACTATCTATTTTCTTAAAGTCTTCATAAGGATAAAATGAGATAATCCTGGTAAAATTTTTAGAATAATGCCTGGCGTGTTTCACAGGGTAAAAAATTGTAGCTGCTATTGTTATTATTGTTGTTGTTAATTCCATGAAAAAATAAACCTACTTTGCAAATAATGACCCTATTTCTAGTGTTCACACATTGCCCACTATGTACCAGGTACCATGTGAGGTAATGTCATACATGTTATCTCTCCTTCTTATACTCTTCCCCCACTCCTCATTCCTGCAAGGTAAATATTAACCCCACATGGAAAATGAAGAAGCTGAAGGCAGAGAAATTCACCCTTTCAAACAGCAAATCTTTTCTGAGTGCCACAGTGCTCTAGGCACCTTTCTAGGCACTACGGATATGACCATAAAGAAGACAAGTTTCCTCATCTTATGGCACTTAGAGTCTAGGTTTTGGCCAACCGGGTAGACTGTGGTGCCATCAACTGACAAGAGTAAAACAAAGGAAGAAACAGGTTTGGAGGGAAGATCAAGAGTTCCATTTCGGGGATATGTTAAGTTTGTGGCTTATTGGATGGCCATTAGTCATCCAAATAGAGATATCAAGTAGACAAAAATATATGAGTCTAGTTGGCAAACACTAAGTAGCAGATCAAAGTTTCCTTTCACATATTCTTGTGTGGCCTGTGAGCTAAGAATGGTTTAAGATAAAATTTTTACTTGCATTTTTTAAATTTAAATTTAAATTTTTCATTAATAAACTTGATTTCTTAGAGCACTCTTAGGTCCACAACAAATGGAGCAGAAGGTATAGAGTCCCACATACCTCCTTCCCCTACACATGCATAACCTCCCCCATTATTAACGTTTCCCTCCAGAGTGGTACACTTGTTACAATCGGTGAACCTATATTAACACATTATTATCACCTGAAGGCCACAGTTTACATTAGGGTTTAATCCTGGTGTTGGGTTTGGATGAATGTATAACAACATGTACCCACCATTATAGTAGCATACCGAGTATTCTCACTGCCCTGAAAATCCTCTGTGCTCCGCCTATTCATCCCTTCCTCTCCCAAGCCCCTAACAACCACTGATCTTTTTTACTGTCTCCATAGTTTTGCTTTCTCCAAGATGTCACATAGTTGGAATCCCAAAGCATGTATCCTTTTCAGGTTGGCTTCTTTCACTTAGTGATATGCATTTAAGGTTCCTCCATGTCTTTTCATGGCTTGATAGATCATCTTTTTAGTGCTGAATCCTATTCCATTGTTTATCACAGTTTATCCATTTGCCTACTTTGTGTGAATGTTAAGTTTTCAACCCCTTTGGGTAAATACCAAGGAGTATGATTGCTAGATTATATGGTCAGAATATGCTCAGTTTTGTAAGCTGTGTCTTTTGTGAATATTTTCTCCCAATCTGTGGCTTGATTCCCATTCTCTCGATATTGACTTTTGCAGAGCAGTTTTTAATATGAATGAAATTCACCTTATCAATTATTTTTTTCATGAGTCATCCCTCTGGTGTTGTATCTAAAAACTCATCACCATACCCAAAGTCATCTAAGTGTTCTCATGTTATCTTCTAAAAGCTTTATAGTTTTGCATTTTACATTTAGGTCTGTGATCCCATTTTGAGTTAATTTTTGTTTAGGGTGTAAGGTCTATGTTTAGACTCATTTTTTTTTTGCATGTGGATGTTCGGCTGTTCCAGCACCATTTGTTGAAAAGACTATTTTTGCTCCATTGCATTGCCTTTGCTCTTTTGTCAAAAATCAGTTGACTATATCTATGTAGGTCTATTTCTGGGCTCTCTATTCTGTTCCATTGATCTATTTGTCTATTCTTTCCAGACAATACCACACTGTCTTGATTACTGTAGCTTTATAATAACTCTTGAGGTCAGGTAATGTCAGTCCTCCAACCTTATTCTTCTTCAGTACTGTGTTGGCTCTTCAAGGTCCTTTACCTCTCTCCATAGAACTTTTAGGAACAGTTTGCCAATATTCACAAAATAACTTACTGGGATTATGATTAGGATGGCAGTGAATCTACAGATCAAGTAGGAAAGACTGACATATTGATGTTAACAGTATTGAGTCTTCCTATCCATAAACGTGGACTATCTTTCCATTTATTTAGTTCTTTGATTTCTTCTATCAGAGTTTTGTAATTTTCCTCATATAGATCTTGTCCATATTTTGCTAGATTTATTCCTAAGTATTTCATTTTTGGGTGCTAATGTCTAAGAAAGGTTTTAATCTTTTTTTAATAGTTGGGAAAAACCCAAATGATGAATAATATACTGTGATATGTAAAAAAAAATATGAAATTCAAATTTATGTATCCATAATAAAGTTTTATTTGAACATAGCCATGCTCATTCATTTACATATTTGTCTCTGGCTGTTTTCATGCTACAACAGCAGAGTTGAGTAGTTGCAACAGAGCTGTATATGGCCTGCAAAGCCTAAATTATTTGCTATCTGACCCTTCACAGAAAAAGTTTGCTGATCCCTAGTCTGGAGTGTAGACGGGGGCTGGCAGTCAACAGCATAAGGTTGTACCATATAACATGGGTCTGGATGACGCTATCCAGGAAGCTGGTTAGACTAAACAGGAGGGTCCTGACACCTGAAGAATTCAGAGCCTACGGAGGGAGAAGCAAGCAAAGACATCTGGAATGGAATGATGGGGAGGGGAGCTGGGGGGCACAGAATAAGAACCCACAGAGTGTGGTGTCACAAAATCCAAGAGAGAAAAGGCTTCGATGGAGAGGCAGGTTGACTGTGTTGAATGCAGCTGAGAGGTCACAAGGATATCATTCAATTGGTTTCACAATATCTGTGACTGTCAAGGACAGTTTCAGTGGAATGCTGAAGATGGAAGTCTCCAGATTTGATGAGTGGAAAAGTGAGTAAAAAATGAGGAAAAGTGAGTAAGTTTACGCAACTCTTTTCATAAGTTCTGCTGCAAAGGAAAAGTAGAGGAATAAATGGTAGCTGAAGAAGAAAGAAGAACAAGAAAAGGATTCTGAGAGAACAATAAAGCATGTTTACATACTGGTGGGAATGTTCCAGTGGAGAAGGAGAAACTGATGATAGAAGAGACAGAAATGAAGATTCAGGAGTGATGTCTGAGGGGGAAAAGAGGGAGTAGGATCCAGAGCTTCAGGGGAGAGATTAACCTTTGACAAAGCAAGGTTACTTCTTCCAACAAAGTAAGTGCAGAGAAACATGGAGGTTTGGAGAGTCGATGGTGAAAAGATGAAGATCTTCCTGTCTATATCTATTTTCTCAGTGGAAGGTGAGTCTCCCTTGCGGTATTTGACCAGAGGTAGGGTAATGAGAGGGGAAGGGCTTGAAAAGAGAGGAGAAGAAATGAAAAATTTATCAGGGAGAGGAGTAAAGCAAATTTCTACGGAAACAAATTAGCACTGCCTGGCTAGGATGCGCATCCATCTGAGATTTGGGAACCATGGATTTGAAGTGATAACAGTAACTTTTCCCAGCAACAACTAGCAGAGTTGATACTTATAGTGGAATTTAGTCAACAGGTCTCCAAAGCTGCCACAGGCTGGAATCAAGCTTGGTTGCCTCTAAGGTCAGTGCCTGTACTCTTTGGGCTGTGCCAAACCATTTCTACCCTGACAGATATATGGTAACACAAGGATGCATGGCTATAATCAGTTTTTCAAGAGATACATCTATTTAATTACCGTATATCCCTGCAAAGTGAAATGCAGATAGTACTCTACAAAGTATTACAGCTCAATTACTCTTTCTCCTATCTGAACTAGTGTACCTTCTGGAGCACTGAACGTCCTCAGATGCTTCACCATGCTCCATACACAAACAATTCAGGCCCCTGGTAATCCATTTCCAATAAATGCAATGGTGTGTTGACCTGGCATTTCCGTTCACTCTTCAAGCCACTCTGAGAAAGCATTCACTGCGTGATTTCCATCAATGCAGCCCTAACATCTAGTGAGTCCTTAACACATAGTAGGTGCTCATTAACTACTTGATGAATTAATGGATCTCAACTTGAGAACAAACTACAAATGGATGGTTTTTATGAAGTATACAAAGGAGATAAAATATTCACAAATTAACTTAGGACATTCAGTGCCTTTGAATTAGCCCTTCATTTGAATATTAGCATCATTATTCTACTCAAATGGAATATCGACTTGCAGTATAAATCTTCTCAAAAGTTTTGTTTGGCTAGTTATGCTTTTATCTTGAAATTAACCACAAAGGCCATATATTTTTGCTATCAGGTTGTTTTCGTTTAAAAAAAATCTTTCATTTAGAATTGTAAAACGCCCATAAATTACTACTCCATAGAAATACTAAACGTTTCCAGCAGAGGGCTCAAGAATTCTTTTTTAAGGAAAGAAGTTTATAAAGTTCATTGTCCAATAGCAGCTCTTGCAAAACTCCTCCAGAAGGCAATCTCACAAAAAATACGTTCTTCCTCTTGATCAAGTAATTCCAGGCCCATGAATTTATTTAAAATAATCCAAATTTTTTTAAAAACTGTATTATAATAAGGCAGCATTGTTTATATACTATGCATTTATGGATAAATATACTTTTATCTATTTCCAGAAAAGACATTAAAGTAAGTTATAATCACAAAAAATCTATATTAAATTACTCAGGAGATGGGCAAAGGCCAGGAAAAAAAAGAAAGATAACATATAATGTGTAAGTAAGTGAGAATTTGGGTGAATATGGCTTTTCACTTTCATTCTTCTTTATGTTTGTGTAAACATTTGGGCGATTTTTTCATTTTCAAAAGATGAAAAATAGTAATTTATAAAATTTGCAAGCTTCTTAATTTTAGTTCTGAAAATAAGGGTGCAAAAACTTTAGGAAGCAAGTAGAATGGCTTATTTATGGAACAATTTGGGATTCTGCAGACACTCATTTTTGCAGGCAGAACTAATGGGGTGTAGCACCACTTTTTTCATGCCTACAAATAACATTAATGTACCAAAACTTTCAGATAGAGCTCCCAAATATTTTTATTCACTCTGAGGCATCAATGCAAGCATTTAAAAATTAGAAACATAACTCAAGCAAGGAGAAAATAGGAAACAAAAAGTGATACGAGGTCAGGAGAGGAGATATATTATGTATATATATCCTCATAACTATTAAAAGTGGGCTGCAAATATGGCTCTAAGCTTCCTAGCATCAAAACTAAAAAGGAAATGCAGCCTAACAAAAGATGAAAATACTAAAGTGAACTCTAGCTTCTCTAGGCCCTGAGATCTAATGGAAATTTTTCTGCAGAAATTAAGACTAACACTGAATGACTTACCTGATGATACTTTTAATACCGTTGTACGTGTATTTTATAAACTTTGCATAAAATTTAAAGTTAATAAAGAGATTCTTCAAAATTCAGACATTCACTTTTCTGATTTTCTCCCTTGATACCTTGATCCAGGTATAAGACTTAGAGTAGATGAGCAGTGGTTTTTAATGGAGACAGGACAACCTTTCAGGGAGCAATTTAGAAACGCATGCAGGTATTTTTGGTTGCCCCAGGACAGGGGGACACTACTGGCCTTTGCTGCGCAGTGGCCAGGCAATGTACAGGACAGCCACCAACTGCAAAGAACTGCCCTAAATCCTGTATATCTGAGTGCCCTGATGTACGTAAGTGAAAAACTTGTTTATAAAACTCTAAGTCTAGAATCTGTTTTACATATAAACACAATTTTTTGTTTGTTTTGTGTCAAGATACACTGAATTTTCCAAGCATGCTAACACAATAGAAACCAAAAGAAGACAACTGTTTTGTTTCGTACGGAATTTTACTAAGAGTTGTTCACTATTTTAGAAAATCATGTCGCCTAGGGCATACCCTTGTGATATCTCAGTTGTCAGCAAAACATCCATGTGTCATTCTGCATCTGTATGCAGCTGTCCCAGCATGATGATTCTACCTATAGCTGTAGACAGGCAACTATTTCATTCTGTCTTCTGAAAAGTTCTGCTCCAGCATGTACATACTGAAATACGTATGATTTTCATTATACTCTCTTTCCTTCTGTGTGTTCTTTATATATGGTTAAGACATTCTTATTAATGTTCAGAGTAATTTGTGTGGGTAAGTTACATTATTAGGAATTTCATTTCAGGATAGTAAAGGTGGCCTTTTTATATTAAGGCCTGATAGATGAGGTTGAGAACCACCAAGCCAGATGGACAGACTGCATATCTTCTGGGAATCCATTATGTGTATAATTTCTCCCAATGAACTTTTTTTTTTTTTTTGCGGTACGCGGGCCTCTCAATGCTGTGGCCTCTCCCGTTGCGGAGCACAGGCTCCGGACGCACAGGCTCAGCGGCCATGGCTCACGGGCCCAGCCGCTCCGCGGCATGTGGGATTTTCCCAGACTGGGACACGAACCCGTGTCCCCTGCATCGGCAGGCAGACTCTCAACCACTGCGCCACCAGAGAAGCCCTCCCAATGAACTTTTAATGAGAGCTTTCTAGCAAACAGGCTGAGGCTGGCGTGTAATCATTCTCTTTTGCTAAATAAGGGGAAAAGTTCATGTCCTTTAAAAAGCCATCAATAGGCTGACATCCTCTTATGAAAACTAAGGAGCTAATCAAGATTCTCTACTAAATAAACTGTTAACCTCCCTCCACTCAGAGATGATTTGATGGAACACCTAAAGGAAGGGTCAGAATTTCCTTAGGAAATGATTCTGAGCACAGCCAACCCTTAGAAATTCCAATGATCAAGAAAGAACACAATTGTAATGATGTCTGATTAGAAATATTCCAAACAGGAGTTGCTGCCCATCCACCATAGCAAAGGAAAAACTCAGATGGACAGGATAAAATTAAAAACGTCTAGCAATGGAACTTTCTGCCAAAACAAAGAGACACAAATGCACAGAAATGCAAAATACACCCTGAGTTAGCTTAGTGGGGTGGACCTACTATTTTGAGTTGCTGTATATTATCTGTTTCTACTTTGGAGGACATCAACTAGAAAAGAAGTGATTGTTTCTTGCCCCACTTATGACAATAAAACCGTTATCAAGAGCATACAGGGAATACTTCTCTTTCAATTCCCTGTCCTGGCAGTAGGGTGGAGGTGGGAGGTAGAAAGTGTGGGAAGGAGAGAGGAGGACCCAAGGGCAACAAATCCAGATCATTTAAATGGAGTTTTATAGAACAAAGACAAGGTTAAAACAGAGAGGGGTCACACTCATCCTTGTCATCTATTACCACAGTGTTCTGTACGCATGAGCTCAAGCACCTTGGCCCACAGTGGGTTCCTCAGCACAGAACTGATGCCAAGAAAGATTATAAATGCTGCAAGCATATTGTTCAAACACATTTTGTTTTCAATAAGTGACTGAGTTTCACAGTGTGCCAAAGGAAAATGTCTGTGCTTGAAATGTGGGCTATGACTCAAGCAAAATGCTACACTAACGCACTGGAGTCTGACTCCATTTTTGATGTGTGACTGCTGACAGCTCTCAAGCCCCACCACTCCCTCTTCCCTGCTTGCCCCACACCTGGAAGAAAATATACAAGAAAGTCTGAGTCCTCTCTCCCTTGATGCTGGTGGAAGCTCAAACCACACGAGCCCCCGCCCGCGTGGACAACGCTCCAGCCCCAGCCCCCAACCACAATAAACACCAAAGCCGATCGATCACCCTTAACTGTTCTCTGAGGTCATTTTTGGACCTACTGGGGTCCACCTTTTTATCCCCAGAAAACCTCACTATGTGAGTACTAAACCCTTTCCTATCTTCTTGGTGCACGTGTGGTGTTATCAGTCTCGATATCTGAGTCAAATGTTGGGTGGGTGAGAGGGCCGTTCTGTTTCTGCAGAGTGACTATCAGACAACTAAGAAACCCCAAACTTGCAAATTATTAAGGAAAAGCCAGGAAACGCTTTTTTTTTTTAAATCAAAGTATCGGTTTTATTACCAAATGGGAAAGCTGACCGCAGAAGTGTGGCCACAGTTACACGTCCTCACACAGAGACGTTTTAGAGATTGTTATGCTGAGCAGATAGCTTTGTAATGCCTGCAGTACAAACTGTACCCTGAGTCCTTTCTGAGAAGACAGCACACACGGATTTCATGAGGGAGAACTGGCTGGCACGAGGTACAGAATGTCAGAACTGACCCTGCTTTACAGGTAGGGGGCCTCCCATATGACTTCACTTTGCCTGAATCTCTGCTCTCCATGAGGAACAGACAAGCTTCGGGTCCAGTGGCGTTGTTCGTGGGTCCTCAGCTGAGAAAAGTAAGCTTCTAGGGATCAGTCAGGATCCGGACTTTTAAAATCTCACTTCTCAGTTTTTCACAATAAACGTTTAGGTCTCCAACCTGTCCTTACCACTTTTGGCCACCAAACCATGTCAAGGATTTATCATTTTACTTGACATCTTGAGATGCCATAAAAATTTCATTTGGCATCTGGTTCTTATCTGTCAAGTTTGACACTTTCCAGGAAACGATGCATGGGAACCTGCAACATCTTCACCCCATAACAATAAACAGACATATCTGCTTGCTTGTTTGTTTCAATAATCCACTGATAAAAGAGAAACTCCCTCCAAAGACAATACTACAGAGTTTCAAAAGATTCAAGAAAGTGAAAACTCACTGATGGAATTCAAACTTTTTCCCTTCATTTCACTCTTCTCACACTTTCTATGTCAACAATCCAGTTACGGACTCTGGCACAGCTCTGACAAGAATTAACGTAAGAAGAAAATAATCACTTTCTGCACAATTCAAAATATTCTTCCTTGGAATGTGGATTTTAGACTGCGTGCTCTGGAGCCTGGGGCACAGTGCGGGCGCCTCAGGGGCCTCTTACTTGCCAGGCTTCTGTAGGTACTGCCAGGTGAAGAAAGGATTCTGCAGCTAAAATATTTAAACCGCATGAATGGTCTTAATGCTGCTCCCAAGAGAAGCATTTAAGAAAAATATCTCCCAGGTTTCTTCCATGTGCTACCATTTAGTTCAACCAGGTTATGTTTATAAGTAAATCTGATGGGGACATTTTCTCATGTAAAGTGAGTGACACATCTATCCCTGAAGGGATGGGTTTATGAGAAGGCAGTTTCAAGTAAGACTCCTGTGACTCTGCTGCCAGGCCTGATGCTGGTCTCTGGAGAAAAGTATTCTAGTTGTAGACAATAAATAGTTTCAGTGATCATCAAAATCTAATGCTACAGTGTCTGCCTTACTAGGGCTATTAAAAAAGTCACGTGAACACATTAGGGAATCAAATGAGAATCAGGAAGAAAACCTTTACTATATAAGAGCATGAAAATTAAGGGAAAATTTGTTTTTTTTTTTAATTTTATCTTAATTTTTATTTTTTATACAGCAGGTTCTTATTAGTTATCATTTTATACATATTAGTGTATATATGTCAATCCCAATCTCCCAAATCATCCTACCCCTCCTTACCCCCCTTAGTGTCCATACATTTGTTCTCTACATCTGTCTTTATTTCTGCATTGCAAACAGGTTCATCTGTACCATTTTTCTAAATTCCATATATATGCGTTAATATACAATATTTGTTTTTCTCTTTCTGACTTACTTCACTCTGTATGACAGTCTCTAGGTCCATCCACGTCTCTACAAATGACCCAGTTTCGTTCCTTTTTATAGCTGAGTAATATTCCATTGTACATATGTGCCACAACTTCTTTATCCATTCATCTGTCGATAGGCATTTAGGTTGCTTCCATGACCTGAGTATTGTAAATAGTGCTGCAAAGAACACTGGGGTGCACATGTCTTTTTGGATTATGGTTTCCGCTGGGTATATGCCCAGTAGTGGGATTGCTGGGTCATGTGGTAATTCTATTTTTTAGTTGTTTAAGGAACCTCCATACTGTTCTCCATAGTGGCTATATCAATTTACATTCCCACCAACAGTGCAAGAGGGTTCCCTTTTCTCCACAACCTCTCCACCATTTGTTGTTTGTAGATTTTCTGATGATGCCCATTCTAACTGGTGTGAGGTGATACCTCATTGTGGTTTTGATCTGCATTTCCCTAATAATTAGTGATGCTGAGCAGCTTTTCATGTGCCTCTTGGCCATCTGTATGTCTTCTTTGGAGAAATGTCTATTTAGGTCTTCTGCCCATTTTTGGATTGGGTTGTTTTTTTAATTTTTTTTTTTTTTAATTTTTTTTTTTTTTTTTTTGCGGTACGCGGGCCTCTCACTGTTGTGGCCTCTCCCGTTGCGGAGCACAGGCTCCGGACGCACAGGCTCAGCGGCCATGGCTCACGGGCCCAGCCGCTCCGCGGCATGTGGGATCCTCCCAGACCGGGGCACGAACCCGTGTCCCCTGCATCGGCAGGCGGACCCTCAACCACTGCGCCACCAGGGAAGCCTGTGTTTTTTTAATATTGAGCAGCATGAGCTGTATATATATTTTGGAGATTAATCCTTTGTCCACTGATTTGTTTGCAAATATTTTCTCCCATTCTGAGGGCTGTCTTTTCATCTTGCTTCTGGTTTCCTATGCTGTGCAAAAGCTTTTAAGTTTCATTAGGTCCCATTTGTTTATTTTTGGTTTTATTTCCATTACTCTAGGAGGTGGATCAAAAAAGATCTTGCTGTGATTTATGTCGAAGAGTGTTCTTCCTATGTTTTCCTCTAAGAGTTTTATAGTGTCTATCTGGCCTTACATTTAGGTCTTTAATCCATTTTAATCCAGTTTGTTTTTGTGTATGGTGTTAGGGAGTGTTCTAATTTCATTCTTTTACATGTAGCTTTGCAGTTTTCCCACTTACTTATTGTTATTCCCACCACTTATTGAAGAGACGGTCTTTTCTCCATTGTATATCCTTGCCTCCTTTGTCATAGATTAGTTGACCATGGGTGCCTGGGTTTATCTCTGGGCTCTCTATCCTGTTCCAGTGATCTACATTTCTGTTTTTGTGCCCGTACCATATTGTCTTGATTACTGTAGTATAGTCTGAAGTCAGGGAGTCTGATTCCTCCAGCTCCGTTTTTTTTCCCTCAAGATTGCTTTGGCTATTCAGGGTCTTTTGTGTCTCCATACAAATTTTAAGATTGTTTGTTCTAGTTCTGTGGACTGAATCTGTAGATTGCTTTGGGTGGTATAGTCATTTTCACAATATTGATTGTTCCAAGAACATGGTATATCTCTCCATCTGTTTGTGTCATTTTTTATGTCTTTCATCAGTGTCTTATAGTTTTCTGAGTACAGGTGTTTTACCACTTTAGGAGGCTCTATTCCCAGGTATTTTATTCTTTTTGTTGCAATGGTGAATGGGATTGTTTCCTTAATTTCTCTTTCTGATCTTTCATCGTTAGTGTATAGGATGCAAGAGACTTCTGTGCATTAATTTTGTATCCTGCTACTTTACCAAATTCACTGATTAGCTCTAGTAGTTTTCTGGTGGCATCTTTAGGATTATCTATGTATAGTATCATGTCATCTGCAAATAGTGACAGTTTTACTTCTTCTTTTTTGATTTGTATTCCTTTTATTTCTTTTTCTTCTCTGATTGCCATGGCTAGGACTTCCAAAACTATGTTGAATAATAGTGGCGAGAGTGGACATCCTTGTCTTGTTCTGATCTTAGAGGAAATGCTTTCAGTTTTTCACCATTGAGAATAATGTTGGCTGTGGGTTTGTCGTATATGGCCTTTATTATGTTGAGGTAGGTTCCCTCTATGCCCACTTTCTGGAGAGTTTTTATCATAAATCAGTGTTGAATTTTGTCGAAAGCTTTTTCTGCATCTATTGAGATGATCATATGGTTTTTCTCCTTCAATTTGTTAATATGGTGTATCACATTGATTGATTTGCATACATTGAAGAATCCTTGCATCCCTGAGATAAATCCCACTTGGTCATGGTGTATGATAAGAGGCAATTTCTTTTACTTTTCAATTCCCAATTGCATGAGCAGAGTTATACCTAAAAAAAAAAAGTATTTTTCACTTCACAGAGTATCATACTTTTCCAGATTTCCAAAGACTTCAAACTATTAATAGTTACACAAGATATCCTTGTGAAGACTGTACTAAAGCATTCTCTGCATCAGAGGAAGGTAATTAGGATGTGTGTCCCCACAGAGATGGATTCTTCCATGATGTTAAGGAACCGAGGGCTGGAGTTATTGGATATGAAGAGAAAAGCAGGGGAACAACAGATACCAAAGAATCCTTTTTGTCTGTCCAGATATGATGTAGCTGGTTCTTGTCAGCTGGCTGACAAGATTTGCAGTACCTGGAGGGGTACTCCTGGGAAATTTCAAAGGAGACTACAAATCTCACTATCGTTTAGTGCATAGTTTCTCTCTTTACTGCGTTTCTGGAATCTCTCCATCAGACTGCAAGGGACAAAACAGGTGGAGAGTTCTCAGGAAAGTAAGAGGAAGCTAGCTGGCTTGAACCCCTTGCTCTACTATATGAAGGCATATAGCACAGTACTTGGCATACAGCCTATCTTCCCTGACATCATGGCAACCAGAGCGCTGAAACAGTGAACTTCATTGTGGTTCTCAGTCCTATTTGCTTTCATTTTGGGTCCTTAGCTACTCAAATTCCTAGAGGTATATCCAAGACCTTTGGGATTGCATGTGTCCTTCCACCTTTTGAGAAGGGCTCTTCTCTCTATAAAAGGGTCTTGGTGTTAAGTGCTCCTCACTCTGGCTGGTTTTCTCAGCAACCCTTGTTGCTCCTGGGTGGCCGACCTCTTGTCCAGTTTGGACAGGGATTCCTCCCCTCAGGCAACATCTCCATTAGAATCCTTTTTCCCCCTTCTTTTTCATGTCTCTTCTACTCAGGACTGGTCTGAAGCACGAATGAATTCCTGGCCAGAGGTGGAAAGCAAGGAGATTGGGGAGGCCATGGTAACAGGGTCCTCTTGCTCACCAGAGTAAGTGAGAGTTGGTTTTCTTAGGTTCACTTTGTCCTTTTCTCCCTAAGGCAGATCTGCCCAGTGACAGTTTACATCATACCCTCTGCTTTGAACCCAGCTCCCAGAGCCAGCCCAGAACAGGGCCTGCAAAGAAGCCTGGCTCCTCTGCCCTCCATGGCCAGTTCCGCTGCACATGGCTGTGCAAGGTCGCCCACGAGGGCTGCAATGCATGTGGGGCTCTGCTCAGGCTGTACCCCAAGCAGTGTGTGCCCACGGGAAGCGCACGCCTCTAATTAGTGTGAAGGCAGAATGTGTGTGTTCCTTGATAAGAAAAGTGCATGTATTTTCAGAGGATGTATTAGCATTAGGAGGAAAATTTGATTTTTCTTTAAAATTTCCTGGATGGAATCTGTGACCAATTTTAAGAAGGCTATGCTTTAGAACAATGTGTAGGAGGAACACACACACACACCTTGTTACACAGTGGCACTCATTCATCACACCTACTCTATACTTCCAATTTCTTTCCCAAAGCAGCAATCATTTTCAGACACTTAAAATACTTGGCATTTTATACTATGCTTACTACAACAGACTAAAGGTATAATCAACTGTCAGTAGAAATATCTATAGGTAGATAAATACAATGTTAACTCTGATTTTTACAAATCTACATATATATCAAGGCTAAAGACCATATATCAGCAAATGTCCGCAATAGTAAATAACAATTAAGAAATTGAAGAACTACACTTTTATCCATGTTTCCATATTCTAAACTCTTTGCTTAATGTTAATTTCATTTTCAGAGTAAGAGAAAGCTTTTTTGCATTTCCCAAGTATACCACAATTCTACTTTTTGCCATCATCTATGTTCACGTCTCAAAGGGAAAACAGATTTATTATAGTCATTTTGGCGTTTAAGAAACCAAACTGCCATGGATGTCGTCCAAGAAAGACTGTATCAACTTCCACTCTGCAGCAAAGAATAACCACATACAGAGTACAAGTGTAGCAACTCGAAGCCTTCGTGAACTGAGTGTTGGAAGAGCACCCAGGTTGAGAGAACCATCAAAAAGAGTTCACTCTTGGGCTTCGCTGGTGGCGCAGTGGTTGAGAGTCCACCTGCCGATGCAGGGGACATGGGTTCGTGCCCCCGTCTGGGAAGATCCCACATGCCGCGGAGCGGCTGGGCCCGTGAGCCATGGCCGCTGAGCCTGCGCGTCCGGAGCCTGTGCTCCGCAATGGGAGAGGCCACAGCAGTGAGAGGCCCACGTACCGCAAAAAAAAAAAAAAAAAAGAGTTCACTCTCTAAAATGTCCAAACACTTCCCTGCCTCCTTCAATAAAGTATAACAAATATGACTTAACCCTTTCTTAATGACATAGAACATTAAGAAGGGGTTAAGAATGAACAATGGATTTGAAATTAAGAGGACTGGGTTTGACTCACTGGGTCGACATGCCCTGGGACACTGATCTTGGTCATTCACTGCACCTTCCGGGGCTCGTCATCTTTAAGAGAGGATCACCGAATTGAGCTGTCTAGAAGATTAGGCTACACAGCACACGTGAAGTGCCTAGGGCAGTGCCCCGGTTCTTGCAGAGGGTGCTCCATGAAATGCCAGCCCACTTCTTTACCCCTCTGTGCACAATCTGAACAGATGAGTTGCTGTTGTATGTGCTGCAGGGCTGTCACCCCTGTGTGGAGGCACATGTCAAGAGTGGGTCACTGGGCAGAATAAATGCAACTCTACGTCTTGCCCTAGAGTTTTTTTTTAAGCACTTACATTGGATACATGTGTGAGAGTGTGTGTGTGTGTGTGTGTGTGTGTGTGTGTGTGTGTGTGTATAAAAATGTATTCTTATTTGGTTTCCTTTTTCTCATAAAAGTGAAATATGAGCATATGACTCCCAGACAATAGGATATGGCTGTCTTTCTGCAAACTTCTTCCTTCTTCCCAAGCCGTCTCCTTACCCTTCAGAAAGTCAGCTCCCCTAATGCCGTTATGCTATCTTCAGCTCACGTTTCATAGATCCTTTGTGCCACAGATACTTCATATACATATACATATGTGTGTGTGTGTGTGTGTATATATATATATATATATATCATTAAGAGCAACTTTATTCATAATCACCAAAAACTGGAAGCAACCAAGATGCCCTTCATATATCCACACAATAGAAGGTACTCAGCAATAAAAATGATCTATCAAGTCACAAAAGACATGGAGGAACCTTAAATGCATATTGCTAAGTAAAAGAAGCCAGAAAAAGTCTACATACTACATGATTCCAAGTATATGACATTTTGAAAAAGGCAAAACTATAGAGACAGTAAAAAGATCAGTTAGCAGTTGTCAAGGGGAGAGGGGGAGAGATGAACAGGTGAGGCAAAGGAGACTTTCAGGGAGAGGAAACATATATATAAATTTATTTTTATATATATATATATATATGTTTACATATACAGACGTTTATACATATATACATGTAAACTTAGCCATTGTGAAAGAAACCACAGAACAATCAAGGCCAACAATAAGGCAGCCACTTATATCTGAGTGTGCGTTTTACCTCAGCGTTCACAGCAATTTCTGTGCTCTTTTGTTTACCAGTGATTTAAACACGCTTTGCAGTCTATAGCCTCTAAGCTTAAACCATTTCATTGTTAATGCATCTAAGTATAGAAACTACTTATTTGGGTAGCTTTATCAAAAAACAATATTTACTATTGCACCCCCATCGCACACCAGTGAAGTGTGAGCTATGGGTTATCAATCGTACTTTAGAGATGGGCAAATGCAGGTATAGCTGTAATTCAGGTGTGAAGAAAGAAATATACACAAGACACAATTTATAGCTGATGTCTTTCTTTACATCTGTAAGCCAAAAAGCATACAACACATTATTCACTCACCTCACTAGGAATATGTTTTGGCAACTCTGTGAACAATAACTGTCTGTGTTAATTTCCTAAGGCATGATATTTGGTTGGGCTGACCCTCAATTTGTGATCCCTCTCCCTTCTATTTTCCTTTGTACCTGCTACTTGACGGATGACTTTTTCCTTTCTATCACTATTTTCATTTCAGCTGCCAGCATTGCCTCAGTTATCCTATGAAACATATCTCAAACTCTACCAGCTATAGAAAAGAGAATGGATAATATCATACACTTTAATAAGCCTCTAAAGAAAAAAATTTAGTAAAAAGGTGAACTCCCAACATTCTTCAAGACCCAAATACCACGTTCTCTGTAAAGATTTGCACTGATCGCCCCAGTTAACCACACCCTCCTTTTTGCTCCCACTATGTCTTATATTCTGCTTCTATTATACCTCCCATCACAGTGAGGACATGGAATTATGTATATAACTCTCTCCCACCAGGATGTGAGCCTGCCAAGAGAAGAAACCCTTATTTTAGCCCAGCAGACACTGAACATAAGTTGGATGAAATGGAATTGAAGAACAAAACTCTGTAAAAGAAGATAAACCTCTAGTCGGTATCTGGTTTGATGTAGTTGAGTAGTTCTCAAATGAAAACAGCGGGTGAGGAGGGTGGGCAAAATGGGTGATGGGTGAAGTTATTTATATTATAACTGAAAGGTACAAACTTTCGGTTATAAGATAAATAAGTCCTGGGAATGTAATGTATAGCGTGGCAACTATAGTTAACAATACTGTATTGTATTTTTGAAAGGCACTAAGACAGTAGATTTTAAAAGTCCTCATGACACAGAAAATTTGTAACTATATGTGGTGATGGATGTTAACTTATTATAGCAATCATTTTGCAATATATACATATTTCAAATCACTGTGTTGTACCTAAAACTAATAGAATGTTACATGTCAATCATATTTCAGTGAAAAAGTAATTCTAAAAGGAAGGGTTTTGTGTATTCTAATAATTGTTGCACTAACATGAGATTAGATACGAACCGTGAAGCTTCAGATTTGGATTTATATTGTCTTTATGAAGTTTTGTTTTGATTTGCTATGATAGTCATACACTGACATGGCTTTTGTATTCTACTAGTTGTCACTATTATTCTTTCATTTAAAAAAAGAAAGAAAACGAATGTTCTCTGAAGATTCCTATAAATCCTATAACAATTTTAATGATGAGCAACTTTGGCTTTCAAACCATCACATTCTAATCTATTACTTGAGTCCCTGATCCTGAAATGTATGTCGAGGACAGGGTGTCAAGATGCTAGATGGAGCTCTTTACAGGTTTAGATGGTTTTTTTTGGGGGGGGGGGGCGGGGAGTGTTCTTGTTTTTAAGCCAGTAAAGCCATGATTGAGTCACTGAGCTGCAGTGATGACAATGAGAATTCAAGTTATCTTCCAAACTCTTTCCCACATAATAATTCTTCAGGATATTTTAAAATTACACCAGCAAGCAACTGAGCTAAGATTAAAATATTTAAGATCAAATTATTTTACTTACCTTTCCATTATTTTAGTTGTAACCTTAAGTAGATGTAAAACGTTTTTTAACCTCAAAGTGAGTAACAAGAAAAATAACATGAATAATCTCCTCTGTTTAGGTGCAGTTAAAATGTTATGCCTCTCAGGTGACGTATGGTACCATACCTGTCCTGTGTATGCAAATTCCAGAGCTTGCTTTAAGCCGAGGCTGGTCACACCGTGTAAATTCACCTCGTCGGCACCACTTTCCACCATACAAAGACTGAACATGGCCTGAGGTGGGAGAGAAAGGAAGACAGTTACGGGACTTAAAAAGCAAGAGAACAAGACAAAGTCCTAGAGAAACTAGGAAAGAAAAAAGTTTTACAAGTTAAAGACTGATTTTGGTTTTTGAAATGCTTCTGCAAAACTTCCTTCACACAAGCCCCTGCAAATCACTTTGCTGTCCAAATAGTTAACAGTAACACACAGATGGCTCTGCACACATCATACACAGAGCGGCGCTGAATCCCACAGCTGTTCTCTGGGGTGACTTGTGTTGAGGCTCTCTCCCTGAACTCATTCTCTCGATCCTGGCGTCCCACAGCTAACTTGATATGGGTAGCATTCCCGAACATTCTTGCCATAAGACATGGAAAGTAGTGCCTTGCCTCCTGACTTCTCTGCCCTTTTTTCTGCCTCACCTCAAGGACGCATCTCATCCTTCTCATCTGCCATAGATCACACCCTCTATTCCAGTGGTTCTCAAAGTGTGGCCCCTGGGTCAGCAACATCAGCATCTCCTGGGAACTCCTTAGAGTACAGATTTATGGAGCTCCAGCCCAGACCTACACAATCAGAAATTCAGAGTGGGACCCAGCAATCTGGGTTGTAATGGGCCATCCGAGACACTCTGATGCTTACCTGAATTTGAGAACCACTGTCTAAGTTATTCAGTGAAACTCAATTTGCCTCCAAACCAATTCTCAAAATGGCCAACTTACTGAAAATCAGTTTGTCAAATGAAAACTTTGAAATTTAAAAAATGCAGGAATTTCCTGGTGGTCCAGTGGTTAGGACTCCACGTTTTCACTGCTGAGGTTACGGGTTAAATCCCTGGTCAGGGAACTAAGATCCTGCAAGCCATGCAGTGTGGCCAAAAATAAATAAATAAAATAAAATGAAATAAAATTTAAAAAATGAAAACTTACCAAGTTAAACAAATGAATGGGCTCCCCCCCCCCAAAATAAAGAAACCACACTAATCTGTACACCTTTAACAAGTTTGACTTAACAGGTAATAGAGATAATATTCAATTTTGGGTCACTCATTATGAAATACACTATTTAGAAAAGTGTACATCTATGTAGTGAAGAATTAACCTTACCCAAAGGGAGGTCTGGCCTTTGCCTTTGGTTTCTGGAAGGTAATCTAGGCCTTTGGAATATCCTGCCTGATAGGAGCATCCCTGTCAGGGGCTTTGGCCACTGACAGTCTAACGATATGATTTATGACAGGAGCTTTGGTCCACACCGTAACAGCTGTGACCTAGTGGGAAGCAGCCACATAGCACAGGAAGATCAGCTCGGTGCTTTGTGACCACCTAGAGGGGTGGGATAGGGAGGGTGGGAGGGAGGGAGACGCAAGAGGGAAGAGATATGGGGACATATGTATATGTAAAACTGATTCACTTTTTTATAAAGCAGAAACTAACACACCATTTTAAAGCAATTGTACTCCAATAAAGATGTTTAAAAAAAAAAATAGAGGGACAAGAGACTAAAGGTATTAGTCTGACCTCCAAGAGAGGCTGGAGATGAAAGGTCAGCCACATAGGCAGTCTGTGACTGAGCACCAATAAAAACTCTGGACACCAAAAACGAGTGAGCTTCCCTGCTTGGCAGTCCTCTGTGCTTCCTGTCACAGAGCGTGGTCAGGAGGGGGTAACGCAATGACTCCACAGGCGGAAGAGGGCCAGAAGCCCCATATGTGGTTCCCTCCTGGACTCCGCCTTCTGTGTCTCTTCCCTTGGCTGATTATGATCTGCATCCTTTCCCTGTAATAAGCCACATCTGTGAGTACACAGCCTTCAGTGAGTAATGTGAGTCTTTCTAGAGCATTACCGAACATGAGAGTAGTTTCAGGAATCTCAAACTTGCAACTGGTGTCAGGAATAAGAGAAGTCTTGAAGGGATTGTCTCTTCCGATTTTGCAGTTTGGCTAACTTCTTAGAAGTAAAACAAAGATCAAAACGAACAAACAAACCAACCCTCACTGTTCTATGTGACAGTATTTAAGTTCATACCAAATCTTTTTAATTTTAAAAAGTCATTTTTTTGTTTTGCAAATGGATTAATATTCATCTTCTAGCAATTTTTTATTCTGATAAATTCATTTTTGATTCTCAAAATTCTTTACATTTTAAATTAATATGTATGGGACAAGTGGTTTTAATTGATGGTCCATTATTCTTTCTGGAGGTCCTCATTTCTATCTCACACAGTAGAGTTGTAAGTTTCATAATGAATAAGATTCTCTTTGATAACTTCTAGTTAACCTTTTAACTGTTAGAAATACACAATTTGAGAAATTTTGTAAAGAATATTTTAAATGCTTATAATTTGAGAAACTAAAAAATAACATTCAAAGTATCCTAAAGACACTGGGAGTATGTAACATGTAACATATGCAATTATATTTGCTATATTAAATAGCAGACATTCAGAATATATTTAATTCAAAAATTCCCTTTATCATGAATAAATGAAATCTAACATTCCTTAAGAAGCTGTTAAAGGTGAATGGCCAATATGGTAAATTTGACAACTTGGTTAGTGAGTTGATCTGACTTCCCACTGATGCCACTGGCAGTTAAGGTTAAGAACACTAGACTCGAAGTCACATAATCCTTGGTTTATTGAAGTACAGTGATTAGAAGCAAACACGTAACCAAACAATTCTGAGTCTGAACACTGCCAAGTGACTAGGAAAAACACATACCTTCTCTGTGATTCAGTTTTCTTATCTGAAAAATGGGGCTAAAGATTGTACCCACTTCATGAACTTTTGGAAGATTATATGATAGTACATATAAAGTACTAAATACAGTGCCTGATACATGGCAAGCTCTTAGAAAAATTTATATTTGATGATAACAATGAAATAGAATGAAGTTTCTCTTATGTATTCTCTGGTTAAAAGGATTGACATATCGGAAGTATTGGTTCTGAGTTTTGTTTGTTTTTGCTTTGTTTTGTTTTTTAAATCAAGTATAGATAAAAAATGCTATAGATAAAAAATGCTAATAGGAAACTGACTTAATGTTAAGTGGATTCTGCTTATGCATTTGTAGAAGATCTGAAATTTCAAAATTAAAAAGCACAGGTCACAATAAAAAACTTTCAATCTGTCTAATTCTAAATTTGATTCTAGATTTCGTATACCTGCTTTTAAAAGAAACTGAAAGAAACTTCAGCTGTTTTCAGTGTCCATTTTTTATTATATGAGTGTTTCAATTTTTAATATTCCCCACATTAATTTCTTTTTTCAGGTCTTCCAAGTTGTAATTGCACCTGATATGGTAACTAGCTGCTCTCCATCAACCCATATACAGAGGAGGACAGAAATGATTCAAACTGCAAAAAAATTATCTGGGTTAATGAAGTGGAAAAAGTTCCTGAGAGCAAAGGTTAAATAAGAGAACACGCGGCCAAGGGAGTTTTTTGAATCTGCTTTCATAAGGGTCTTTTGGGATTGACATGTACACACTACTATATTTAAAACAGATAACCAACAAGGACCTACTGTACAACACAGGGAACCCTGCTCAATATTCTGTAATAATATAAATGCGAAAATAATTTGAAAAAGAATATATATATGTATAACTGAATCACTTTGCTGTACACCTGAAACTAACACAACATTGTAAATCAACTAAAGTCCAATATAAAATAAAATTTTTTTTAAAAAGCAACTATGGCAAAACTGGCATAGAACAGGTATCTGTCCTCAACCAGAGACTTGTGAACTACTGAACTTGAAACCTGGCTTAGCAGAGTTAGGGAAAGAATATAACCCCTTAAATAATGTACATACATATTTGTACATGTTTGTATAAGCAACAAAGCAACACCAAATTGGTCACTGTGGTTATGTTATAGAGTATGAACTGTAGAGGATAGGAAGAGACCATTTACATATAGTATTACTTGGATCATTACCATGAACATGTGTTACCTGTGTATTTCTAACACCGGTCTTTTGAAACTTTGTTTTATTTTTAATGTTCAGGGTTGTACAGGAAGACACATATGATTCAAATCCTGGTTCTATAACCTACTTTGTCATGTGGGCGACTTACCTTGAACATGTGACCTTTGGCTAATTTGTTAACTTTTCTGAACCTCAGGCCCTTTACCTGTACATGGGGATCATACCAACCTCACAGGGTTGTCTTGAGGTTTAGATACAATTATGCTTAATGTCAAGAGTAATACCTGGTACATAGAAGGTGTTTAATAAACAGAAATTCTTATTCTAATAATCCAGGCTGATTGTCCTACTCTCCCATGCCTCCCTTTGATCCCAATTGGAATGAGAGCTAAGAAACAAACGCCCCCCCCCCCGCCACCACCCTCTGACCAAATCCATTCCTTTCTAAGACTTTCCTATTGACGATTTTCACTCAAAATTCCTATGTCTGGCTGCAGGACTTCACGTTCACCACATACTCCTACACCCTACTTTAAGGACTGACACCATCAGAGAAACCATCACCCCTATTTCTAAAAACACCTAACTTCCATTCTGATATCATATCATAGAGTCTTAGAAATTTAATGTTACAAATTTAACATATAATTTTTAAAAATTAGAAAAACTGGTTAATTAAAAGATAAAAAGGGAGCTATTAAATCAAGGTCAATGTCTTTTAAGTTTAATAAACTTAGAAGGTACCTCAATTAGGAAACGCCTCATTGGATACCACCAAAGTGAGGAAGAACCCCAGCCATTTGACACAGCAAAACACCAGCTGCCTAGGCTGCCTGAGCTTGTGAAACAATGTCTGGAGACCTGCTAGAGACCATGGGGAAGGACAGAGACTCCTTTGGTAGCAGAAAAGGTGGTAAGACCAAGGGTGCTACCTTTTAGCATCAAACTTACTGAAAAGGTAAACTGTAATATACATGAAAGTGAGTACCATATTTGTCTTCTTCACCATGGAGCCCCTAGACACTAGCACTGCATGCATGCAATAAATACAGGTCAATGAATGAATGAATGAATGAACTGAGAAACTCTTTAAAAATTCAGCTGCAATGTACAAATCCAGCTGTTGTACATTGTCATAAACAAAAATAATTCGACATAAGAAAGAATTTTCTGGATATAAGGTGCTTTAGACACTGGGATTAAAAAGTAATGAAAGTTAAGCAGAAAGAATATCTACCAAATGAGTTCAAAGCTAGACATTTAGAAAAAAGTAAGAACATATGGCAATGTCCTCTATTAAGCCACAACATTCTGCCAAAGCATGGGAGGGTTCTGCTTAGAAATAGGAAAACACTGCAGAGACTCCTTGGTTCACACTGTTTTGTCTTTGGGAGAGCCTTGGCCAGGCTGAGATTTACAGTCATCACAGCTTACTTTCGGCTGATAATGTACTGCAACCACCACAAATCTTTCTAATGGAAAACCCAGTTTGTGAGGACGCAATCCCCTTTAAGTGCCTACCACAGAGAGAGTTGTGGATTTATAGCGTCACTCCTCCTGTACTTCATACAGAAATGACACAAGTTGAGTCCTAAAATCACAGTACATGAATTAAGTTTCCTTGGGTCACATTAGTTGTCATGCAGTCATAAGATGAGCTACAACCAATTTTAGGTTGGTATATTATGCCACAAAACTGACCGATAGCAATTCTACTACAACCTCCAAGGTAAGTAGAATGACGGATGATAGACTTTGTGAAGCACTTAAAGTTGGTGAAATATGATCTTTTTTACCTGGTAAACTACACATAGCTTTGGAGTTGCACTGGATATGGCAAGATGTACTGTGAATCCGCATTTGATTAGGAACACAAGTGATTTCACAGATGAAATAACTGGATTGTTTGGGGGCACATTCAACCCTTATCTTTTATGAGAGAGATAAGTAAAAGTAAACAAACATGTTTTAGGAGTTATTGAAAAGAGCAACTTGCAATGATTGTGGCAGATCCAGCCTGATCCCTTATGCCTTTTATATGTTATATAATTAGTGATGTTTACAATGGCCATGAGGCATTACAGAGATATGAGCTAACCTCTGAATTAACAAAGATTACATTTTGCTCAATTTAGTGTTAATGGTGATTATCCTTTATTGCGTTTTGGTTATACCTCACATATAAAATAGGTAGTAAGTCTCAGTTAATGAGACTGTTCAATTAACCACAATAGTCCATTTCCCTGACATTAAAGAGAAAAGGGTCCTGACCACAGTTGAATTGGACTATTTACCTTTTTTATCTCACAAATGCAAAAGCAACCCAATCCATTTGAGGTGCTTAATGGCCTGAAAGAGTGGGGATGCTTGACTGAAGGGTATTTTTCCTCTATACATTTATAGCTGTTTTAATTCTCCCTCAAACAATATAGTAATACTCTCAGAGAATAAAATGTCATGACAAATAAAAACAGTAAGGTTATATTACTATAAATATAATTAGGCATAAAAATTAATATTTCTGAAATACCAGTTTCCCCTCACCTTAACCATATAAAGAAAAATCTACCTTATATGCTAAAAACTGTGAAACATTTTGGTTTCCCCAACATCTTCAAATATGTAGCCTGTTTATTCAAAGAATCTAACTGTATTTCACAGCTTCGCTCTTGGCACAGTTACTTCTTAAATTTAACTGCATAGTGATAATGAGCCCTTCAAAACCAGCATGATTACGGCCTCTCCTATTTCTCCTTAGAATTCTCCTCCTCCTAGATGTGGCCATATTTCAAACTACTTAGGTCTTCTGGGGGAGTATGGAATGGAATGGAAAAAGGACACAAATCAAGTTGTTCTTTTCTTAGCTAAAGGGACAGGACATATGAAGGCCAGAAACTGTTGCCCAGCATGAAATCAGGTTATCCACGTACGGTATTTATCTTTATCACCTGTTAGGTACTCTGGAAAATGACACCCACACATCTGGCTTTAGTGTTGGGTCACCCTCTCAGATCCCTCATTCCTCTGGTGCTTCCCTTACTTTCTAGTCTATAGTTATATCCCATGGGTATGGGATTTCAATACTTCACTACCCCCCATGTAAAGAAATCCATTATTCAGGGGCTTCCCTGGTGGCGCAGTGGTTGAGAGTCCGCCTGCCGATGCAGGGGATGCGGGTTCGTGCCCCGGTCCGGGATGATTCCACATGCCGCAGAGTGGCTGGGCCCGTGAGCCATGGCCGCTGGGCCTGCGCGTCCGGAGCCTGTGCTCCGCAACGGGAGAGGCCACAACAGTGAGAGGCCCGCATATCGAAAAAAAAAAAAAAAAATGCATTATTTTATCTTTAACTATCTTTCAGATATTTAGGGATAGCACTTTTCCTTTTCCTTATTGAATATACTTGGTAAGCTATTGTTGGATGAATCTTTCCTATGTAGAGACCTTTTGGTCTATCCTCATATGGCAGCCAGTGGCACTATCTTGCCTTTCAAAATCTACTAAGGGCACAATGACTAAGACCAAACATGGATTTTCTGCATTTTGACAACTGTCCTAAGGCAGAATTTGGGGTCCGCGTGAAGGAGTGACCAAGCAGATGTGATATAGATTCTACAGAGTGAAGTAAGTCAGAAAGAGAAAAACAAATATCGTATATTAACACATATATGTGGAATCTAGAAAAATGGTACAGATGAACTGGTTTGCAAGGAAGAAAGAGAGACACAGATGTATATGGACACCAAGGAGGGAAAGCTGGGGGGGAGCTGGTGGAATGAATTGGGAGATTGGGATTGACATATATACACTAATATGTATAAAATAGATAACTAATAAGAACTTGCTGGGCTTCCCTGGTGGCGCAGTGGTTGAGAGTCTGCCTGCCAATGCAGGGGACACGGGTTCATGCCCCGGTCTGGGAAGATCCCACATGCCACGGAGCAACTAGGCCCATGAGCCACAGCTGCTGAGCCTGCGTGTCTGGAGCCTGTGCTCCGCAACAAGAGAGGCCGCGACAGTGAGAGGCCCGCACACCACGATGAAGAGTGGCCCCCGCTCGCCGCAACTAGAGAAAGCCCTCACACAGAAATGAAGACCCAACACAGCCAAAAAAAATAAAATAAAATTAATTAATTAGTTTTAAAAAAAAGAATGTCAAGGCAACCCAATCAAAAATTGGGCAGAAGACATGAATAGACATTTCTCCAAAGAAGCCATACAGATGCAAATTAAAACAACGAGCTATCCCCTCCCACCTACCAGAATGGCTATCAACAAAAAGTCTACAAACAACAAATGTTGGTGAGGATATGGAGAAAAGGGAACCCTTGTACACTGTTGATGAGAATGTAAACTGGTGCAGACACTATGGAAAACAGTATGGAGCTTCCTCAAAAAACTAAAAATAGAACTACCACATGTTCCAGGAATTCCATTCCTGGATATATATCTGGAAAAAATGAAAACACTAATTCGAAAAGATACATGCACCCCAATGTTCACAGCAGCACTAGGTACAATAGTCAAGACATGGAAGCAACCCAAGTGCCTGTCAACAGACAACTGGATTAAGAAGATGTGGTATATATATACAATGCAATATTACTCAGCCATTGAAAAGAATGAAATACTGCCATTTGTAGCAACACGGATGAACCTAAAGAGTATTATGCTTAGTGAAATAAGTCAGTCAGAGAAAGAAAAATACTGTATGATATTACTTATATGTGGAATCTAAAAAATAATACAAATGAATGTATATGTAAAACAGACTCAGATATAGAAAACAAACTGGTGGTTACCAAAGGGGAGAGAGATGGGGAAAGAGACAAATTAGGGGTATGGGATTAACAGATACAAACTGCTATATATAAAATAGATAAGCAACTATACTGTATAGCACTGGGAATTATAGCCATTATCTTGTAGTAACCTATAATGGAGAATAATCTGCAAAAATACTGTATCACTATGCTGTATATCTTAAAATTTTAATCGCAAATTTCAACAGTTCCTCTTTCATTTTTAATGTCCTCCCTTAATATCTTTTTCTTCAACATGCTAACATAAACACAGGCACCCAGTCCAGCTGTGCCATCTCTTTTCAATCTTTCATTTTATCCATCACTTTGGTTTGACAGCTGCGAGTCAGGCAATACACATTGGAGCCACTCGCCCCCTGTTAGGCGTTCACACACAGGAGGGCAAGAGGCCCGGCTAACACATGGTTTCCTCTAACTCCATTAGTTGCTAAGCAACCACTTCACTTGAACCTTCCTGATCCAAGGCAGAACAGGACAGTTTAATATGAAGTGTTCAGGTCATCCCATTGCTCATGTTTACCCCTTCTGCAAACACACCTGATGCTTTGTCCATGCAGGCTACATGAAAAGTCTCTACATCTTACAAAATGGGGAAAAAAAGAGTTTAAGAATAATCCACAAGAGCTGAAATACCTTTCAAAAGTAAACAGATGGGGCTTCCCTGGTGGCGCAGTGGTTGAGAGTCCGCCTGCCGATGCAGGGTACACGGGTTCGTGCCCCGGTCTGGGAGGATCCCACGTGCCGCGGAGCGGCTGGGCCCGTGGGCCATGGCCGCTGGGCCTGCGCGTCCGGAGCCTGTGCTCCGCGACGGGAGAGGCCACGGCAGTGAGAGGCCCGTGTACAGCAAAAAAAAAAAAAAAAAAAGTAAACAGATGAAGAACTTCTTTTAATCCTATGAAAATGTATATATGCATAGATATATAATTTTTAAAGTGATATGAATGATTTGATATGAAAATCTCTCATATGACTTTAGAGTCACATCTCTCTAAATGAGAAGAATACTGGTAATTCAACCCTTCAGGAATCCAGGCATGCAAGCCCCAAACCCAATCAACATCAGATGAGCTAATTAAAAGCAACTGATTCAGCAAGCAGCTGGATCATCCCAGAGTGGACAACTCATTTTGAATCCGTTTTTTTGTTTTTTGTTTTTTGTTTTTTTTGCGGTACGCGGGCCTCTCACTGTTGTGGCCTCTCCCGTTGCGGAGCACAGGCTCTGGACGCGCAGGCTCAGCAGCCATGACTCATGGGCCCAGCCACTCCGCGGCAATGTGGGACCTTCCTGGACCGGGGCACGAATCCGCATCCCCTGCATCGGCAGGTGGACTCTCAACCACTGCGCCACCAGGGAAGCCCTGAATCAGTTTTTTATAACAATGATAAACAGAAGCAGGGCATATCTATATATTCCAATAATTTTTTACAATGATTCATCAGATTCACATGATTAGCCACTTTGTCCCTCTTTTATAAAACATCCATCTTTGCTCAATACTCAATCTCCAAAGGTTTAAAATTTTCATCAGCTTCATTATCCTTCAAACATGTGTTCTTGTTCTTTCCGAGGAAGCTAAGGTTGACTGTATTACTGTGATTAAATAAGCATTAGTGAAATTGTGATTTTAAATAAAGCAGCATGAAAGTCATAATTTAAAAGTCAAAAGTCATAATTTAAAATTTAAAAGCATAAAAAAATATGGCAGAAAAAGCGAAAAAAATCTTTCAATACAAACTTAACTACATATAAAGAGCTTAGCACAATGACTGCAGAGAGTAAATGACAAAAAATTAGCTATTATTATTACAAGAATTTATCTAGCTTCGTAGTATTTATATTCAGTAGAAGTGAACCAGTTTAAATAAAGGAATAAAATGCAGATCAGAGTTCACCATTCTCCATTCACTATAATGAACACAGTGCACTAACAGCACAATAATGAAATTAATAGTTACCTAATCTGAAATGTTAATGATTTCTCTGGCATTGATGCAAATCATTTTAAAAGAGGATGTGACAAAGATTGTTTAGAGGCTCTCAGTTTTCTATTTAAAAAGGAAATAACATTTGATCACTACCACTATTAACTGGTACTTCGCCTTGAATTGACAAAGGGAATACTGTTTATGATGAACGTGTTCAGTTTCAAAAGGAAATTATGAATCCATTTTCATTTAAAAAACAAAACAAAACCCCACACACATACTCCTATCCCACAGTATATCTAAAAGCAGCCTTCTCCTAGTTATTCAACAACTACAGCTTCTATAACAGACAGATGTGTAGCTGTTCATTGTCAGCCAGGCAATTAATGCTTATCGAACATCCACCGGGTGTGAGGCTCCCTAACACACTGTCTATAAAATGTCAGATTGACTGCTTAATTTGGCTTTGCTGAATGTCAAGCCCATCGTTAATGATGCTATGTTTTTCTGGCTAAATTTAAAAGCTAGTTCATGAGGCCTCTTCTTGGCTGATATTAACTAAATGACTAATCAGCAGATACAGGTTGCAGAATGCCAACATCTACTCACAGACAACACATGATTATCACTGAGGTGAGAAACTGAACACATTTTCAACTGTGGGTAATTTTTGTCTATTTCTATGGTTCCTTGGAACTATGTTTGTTTGTAGATTGTTTTTAAAGTCACAACTGCCTTAAGAAAAGAAAAATCTATTGCAGCACTTTAGGTGCCTCTTCAGAACCAGATTCTGGTATTTTTGGAGTTGAAGGGAAGTTGAAGGGAAGCAACCAAACACTACCACATTAAGTCCCAACTAATTAGCCAAGGACTCTAAAACTTATGAGTACCTAGCTGTCCAGTTTTCCTGGGCTCTTAATTCCCTGTTGGCTTCAGGTGATACTGCATATGTTAGACTAGGCCAGTTGGATCCAAGAAAACAGCAAGGTGCCTGCTGGGCCACAAGTCTTTTGGATTCAGCATTTAAGTTTCCTTTCCAGCAGTACATATCCACTAAGAATCTAAGAAGTTCCATGTTGGGGAACTGGTATAACCATCACTCTCCTAGTTTTTAACTCAACTTCAGCATCAGCAATGTCATATTCTCAAGTGTGAGAAGAAAACAGAGTCAGTGCCCTAGTGTCTCTGAGCTGTCCTTCTGCTCCCCACCTTCACACCAGCTATTATACAGAAGATCTGTATGGATAATAACAAAAATATTATTCAGTCTTCATGAAAATCACTTTTACTTGTGAAAGTTGAAACAGGTATCACTGCTCAGTTCTGTATTTACAACTGTACCTGTGGACCCAGGTATCCTTGTCACAGCTGAATAAATCCCAGAGGTGAAAAAGCTTTTGCTGACTGGACCTATGACTCCAAAAGTTTAAAAAAACTAAATGGTGGCTTTTGTCTTTACAATTTTATAGCTGCATAAGTATTACATAAATATAGTCTTCTTTAAAAATAAGGTTAAAGTCTTACTTCCTAAGAAAGTAATATTTGAGCAAAGATCTGGAAGGGGTAAGGGAGCAAGTTATGTACTATCTAGGAGAAGAGTAATGCAGGCAGAGGGAACAGCTGTGCAAAGGCCCTGAGGTGACAGCATGCCAGGCATGTCTGAGAAACAGCAAAGAGGCCAGTGTGATGGGAGTGGAGAGAGAAAGGACAAGAGTCATAGGAAGGAGGCCTAATGAGGTAGAATCATGTAGACCAAAAGACATTGGCTTTTACTCTGAATGAAAGCGGAAATCATCAGAGGGTGTTGAGCAGAAGTGATATAATCCAACTTGCTTTCAATAAGATCACTGGGGCTGAAGTACTGAAATAGACTCCAAGGGCTCAAGGATTAAAGTAGGAAGACAATGTAGGAGGATACTGCAAAACTGTAGGCCAAAATGATCCTGGCTTACACCAGGGTGGTAGGAGCAGAAGTGGTTGGAGTCTGAATATATTTTGAAAGTAGAGCCATGGAGCTTGCTGGTAGTTTGGATGCAAGAGAAAGGAGTCATGAATTACCCAGCAGTTTGGGGCCTGCACTAACTATAGAGTCACTGTTAAACTGAAACGGAGAACACTGTGCAATAAGCAGGTTTGTGGGAAGAAATTGGGAGCTTGACTGGACACAGATTTGTGATGCCTCTTAAACATCCAAGAAGAGATGCTGAGCAAGCAATTGGATATACAAGTTATGGATTTTAGAGGAGGGTCCTTTCTGGAGATATAAATTTTGAATTTATTATCTGTGATGATTGAGTTTATCTGTCAACTTCATTGGGTCACAGGGAGCCCAGGTATTTTGTCAAACATTATTCTGTGTGTTTCTGAGAAGGTGTTTCTGCAAGAGATTAACATTTGAATTGACAGAGTAAAACAGATTGCCCACCCTAATGCAGGTGGGCCTCAAACAATCAGTCGAAGGTCTGAACAGAACAAAAGGCTGAAAAAGAGAGGATTCTCTCTGCCTGACTGCCTTCAAAAAGAGATGCTGGCTTCTTCCTGCCTTTGGACACAAACTGAAACATTGGCTCTTCCTGGGGCTGAAGCCTGTAACTTACAGACTGAAATTACATCTTGGGTCTCTAGCTTGCTGACTGTATAGATCCTGGGACTTGTCAGCCTCTGTAATTACATAAGTCAATTCCTTATAATAAATCTCTTTATATATATAAAATCCTATTGGTTCTGTTTCTATGGAGAACCCTAACTAATATATCACTTTATATTATATATATGTATTATAAATGTGTGTGTGCATATATATACATATATGTAAAGCCATGAGACAGTATGAGATTATCATGAAAGCCGCTGTATACATAGAAGAAGTGTGAGGACTGAGTCTGGGCCACTCCAATTTTAAGAAGTTGGGGAGATGAGGCAAAACCAGCAAAGAATATTGAGAAGTAGCAGCCAATAAGTGGGATAAAAACTTGAAAAACCCAAAAGCCATGTGAAGAAAGTGCTTCAAGGAACAAGAAGGAATTGAGATGCTGTGAGTTAGAAAAAAAGAAGACTGGAAATGGATCATTGGATCTGGCTGTATTTTATTGACAATTTTTGTATCTATGCTTATAAATGAGATTAGGTTCTCATTTCTTTTGCTGCCCCTGTGCTTTGGTAACAGAATTATGTTAGCCTTATAAAATTAGGTGTGTAACTTTCTATTTTCTTCCAGACTTTAGAAGAGGTTTATGGGAAATAGCTGTTACATAAAGAGTTAGTAGTACTGGCATGTAAAAAATCTGGCCCATTGCCTTTCTGAGAAGGTGCATAGCTACTTTGACTACTACCCCAATTTCTTTTTCTTCCCTTTTCTTTTGGTTCAATTGTGGTAATTTATATTTTCCTAGAAATATATTCACCAACATTCTGGTGTTTATGAGTATGAAGTTTCTATGGTTTCTATCAATCTATCTATTTATTATTGGGTCTTCCTTGCTGCACATGAGCTTCCTCTAGTTGCAGCAAGCGGGGGCTACTCTTCGTTGCACTGAGCAGGCTTCTCACTGCAGTGGCTTCTCTTGTTGCAGAGCAGGGGATCTAGAGCGTAGGCTCAGTAGTTGTGGCGCACGGGCTTAGTTGCTCTGCAGCATGTGGGATCTTCCTGGACCGGGGCTCAAACCCATGTCCCCTGCGTTGGCAGGCAGATTCTTAACCACTGCACCACCCGGGAAGTCCCTTTATGGTTTCTTTGATAATCATTTTTCCTTTCTTCACCTCTAAATGTCACCTTTTTCATTTTATATAAAAAATTTTTCAATTTTTATATATCACCTCTTCCTTTTGTACAATTCTTAAAGTTGGCCAAAGTTTACCTAAATAACTCATACTCTAAAAATAGTTTAAGAATATTTGATATAAAAATATATATGTATGCTATTTCATGAATACTTGCTTTTATCCTTATTTCCTTCCAGCTATTTTATTAGGGTTTATTTTATAATTTCAGCTTTTGGAGTTGAAAGCATAGTTTATCATTCTAGATCTTCCCTACTTTTAAATAAATGCACCAAGGCTTGGAAAGGACACTGTGATGTGGCCCCCAGATCCCTCTTTAATGAAGAATCTGTGGTCCCAGCTGCTGGGAGAACTGTGGGCAGACAGACTTCAGCTGCCAGCCTCTTCAGGGACTGCCCAGCTGCTGAGAGTGCCTTGTCCAAGGTCCTGCCCCTTCCTGGGTAGCCCACATTCAATGAGTGATCAGTGCAAGAATATAAAGTCCTGGCCACCTTGGCCCAACACTGAATGGCATTTTAGCTCCAGAGTTCCCTGTGGAGTCAGCTGAGACTGCTGGTGGGCTGGCATCAAAGATCAACTTCTCCTAAATCCTGCTTTCTCCATCTCCCTCTGCAGGTGTTGATTCCAAAGTCTTCTTCCCAGGGAACCCAAACTGCAAAGAAGGCTATAATTGTGCTTCTTCAAATTCATGTTAAGAACAATGCTTTAATTTCTATTCAGTTTTAAATATTTTGCAATTTTGACATTGATTTCCCTTTTAACTCATGAATTATTGAGTGCTTTTTAAGAAAATAATTGCAAGTACATGGGGGGTAAGGTCATTAACTTTGTTACTGATTTCTGCTTGTAATGAGTTCCTTATGACCTACTTTACAGTTTTTACAGCTACTCTGTATGTGTTGAGAATGTGTGTATCCAGATCCTCTAGCTACATTTTCATTATTTTTTAGTCTACATGATCTGTCGGTTTCAAAGAGAAGAGTATTAAAAATCTCCCACTATGACTGAGGATTTGTTGATTTATCCTTATGATCCTATAATTTTCCTAATATATTTTGAAGCTTTATTAAGTGGATATAGGTTCATAACTGTTACTTTCTTGATGGACGGTTACTTTGGTCAGCACGGAATATCACTTTTTGTCCCTTCTAATTCTGTTCTTAAATTCTAGTCTGTGCCATATTAATATTATTATAAATACTTTGTTAGTGTCTAATATATTTTTCTGAGGTATGTTTTTTACAAACAAAATGTTCTTAGATTTATATTTTTAATCAATGCGAGTTTGTTCCTTTCAATGAATTACTTTGAACAGCTCGCATATATTCTTATTACTAAGCATTACTAAAATATTTGGTTTAACTTCTGCCATCTTATGCTGTGCTATAATTTTTCATATTTTTTGTTTCTTTTTTTACTTTGTACATATGTATCAATGAAAGAAGTTTTCTTCATTCGGTATTAATTATAATTAATGGAAAACCTGTTTCTGATTATATCAATAACCATTTTCCACACTGTCATAGTTTCATCCATCTGTTGAATTTGTTGATAATTCTGTATTAATTAAGGTAATGTGACATTAGGTAGTTTTATAACAGATAAAACCCAAAT
Organism: Grampus griseus; assembly: GCF_964374135.1. Lineage (NCBI taxonomy): Eukaryota > Metazoa > Chordata > Mammalia > Artiodactyla > Delphinidae > Grampus > Grampus griseus. The sequence goes on along the minus strand of NC_139007.1, from coordinate 28,727,803 downwards.
TCCCATGGCTTCACTCGCTCATGACACATGCCAGTGTGAGTATCCCTAGGTAAGCCACTATGTATGTGTTTTTTTAGGGCCCAGGGTCCTTTTATCTTAGGGCTCTGCTCTCCTCTGAGTCCTTTCAATTTGGCTTATAGACAGAGAAGACGACTGTGGAGCGGGCACACCTGCTCATAACCACTTTGCCCTGTAAGCAACTCATACCTTTTCTCCATACGCTTTTGGCAAGAACGAGTCCCGTGGTCCCACCTAGAAGCAAGGGGTGTTAGAAAATGAAGTCCCTGACTGCGTAGACACTTCTAAGCAACAACTCCAGAAGGAAAGGGTATTAGCTGGCTGTCTCTGCCACATTCTGGTTTCTACACCTTGCTGAATTATTTGGTTTGTCTATCACTACTTCAAACACAGAAAACCCTGGCCCCTTAGCATAGCACAATTCATTTCTCTATGCTTCATGCTTTTGCCCACTTAATCCTTGCATGAGTCTCAGCCTTCTGTTTTGTGTTTGGCATTATCTGTTCCATCAGCACTTCTCCAGAATGGGATGCTACCAGCACCTTTACATATAGGTAAGCATACCAGTTACTCTCGCAATGATGAGAGCATTCCCTCTGTTGGCCTAAACCTTGGATAAGAACCCTGGGAATACAGAAATCTCCCATTGGAATTAGCTTTGCCATCTGTCTCTGAGCTCAAGTAAAATCTTTTAGACACAACACGGCTTTGCTTGTTAATCCCCTAAATCCCAAACACACCTACTTACTTCTTGACGGTTACATCTATCAGTGTTTACAGTTTATTTTGCTATGTTTTCACTGCCTTTTAATTTAACTTTAAATCCTTTTTGCTAAACTGCTATAGCAACATACGTGATTTCACCATTAAAAAAAAGCCAATTGTATTACATACAATAATCTAAACATAATGATCTAAAAAGAATACATTTCTCTTAATTAAAAATTTAACTATTCTCCAACCACCATGAAAGAGTTGTAATGTTTAAATTAACTGTATGAAAAGTACCAAGATGAAAAAATGAATGTAAGTATTTTTATGGGAATTAAGTGTTAAGACTGTTTCATTTACGTGAAGATAGTCAACTGAGTAAAGGTGAAAAGACATTTTTCCTATTCCAAAATAATATCCAAAAGTCAACTTTATTAAAAGTTAATTTAACATGGGTTTTGTCTGAGAAAAATCTTTAAAAATGTTCCATTTATCCAACTGATAAATTATCAACATGTGTTTCAAAGTCTACTCACTATAAAGCCAAAGTGTGCATTTATTGTTTAGGGAGAGACTCTTAAGGGGAAGATCAGTGAAAAAAGATAAAAGGAAAATGAAGAAAAGAGAGAACGGTGATACAAAGTAAAACAGACAGATGCATAGAGATCCAGAAACAGCCAGACAGCAAATTAGAAAAAAAAATGCAGAAAGTCAAAGAGAGTGCTGTGGACCAACAGATGTACCCACCACTTACAGTTATTCAAACAAAGGAGAGAAAAATGAGTCGAACTTTCATGTAATAACAACTCTAGGACTTCCTTTGTGGCACAGTGGTTAAGAATCCGCCTGTCAATGCAGGGGACACGGGTTCGAGCCCTGGTCCAGGAAGACCCCACATGCTGCAGAGCAACTAAGCCTGTGTGCCACAACTACTGAGCCTGAGCTCTAGAGCCCGCGAGCCACAACTACTGAGCCTGTGTGCCACAACTACTGAAGCCTGCGCACCTAGAGCCCATGGTCCAGAGCAAGAGAAGCCACCACGATGAGCCCGCGCACCGCAACGAAGAGTAGCCCCCACTCACTGCAACTAGAGGAAGCCTGCGCGCAGCAACGAAGACCCAATGTAGCCAAAAATAAATGAATAAAATAAATAAAGTTACTAAAAAAAACCCCACACCTCTACCTTGGGTTCTTTTACGATAGCTACTATGGCTATTCTGCAACTATAAGCAAAATGGCATGTTGCTTCTTGGTACATAATACCAAAAAATTCATATGCTCACTCAATAACTATTAGTTGAGTGCCTACTATATGCTATGCTCTCTTAGAAGTGTTGCAGGTTTAGCAGTGAATAAGAAAGACAAAAATCTCTGCCCTGATAATGCTTTCAAGTGGAACTGAGTTAGCTGTCTACAGAATGGAGGTGTCTTTCCTCAGCTGTGGAGTAACTTTTCAACCTAACTGCCAATTACTTAAATTGCCAATCATTTCCTTTAACCTGGTTTTCAGTTTCTGACAGTGTTAAAAAAGCTGCAACCTTGAATACATTTATCACTACAGTCCTAGTTAGTACACAAAAAAGCTAGAATGTTCAATATTACATTGTGTGTTCTGTTTCACTACTGTAGTACTCTCCAAATTTTTTTGTGTCCTTTTTTAAAAAATTTTTATTACAGTATAGTTGATTTACAGTTGTATTAGTTTCAGGTGTACAACAAAGTGAATCAGTTATACATATATACATATATCCACTCTTTTTTAGATTATTTTCCCATATAGGTAATTACAGAGTATTGAGTAGAGTTCCCCATGCTATACAGTAGGTCCTTATTAGTTATCCATTTTACACATTGTAGTGTGTATATGTCAATCCCAATCTCTCAATTTGTCCCTCCCCTCCCCCACCCCCTGGTAACCATAAGTTTGTTTCCTACATCTGTAACTCTATTTCTGTTTTGTAGATAAGTTCATTTGCACCCTTTTATAGCTTCCACATATAAGTGATATCATATGATATTCGTCATTCTCTGTCTGACTTACTTCACTTAGTACGACAATCTCTAGGTCCGTCCATGTTGCTGCAAATGGCAACATTTCATTCTTTTTTATGGCTGAGTAATATTCCATTGTGTATATGTATAATACCACATATCCTTTATCCATTCCTCTGTTGATGGACATTTAGGTTGCTTCCATGTACTGGCTATTGTAGATACTGCTGCAGTGAACACTGGGGTGCATGTATCTTTTCAAATTATAGTTTTCTCTGGATATATGCCCAGGAGTGGGATTGCTGGATCAAATGGTAGCTCTATTTTTAGTTTGTTAAGGAACCTCCATACTGTTCTCCATAGTGGTTGCACCAATTTACATTCCACCAACAGTGTAGGAGGGTTCCCGCTTCTCGACATCCTCTGCAGTATTTACTGTTTGTAGATTTTTTGGTGATATGGCCATTCTGACTGGTGTGAGGTGATACCTCATTGTAGTTTTGATTTGCATTTATCTAATAATTAGTGACGTTGAGCATCTTTTCAGGTATTTGTTGTCCATCTGTACATCTTCTTTGGAGAAATGTCCATTTAGATCTTTCACCCATTTTTTGATTGGGTTGTTTGTTTTTTTGATATTGAGCTGCATGAGCTATTTGTATATTTTAGAGATTAATTCCTTGTCAGTTGCTTCATTTGCAAATATCTTCTCCCATTCTGAGGCTTGTCTTTTCATTTTGTTTACAGTTTCCTTTGCTGTGCAAAAGCTTTTAAGTTCTCCAAACTTTTTGACTGTACAAACAGGGTTTGAGCAGGAGCCTTAATATTTATATATTTGTAAATTACGTAGATATATGCCAATCTGTTACACACATTATAAAACAAACCCCAAAGCAGGAATTAAATTGATATAAAAATTTACTGACAGTAAGGTTTCCCCCACATCCCCAGGGCTCATCTGCACTCTGAGGGGTACACAAAGCTCCAGGTGAGAAACCACTGCACTTATGCTAATTTTTCACACTTTTAAACTTTATGACAGCAAACTTATAAACTAACCCTTTATCTATTTTGACAAATATTGTGACAAAAGGGAAAATTAATCTAACTCGATAAGTCACAGAAAGTTGCAAAGTTGGCTTAATTCCCATAGTTTGCTGTTTTCTTCCTTTGCCTCAGTAGGTGATAAACATTTCAGCTCTGGGCACACTGAAAAATTAACATAAATTCTGATTGAAGATTTTTGTGGCGCTTATATCAAAAGATTGAATAACTTCTTAATAAACACACCATTTACTAAATGTTACTTTATCCTTCCATGGAATCAAAAGGCCTTACTGGGTCTTTCATTGCTAGACTTGGTGTGTGTGTGTGTGTGTGTGTGTGTGTATGTGTGTGTGTGTGAATATGTGTATGTGTGTGTGTGTGTGCACACATCAGGGACTTTCTTATTAATAACAAAAATACTACCCAGCATTGTTGTAGCTATTTTTATTCTTTTCTAATCACTGACATATAATCTCAGCACATTTTTTTAATGAGATAACAGAGCAGGTACTATTATCCCAATTTTACAGACAAAGAAACTAAGGCACAAATGGTGAAGTAATTTTCCTAAGATAATGTGGCAAGTTAACAATAGAGAGAGACAACCCTCAGAATGGGAGAAAATATTTGCAAATGAAGCAACTGACAAAGGATTAATCTCCAAAATTTACAAGCAGCTCATGCAGCTCAATAACAAAAAAACAAACAACCCAATCCAAAAATGGGCAGAAGACCTAAATAGACATTTCTCCAAAGAAGACATACAGATTGCCAACAAACACATGAAAGAATGCTCAACATCATTAATCATTAGAGAAATGCAAATCAAAACTACAATGAGATATCATCTCACACCAGTCAGAATGGCCATCATCAAAAAATCTAGAAATAATAAATGCTGGAGAGGGTGTGGAGAAAAGGGAACACTCTTGCACTGCTGGTGGGGATGTGAATTGGTACAGCCACTATGGAGAACAGTATGGAGGTTCCTTAAAAAACTACAAATAGAACTACCATATGACCCAGCAATCCCACTACTGGGCATATACCCTGAGAAAACCATAATTCAAAAAGAGTCATGTACCAAAATGTTCATTGCAGCTCTATTTACAATAGCCAGGAGATGGAAACAACCTAAGTGTCCATCATCGGATGAATGGATAAAGAAGATGTGGCACATATATACAGTGGAATATTACTCAGCCATAAAAGGAAACGAAATTGAGCTATTTGTAATGAGGTGGATGGACATAGAGTCTGTCCTACAGAGTGAAGTAAGTCAGAAAGAGAAAGACAAATACTGTATGCTAACACATATATATGGAATTGAAGAAAAAAAAATGTCATGAAGAACCTAGGGGTAAGACAGGAATAAAGACACAGACCTACTAGAGAATGGACCTGAGGATATGGGGAGGGGGAAGGGTAAGCTGTGACAAAGCGAGAGAGTGGCATGGGCATATACACACTACCAAACGTGAAATAGATAGCTAGTGGGAAGCAGTCGCATAGCACAGGGAGATCAGCTTGGTGATTTGGAACCACCTAGAGGGGTGGGATAGGGAGGGTGGGAGGGAGGGAGACGCAAGAAGGAAGAGATATGGGAACATATGTATATGTATAACTGATTCACTTTGTTATAAAACAGGAACTAGCACACCATTGTAAAGCAATTATACTCCAATAAAGATGTAAAAAAAAAAAAAAAAACAGAAGATTCTGAAACAAATTCGCCTAACACTAGCTCAGTGTGCTTTCCTGATACCAAACTGCTCTGATATCCTAACTACTGAAATTTGCATCTTCTACTATGGCACACAATTTCACAAATCTGTTCCTCATAAAGTACCAGGACCGTTATTCCCCACAGGGTTTATTTTAAAAGCACTTATTATACTTCACTTATTTAAAGGAAAAGGGATATCCTTTTCTCACAAAATCACAAGTCATAGGATTTCTTCTATATAAGGTTACAAAACTCACTGGTCACACACCATCCGAGCGCACAGTGGTCTCTTGTTATTACAAGGCAACGCTGAAACATCAAAAAGGGGCTCCTTTTGAATTATGGTGCTGAGGAAGGAATAGTAAAAAATAATAACCGCAGCTATAATAATAATTAAGTTTTCTACACCAATATGTCAAATCCATTTGACTCTTCTGATATCTTGCTTTGAGATAAAGAAATACAATTACTTCTTATTCAGTGGTCCCATATATAGTTTAATTGTTCTTCAAATCTGAGACCTATGATTGTGTCATTTCCCAACATTATCAGGCAGCGTCTATGAGATCAGGGCTACAGCAATAATAGTAAGCGAAACCACACCTGAAAATTCACAAAAACATCAAGGGAAAAATCACTTCAGCTAGCTATTGTTAAGATGCTTATATCAGTATCCTACTGTTGCTGTGATAAATTACCACAAACTTAGTGGCTTAAAACAACACAAATCTGTTATCTTACAGTTCTGGAGGTCAGAAGTCCAAAATGGGTTTCACCAGGCTAAAATGAAAGTGTCAGCAGGACTGTGTTCCTCACAGAGGCTCTCTAGGAAGAATCTGTTTCCCTGACTTTTCCAGCTTCTAGAGGCTGTGACATCCCTTGGCATGTGGCCCCTTTCGTCAAAGACAGCCATCACATCACCTCAACCTTTGCTTCCATTGTCACATCTCCTACTCTGACTCTTCTGACTCCCTCTTCCGTCTTTTAGGGACCCTCATGATTACAGCAGGCCCAGCTGTATAATCCAGGATAATCTCTCACCTCAAGGTCCTTAACTTCATCACATCGGCAGAGTCCCTCTGCCATGCAGGGGAACACTCCCAGGCTCCAGGGATTAGGACATGGACATCTTCGGGGCCATTATTCTGCCTACCACAATGCTCGTATCTAATGGCGACCAACAGAAAATTTTCTGAGGTCCACACAGCTTGGTGTCATGGAAAATTTAGGGAGTTTGGAGGCATGTGGACCTAGGCTGGGATTTGGACTCTGACATGCAGCAGTTGTTCAAACTTTAATTATTCAACAGTGAGCAAGCTCAATTTCCTTGCCTGTAAAGTTGCTGTAAATGTCTACATTTGACAGTTATTGGGGGATTAAATGAAGATAAGGAATGTGAATACACACTGTACTAAAGCTAGTAAACAAATAGAGATGTTAAACGAATGACATAAATAGATAAATGTTTAGGTTTTGCAGTTTGAATAAAAATCGTTACTTCCTTAGTAAGGAATATATTCATTTCCTGGCCAATACTATTAATATTCTTTTCCCTTAAGTAGTTTCAAATAAGTTTATTTTAACATTTAAATAACTAGAGGATTCATTTGCAATGATCCTGATGCTTAATTTTAATTCAAGATAAAAGATTGATCTGAAAAACAAAACTTCAGTGAGTTGGGGTTTTAGAAGAATTTATATAGAGTTTTTAAAGTTTATGGCAAAGGAATTCAACATTTTTATAATTTAAGAGTCTTCACTGCCTTTTTTTTTTTTGCGGTATGTGGGCCTCTCACTGTTGTGGCCTCTCCCGTTGCGGAGCACAGGCTCCAGACGCGCAGGCTCAGCGGCCATGGCTCACGGACCCAGCTGCTCCGCGGCATGTGGGATCTTCCCGGACCGGGGCACGAATCCGTGTCCCCTGCATCGGCAGGCAGACTCTCAACCACTGCGTCACCAGGGAAGCCCTTCACTGCCTTTTTAAAGTGACATTTTTCATTCATTATATAAAAAAGCACACACTTCTTTTTATTATAGCTTTGAGATTAGCTCCCACCACACATATATTTTGTGATGAGTAATTAAAATTGTCATCTCTATTAGAAAGCTTGTCTCCTTCCAACTATTAGAACATAATTCACTGTTTTTTCTAAGTGATTTATCACGAAGCTTCTTGAAACTGACTTTTGGCTACAATATGAAAATATGGTTCATATTACTGTCAGCAATCATCTCTTACAGCATTCAAAGAAGAAATGTCTACCATTCCAAAAACCAGAAATTTTATTATAAGACCTCAAATGCTAACCTAGTGGAATTTAATGTGGACTTGGCTAAACAAGAGATGAACAACCCAGCAATGAAATCATGGCAAATATGATAAACACACTGTGCTCCAACACTGCCCCACCCCCTGATATAATAATGCTCCATGGGGAATCTCTCCCTTACCAACTAGAAGTAGAATCTTGTTATAAGGGACTGTAGCACATACCAGATATAAGAATTAAGGTCCAGAAACACTTTCACACATTCACAAATATTTGCTTTGCGTTGTTGGAAAATCTCCAGTAAAGAACAGTAACCTTGCTACTCCACACTTCTAACTTGCTGCCCAAAAGACTCGGTGAAACTAGTGACTGTTTTGCTGCTTAGAAGAAGAAAAAAAAGATAAGAGATATAGAGGAATATATCTTTTATTCTTCTAGGTTAGTTTTATTAGATCTAAAAAAAATTGCTATTTCCTTCCCTAGGTGGCAAGGTTTAAAGTCATTTGGATTTTTTTCAATATTAGAACCAAATATAATAGACAAGATGTTTTTTCTTTAATAAAGCACTTTTGTAGTACTTTCTTCACTTATGCACACACAAAATTGAGAAAAGATGAGTAAATTCCTTATCATAACATGATGGTGTATCAATAGAAATAATTTAGGGGAACAAAGCATTTTATAGGACTCAATTTATAAAATATTTTGTGATGATGTGAATGATGTTCATAAATGTTTCAAAAAATATTTGCTATACTAATTATGTGCAAAGCCTAGGGCTGAGTATTCAGCAAGGGTGAGGGGGATGAGGGAGGGACAGACATATGTCCAAGTCCTGACTCTCTTCTACCATCCTCCTTTGCTCCATCATCTGTACCAGAACCTACCACAGTTGCTTCTGCAATCACTGTCCTTATCTCGCTACCTGTTCTGCTGCTGCTACCATTGCTTCTACTATTTTTCATTTATTGATAATCTTCAATGAGCCAGGTGCATGACCTAAGGTGTCCTATATTTTCCTAAATGCTCACTTTAAAAAAAAAAACAGTCCCCAATCCTTTTTCACCCCAAAGTCAAAGGGTAAGAAAAGCAGTAACTTGCTGGGGCCATCTCAGTTTGTTTATTTTGCCTTCTTCTGTATGAGGCTGAACAGAAGTCCTCAGAGGCTGGAGACACAGTAGCCTGTGTGTGAGGCCCTCTGACTGACAATGCCCCTCAGTCCCCAGAACTGGTATCAATGCTTTTTCATGAGGAATGCAAATTACCCTCAAAAGCTAATCTCTGCATACATTTTTAAGACATTAGGATTAAAGTCAAGAAGCCCCTTACACACTTTTAAAACTGCTCTTAAATATGAAATCATATGATACTTTGGGTAGGTGTGAGCATGAAATATACACAGCCTTCTTTTCTACTATCCAGCAAGATCTCATCCTACTTCTATCAAACAGGGAATTCAAAGTGGAAAACAAAGTTCAAAACAGTAAACACACTCCAACAACAAAACACACACAAAAATTCCCCTTTCATAAAAATAAAGCAAAGGAACACCTTACTTGCATTCTTTTTAATCCCATGAACAACTTTCCAAACATTTAAAATTATGTTTACAATAATCCTGGATTTTAAATTAAAGCAAAAACAACTACATGGCCGGTAAATCCTAAAGAAGTAACAGTGAAGAAAATCTGGGATGCCTGGAGAGCTTAGAGCATTTCAAAAGATTAAAGATTTGTATCTCAAAAGTATTGCCTTGGGAAAAAGAATTTCAAAATAAAAGAAACATTAAAATCAAAGAAACAGACAAAATTGGCAAAAATTATCTTTCTTGAGTAGCCTTAAAACAAGGCTGCTTCCTAACAGAATTTTGGTTTAAAAACCAAAACTCTGCTCTCTTCTGCTTGGAAAATAAAAACCACCACTAAAACCAGTAAACCACCAATTTAGCATCTGGTATGTTTCAGACCTTTGGTTTGCACCTGACATTTATTATCTCATTTAATTTCCCCATCAGCCCCTGAAGTAAGTGACAATTTACTACTTTTACACTTGGAGGAGAAAATGAAAGTTAGAGATAAAGCCACTTGCCCAAAGACATACACAGCCAGAAAATATTGGAAGAAAGCTGTTATAAACCAGATTGGTCTCAGTCTAAAACTATACAGCCTCTATAATTAATTCTCTTACAAAAATGTGAGTTCCTTATTGGAGTACAAAATATATTCTCTTTCTTGCTCTTAAGCTGTACAACTTATCTTTTTTAAATTAAGTTTTTTATGTGAAACCTTAAAAAGTGTAATTATTATAGGCAACCAGGGATACCTCAGAGTCGTGTCAAGGAATTGAGAGCACACCAGCCTCAAGGAGTTCAGGCAGCTAGCTCCCTGAGCCCTGGTGTGCTTTCCGGGGAACTGACGGAAATGGAGCTCCTGGCAGGACCCTCCTCCGATCTGCCAGTGGAGGGAAGGGGACAGGGTGCCATGTGCCACATGGTATAAGCAACATGATAGAACACGGGCCTCGGAAGTGCCAGCCCCGGCTCTGCATTGCTGCTCCACAACTTAATAACCGTGGGACTCTGGGACACTTCCCCAACCTTTTCAGTCTTAATTTTCTTCTAGGTAAGTGGGAATAGCTATCACATCTCGTTGATGTCACAATCAAACGAGACTAACTCATTGGTACAGTGGTTGCCACAAAACAAGACAAGCTATCATGATTTCTTCTGCTTGCCCTCCACCTCCAGGTCTACCTTAATGCTTCTCCAGCCTGGAAAGCACTCCTGGGACTTTATTGTGTCAGTAAGGTCCTCCTATTCCAAGAAGTCTCCCAGATAACTACAGACCAATGTTTTCTCCATCCTTCAAAAGTATTTATTTATTCTGCAAAAACATTCACTGTGTTATTATGCTCAAAGCACTTTGCTAGATAATATAGGAAACTGAAAAAAATTCAATTTCTTCCCCCAGATAGCTAACACCCAAATATATAAAGCTATGCAGTCAGCTCCTGCTGTGAGCATGGTGCTTCAGCCAGGAATAAAAACACCTACTTAAACAGCTATTTTAAGAAATCAAATGAGAGTGGTTTGGTAAATATTATTACTATTATTATCGTCCCCACTGTATTGTTTGCTGTTGAAGTGTGCATGCTTGGCCCCTATCAGGCTAGAGGAGGCTCTCAGCTGGTGTTTTCAGACCAGCTCTTGGTGTGGCACAATGCTGTGTACATAAAAATACCATTTGCTGCATGTTTCAGTTCCACAGAGACTGAAGACCTTTGTATGATTTCATTACCAAGAAAATACCCTACTTCTAACCAGTAGGACCACTGATGGCAAATCTGTACAAAAACCACTACCACTATAAAAACACAACTCTACATATCTTCACTACCAGACTCCAGAATGCACTTCATCTGTAATCTACCTGCAGCAAAGTCCATATATTCATTCCTCAAGTGTTCAGTGAGCACAAACCATGTGTGAGGCACTGCGCTAGGCAGAAGTCCTATGACAACAACCAAAACCCTTCCCCTCGGGAAAGCCTCCACCTGGTGGGGGAGACCATATGTGCACAACTACTAGATAACATGCGATAAAGCCTACACTTTGTCGTGAACATAACCTAATGACTGCAAACCTAGTCTTTCCACAATCTTCCTAATCAAAGTAAAGACAACCTCACCCCTCCAGTGCCTTAGGCAAATGCCTTGGAATCAGCCTTAGCCACTTCTCTTTCTCTCATACTCTAACACCAGTTCCCCATCAAATTCCCCGGGCTCTTTCTTCCTTCAAAATGCATCCAAGAGTCCATAGCACCTCCAGCCCCACTACCCCAGTGTAAGCCATTGCCTTGTTCCTGTCTTATTCTAAGAGCCTCCTTTTAGAATCCTGGCATCCACTCTCATCTCCTGACGGAAACTGGAGAGTTACCTTTTCAAAACACAGGTCAGGTGACGTTACGTCTCTGTCAAAATTGTCTCAGCACTGCCCACCTCAGTGAAGTAATAACCAAAACCCTAACAACAGCTTGCAAGGTGGTCACACGTGACCTGGCCTCACGTGCATGGCCTGCTCCTTCACTTATAAGTGGGCCTTCCCAGACCACCCTATTAAAAAGAGGCAATTCTCACCACCACTAGGACCAGCACTGCCTACCTTACCCTGCTGTTGTCCTCCACAGCCTTTACCCGCATTAGACAAACTCCATAGTTATCTGTTTACAGTCATTCTTGGCCAACTAGAATGGAAGTGTCCTAAGAGCAAGAATTTTGTCTGTTTTATATATTATTGCATCTTCACAATCTAGAACAATGTCTGACACTTAGTGGGTACTTCATACATAACTGTTGAATGAATGAATCATTAAAGAAATGAATTAATGAATGAGAGAGCAAATAAATAAGTTAAATGTGTATAGAGTGGTAGGGTATTGGAGAAGGGACTAGAAAGTTAGGAGGCAGGAAATTACAAAAGAGGACTGCCAGACTGCCACATGAGACACAGTATCAGAGGAAGCCTGTATAGAACCTGTATAGAAAGCTGACTCCCTAAAAGGGAGAGATTCAGATTACACGCTCCTGCCTTATTCTGCCTTGAATTATAATTATGTGTGTATGTCTTACCTTTTCTAAGAATTGTAAGTTCTTTGAGGACAGAGACAATGTCTGTAACGGTTAATTTTAAGTGTCAACCTGACTGGGTCACAGAGTTCCCAGGTATCTGGTAAAGCATTATTAATGGGCGTGTGATGAAGATGTTTTGGGAGAGATTAACATTTTTTAATTAATTTTTATTGGAGTATGGTTGTTTTACAATGTTGTGTTAGCCTCCACTGCCCAACAAAATGAATCAGCCATACATATACAGATATCCCCTCCCTTTTGGGCTTCCCTCCCATTTAGGTTACCACAGTGCATTAGGTAGAGTTCCCCATGCTATACAGTATATTCCCATCAGTTGTCTATTTTATACATAGTATCAATAATGTATATGTGTCAATCCCAGTCTCACAATTCCTCCCACCCCAGCCCTTCCCCCCTTGGTAACCATACTTTTGTTCTCTACGTCTGTGTCTCTATTTCTGCTTCGCAAATAAGAACATCTATACCATTTTTCTAGATTCCACATATATGCATTATTATACGATATTTGCTTTTCTATTTCTGACTGACTTCACTCTGTATGACACTCTCTAGGTCCATCCATGTCTCTAAAAATGACCCAATTTCATTCCTTTTTATGGCTGAGAATATTCCACTGTATATATGTATCATACCTTTTTTTTATAGCAAATATGTGTTTGTTTATGAATCAATTGCATACATAGGTTTATACATACAATTAAACAGATATGACATGTTGGAATATTTTCTTTCTTTTTTATAGATCTTTATTGGAGTGTAATTGCTTCACAATACTGTCTTAGTTTCTGTTGTACAACAAAGTGAATCAGCCATATGCATACATATATCCCCCATATCCCCTCCCTCTTGAGCCTCCCTCCCACCCTCCCTATCCCATACCTCTAAGTCATCGCAAAGCACAGAGCTGATCTCCCTGTGCTATGCTGCTGCTTCCCAGCTAACTATTTTACATTCGGTAGTGTATATATGTTGCTGCTACTCTCACTTCGCCCCAGCTTCCCCCTCCCCACCCCGTGTCCTCAAGTCCATTCTCTATGTCTACGTCTTTATTCCTGCCCTGCCACTAGGTTCATCAGTATCTTTTTTTTTTTTTAGATTCCACATATATGTGTTAGCATACGGTATTTGTTTTTCTCTATATGTGTTAGCATACGGTATTTGTTTTTCTCTTTCTGACTAACTTCACTCTGTATGACAGACTCTAGGTCCATCCACCTCACTACAAATAACTCAATTTGTTTCTTTTTATGGCTGAGTAATATTGCATTGTATATATGTGCCACATCTTCTTTATCCATTCATCTGTCAATGGACATTTAGGTTGCTTCCATGTCCCGGCTATTGTAAATAGAGCTGCGGTGAACATTGTGCTACATGTCTCTTTTTTTTTTTTTTTTTTTTTTTTTTTGCGGTACGCAGGCCTCTCACTGTTGTGGCCTCTCCCGTTGCGGAGCACAGGCTCCGGACGCGCAGGCTCAGCGGCCATGGCTCATGGGCCCAGCCGCTCCGCGGCGTATGGGATCCTCCCGGGCCGGGGCACGAACCCGTGTCCCCTGCATCAGCAGGCGTTCTCTCAACCACTGCACCACCAGGGAAGCCCTACATGTCTCTTTTTGAATTGTGGTTTTCTCAGGGTATATGCCCAGTAGTGGGATTTCTGGGTCATATGGTAGTTCCATTTTTAGTTTTTTAAGGCACCTCTATACTGTTCTCCATAGTGGCTGTATCAATTTACATTCCCACCAGCAGTGCAGGAGGGTTCCCTTTTCACCACACCCTTTCCAGCATTTACTGTTTCCAGATTTTTTGATAATGGCCATTCTGGCCAGTGTGAGGTGATACCTCATTGTAGTTTTGATTTGCATCTTTTCATGTGCCTCTTGGCCACCTGTATGTCTTCTTTGGTGAAATGTCTATTTAGGTCTTCTGCCCATTTTTTAATTGGATTGTTTGTTTTTTGATATCCAGCTCCGTGAGCTGTTTGTATAGTTTGGAGATTAATCCTTTGTCCATTGTTTCATTTGTAAATATTTTCTCCCATTCTGAAAGTTGTCTTTTCGTCTTGTCTATGGTTTCCTTTGCTGTGCAAAAGCCTTTAAGTTTAACTAGGTCCCATTTGTTTATTTTTGTTTTTATTTTCATTACTCTAGGAGGTGGGTCAAAAAAGATCTTGCTGTGGTTTATGTCAAAGAGTATTTTTCCTATATACCACATCTTCTTTATCCATTCCTCTACTGAAGGACATTTACATTGCTTCCATGTCCTGCCTATTGTAAATAGTGCTGCTGTGAACATTGGGGTGCATGTGTTTTTTTGAATTATGGTTTACTCTGGGTATATGCCCAGGAGTGGGATTGTTGGGTCATATGGTAGTTCTATTTTTAGTATTTTAAGGAACCTCCACACTGTTTTCCATAGTGGCTGTATCAATTTACATTCCCACCAACAGTATATGAGGGTTCCATTTCAGGAGAGATTAACATTTGAATTGGCAGACTGAATAAAGCAGATGGCCCTCCCCAGTGAGGGTGGGTCTCATCCAATCAGTTGAAGGCCTGAATAGAATAAAAGGCTGAGTTAGAAAGAATTCTTTCTTGCTGCCTGTCTTTTAGCTGGGGCATCAGTCTTCTGCCTTCCAAGTCGAACTCAGACTGGAATTTGCACCACTCTCTTGCAGCAGAGTCAGTACAATGTCTTGCATACACAGGTGCTCAGGACACTGTGCAGAGGAATGGCAACGCCCTTTAATGCAAGAACAAGTCAGATCATGTCCAGAGTGCTGCTCGCCATCTTAACGTATCCATTCCTGCCATTCTTAGAATCATGACTTATTATATATTAAAGCTGACTATTCCCCTAAGGGGTAGGTTTCATTTTCACAATCTAATTGCTCACTCAATGCAAAAAAAAAAAAAAAACAATCGGAAGGTCATCTTTCCAGGAAACAATAAAACAATTATGAGAAAGCAGTGAGGTACCCGTAGTATTTTTTCTTTCATTAAAAAATTAATACATTTTATTTTTTAGACCAGTTTCAGCTTCACAGCAAAACTCAGGAGAAAGTACAGAGAATTCCACGTAACCCCTTCGCATCAACATACCTCACCAGTGTGGCAAAACCGATGAATCAACATTGATACACCATTATCAACCAAAGTCTGCAGTTTACATTAAGCTTCACTCTTAAAGTACTCTTACATTAAGGTACACTATGAATTTGACAAATGTATAATGACATGTATCTACCATAATAGTATCACACAGATCAGTTTCACTGCCCCCCAAATCACCTATGCTTCATCTATATATCCTTCCCTCCCCGCAGGCCCTGGCACGACTGATCTTTTTACTATCTCCATAGTTTTGCGTTTTCCAGAATGCCATATAGTTGGAGTCATATAGTTAAATACCTTTCAGACTGGCTTCTTTCACTTAGTAATATGCATTTAAGGTTCCTCCATGTCTTTTCACGGCTTGATAGTTCATTTCTTTTTATCACTGAATAATATTCCATTGTATGGAGGTACCATAGTTCATGTAATCAGAAATGAAAGAGGAGATATTATAAATGATACCACAAAATACGAAGGATCATAGGATCATAAGAGACTACTATAAACAATTACACACCAACAAATTGTATAAGCTAGAAGAAATAGATAAATTACTATAAATACAGCCTACCAAGACCGAGTTATGAGGAAATAGAATTTGAGCTGACCAATAATGAACAAGGAGATTGAATCAGTAATCAAAAAACTTCCAACCAAGAAAAGCCCAGGACCAAATGGTTTCCCTGGTGAATGCTACCAAACATGTAAGAAAGAATTAATGCCATTTCTTCTCAAACTCTTTCAAAAACCTGAAGAGGAGAGAATACTCCCAAACTCATTTTATGAGGCAATTATTACCCTGACGTCAAAGCCAAATAAGGACACTACAAGAAAAGAAAAATACGGGCCAATATCCCTGATCAATATAGACGCAAGAATCCTAACAAAATATTAGCAAATCAAATTCAACAGAACATTAAAAGGATGATACACCATGATCAAGTGGGATTCATCCCTGAGATGCAAGGATAGTTCATCACATGCAAATTAAATGTGATATATACCACATTAACAGAATGAAAGATAAAAAAATATATAATCATCTCAATTGATGCAGATAAAGCATTTAACAAAATTCAACATCCTTTCATGACAAAAACTGTCAACATCCTAGAAGAAAATATAGGCAGTAAGCTCCTGGACATCAATCTTGGTGACAATTTTTAAAATTTGACACCAAAAGGAAAGGCAACAAAATCAAAAATAAATAAGGGGGTCTACATCAAACTCAAAAGCTTCTGCATAGCAAAAGAAACCATCAACAAAATGAAAAAGCAAGATACAGAATAAGAAAAATATCAGCAATCATATATCTGATAAGGGGTTAATATGCAAACTAAAAAAAGAACTCATACAAGTCAACAGCAAAAATAAAAAATAATCCAAATTTAAAAATGGGTAGAAGATCTGAATAGACATTTTCCCAAAGAAGACATATAGATGGCAAACAGGTACATGAAAAGGTGTCCAACATCACTAATCAACAGAGAAATGCAAACCAAAACCACAATAAGTCACCTCATACCTGCCAAGATTGCTATTATCAAAAAGACAAGAAATAACAAGTGTTGGTGGGGATGCAGAGAAAAGGGAAACCTTGTACACTGTTGGTGGGAATGTAAATTGGTACAGCCACTATGGAGAACAGTACAGTACATTCCTCAAAAAATTAAAAATAGAATACGATCTAGCAATCCCGCTTTTGGGTGTATATTCGAAGGAAATGAAATCAGGATCTTGAAGAAATATCTGAACTCTCATGTTCATTGCAGCATTATTTACAATAGGGAAGGCATGGAAACAACCTAAATGTCTTTCTACAGATAAATGGATAAAGATGATGTGGTACATATACACCAGGGAATATTATTCACCCATGAGAGAGAAGGAAGTCCTGCCATTTGTGACATGGATAAACCTTGATGGCATAATGCTAAGTGAAATAAATCAGACAAAGACAAATACTATACCTCATTTACATTGGGCTGGCCAAAAAGTTCGTTCCGGTTTTTCTGTAACTGCGAAACCTGAACGAACTTTTTGGCCAACCCATAAGAGGAATCTTAAAAATTCAAAATCATAGAAACCTATCATAGAATGTTGGTTGGCAGGGGCTGAGGACTGGGGGGAATGAGATATTGACCAAATGGCATAAACTTCCAGTTATAAGATGAATAAGTTCTGGGGATCTAATGTACAACATGGTGACTACAGTTAACCCACACTTTATTGTACACTTAAAAGCTGCTAAGAGAGTAGATCTTAATAGTTATCACACGCACACAATAAGGTCACTATGTGAAGTGATGGATGTGTTAACTAGCCTTATTGTGGCAACCATTTCACAATGTATAGGTGTATCGAATCATCACAGTTATATACTTTAAATTTATACAATGTTATATGACATCATCTCAATAAAGCTGGATAAAAAATAAAAATGGAATGGTGTATATATCTACACTGCTATTATCTGTATCATTGCTCTTCAAAGTAGGCTGTCTTCAAATTGCTACTTATCCATCAGACACAAGGTATAAAGTCCCTGCCAGAACACAAACTCACTACTAGCTTCTTGAGAAAGTCTTCCTGTGAAAAACTGGCAGCTGAACTAACACAGTATTTCATGATGTAGACGATTAACATTCAGCAGATTATTAGCATGGATAGTTAACAAGCATTTCACAGACTGGCACTGGTCCATGGACCTCGAGTAGCACTGATCAATATTTTTATACATCACCCCTCAGATTTTGGCTTCCTTTCCCACACTACTGAGACCAACTTCTTCAACAACAGTGAATTCTTTTGCATTCTCCTTGATCTTCTGCAGAAAATGCCGATCTCTTGAAACCCTTTAATTTTGGCACTTTGATTAAAATGTACATGGTAGTTATCTTTATATATCTTTGACTTTTCCTTTTTTTGTCCCCTTGGCCATCTTTTCATTCTCTTTCTGCCACCTGACTAAAGGCATCCTTTAGGTCCTAACCACAGACGTTTTTTTCTGCTCTCTCTTTTCCCTCTTGATGTGCAATCTCGTATGTTACCAAGATCTGTCTCAACCTTCACCTCTTGTGCAGAAGCTGAGTGTTGATGTTTTCTGTACCAAGCACAAACTTTTCTGCATATAGTAGATGCTCAGTAAATCTCTATGGAATTGAGAAAGTAGTGAATTATGTGCATCATTTGGCACTAATGTCAGCTATAGAGTTAATCTGTTCTGACCACATTAAGAAGTAATAAAGAAGCACATTGATTTGTGAAGTAGTAATAGTTACTGTGTTAAAAATGTTAAATAAAATTAAATATTAAATACTAAGCAAAACCTAAGAAAATTAAAATGGAAACGTTTAAAAATACGAAAAATAAAAAATGTTAAAGGTTAGTTATTTCATAGTTGCATACAGTGAATTAAAATTATCATGAGAAAAAGAATATGACAGGGATAAAATGGTCCTAATATTGGATTTTTGCCTTTTCCTATTGCCAGGAGTTCTGCATTCCAAAATTCAATCAAATGTAGTGAAAATAGATAACTACAACCTGAAAATAAATTATTTCCTTGATGGTTTTGCTATCAAAACTCAAACAAAAAAGGAAATGTACATTTTAAAAGCATCATATATCTGAATCACTTTCCGGTATTCTTCGTAATCTGCCCAGTAGAATCTGCCCATTGGTCTTTTTAAACTTCTTTAAGAGTTCTACCCCCACTCCGCAGGTTCTTGACAATAGCTTCAATACTGGTAAAACCTCAGCCTTTAGCCATAGTTTTTAATTCCTAACAGACATTGCTCTACTTTTTAATTATTTCTATAAACAAATATGATAACATTGAATGTTAAAACAAGTATTCATTTGATGGAAAACAATAATCAGTTTACCATATAATGCATAAGTCAAATGCACTATGAAAATGATACTCTGGTGCCTCTGTGATTGATACATAAAATGCAGAAGCTGGGGAAAGGAAAGAACACAGCAGTGTGCAAATTTGCAAGAGTTACCAAGGCTGCTGTTTCAGCATAAACACCCAATAACCACAGAACTCAGTAGTATTCATTTGGCCTCAAGCAAAGTAATTAATCACAGGACAGGTCAGTGTAAAACTGACTATGGAAAATATTGAACATCATGGGATTTAATTTTAGTGGTATTCAGGTACCAATTTAAGTAACCGTAGAGTAATGCTTTGCTTTTTAAGGCAGTAGTAGATATTTATTATGCTCACAGTACCCATCAAAAAGATAAACTAAAACTAATTACTATATGTACTGAAGGATTTGAGGGTTATTTTACTATTATTCCTATTCTTTTTTTTCTGAAAAGGAGGTTAGTTTTGAATCACTCCCAGCTAATGTTTAATTTTTGAGGACTGTACTAATCAGCTTGTGACAACAGTCCTATGGATCAAAAGAGTGAACCTCATTACAGCATCAAGCCCAGCAACTGCTCAGAAGGTTCCCAGAAGAAAGCGGTGGCAGAGGTGACTGAACAAAAGACAAAAACGGACTATTCAGAGTCCTTTAATATTTACATAGATAGCATTTGACAGTATTTCATGTACATTTATTTTTATTCTTAATTTTATTTGTTTAAGCAAAAATATAGTTTATTGGGAGCTCACAAAATCAATGAAGGCTCAGGAACAGGCAGGGAAAAAAGGCAGGAGGCTGCAGGCTTGGCGGCTGGAAGCAAATAACTGTCAATGGTATGTTGCTGTATATCCTCAATGTGATGAACACAGTATGTCTTACATATGATTTCTGAACATCAGAAATGTTCACCAAGAGTCTCTAAAACCACCAAATAAGAGACAGCCTGAACCCAACAATGATCTCACTTATATGTTTACTGTCAGCAGTGCTACTACCTTCAAGTCTGTAAGAAACCTGCTTAAGAAATAAGATGAACTAATGGGTAAAACAGACAGTACATGTAATGGGTATTCGAGGAGGAGATTGGGAAGGCCCCACGCATGTGACACAGCAGGAAATTGTTCCAGCCAGATGCAGCAGGGGAGAATGAATACTGAGGGTCTGTGGGCCTCCAGGCACTGCACTTGGCGCAGGGCATGCAAAGGACCAGAAAAGAAAAAAAGGCACTGGCTCCGCCCCTCAAGAGTCTTCCACACTTGCTCCCTCGATGGTACTGATTCCTTCAAAATGCCTTGCGGCTGCCCTTTTCCCAGCTCCATCCACACCTCCGGTCTGCAGTGAGGGTGAGCACCCACTTGCTCCCACCGGCCAGGAGCTCACTCATTCTTTTTTTTTTTAAAGAAGATGTTGGGGGTAGGAGTTTATTTATTTATTTATTTTTGGCTGTGTTGGGTCTTCGTTTCTGTGCGAGGGCTTTCTCTAGTTGTGGCAAGTGGGGGCCACTCTTCATCACAGTGCGTGGGCCTCTCACTATCACGGCCTCTCTTGTTGTGGAGCACAGGCTCCAGACGCGCAGGCTCAGTAGCTGTGGCTCACAGGCCCAGTCGCTCCGTGGCATGTGGGATCTTCCCAGACCAGGGCTCGAACCCGTGTCCCCTGCATTGGCAGGCAGACTCTCAACCACTGCGCCACCAGGGAAGCCCCTCACTCATTCCTCTCCCTCACCATCCACGCAGCGTCCTGTGTATTCTACCTACTACTACCCGCCCAATCTCCCTCCCCCTCACCACTCCTCACACACATCCTGTCTCTCCAGCCTCAGGTCAGGCCTCCATCAGCTCTTACTTGACTGCTTCCATGCCCCTAATGTGAATTATTTAACATCAATCTCCATTTCTTTATTTTTGAAACGGAGATGATGATGGTGATACTTAATAGTAATACCATCTGTCTTACAGATTTCTTTAGAAAATGAAATGAACTGATACACATAGAGTGGTTAGAGTGTCTGTAGCACAGTAAATACTCAATTAGTGGTAGTTATTATTGATTGAGAGTGTCAGAGAGAGGAAGAGGTATAAAAACAAGGTTCAAGACCTCCGACACCAGCCAAACTGTTAATATAATTACACTACACTATAGTTATTTGTTCACTTGTCTGTATCTCCTACCAGACTATAAATTCATTCTGCATCTAGAAAACAGTAGGTATGTAACAAATGCTTACTGAATTTTTTTTAAAACATTTATTTGTAACTATATATTATATACTCATTTAATAGCCTTTAATGCAATTTTAATCAAATAGTGACTGGAGAGTATGATTATAAAAATACAGGGAACACAGATTTTTTTTTTATTATCATGGGCTTTATCCTCTTTTCTCAAAACTAAAAATTACATAGGCAGAGCACACTCAGGCTCTAGTGGAAAGTGATGGTCAAATATTTAACTCTCCAAAATGTCATATTTGAATCACTTTGTCATCGCATATGCAAAGCTATGTGAGACAGTCAAGACATCTGCTTCCTTGGTCAGAAAGTACAGGCATTCATGGAGATTGAAGCTGGAGACAGCAAATGGTAAACAACAGCCTCCAGAAGCTACAGGGTGGCCCACTGCCCAGGGCTGCCACAGGGAAAAGGGTAAGAGGCTGACTCATCCCATTTCTCACATACACTCCAGATCATAAGGCCTCTAATTCCTCCTGCTACCTCTGGTTTAATACTTCCTCATTCAATTCTGTTCAACAGTACTCTGACGGACTTCACTAGTCCTCAGCTAGTCAGTCACTTTCAGAGAAGTCACTGGTGAAAGGGACTGCAACACATGACACATCTTCAATTCCTTTTTTTTTTTTTTATACAGCAAGTTCTTATTAGTCATCAATTTTATACACATCAGTGTATAATCTTCAATTCATCAGTGTCAATCTTGAATTCCTTTTTAAAAAAAGTTACCATGGGGCTTCCCTGGTGGTGCAGTGGTTGAGAGTCCGCCTGCCAATGCAGTGGACACGGGTTCGTGCCCTGATCTGGGAAGATCCCACATGCCGCAGAGCGGCTGGGCCCGTGAGCCATGGCCGCTGAGCCTGTGCGTCCGGAGCCCGTGCTCCACAACGGGAGGGGCCACAACAGTGAGAGGCCTGCGTACCGCAAAAAAAAAAAAAAAAAAAAGTTTCCAGCTTTATTGAGATATAATTAACACAACACACTGTGTAAGTTTAAGGCATACAATGTGATGACTTGGTACACATATATATTGTGAAATGATTACCACAATAAGATTAGTTACACATCCGTCACTTTATACAGTTATCTTTTCTTGTGTGTATGTACTAAGAACTTCTAAGAACTACTCTTTTAGAAACTTTCAAGTCTACAGTACAGTATTATTTACTACAGTCACCCTGCTGCACATTAGATTCCCTAGAACTTTCTCATCTTATAACTGGAAGTTTATGCCCTTTGCCAACATCTCCCCATTTCAACTACTCCCCAGCCCCTGGCAACCACCATTCTATTCTCTGTTTCTGTAAGTAAGATCATACAATATTTGTCTTTGTCTGACTTATTTCACTTAGCATAATGTTCTCATGGTTCATCCATGTTGTTGCAGATGGCAGGATTTCCTTCTTTCTCATGCGTAAATAATATTCCGTTACACACACACACACACCACGTATTCTTTATCCATTCATCCATGGACAGACACTTGGGTTGTTTCCATATCTCGGCTATTATGAATACTGTTTCAATGAGCATGGGAGTGCAGATGTCTCTTTAAGATCCTGATTTCATTTCCTTTCTTATATGCCCAGATATGGGATTGCTGGATCATATGGTAGTTCTAGTTTTAATTTTTTGAGAAACCATAATGTTTTCCATAGTGGCTACACCAATTCACATTCCCACCAACATTGTATAAGGGTTCCCTTTTCTCTGCATCCTCACCAACATTTTTTATCTCTTGTCTTGGTAATAGCCATCCTAGTAGGTGTGAGGTGATTTCTCATTGTGGTTTTCCCTGATGGTAATGTTGAGCATGCCCATATGCCTGCTGGCCAGTTGTATATCTTCTTTGGAAAAATGTCTGTTAATATCCTTTGCCTATTTTTTAATCACAGTATGTGGGTTTTTGCTATTAAGTTTTATGAGCTCCTTACATATTTTGGATATTAATTCATTATCAGATATATGGTTTGCAAATATCTTCTCCTATTCTGTAGGTTGCTCTTTCATTTTGTTGATCTTTAATTCCGTGAGTGAGACAAGCTACAGTTATAATGCTTCAGAAAACAGGGACCTTGCATATGAATTTAGAGAGGTGGCAGAGGGTGGACAGGATAAGGCTTTGTGGAAGACTTCACACTTGTTGGCTGGGATAAACCTTGGAAGATGGACAAGGTAGACAAAGAGGTGAGTAGGAGGTTAAGGTAGAAGGAATGGTCATTAGCAAGGCTGAGAGGTGGAAAGGCCCTCAGGTGGAAGAGAGTGTTTGGAGAACAGTTATGGCTGCAAGATCAAATGAACAGATGGGAGAACACAGATGAGGATGAATGATAATGACACAGCATGAAGGCACACTCCGGGGGTCTGGCAGAAAGGCCTTGAGGAGCTCTGGGGGACCTGAGCAGGGGGGTGAAAGTTCACCACACAGTCATCTGTGCGATGGTTGGTCAAGGGACAACCAGAGGAGGAGAAAGTTAAGTGGCTACTAGAATGTTCTAAGCAAGAAGGAAGGGGGTATCAGATTCAGAAAATATCAAGATGGGAAAGGATGAATCCAAAACGCTATTCTGACCCATCAAAAGGTGAGGGAGTCTGCAACCAGGTGAGCCTAAAGATGAGCAGTCTTCTCTTCCCACAAAGGGCCAGACAGCATGACCAGGGATCCCACGTTAGCCCAAGGAGAGAAACAGATAATGCTTACTGAAGGTGTGACATGTATCAGATACAGCACTTAGTGCATTATGTACCTTATCTCAATCTAATCTCTGAATCAACCTATTCTGAGAGTTATGCTCTATGATCACCAATTTACAGATGAAAAAACATAGGTTTACAGAAGTCAAATGACTTGCCTATGCTCAAAGAATAAATAGTGAAGAGGGTGAATAACCCAACAGATATTAATTAGAATAGCATCCACTATTTGTCAGGGACTGTGGAAAACAATAGCAAACAGGGAGATATGGTCCCTCCCACTGTATTCAAACTCAGATCTGACGCTTAGCTCTTCCCTTTCTTCCTTCCACCACTGCTTTACTCTTATAAAAGAAGCCCCCGGTCTAACACAATTATAGCTTTTGACTAACGCCATATTGTGCTGATATTAAGACTAAATTTAATTTTTTTTAAATCATTATTACTTGGCTGAAGAATGGGTTTTAACCCTTTCATTTAAAATGCTGATGATCACAGGAATCCACAGTACTTTGTGCTCAAGTGTTCGTTATTCATATGTTAAGCAAGAAAAGCTGATACCATCTCTCCGATCAATGTAAAGGAACAGTTTACACAAAACTTGTGCCATCCACAATTATTTTAGCTTCAAAATAATCTGCCAGATATCACAATACAGAGTACAAACATCTATTTAGGTCAGACTACCTAATTAATTTGAACAGATCACACTAGAAAGAAAAATCCATGAATAATTTGCATATTTTATATGCAGGATGTTAAAAAATTGAAATACACATGGAATTCTCTGAGAATTAGAAAACATTTCTTCATTCATACTTACTAAGCCTGAGGCAACATTCTAAGTGTTGTGAGAGATACAGAAATTACTCAGGATACTGTTTCTAGGTGTTTCAGTGTGGTAGAGTGTAAGACACAAGGAAGCCAGACATAATTCTAGTTTAAGGCATGGGTCTCTTGCACTTCTGCATGTATTATGAGTGAGGCACTGACTGTCCTTGTTCTGAACTCTCATTTCAGGGATGTTTCTATAGCAAATGGCCTTGATGACAGAGTGATATCTCCCTTCAGAGCAAAGAGCAGTTCTGTTTACTCAGAGATAGAATGTTTCTTTGCAGAGCAAAGGGTAGGCATGCTTACTGTCCAGTATAATAATGTTTTCTTCCAGAGCAAAGGACAGACGTGTTTCCTACGCATTATAAAAGATTCAGGTTCCCTAAGCTCAATGATCCTCAATGATCCAACCCACTTTGTGTGACTTAAGAGTTTCATGTCTTCTAGCAGCATCTCTGAACCAGTGATAGACTAACTTGCTGGTTTCCAACTTGGATAAATCACAAATCTTTGACAGTTCTTGACAGTGGTAGGTTACAAAAATGACAACAAATTCTTCCCCTGCCTGCATCCATGCCCTTTGGTATCCTCACTGACACTGACTCAGCCTGGGCACGTGACTTGTTTGACCAATGGGACATTAGTAAACAGGACACAAACAGGAGCTTGAAAAGCACCTGTGCATTGAAGATAGCCCTCTTGCTGTTTTTAGAATTTAGCTGTCATGTGAAAAAGCCCAGGCTAGCCTGTTTGTGAGAAATACATGCCCAGTGTCCCCTACAACTCCAGCCATAAGCCTACCAATCACCAGACAGGTAAACAAAGCCAACTCAGATCATCCAGTCTCCAGGCAACTCTCCAGTTAACCGCTGACGTAAGAATGAGTCCAGCATAGATCAGAGAAACTGGCAGACCAGAGGAGCTACCATCCAGCTTCTAAGTTTTGGGGTGGTTTGTTATGACAAAAGCTAACAAAAGATACAGGGTATACGGCAAAAACAACGTCCAGTATAGTGACTATATTACAAGCTCCATAGGGTTCAGTCTACGTCTGGTTAAATATTATAACTCCAGTATTTATCACAACGCCTAGAAAAGAGATAAGTGCCAAGAGTTCCAACTTTGTCTTGGTTTCTCCATCTGAACAATCAATACACAAGTCACTGAAATTTCACCTCACAAGCAGGTCATGAGATTGAAGGGACTGCATATGAATCCAGCAGGGCACATGGTTCAGTGGAAAAAGCACAACTTGGTACTCAAGGAGACAGGTGCTCTGGTGTGTGAAAATCAGCTCTCCTACTTAATATCTGGCAGTCCTTGGGCAAGTTATTTAAACATATTGCACTTCAGTTTCCTTATCTACAGAACGGGAATAATAAAGCTTTCTTCACAGGCTTTATAACACCAGTATTTTAAAGGAGGCACTCTGTGCACGACCTATCAGAGTATGAGGGGCATTGTGGTAAAAGAGGTGAATAACTTGGAATAGCTGCAAACATCGTTAAATGCCAGCAGCAAATAAAATGCTCTTCAGTGCTCACATGTATGCATTCACTTGCACATTCTCTCTCTCATATACACACATGCACAAAATCAAACCCCAAATTAAATTCAAAATCCAACCCACAGAGACCTAGGAGGAGAGAAGCCAAGCACCAAGAGGTCTATATTATGGTCCACAAGAAGAAAAAACTTGTATTTTATAATGTGCACATGTTATATATAACAACCCAAAGTATGTTGTTTCAAAAGCCCTCCAAATAATATAAGCTTTCTGGAAGATTAATCCCTGACAATGTGCGAGTGCATAAAATGTACATTATATTGATGAAATTAGAAGGTCACTTTACAGATACTCCACTTCATTTCTGCAGCTTAGAATTATGTAAATCCCTACTTTTAATTTTAGATAGATATTTTAAGTAATTACCTCTTTTTTTTTTTTCTTTTTTGCAGTACACGGGCCTCTCACTGTTGTGGCCTCTCCCGTTGCGAAGCACAGGCTCCGGACATGCAGGCTCAGCGGCCATGGCTCACGGGCCCAGCTGCTCCGCGGCATGTGGGATCTTCCCAGATTGGGGCACAAACCCGTGTCCCCTGCATCGGCAGGCGGACTCTCAACCACTGCGCCACCAGGGAAGCCCTGTAATTACCACTTTATCTTCTACATTACCAGGTTTCATCACATTTAAAACTTTTTTTAATCTTTATTTTACGATTTGGCATCTTTGAAAATTCTCTTTAACTGCTAGTCAGCAATTGAGTACAGTTGATATTGTCTCTTAAACATCAAAATACAAGGTGACTATTGAAAATTTCCAAATCAAACCAAAAAATTGCCCCAGGCTGGATTTGGTTTCTGTATCATTTGAGACTTTGGTAAGAGAAAGTTTTTTTAATTCACAATTAAATTTATATTCTAATTTATATAGAGATTGTATACTATTTTGTTTTGAATTTCTTACCTAATCACTAGTTAACTGAAATAACATTGAAAAAATTAAATAAGAATTAAATCATGTATATTCAGAAATTAATACTTCAAAAAAATCTGGTTATTAATTGTCACAATTTTCTTTCTTATATCCATATAAGGGGTAGAATCGAATGCTGGTTAAGACTCAGACATGGATTTCAATTGTAGATCTGCCACTTCGGAACTGTGTGACTTATTACTTAACCTCTGAGTTACCTCAAATTACCTAATCTTTGAGATTCAGTTTCCTTACATGTAAAATGGTGATTTTTATAGCATGTGCATGTGTTTATAAAATGGATTGCTGTGGGGATTAAATGAGATATGTATATAAAGTCCTCTGTCCATGACCTGAATCGTAGGAAATACTAAATTAAATTAAATTTAGCTAAAACCATACTATACACTCACCTTCAAAAAACAACAAACACATCATCACATATCATTAGCCACTGGAAATCAAACTCCAAAGTTCTACTTAACAAGACAACGTCTTCAGCTAAACAGGCACCTGCGCGTCAACCATAAATATCCTTTAGGTCAATTCCATCTCTGTCCCTGGAGCAGAGACTTGGAAAGCTCCAGGACAAGAACTTCCATAGAAAATAAAAAATTAGAAACACTACATATATTTAGAGACCTTTTAAGAAATAAATTGTCTTACAGATTGTCCTTCTGATCCTGAAACCAGAAACATCCTGTCCTCAGCGTGCACCCCCATTATGGTGCACTACAATGCCACGCTTTCTTTTGGTGGTAGAGTGTCAAACGCCCCTCAGCTCAGATGCAAAGGAGAGCTCTGCTCTCCACTGGAGGGACATCCAGGTGTCCAGCCCAGGGAGGATCCCAATGGAGCCCCAATCTCAGTCTGACCAGGAAAACCCCCCAACATTCACAACTCTGGGGACGATTATCTAATTGGCTGATGATTGTGTGACAGTTCAGGTAAACTGTCATTCTCTGTTTATTAATATCTTAAGAGAAACAAATAAACAAACAAACTACCTTGACTTACCCGGAAGTAGTCGCTGCAGGCTGCTAGGACTGCCTTGTGAGCGTGGAATTTCTGTTCCTCAGCAATCAGGGTGACATCGCAGAGGATGCCGTCACTTCTCTGCTGATTCAGCGCTGCCAGGACGCTATCAGTGTGAGATTCTGAGTGGCAGAGCCTCTGGCCTGTCAGCATTTCTTGAATACTGCGAGGAGGAGAGTGAAGAGAGCAATCCAGTTAATGTTGTTCCTCTCATTAGCCCAGCCGCCCCCAGGCTCCCTCCCTCCTTCAAGAGCAACTCAGGGAGTGTGGATTCCAGTGTCTGTAGTCCTCATTGTCTTTTTCTCCACCATCCTCTTGCTTTCTTTTTCTCTAATTCTCTCTCTTCCGCCCCCCAACAGGATTTCTTTCTCCTTCCTACTGGTCCCTCTCTTTGAGAATTTGTGTTTGTTGTGTGTCCATCTGTGTCTGTGTATTGGCCCATGTCTGCAGGCCTGTGAGCCTCTGCTTCTGGGCCCCTGTCCCCTCAGTATGTATACATCTCTGAGTGCAAAGCTTTTTCTGGATGTGTGTCTAGATGTGTGTAAATATGTGTGCAAATCCTTCCACTCTGGGACCCCCTCCCTAGCTTTCTGATTCCTTTTCTAGCTTTGTACCACCTGTGTGGGGTTAGCACAAGCTCAGAACTTGCCATGCACTGCTCTAGCACAGAACCCACTGCATGGCTCACCAGAGAAGAATTTACTCAGTCTCCCCACAAGACACAATACTCCATTAATAAATAAAATGAAACTGAGCAGATGTTAGTTAGAGGAAAAAAAGGCTACCAGTGACCATTTCATGTAAAAGGCCATTAATTAAACCATAGTGGCTTATTATTAAACTTAGGAAATTATGCACCACCAGGAGAACATCAAAAGAGATCCATTGTAAAGAAAAAATTTAAGGCTGAAAGTAAAATATATCTATCTTATTAGCCTGCAATATCTTGTGTCATCTTCATATTAGACTTATGAATGACTGTGCAATCTATTTTCTGCTCTATTTTGTGAAATTACAAAACTTACCCATTGTGAAACTTATCCCTTCACTCCCTACCCCAACCTAAAATATTCATCCCATATCCTTTCAAAACTCCTGGGTGAAACACCAGATCTTCCTATAATAATGTAGAAGTAATGCTATAAACACCAAATGCAAGCGGAATTTGTGGATAGTTATGAACAATTCCAGCTGAGATACATGAAAATCTCCACGGCACTCTAGAATCTCAGAACCGACACTGGACTAAAATGAGTGAGCTGCACCAGTCGTAAGTTACTCCCAGAATGAGAGCAAGGGCCATCAAGCTCTATTTCTGGCCTGCGACTCTTCTTGAAACCGAGTAAGGTTGCCATAAGGATGAACGAGCACTGTCTCTCCCGTCCTGATAACTCGACATCCGGTTCCTTCCTCTGAATGTGAAAGAGCCTCTCAGGAGAACCCGGGAGTCGCCACCAGCCGAGCCTGCAGGTTGTGCCGCCAGTTGGCTGGTAAATTACGGTTCAGCATAAATCACCTTAAAGTAAACCAAATGCTTCCCGGGAAATGCCAGAGTGCAGCCAGTAAGCTTTATCGGACACTTTCGACTGGGGAGCCTCAAAAATGTCAGAACTATTGAAAGAAAAAATAAATTTGACAGGAGATGATGATATAGTAAGTTCTCGTGGGAAGGTGGGAGGATTATTTTCAGTTGAAATGCAGCAGTGAGTTTTGAAATGGTTACTGTCATCGAATATTCATCTAGCAGCTCTAGCTACAGGCAGACTTTTAAAGTCAGTAATTGAAAACCACACTCAGAAGCATAAATAACACACAAATTGCTAGGCAAAGGCTAGAATGGAGATTAATTAGCATAGCTCAAAGAAATGAGGGAATAGAATAGTAATAGAAATGTTATCTCAGCTAAGTAAGCTTTAGGATAGTCTTTGAAAAATCCTTCCTAAAAGGATGACATTTTTATATATTTTACAAACACAAAGCCCTTACTATGTTCCATGAATTATTCTTAGCGATATACAATTATCAATTCATTTAATCTTCATAACAACATTATGAGGCAGGTACTAATATCTCCATTTCACAGATAAGAAACCTGATGGTGCAAGATTAGGCATTTTGAGAACCTATTACCATGAACATAATAATGTAATTTGTCCTCCTGCTTAAAATATAAAAGAAACAGAGACTTCCCCGGCGGCCCAGCAGTTAAGACTCTACACTTCCAATGCAGGGGACACAGAGTCGACCCCTGGTCAGGGAACTAAGATCCCACATGCCGCGTGGCCAAAAAAAATTTAAACATAAAAAATAAAAAATAAATAAAAGAAACAAACAAAACCTGAAACAAAACCAAAAAATGATAATCTGTAAAGAAGATCTCAAAAATCTATGCTGGGGGAGAAAAAATCACA
Organism: Grampus griseus; assembly: GCF_964374135.1. Lineage (NCBI taxonomy): Eukaryota > Metazoa > Chordata > Mammalia > Artiodactyla > Delphinidae > Grampus > Grampus griseus. The sequence continues at coordinate 28,696,716 of NC_139007.1, read as the reverse complement.
AAGTCCATATTAATTTTATATTTAGATTGTGCATAGTTAATCTCAAAATCAAAGTTACCTTTGAAAAATAATACACATTGATACAACATGAGATAGTGATAGGAAATGTTTGAAATCATGCTTCAAAAACATTTATCTTTGCACTGACTAAGATAAGTTTGGGGAGAGAAAATAGATTTTACTTATACGTTTATTTAAAACTCTCATAACTTTTCTCCCTTTTAATATCATCTTAAATGCTACATAAATGTATTTTGAAATTTCATTTGTAGTGGAACAGAAGAATACATTAAAATAATTGCTTATAATGTTTCCTTACTCATTTCCCAAATATAGAGCCACAATTCACGTCCTTATTATTAAGACTGAATCAGTATTTGCATTTCAGATATCTATAGACAGCGAATAAATCTTGCCAGGGAAAGAGCAGCTGTAAACTGAAATTTGGCAAAGAATAAAGGGCTCAGCTCTGAAACAATTGTGATGATGCACAATTTCACAGTATCATTCAGTTGGGCTTGAAATATTCAAGCTTAAAGAAAACAGCATGCTAAATATTTAAGGCAACACTTGGCACAAGATTCCAAATATTTTGGAACCAATATGTTAGGACTCCTTAAAAGCAGAAACAAATACTCCAACATTTGGCAAGGAATAAAGGCTTATTAATCAACAGGTCATTACTGTATTCTGAAACTTCCCACTCAACTCTCAGATGTAAATCTGCAAAAAGTGTTAAGGCACAAGTGGTCACAGAACACAGCTGGAAAGCCATAGGCCAATGTGATAAAGCCAATAATTATAAACCAGGGAGGAGGTGATTCAAAGACTATCATGAACCATGTCTATATTAGAATGGGAAGCAGACACATCCTTGCATACGGCTCCCTTGGCATCAAAATTATACAAATTAGCAATCTAAACCTCCCACCTTAGAGCAATGTCCCTCCATTATTTAGGAAACGAAGAAGAAAGGAAAAGTATATTCCTAAAACTTCCTAAATTACCAAGAAAACAAACAAACAAAAAACTCCATACAACAGGAGTCACATTTCCCGAGGGTATACAGATTTGTATGTCATCCTAATATTGGGAAAGGTCTTCCATGGAAGCAATAATGCCACCTCAAAATTCACAAGTGGGTGCAAGAGGGTGACCTGGCTTCCTCAAGACAACCCCAATACCCTTTCCTCTGTGGAATTCCTTAGAACTGCACTGTCCAGTATAATAGCCACTAGCTACATGTGGCTATGGTGAACTTAAAATGTGTGTAGTCCAAATTGAGCTGTGCTGTAAGTGGAAAATGTACACTGGATGTCAAGGACATACTGTGAAATAAAAGAATGCAAAAGTATCTCATTAATATTTTTATATTGATTACATGCTGATAATATTGGGGGTATATTGGGTTAAATAGAATATATTGTTAAAATTCATTTTACCTGTTTCTTTTTACTTTTTAAAAAATGTGTCTCCTTGAAAAGTTTAAATTATATATATATTTCGCACTATGGTTCTACAGGACAGTCTAAAAGTTCCCTGGGGATGTGTTCCTCATTTCTTTCCACCTGAACTCTAGAAGAGTTTCAGGTACCCCATCAGGTTGCCAATTAGCCTGGCTGTTCCTGAATCTCACAGGACCCAGCTCCTGCCAGGTACAACATGGGAAGTCCCAGACTCCTTGAGCAAGAAACTGCTTTTTAGTGATGCCACAGAGCAACCATCTGATTGGCCAAATGTCAGCATCCAGTAACAGGGAGATAAATAAATGAGGTCTCAAGAACAGGACTATTCATGACTTCAAATCTTTAACTTTCATTCTGGAATTGACGGTAAAAACTAAAAAGTCAAATGCAGAGCATAATGTTCATAACATGGTACAGCTCACTCACAGTGAAGCACTGTGTTAGTGCAAATCACTATTTCAAGTTCATAGTGAAGATTTTTGATCACAGAAATCTCTCAGATTCTCATTTTTTATAGCATAAATTTTGACTGAGTTCAGTCAGTTTGTAAGACATGAATTCCAAAACAGCTGTCTGGTTTTTAAACATCTGTATTTCAAATGTAAAAATTCAAGTCAATTTCTATATCAATGTTTACTTAGTATTTAGATATACAAAATATATGCAGGTAGTTTTCAAGTAAGGTCACCAATAAGGTATTATATACTTATGTATCAAACACAGTCAAGTAGCATAGAGATCCTCATTGCTTAAATAGATTACACAAAAAAGCAAAGGACTGGGCAAAAAACCTGATAGTACTAGGATTATGCATGATTATCTCAGTTCAGTCTATTGATAAACTGTGCCCTAATCACTTCAATTCCACAGTCAAAATATTTTAATACAAATTAAATACATTAATATTGAAACAATCTTATTTATTTAAGCAGACAGGCTGTGAAAAAAAACCCAGCATGGGGGCTTCCCTAGTGGCACAGTGGTTGAGAGTCCGCCTGCCGATGCAGGGGACACGGGTTCGTGCCCCAGTCCGGGAAGATGACACATGCCGCAGAGCGGCTGGGCCCATGAGCCATGGCCGCTGAGCCTGCGCGTCTGGAGCCTGTGCTCCGCAACGGGAGAGGCCACAACAGTGAGAGGCCCACGTACAGCAAAAAAAAAAAAAAAAAAAAAAAAACCCAGCATGGAACTTAATTTTATTTTTTATAGAACACTTTGTAATTTGTAAATACCTTAAAATTAATGCTAGCAATTAATAACAATGGACAAAATAATAAGCAAAGAAAATACACTATGCTTAGCGAATGACCAAGAAATAATGAAGACTATGCAAGTTAATTACAAATGGATACTTAAGGAAAGGAACTTAAATATAAATGGATAGTCTTGTTGCATTCCTTCATTCACTCAAACATTTATTCATCCTGTGCCAGGTATTGGACCAGACACTGGAGATAAAATGGTAAACAAACCAAACTCTGTAGCAGCCCTCACAGAACCCTCAGTTTAGCAAGGTAGTTACACTTTAATCAAATAATCTGGCCTCCCTGAAGAAGTAATGCTGGAGCTGCAGGCTGAAGGATGAGAACAAGTTACCATGGCAAAATGGGGACAGCAGAGTTTTCCAGGTAGGGTAACAGCAAATGCGCTGATCCTGTGGCAGTGGGGGGCATGGACCTAACACACAGTCCACAGAATGTTCAGGGCTGGGACCCTGAGGACAGGCGCCGGCGTGGTACAGGACCTGGAGCTCAGAAAGAGGTCTTGGCTAGAGGTGTAAAACTCATGTGGATAGAGAGAATGACGGAAGCACAGCTGTGTCTCCAGAACACAGCTGAGAGACAACCAATAGTCAAAGGCTGCTGAGAAGAAAGATAGGATTCAAAACATAGAAGCGGGGCTGGGCTCAGCTGTGGGAAAGGACTGCCTTTTGAGTAGCAGGAGGGAAGGAATATTAAAACTTTGGGCATTTTTTGGCTTGTTGAATCGAAAGATTCAGTGGAACCAATCTCCACTGGACAACGAAGCCATGGAAACACAGTATTTGGGTTCATCTGGGCTGGGATTTTGTCAGGCAAATGGATCAAAAATGCAGAGAGCTAGGGAAATTAAGGATTTAAAAGAGTGATAGATTCTAAACTGGCTAAGAATGGAAATAAGGGAAGGAAAGTGTTGATGGATTGGTAGAAAGTGGCCGGGCCAGTTGCTTTACAATGTTGTGCTAGTTTCTACCATACAGCAAAGTGAATCAGCTATACGTATACATATATCCCTTCGTTTCTGGATTTCCTTCCCATTTAGTTCACCACAGAGCACTGAGTAGAGTTCCCTGTGCTATACAGTAGGTTCTCATTAGTCATTTATTTTATACATAGTATCAATAGTGTATATATATATATCAATCTCAACCTCCCAATTATAAAGCAACTACACACCAATAAAAATTAATTAAAAAAATAAACAATAAGACCCTACTGTATAGCATGGTGTACTCTACTCAATACTCTGTAATAACCTTTGTGGGAAAAGAATCTGAAAAAGAATGAATATACATATATATATGTATAACTGAATCACTTTGCTGTATACCTGAAACTAACACAATATTTTAAATCAACTATACTCCAAAAAAATTTAATAAAAAGAAAAGAAACGAAAGAAAGTGGCCGGGCCAGTAATGAGACATTGCCATGAGGTCAAAGTACAACCACTGTGGAGGTAGGTAAATCAGGAAGCTAGAAGGAGAGGAGGTCCTGCTGAGAATAAAGTGGCTGATGCAGTAGTTTCGGAAATAGAGCAACTACTGCAGATGCATGATCCACGGCGTGACCATGAGAGTAGGTGGTTCAGTGAGGAAGGTCAGAAGCAGGTTGAAGATCCAAGGCCACAAAGTCGGGCAGATCCTCCAGGCAAACACTGAGGGCACTGGGAAATCGTAAAGGGTCTGTGGTGAGAAGGAAGACCGTCAGCCGCATGTCAAATGCTCAGTGAATGCGGGGAGATGGCCCTGCGAACAGTGGAGAGGAAGAAGGGATGGAGAGAGCTGAAGAGCACCACCTTCAGAAGAGCCCGTCTTTGCTGTCGTTTTGTTGTCGACATCTTCTCAAACAACCGGTATGAGGAGTAATGACCTAGAAGCAAAACTATGTCCCAGCGTGACAACAATCTCTCCACCCATCCCTAAAATACATGAGATTTGAGGAAATAAGGCCACCACTTGAGAAGGCTACAAAGAAGTGGTGCCTCAGAAGAAGACAGGTCTCAGTGAAAGCAGGAGGTGCTTGGAGTTTTTCAGGGTGAGGAAGATGACACAGCACAGCACATGTATGTTCCTGGTGCAACAGTTCCACGTGGCACAGGGGAAGTTTGAAAAGTGCGCAAGGGGGTGCCTGTGCCCCAGCAGAGAAGGAAAGTCCATCGCAGAGATGATGGTGCTACGGAGGACAGATGGCGGTGGGATCAGAGTTGATCAGTGAAAGCAGAGATGGCAGATCTAAAGTAAAAAATCATTTGGAGAAGAGTGCACATGGATTCTATTAGCCAGAAATAAATCACTTGGCTTAGCTGGTGGCAGACAGATACCATGGTCTCTACGCGCTATTCTGGCTGGATGCCAGATCCAGAGCAGGATTTCCCAACCTCAGTGAAACGGACATTCTGACATTTTTCGCTATGGTCACTATCCTGTACATTGTTAAGATGCTGACCAGGATCCCTGGCCTCTACCCACTAGATGCCAATAGCACCCTCGATCCTGGTGACAATCAAAAATGATGCCAGATATTACACAATGTACCCTGAGGGCAAAATATCCCCCACTGAGAGTCACCCATCTAGAGCAACACTCACTTGGGGAGCACAGAGGCACTAAACTGGCTGTAGCAATGCCTTCGTTTCTGAACACACTTTTGGAACTAGTCATCTCTAATAGCTTCAGAGTCATGGCAGAAAGCTGGTCTCATTATTTCATAGACATACTCAATTCTTAGTATTTAAAAAGAAGGCATTTCCCAGGCTTATCACCTCTCTCATTCTTTGCTTTGAGGATCCCTTTGACGGTTTCCTCGAGGATGATGAAGACTTGCCTCCACTGAGAATATTCAAAGGAATACCCTGCATTTTCTTATTGACTGCCCCCTCAGTTCTGGGAATGTGCCAGGCTCCTTCCTGCCTGAGGGCATTTCCCCATGTCTTTCCCACCCTTCAAATCTCAGGTCATAGAGCACTGCTTCAGGAAGGTACTACCTCATTCTATCAATCTTTCAAAGCACTTTCACAATTATATTTGTGTTGTTACTGGTGTGATTTGTTTAATATCTGTTTCCTCCATAGAATATATATTTCATGAGAGCAGGAACCTTATTTGTTTTATTCACTGCTGGATCCTCTGCACAAATAAATATCTGTTAAATAAGTACTAAAGTAAAATCTTATGAGTATTTTAAGAATACATATTAGTCACCCTAAAGTGATTGCTTTAAAGGGGACAATAATCATATATATGTATAGTTTTCTGATTATTTTTTAAATCATATACCTTTAGAGACATCTACCTTTTGTTTGAGGGAGGTTAGCATCCTTAATAAGAAAAAGATAAAAAATAGTATCAGGGCTTCCCTGGTGGCGCAGTGGTTGAGAGTCCGCCTGCCGATGCGCAGGACACGAGTTCGTGCCCCGGTCTGGGAAGATCCCACATGCCGCGGAGCGGCTGGGCCTGTGAGCCATGGCCGCTGAGCCTGCGCGTCCGGAGCCTGTGCTCCGCAACGGGAGAGGCCACAACAGTGAGAGGCCCGCGTACCGCAAAAAAAAAAAATAGTATCAAAGAATCCTTAAACATACCTAAGTTTGGCCAGTAATTATATCTCAGTGGTTAGCCCCTGTGCTACCATACTAAACTCACACACACACTCTCAGACTGGTTTGCTTAATTCTTCAAATACACATTGAGCCCCTCCCTGTGCTTGGTCCTAGAATGTGCGGTGTGAGGATTTCAAGTCACACATGTCTCGCTACACAAGCAAAGACGTATCCTACAGTACCAACCTGAGGAAGCGTTCAGATGGCATTCTCCAGCTGGGTTCCTCAGGGTCTCAGCCTTAGAAATTTGCAGAGGAGTCGGCAAGCATTCCAGCTGAATAAAAAAAAACAAGAAAGAAAAGCACAGTGAGCTAAATGCAAAAAAGCACACTCTGGGCCTTAATGATGCTAATGCTTTAGAATGCTAAGGAGGCACCTTGGAGGGTTTTATCATCGAGATGTAACAATCTGACTGAAAGCTCTTATAATAGGCAATGGTTTGGAATGCTTCTAAATTTTAAAGTTTTTTCACCTTACTGGAACTTCAGCGACTAAGAAGTCAAAATGTATTTGAGAACCAAAAATAGCTAAAGTAAGAGTTACAGTAAAAATTAAAACATCAGACAGCCAAAGGGAAAAATTAAGATTTGATAAAATACTGCTACGATTTGTGTCAGAGAATGTTTTGCCTATGTTCTCTTCTAGGAGTTTTACTGTGCCATATCTTATATTTAAGTCTTTAAGCCATTTTGAGTTTATTTTTGTGTATGGTGTGAGGGAGTGTTCTAACTTCATTGATTTACATGTGGCTGTCCAGCTTTCCCAACAGCAGTTACTGTAGAAATAAAAATAAACAAATGGGACCTAATCAAACAAGCTTTTGCACAGCAAAGGAAACCATAAATAAAACAAAAAGACAACCTGCAGACTGGGAGAAAATATTTGCAAGCAATGTGACCAACAAGGGCTTAATTTCCAAAATACACAAACAGCTCATGCAGCTCAGTATCAAAAAAACAAACAACCTAATCAAAAAATGAGAAGATCTTAATAGACCTTTCTTCAAAGAAGACATACAGATGGTCAACAAGCATATGAAAAGATGCTTGACATTGCTAATTATTAGAGAAATGCAAATCAAAACTACAATGAGGTATCTATCACCTCACACTGGACAGAACAGCCATCATCAAAAAGTCTACAAATAATAAATGCTGGAGAGGATGTGGAGAAAAGGGAACCCTCCTACACTGTTGATGGGAATGTAAATTGGTGCAGCCACTATACAAAACTGCATGGAGGTTCCTTAAAAAACTAAAAATAGAGCTACCATTTGATCCAGCAATCCCACTCCTGGGCATATATCCAGAAAAGAGAAAAACTCTAATTCGAAAAGATACATGCACACCAATGTTCATAACAGCATTATTTACAGTAGCCAAGACATGAAAGCAACCTAAGTGTCCATCAACAGAGGAATGGATAAAGAAGATGCAGTATATATATACAATGGAATATTTCTCAGCCATAAAAAAGAATGAAATGTTGCCATTTGCAGCAACATGGATGGACCTAGAGATTATCATACTAAGTGAAGTAAGTCAGACAGAGGAAGACAAATATTTTATGATATCACTTATATGTGGAATCTAAAAAAATAATACAAATGAACTTATTTACAAAACAGATTCACAGACATAGAAAACAAACTATGATTACCAAAGGGAAAGGAGGGAGGGATAAATCAGTATGCGATTAACAGATACACACTACTATTGATATATATAAAATACATAAACAACAAGGATTTACTGTATAGCACAGGGAACTTATATTCAATATCTTGTAATAACCTATAATGGAAAAGAATCTGAAAAAGAATATAAACATAATCTATCTATCTATATATATATAAAACATTGAATCACTTTGCTGTATACCTGGAACTATCACAATATTATAAATCAATTAACTATCTTTCAATTTTTAAAAACTGATAAAATAAAGTTGCAGAGGCTAAGCCACAAATATTAGTTGACTTGTCCTTTAGTGAAGTTAAAATCAACTACGTCTTGGGCATCTACAGAAAGACGATTTTCTATTCAAGGAGTGAATTTCTGAAAAATAGATAGAAAAATAACATATAGAAAGGATGAAAATTATAAGGAAATGGAAAACAGATTTTTACAGGAGCTTTAGGATTAGCATAATTGGAAACATGTAATTGGATGAAGTTGTCAGGCTTGAAATCACTCCTTGGCTATACATTCATTCAATCTCACAGTCCGCACCCCAGCCTTTGTTTTCAATCATTGTTGTAACTCTAAACAGAGAAGTAAATTATTTGAAAAGTCTGGGATGTGCTCCATGACTATGCTTTACAACTCTCATTAGAAGGTCTAGCTCCCATTTTCTAACACACCCAAGCAGCAAAATTAATTCCAATTTGGATAATATTAAACAGGCTCTCTTCTAAGTTTCATTTTGAAAAGCAATACAGTGTAAAAACACTTATGAAAAGAATGTGTAAAGCTGTGCCTATTTCTGCTGATTTGTATAAAAGAGAGACCCATGATTTCCAATCTAACTAATATATAGTATTTGTTACATTGTATCCAAACCCTCATACTATAGTAATTCACATAGATATATCATAATTTGCTGAGAATTCCACTGTTACCGAACAGATTGTTTCAAACATTTTTCATACATTTATACTTATTTCTTGCTTTCTTTTTTTAATTACTGAAAATAGTATTATCTATACTTTCATTTATTTCTAATTTAAGTTTTGACAAATCTAAAAATGAGCATCGTTTTCAATTGATCCATTACAACTGGCAGTAAAAAGGATCAGAATAATTCAAGGCACGTTGTTTCATTAGCTAAGAGACTTTCTTAGCAACCTACCACTGCTACAGATTCCTTTCAGAAACTAGGTTATAAATTCCAGGCTCTTATTGCCTAACACAAACACTAACAGAGATGGACACTTGAGCATTAAGATAGCATAAGAATATTTATTACTACAGAGAGGTGAAAAAGACCTTAATCTTTTGGAAAGTCTAATATTTTTAAATGCTCCCAATAACTAGGTGAATGTAGAATAAGAATACTAAAAGTTAAAATAATCCAAAATTAAAGGACACTTTTACCTTGATATTTTTCAGACATTCCAAACATGACAATTAAAAATCTTAAGATAAATTCCCTTATTGTTTGGAGATCAACTCACTAAATTAGCTCTCCTCAGAAACTATCTAATTATAATCTGCTCCATTCTACAATGTTTAGTGAAATGAACACCATTTTAAAGGTGAGTTAAAATGAGTTAAAGGATGACTCAACCCCTGAATATTACTGTTATTTATTATTTACTATTTTTACTACATATTATTTACAACTTACTACATATATTTTATATAAATTGTATCACTGGATTATAACTTCCTTTTTGTATAAATAACATTTGTTTTTACATTTTGTTTATTAATTCTATTTTATATTTTAAGTTTCCCTTACATGAAGCATGTCTTCTAGCCAGCCAGACCTCTTTATCCTCTTGTCTTCTTGCACTTTTTCCTGTGCCTGGGATGTGGGTTCCTTCTTAACTCAAGGCTCTTACCTTTTCCCACGAGCCCAGGGAAATCCAGGCCAGCCTCCTGCCTTTCCCCTCCTTGGAATCCAGAAATGGATTCAGCGCTGGGCCAATTTGGTGGGGCCATAGGAAGCAGAATAGTAGGAAAAAAGGGCTAGAGTTGCTCTCCAAGCATGTAGCTCTTAGGGCTGCTCACACCCCATTAGAGATATAATGACATTTAGCACAAGCCCTAAGGGTAGTGCTATGTGGGGTTGGGAGCCTATGAGGTGGCTCTTTTTCTACTGAATTGAGAGTGATCACCTTCAAGGTCCCTTTGTGACCATCTACAATTTTCTGAGCCTGTTGGCACCATGGAATCAAATCATCATATGATGAATTATATTCATCTCAGCCCCCCACACCCATGGCCCTAAAACTATCAAGGCAACACATTCCCTTCCACCAAATTAGCCTTTGTGATCACCTGTGCAAAGAGCATGCAACTCTGCTCTGTCTGCTTCCACTCAGGGCACAATGCTCCTCCCAGCCTTGCCTCACTATAAGGACCAGCACTCCTGAGGTCTCAGATCTGCTCCCTTGGCCCACCTGTTCCCTAACCAGGGTCCACACGTTTCCCCTCAAGTCCTGGGCATCCATCATTCAGCCCCAGATCAAATGAAATCCCTGAGGACTAACCATCACCATCAATGTTGCACAATTAGGGCAGAATTCGATACAGCTTGGTCAAAAATACCTCCAAAATTGTGGAGATTTTTTTTTCACTGATTCATGAGATAAATCTTTCTTGAAGAACTACTTTATGCAAGACCTGGAGCTGGGTTCCTAGGATACAGTAATTGATACATGAGTTTTTCCTTTCACAGGGCTTGTAGGGGGCCACAGTGGACAGCAAGGAGTGGCTTGAGAGTATTTTAGCCTTCACAATCATCATTCATCTCTCTCAAAGCAATCCCAAGTAAGCATGCAGCCCAGAGCACAGCGTGATCTGCTATGCAAACACAGCCTCAAGACCAGCTCCTAGCCCTTCCCTTCTAAACAAAAGGCTGCCCTTCAGTCCCATCCTGGCCCACTGCCAGTGCCTGTAGAATTCATTCTTTAATCATAATTGTGATAAGTGCAAGGGGGTCTAAGCACAGCTTCCTCATCTTAAAAATAGTAATACCCACCTCATAGAGTTGTTGTGAGGATTTAACAAATTGGAATTCTCAGAAGGTGCCTGTCACATGGTGTTAGTTGTTATTATTGTTGTTGTTTTAGTACTATTTATGATTTATTATCGTTTTACATAGGAGGAAACTTGGCCCATCCTGTGTGATCAGAAAAGGGGCTTCCTTGAGGATGTGACATCTGAGCGGATCTCTGAAAGATAATTATCAACTGGGTAAGGGGTGGGGAAAGGGATTCTGGGAGGCATCCTGGGCAGAGCCAACAGCCCGGGCAAAGGTCCTAAAGCAGAAAGAAGCAGGGCCTATCAGAGGCCACAGGGCAGATCACACAAGCAGTGTTAAGAATACTGCTTGGTCATTATCCTGACACTAGTGGGAGTCCACTGAAGGTTTTAAAGCAAGAGACTTGCACAATGCAGTCTGCATTTAGAAAGATCACTCTGGTCGTAGTTTGGAAGCTATTGCAAAGGTAGAAGAGTTCCCAAAGGAATAAAAGGCAACCTTGGACTTCCCTCATGGCACAGTGCTTAAGAATCCACTTGCCAATGCAGGGGACGTGGGTTCAAGCCCTGGTCCTGGAAGATCCCACATGCCACAGAGCAACTAAGCCTGTGCGTCATAACTACTGAGCCTGTGCTCCAGAACCCGCGAGACACAACTACTGAAGCCCGCGCACCTAGAGCCCATGCTCCGCAACAAGAGAAGCCACCGCAGTGAGAAGCCCACGCACCACAACGAAGAGTAGCCCCCGCTCACCGCAACTAGAGAAAGCCCGCGTGCAGCAACAAAGACCCAATGCAGCCAAAAATAAATATTAAAAAAAAAAAAGGCAACCTTGTACTCTTTGGCCCATTGTACAAGGGTAATCACCAGGTCACACAATCAACCTCTCCCCAACAGCAAAACCTCTCTGGTTTTTTGTCTGAGGGATGGCATCTACTTTCCCTCATCAGACATTTATCCTGACCAACCGTGCCAAGTACTTTTCTCCTGGGCCTTGTACCTGGCTGGCACTAACTCACTGGTTGGCTGAAATCAAATCCCCTGTTCAAATGGGCTCAACTCTCCCTTTCAGGGCTTGGTAAGTTTAGTGCTGGCGTCTAAGGAGAAACCTTAAGGTGGGGAGAAGGAGAGACCAAGTGTGAGATTTACCTGGCTTACTCGACCCTGACCAGTGTCCACACATGCATGAACTTGGTACTGTGAAAGAGTGAACACCTGTTCTTGTACCTGCCCAACCTCCCACAAGGCTCTGTTGGTATCGAGCACCTCCCACCACCCAGCCTTAGCTGATGGGTCTAAGAGTCCCGGTAGAACCCAAGCTGAGCCAATCAGAGCTCTTCTCTGGGATTTGGAATTAGAACCACCAGTCTCCAGATCAGTTGTGCTGCTCACTTGCAAGTAGGAAACAATACAGGAACTGACAGAGATGCTCCTTTTATACTAATCCTATCGTCATTAAAATTCTTATATTTTGTTAATCATCTCTGAAATATTACATTAAAATATTATTTATCTTGATCATCTAATTTTTTGATGCCCTCTTAAATTTTGCACCTCACTCCGGTCTCAATTCTGTCTTCAGTCATGTGGATTAGGAAACCAAGAAAACAATTCTGCAGGAAAGAAACAGCAAAAGAAGCAAGTGTACAGAGAAAAAGTTACAGGCAAGAGATGGAAAGAGAGGACATTCTCGATTTTCCATGCATTCTTGCCTCCGGGAGTACATGAAACAACCTAGATTTTTATAATAAATTCCTTGTTTTATTTAGGCTAACTCAGCTGAGGGTTAAAAGATTCCCAAGAAATTCAATTAGCGTCCTACCTAAGATTTTGTTTGTGAAGAAACGGGGGTGGGCGGCTCTGCTGCTTTAAAAACACACAGAGATGCACATATTCGCTTATTATGAGCTTATCTGAAAACTTAACCACCGTTTAAACTTTAAATCTTGCTTCTATGAGAAAATGCACTCCAAGAACTCCCCCGAAAACAAGGGTTTAGATAACTAATGTTCACATTTCGATGACATTTCATGCTGTTTCCCCTACATTCTTTAAAAGGCCAAGCTCCTGGAGACTCAATTTTAACTGCTTTTTTACACAAATTCATTAAGAAGAGGCAAAATAAAAGGTTTATGCCTGTGGCTTAGTGGTCAACCACCAAATATACAAAATATTATTTTCGTAAACAGAGAATTTACTGACTTCACTAAATATCATTCAAAGGCAAGAAATATATTTATTAAAATAGTTAAGAAAACGTATGTTAAAATTTTAAGTATCTTTTGATCAGCGTTTTAGCTCAGCTTAATGAACTCGAGAAGGGAGTAGGGGATTTTCCTCTGCAGCATAACTACTATAAAAGAACAAGGTAGGTAGAATTCTTTCTATTTATCAGAGTAGAGTTTGGCTGTGGTACTTCTCAAAAGATGTAATGTCCCCCCAAAAGACTGGTAACACAAATATCAGTCTTTGTGGTTAAAAAAACATAAAATAAAACAAATATTTTATGAAATGGAGCCATGTTCACATATCAACTTGCTGTCATGATAGGTGGCCCACCCTGAGCCACCCACTCTGGGCTAGTTACTTACCTTTGTCAAGTCTTTTTTTTTCACTTTCTAAATATACAGATAATAGCACCTCCTCACAGAGCTGTACGATACATGGAACATACCTAGCTCAAAGACTGATACATCACAGGCTCTCAGTAAACATGAATGTGTCTCCTTTTATTACACGTACAAATATGAATCACACAGTGATTTGCTTAGGTGACAGGTATGTAGGTGAATTTTTACTTTTGTGTCATTTTTTTTGCTAATGTAGTTCACACGCTAAGTACTAATTTTTTTTTTTTTAATGCCAAAAACATCAGCAACCCTCCCAGGACTGTTCTCAGTGCAATGATTCAGGCCCCTACTCTAAGCCCTCCAGCTGAAGCTTGCACTCACCTCAGGAAACACAGCAAACATTTCTCAAAACTATAGCAATTCTTTTGCATAACTGAAATTATTCACTGGCCTCACACTGAGGAAATGCTTGTTAGTGGAATTCCCTCTTTCACCGGTGAGTTTCTTTTCAAATATAACCTGTTTGGTATGTATGACTGATGAGGTTTAACCTTTATAGTTTTTATTTTTATTAAGATGTTTCAAGCTTGTCAAGGCTTCACCTAGACAAATTTTTGAAGTGAACATTAAAAATATAGTATTTTCAAAGAAAAAATTATTGTATTAAGCCATAATAGTATGAAAGGGAAAAAAGAAAAAGTGTCTCATAGGTCAAACTTGATTACATGCAAAGAAAGACCAGATAGACTAACGCAGGTTAACATGATCAACAAACATAAAATACTAAAAAATTAATTATTGGATGTATACTAATAGATGAGAAACTGGTTAATTCTTGCTATTCTCATATATTTGTTTAATAACGTTTCAGTATTACATTCCCTTTAAAAACACTTGATGATTTTTTAAAATATTAGTTATTCATGATCTCAGCAATTCATAGTAATTAAGGGGAAATAGCACCACGTTTTAAGCAGCGTTTTAAGCAGACAAAAGTAAAATGCAAGAGATACAGAGGTGGTTTGCAGGACGAAAGCCCAGAGATTTTTAAAAAATGAATTATAGGGATAAGTCTTGACCATGAAAACTACCTATATTAAATGATTCAATATACTTAAGGCTTGTTGATCCCAAACAACAAATTACATAAAATTAATATATCTTGAAAGGAAATGTTGCTTCTAAGCATAAAAGAATTAGAACACATGCAATAGGCCCAATCATTATTTATTTATGTATTACCTATGGTGATAATTTATCTTTAATTCCGATTATTTCATAAATTGGTGTATTTTTAACACCAGTAAATTAGTATATTTTAACACCAGTACACCATCATGTGGTGTGCAATAAGTGATATTAGTTATCCCTTTAGTCTGAAAGGCAAATATTCAAGGGAACCCCATGGCATACGTTCCTGTATGGAACATCATTCCTAAAGGTTAACAAGGATGCCTGCCCTTTCAGAGAGTGAAAACATCTAAGCTCTCCCTCCAAATAAAAAAGACGTGAGATCACTTAACTCTAACAGGAAAGGTCCAATGTGTAACTAAAGCACAGTTTACTACCTGAACAGAAATTTAGGCCAAAAGAACACAACTGTCCCATTCTTACAAAACCCTATAACCCTGTTAATATATAAGAAAAAAGACATAATCATTCAGAATATATTCCTGAGATCATAACGTTAAAGCCTCTCTATTAAACAGCTGCTATTCTCTTTTAAGTTAAAAGTTTAAATTATAAATAATAACCACTTTACCTACTACCATGAGCCACACTTTCCTTTGAGTGCTATTACACTAAGAGGCACTTCACATGCATGCTCTCATTTAATCCTCACAACAACCTGAGGTAGAAGATATTATTATTTTCGTTTTATTAGGGATAAGTAATTCACAAAAGGCACAGGACTAGGAATTGGTAGTGTCAGGGATCAAAACTGTTTGACTCCAAAGCTTATACTCTTAATTATTCTGCTCTAATCCCAAATTTTATAATAAATCATAAAACTACTACTTTTGAAGGCATACTAAAATCAAAATATATAGATTATGTGAAAATTACAGAAGAAATATAGCAAGTTCTTCTTAACAACATAAGCCACAAATAGGTATATAACGATACCTATTTCTTATAATTCTATGAGAGGGGAGAAAAATCAGGAGGCAAAAGGTTAGATATCTTTTTGCAGCTGGATTTCACCAAAGGTCACCAGGACACACAGCCAGTATAAACTGGCCCAGCACAATAATCCCAGATAAACAGGTGTTTATAATAGGGAGAGAGCAAACTCTTTTTAAATTATGGAAAACATGGAATCATCAATTGTTTTGAATAGGGTGATATGAAACCACACGTCTCATAGTTAGGAAAGGAGAGCCAATATGCATGGATTCCATGAAAGCTCGTGCAGCAGAGCTTCGAGGTCTCCTATACTATTCTATTTACCACTTTACATACTTGAAAGCACCTAGTATAGTGCTTGGTACACAGTGGTGCTCAATAAACATTAGTTTGACTCTCCTTCCTTGTTTCCTAGATAAAAAGATAGAGGGCACACTGTGCAAAAGTATAGATAAGAGCATAGCTGGAAGAGAAACTGAACAGGTTGGATGACAGTCAGCCTCAGGTAGAATCTGACAAGATGAGGTTAACAGGGCCCAAGAAATGCTTCTGTATTTCATTAAAAAAATAATTATCAACATGGAGGAAGTGTAGCTTAACAGTCACATGAGGCTTTCTAAAAAACCCTAGGAATTTGCACGACTATGAATAGTTGTTATATTTTCAATAAATAAAGTATTTATACGGCAACAAGAGAAAGATGAATGACTCCACAGGAAATAACGGACAAAAAGCATAAATAGGTAAATCACCAAACTAGAGATATAAAGGAACAGTAAACATAAAAATGTTCACTCTGGTTAGTAATAAAAATGCAAACCATTCCAACCATTAACAGCCAATTCCTTCTAATCACATTGGCAAAGAATGATGATGGCCAATGGGAACAAGGAAAATGACACTCATATATGCAGGCAGGTATGTAAATTAGTACAGTCATTTGAGAAGGCAATTTGTAAATATGTATCAAAGGCCTCAAAATGGGCAAACCCTTTGATCTAGAAATTCCACATCTAAAAAATCTACCCTATGGAAATAATCAGAGAAGTGTACAGAAGTATATGTGCAAGGGGGTTCACTGGAGTGTTGTTTATATGAGCAAAACATAGAAGCAATCTGTATGTTCAGGATGAATTAAATAGCGTATATCTTTCAATGAAGAACCAAGCAGTAATTCAAAATGACTCTGGAGAAATATACTTATTAACAAAACATACATATTTTAAGAGAGAAGTAATAAATCAATATGTATTGTATTGTGTAAAACCACTTTTGTAAAAATACATATTTTAGGTGTCAATAATTATTATCACCATGTGAAAGTTTTTTTAAATTTTGGTTACCTGTGTTTTCTAATGTTTCTACAATAACCTTGTACCTTGTATGTGTGTAATTAAAAACAAGGGTAACAAGAAAAGGAAGTTTCAATTTGTGTCCTATATCCAGCACTTACCAACCACATAACTTGAGGCAAGTCAGTAAATTCCAAGACTCAGTTTCTTCCTAAAGTTGGCATAATGATAAACTATACCTCTCCTGGCCAGTATAAGAATAAAATTAAAAGCAAAGGCACGTTGAAGTTATAAAGTACTTGATAAACATTGGTTGTTATTACTAGTTGACAGAAAGTCCAATAAAAGACAACCCTACAAAGAAGCTGGGAAAATAAAAACTGACTCTCGGATGACGTTAAGAGAAATGTGGTGGAATGCTAGCGCTCCTGCACCTGCACAGGTCATCCCGTGTGTGGCCGTGCAGCTGTTTCTGTGTCATGTTAAAGAGAAGGGCTGGCGAAGATGAAGATGATAGGACAACCTCTACTAAGCACCTGCTAAGTGTTCAGCACAGGAATTGCTTTCCATACCTTATTTCATCCATTGCGTCCTTTACTATTCTTTCTTATGGAGTAAAATATTAAAGCATCAAGAAGTCAAGTAATTTGTTAAAAGCCACACAACCAGTTAGTGGTGAAACCAAGCTTGGAACCAAGCTTAGCAGACTAGCTCCAGAGTCCACACGTTCAGCACACTTAACACTAATGAAGGGAACATATTCCAGGCTGCAGTCACATCCTCAAGTGCTGAAAACATCAGCACCAAGAGCCACAGGCCCCTAGTACCAGGGCCAGAGAACCAAGGAAAAATCAACTTTCTCTGACTCAGTACAATGTTCCCAATAATCTAAGATGCCCAATGAGCAAACAAGTAACTATGCAAAGTAATAGCTCCCTCACTGGAAGTCAAAAATGGGACCATAACACATTCAAGGTTGTTCTGAAGGGAACTCAAATGGCCCTAGGCCTGCATGACCCATAGAAGCCAACAGCTGGGGGTCAGTACCTGCAACCACCACTAGCTGGTGTCCCCCTCTGAGGTCCCCGCTATGGGCTGAACTGGGTCCCCCCCAAATTTACATGTTCCAGTCCTAACCCTCAGTCCCTTAGAATGTGACTATACTTGGAGACAGGGCCTTTAAAGCAGTAATTAAGGTAAAATGAGGTTATATGGGTGATCTCTAACCCAATATGACTGGTGTCGTTATAAGAAGAGGAGATAGGACACATGCAGACAAAGAGGAAAGACCATGTGAGGACACAGCAAGAAGGCAGCCACCTATAGGCCAAGGAAGGAGGCTTCAGAAGAAACTAACCCTGCCTACACCTTGATCTCAGACTTCTAACTTCCAGAACCAAGAAAAAATAAATTTGTAAGTCACCCAGTCTGTGGGGCTTTGTTATGGCAGCTCCAGCAAACTATACGGCCCCCAGGGGAGGACACAGCCCAACAGGAGCAGGTCCTTGCCCTGGCTGCCCTCTGGCTATCGCTCTGCTCCATGATTGAAATCAGTCTTTTCTAGCCACAGCTGACATGGCCTGCCAGTCTCCTCCAAGCTTCTGAGGCTCACAGGCTGTTCCAGGCCCGCTGACCACCCTACCTCCAGGTTTGGGGTAACTGGTGCTTTGCTCAAAGCTGGATCACAGGTGACTCTAAGAAATGTCAGCCTCGGAGGACCCATGGGGTCTAGACAAGCTGCCTCTCTACCACTGCCCCCTTGAGCATCAGGCTCCTGGCTTTCACATATCCAATGAGTGCTCACTGTTGCTAAATCTCACCACTCTGAGAGGAAACTTCCTAGGGATATAGTTTGTTCGTTTTACAGGAGCGCTCTCCTTCCCACGTTGCATAAGTACTGCAGGGGCCCAAGCAGAGAGGGATGAGGTCCAGAGTGTGGAAGCACAGCCTGGTCATGTGCTGAAGCACCTGCCACCTCCCCGGACTCTGACTCTGAGGCCAAGCTATGTGCACCTGTGAGCCTTCCACAAAACTTCAGGTGATTATTTTCCTCAGGTGGGCTTCCACCAAACTCCCATGGGTAACCCCACCAGTCTGTCACTAACAACTGCAACTGTCTGCAACCTTTCCAATGTAGTCCTGAGCTAGATCCACCCACACAGGGAAGGGGGAATATTGCCCATCTCCATATGCTGGGGGATGTGGAGACCAAGCCCCAGACAAGACACCTGGGTACTTGGCAGTCAAATGAATGCAGGCAAAAGCCCTTAACCATCTGATCATTTCAATGCTCTGCTTAAAACTGCTGTGACAAAAGTCAAATTCCTTAAAATGGTAACCCCACCAACATTTCCAGCCTTCTGTTCTACCACTTGATTTCTTGTTTCCTGGTCACAATCATACAGATCCACTCATCCACACTGAGCTATTCACCCCCTTCGGGATACTGGTACCAATCATCTTCTCTGCCCAGAACTTTCTATATCCTCTTTGCCTGATTAGCTCCTATGTATCCTGCAAGTGCCAGATGTCACCTCCTCTGGGAAGCCTTCCCTAAAACCCCCATAGGTCTGAGTTTGTTACTCTCCTACAAGCTCCAATAATACCTATACGTTCACACTCACAGCATAATTAGCACTCTATGTAATTACTTGTTTGGGGAAAGGGGAGGCAGAAGCTATTAGCTCAGCCTCATTTCCACCCCTAATTCCACCCCAAGACAGTAAGCTCTTTAAATAGGGTGACCATCCTGGGGTAGCCACAGTTTTGTCTATTTTCCCAGCGCAATTACTAATTGCACCCTCCGTTTGTTTTCTTTGGTTTCCCAGTTTGGATCATAAATGATTTGGTCACCCTGTCTATATAGGCAGGATCCACATCTATCTTGCTCTCTGTCTTGAACCCACGGACTACCATTATTCTCACAAAATCCCCAAAAGCAGAAAAAGCAAAAGTATGATGTACCTCTGTTTTAGAATGAAGAGCATGAGACTGTAATGCCAGCTTATTTGCATATATTAAATCATAATGTTTTAGTTTATATTATCAAAATGCATACCCCAAAAAAATTCTGCACTGAATATTAAAAATTCCTCTAGTGAGAACGAGGATGAAGTATCTAGTCACCCTCATGAATATAGCTGGAGACCTTGGGAACCAAACTAAAATATAATGTTTAAGTCAGTTCTTCCAGTCACATTAACACACCCCTTTTCAGCTCTTACTTTAATTTTTAGCTCCATCACTCCTCTATGAATAGAAACATAAAATGCTTGGATCAGTTACACAGTCTTGTCAAAATAACCTAACCTGCAATTATAACATCCTAAGGTGCTTTTTTAAAATGTTGCCATGAAAACTTTTTCATTAAAGAATTTCTTACAGCTCCCAGACCACTGAAAATTAAACAATCCATTTACATCTTTATAGATGACAAAAGGTAGATCTTGAGTGTTTTGCTATATAAAAATTATCTGTATGACAACAACATTATTGTATGGAAAAAATCAATGTGCTACATTTATGTGATTATTTTATTTCATTAGAAAATTCTGTATAAAAAAGTTATTAATCAGCAAATGAACATTCTTCTCTGATTAATGATTGCCTTCTAACGAATAGAAAATATACAGTTTATAGTTCTCTAATCTATGATCTAGATGTAATCCTAACTCCATTTTCAAATAGAGAAACGGTCTTCTTGTTAAATTTTAAACCATGGACTCTTCATTCATTCAGATATTTACTAAAGGCTTAATATATTTCCAGCAATCACTGAACAAGATGTGATGACAGACACGAAAGAATTAAAAATAGTCTCTGCCCTTCAAATAGCTTGTAATCTGCAAGTAAGGCATAACATCCACATTTGCATCACCCTAATAGTACAAGACATTCTGCATTTTCATCAACTGAGAGAGTTACAATTTTTTTCTCATTTTAAAATTTCTAAAATTGAGGCTGTACCTTAAATCAGTTGCTGATGTACTGAAAAGCTGATGTGTATCTTACATCTGCAAGAAGCATTAGAACTGGGGAAGCACCATAGTTCAAGTGCCTAAATAAGGAGACTAGGATTATGTGCAATCTTACATTTAATTCTTACATTGATCTAGTATTATCAGAATTAAATGAGTCCATTTTTTTCAGAAGAAAAAGCAGAGGCCCAGCAAGCTGAAATGCTTGAGGTAAAAAAAACTGGGAACTGGTGAAGCCGAGACTCAAATCCAGCTCTGTTACATTCTGCTGCATCACATCGCCCTACCAAAGGCAAGATGGATGTCGGTGAGCACAGTGGAGGAAGGTTAAGTGGAGGAGCACTGAAGGATGCAGAGAGAAAGGAGGAGGCTTTCCAGATGAAAAGTACAACACCCTGAAAGCTACAGGGGCTTCCGAGTTATACTCTTGTAAAATAAGAACTCTGTACCATCTGGAGACGCCATGTAGACATGTATTCAGTCTGCCATCTTTTAACAGGAAGCCCTTTCGGTAAGTTCTATTTTTATACCCATTTCCCTGATTGGGAAATCGAGGTTTAGAGAAATTAAGTAACTTCATGAAGGTCACACAACCAGTATGGGAGCTGGGGTGAAAACCTAGCTAGTCTATATCCAGACCCACTCTTTTCAACCAGTAAGCTATCCTGCATCTCCAGCTAGTACAG
Source organism: Grampus griseus (assembly GCF_964374135.1). Lineage (NCBI taxonomy): Eukaryota > Metazoa > Chordata > Mammalia > Artiodactyla > Delphinidae > Grampus > Grampus griseus. The sequence goes on along the minus strand of NC_139007.1, from coordinate 28,675,031 downwards.
GGTTCTTATTTTACAAAAGTATAACTCAGAAGCCTCCATATCTTTGCATGTGTTGCACCTCTCATCTGGAAAGCCTATAACAAACATGCTCATTCTCTCAGACAAAATAGCTGGTTTTCCATGAAAACACAGATCTGACCGGGCTGAATAACAAAGAATTCCTCTAACCATTCACTAAGCATCTTCTCTCTCACTCATTCAACATTTAAACTGCATTTACCATACGCCAGGAATGCATATAAAGGAGTAAGATTAAAATGACTTTGTAAACCCAAATGTCTGGGTTTTTTTTTTTTAACATGACAAGTGATAAAAGCTATCACTTCTTAAAGCATACTTTTCTTTTTAAAAAGACACGTAAGGTAGAAGAAAGGACGTGGGCATGAGGTTAAGTTCCTTCAGCTGAGTTGAGCTACTCCTTAAATGACATCTTAACTGTGAATTATAGGGGTAGGGACCATGTCCCACTCATCTCTGTTAGAAGGAGCTTTGTTCCCAGAAGACTTGCTAATAAATGAATTGTTTATAAATAGTTCTTGTTTAGGGAGTTAATGCGCGTTTATCACAAATGCAGAAGTTCCAGACCTCTCCAAAAACACTTTTCCATGTCATTATAAAGGCACTCCAAGCCTTTTACAAAATATGCACATAATCCTAACCACTTCAAGATATCGAAACGAGAAAGATATCCAAATTTCAATTTCATTTAAATAATTAGTGTCACTTTAGTGACAACTTTGAACAAAACTGTGATGCGACAGAGTCAATGCGCGTTTGGTTTGAGGGGTCAGGGAAAGCCTCCAAAGAAATGAAGTTCACCTAAAACATCACTTAATCATACAAACGACAAAATACTAAAGAATATTCCCAAGTCAGAGACAAGAAAGTTTTCCACATTATGTTTTGTGATTTGAGACATGTTTTGAATTGCTCCATGACTTTTTGGCATGAGTCAGAAGAAGAGGAGGAGAGTGGAGTCTGTTTTCTTGGCTCAGTCAATAGGCTTGGGTGGGCTCAACAAGTGGGAGGACAAATCTCAGAAGAGTGCGGAGGAGGTAGAGGGGAAAAAAAAAGGCTGTCAAATCCATCATGGTTGATATTTCACAATGACTGAAGTAGAATCCTTTCTTTATCAATCCTAATTTTCCCAATGCACAAAATCTAAGATCACATAATTTTTAAGTGTATTTTCTAATGGAGACAGTATTGCCCTCTGGTGATAGTCTACCTATTTATAGGATATACTGTAAATAGTGCTACATACTATTAGTGAAAACAACATCATCATGTTTATGTCATGAAGCAAGCACACTATAATTATATCCCATGGTTTCAATAATTGTGTATAATAGAAAAATGGACTTGCCCACGTACATCACAAAAACTTTAAGTCCCAGGAACTATCTAATGTCTTCGTTAAATATTTTTTATCCACGTACCGTCAAAAACAACAACAACTTTGGGTCTCTCTGGGGAAACTGCTAAGAACGCCACCTATAGGAACCTACCAAGCAGAGAATAGGAATCCAACATCAAGTCTGAGATAAAGATGAAGTAACTTTCCCAAGGTCAGTGAGCTAGTAAGTGACAGAGCCAGGACTGAAACCCACGCAAGTCTGACTAGAGTTCACACCTCTCATCATAGGCCATGTTGTCTCCAGAATTAGCAACACAGAATAGCTGGACTCCAGGGATTTCTACTAAGCAAAACCTCTTTCATAATTGCTCAATAATTTCCAAGATGTCAGCTATCACAGATAATTTTCTGGAAAATATTCAGTACAACCATTTCTCTTGTGAACCTTCTAAAATCTGGTCTTGGGTTCTAGAAGGCATTTAGCACGAGGATAACTGTGCAAATATCATAATTAAACTGGTTTCAACTCCCACCTCACTAGCAATGTGACGTTGGGCAAGTATGTAACCCGTCTGTGTCTCAGTTTCCTCCTTCTGTAAAATGATGTTAACACCACCTACCTCACAGCATAGTTAGAGGGGTTTAAAGAGTCAATATAAGTATTAAGAACAGTGCTAAGAACATAAAATCAACAAGTTTTAGCTGTCGTCATTATAACACCAGAGTGAAAAACACTACAGACTTCAACTCTATCATACCTCCTCATCTGTACTCCCAAATTACTGCCACTCTATATACTAAGGCATAAGGTAAATAAAAGCCTTAGAGAAGGTGCTGTGATAACCCTGTAAAGACACCTGGAAGACATTGCTCATGACTTTCATTTTGCAGTGTCCTTTTCAATGAGAGTCTTGAGAGGGATTTCTTTCTGGTCCTAGTATAAAGAAATGAATTGTACTGATGCTCCAGAACAATTGGTTTTGATTTTTACTATTTACTCATAAATGCTTTAAATCAAGTAACTAATCAAGCTTCACATTTTACAAAAACTGCCAAGAACATTTAGAATGAAACATATTCCCCCTCTTAGTAAGTATCAAGAACCTAATGGTATGTGCATTTTTCTATAATTGCTCTTGGTTCACTGAATGGCCATTCCCTTTCTTTTTACTTTGCCAGCCAATTCACATTTAATTTTTTTTTCTTTTGAATAACCAAGGTATGAGACAAAATGTCTGGAGGAATAGGAAAGGAAATAAAAGTAAGAGTGATGATCTCATTTGGATCTTCTAGGTCTGTACGAGCAGGGTTGGCATCTGCTTCTGAGCTAAAGGCTTAGGAAGGGCAAAAACATAAGTTAAAAGTCACAGATTTGGAAGTGGTCTGCCACAAGCATGCCCTCACCCATAGGTAATCTGCTCGACGATCAATCTCAGAAAGGAATTCTCCAGGCCCCTATGCTTCACTGTCCATTCCTCACAAAACAAAACACATATAATTCCAAGTCCATAGGCAATGAAACGACAGATTCTTGACTTACTAATCAACAAGTATTTGCCGAGTGCCCACCATGTTTCAGGCATTTTTCCAGGCACTTGGAATATATTGGCAACTGGAACAGACAAAATGCCTGCCCCATTGAGCTTAACTTCTACATGAGAAGACAAACAATAACCATGGCAAATAAGCAAATTATAGGGTGTGTCAGGGAGTGATAAGTGCTATGAAAAAATCAAGCAAGCTAAATTGGATCTGGGTGAAGGAGTCACGTAAAAAAAAAATTTTTTACCAGAAACTGAAAATAGATACTATAATAATTTTGAATGGTTACATTGGTTAGAATGATACATATGAATTTTTCAAAATAAACTTTTTGTCCTAAACTCACATTTTAAATGTTTGAAAATTTAACTCTGTTGATGTTTCTTCAGTAAAGTAAATACGTTTTCATAAAACAAAATAAATCACATCTTATCATTTGTATGAACCCTTTACTTCCCAGCCACTTCAGCAAAAACTAGGATTCCAGAAACTGTTACATAACGTTTCCTTTCTGGTCTTGCACCCACAGCCATAACTTTGGAAACTCCAAGTGCAAAGGGAAGACAGGTCATCAGTTTCAGTGTTTGTCTCACTGGCTCTCAAAAACATAACCATCCTCTCAGCCGCCGTATTCTCACTTGTCCACTATGCAAAAATGCCCACTGCTGAATCTACAAATGCATACCCTAGAGGGCACAGGCTGATGCTAAAATCACCAACAATGGCAGTAAAGCCCATGACAGCCCTTAGGTGCCACAAAGACACTCCTCTGAAGGAGTCACTGCCCAAAAGTACCCTTTCCTAAAACGACCACAATTCTAAGTGCTAGCACTGCCCACTACTCCAATGCTACCATGTACTCAGGATCCCTTAGGGGTTTGAAACAATGCGTTTTTATCTTTCTTGCTCTTTGTAAAGTACCCCTCTTTTTCTAGGACTTGGGCTTGAGGCCAAGTGGACTTGGGCCAGGGGACAATCTGGTGGCAGACACTGTGGTGTATGTGGATTCAAGCTTTTGCTCTGACACTGGCCCACTGGGCGGGAACTAAGCTTGTTAAGCTTTGATTCTTTCCAGATGATCTGTGATCTCCAGAAGAGCTTGCCCGACAAGTTCTCCAGACATGCTTCAATCTTAGGGTACATCCTGGGATTTCTGATCTATGGGAGTTGTACGTGGGCTTCCAGTTCTTTGGGAGAGAAGCATAGTTATAGGTTATATGGCATCAGGTGAACTTTGGAAAGTGTTGGAGTTGGCCCTGCTATGCACTGTCTACAGCCAGCACAAAGAGCTGGCACAGCAATGTGCTGACATAAGGGGGTTAATGACTGGAAACAGCAAACAAAAATGAAGCATGGGAAACTACATCAAATTTCTCAAGGAAATGCCTTCCAAATTAAAATATTTGGGGTAGTTTATGATAAGAGATCTACAAATTCGGTACAAAAATACTGGAACTATCCAATATAGGGCAGTCATATCCTATATGTGAAAAGAGTTATCAAAATAGTGTTAGGGTTTCCCTGGTGGCACAGTGGTTGAGAGTCGGCCTGCCGATGCAGGGGACACGGGTTCGTGCCCCAGTCCAGGAAGATCCCACACGCTGTGGAGCAGCTAGGCCCGTGAGCCATGGCCGCTGAGCCTGCACATCTGGAGCCTGTGTTCCGCAATGGGAGAGGCCACAACAGTGAGATGTCCACGTACCGCAAAAAAAAAAAAAAAATAGTGTTATATTCTTAGAGTTATCAATTTAAGAGTGAGAACTATAAGATACTGATGAAAGAAATCAAAAACAACACAAACAGATGGAGAGATACACCTTGTTCTTGGATTGGAAGAATCAATACTGTGAAAATGACTATACTACCCAAAGCAATCTACAGATTAAATGCAATCCCTATCAAATTACCAGTGGCATTTTTCACAGAACTAGAACAAAAAATTTTACAGTTTGTATTGAAATATAAAAGACCCCAAATAGCCAAAGCAACCTTGAGAAAGAAAAATGGAGCTGGAGGAATCAGGCTCCCTGACTTCCGACTATACTACAGTGCTACAGTAATCAAGACAGTATGGTACTGGCACAAAAACAGAAATATAGATCAATGGAACAGGATAGAAAGCCCAGAGGTAAACCCACACATATATGGACACCTAATCTACGACAAAGGAGGCAAGAATACACAATGGAGAAAAGGCAGCCTCTTCAATAAGTGGTGCTGAGAAAACTGGACAGCTACATGTAGAAGAATGAAATTAGAACACTCCCTAACACCATATACAAAAATAATCTCAAAACGGATTAAAGACCTAAATATAAGCCCAGACACTATAAAACTCTTAGAGGAAAACATAGGCAGAACACTTTGACATAAATCACAGCAAAATCTTTTTTGACCCATTCCTAGAGTAATGGAAATAAAATCAAAAATAAACAAATGGGACCTAATGAAACTTAAAAGCTTTCGTACAGCAAAGGAAACCATAAACAAGAAGAAAAGACAACCCTCAGAATGGGAGAAAATATTTGCAACTGACAAAGGATTCATCTCCAAAATATACAAACAGTTCATGCAGCTCAATATCAAAGAAACAAACAACCCAATCAAAAAATGGGCAGAAGACCTAAATAGACATTTCTCCAAAGAAGACATACAGATGGCCAAGAGGCACATGAAAAGATGCTCAACATCACTAATTATTAGAGAAATGCAAATAAAAACTATAATGAGGTATCACCTCACAGCAGTCAGAATGGCCATCATCAAAAAATCTACAAACAATAAATGCTGGAGAGGGTGTAGAGAAAAGGGAACCCTCTTACACTGTTGGTGGCAATGTACATTGATACAGCCACTATGGAGGTTCCTTAAAAAACTGAAAATAGAACTACCATATGACCCAGCAATCCCATTACTGGGCATATACCCAGAGAAAACCATAATTCAAAAAGACATATGCACCCCAATGTTCATTGCAGCACTATTTACAATAGCCAGGTCATGGAAGCAACCTAAATGTCCATCAACAGAGGAATGGATAAAGAAGACGTGCTACATATTTGCAATGGAATATTACTCAGCCATAAAAAGGAATGAAATTGGGTCATTTGAAGAGATGTGGATGGACTTAGAGACTGTCCTACAGAGTGAAGTTAAGTCAGAAAGAGAAAAACAAATATCGTATATTAATGCATATATGTGGAATCTAGAAAAACGGTATAGATGATCTTATGTGCAAAGCAGAAGTAGAGACACAGACATAGAGAATAAATGTATGGATACTAAGGGGAAAAGGTGGGGGGGTAGGAATTGGAAGATTGGGATTGACATAAATACACTATTGATACTATGCATAAAGTAGACAACTAATAAGAACCTACTGTATAGCACGGGGAGCTCTAAAATGGGACCTAAATGGGAAAGAAATCCAAAAAAGAGGGGAGGGACTTCCCTAGTGGTCCAGTGGTAAAGAATCCACCTTCCAATGCAGGAAACGCGGGTTCAGTCCCTGGTGGGGGAGCTAAGATCCCACATGCCGCGGGGCAACTAAGCCCCGTATGCCACAACTATTGAGCTCGCGCACCTCAATGAGAGAGCCTGCGTGCTGCAAACTACAGAGCCCACGCGCCCTGGAGCCCACGCGCCACAAGAGAAAGAGAACCTGCACACCACAACTAGAGAGAAGCCCAAGCACCTCAATGAAAAGATCCCACATGCCTCAACGACCCGATGCAGTCAAAAAAAAAACAAACAAAAAAGAGGGAATATATATATATATATACATATGGATGATTCACTTTGCTGTACGGAGAAAACGAACACAATACTGTAAATCAACTATACTCCAATAAAAATTAATTTTAAAAAATGATGATCAATCTTCCAATGAAGAAAATTCTATATGGCTATTAAAAGCATTTTTTTCCTTCTTGTGACTATTTATTCTTCTGATAAAGAGTAGATCCAGAAGATTCCACCAAAGAAGACAGTGTTTCTTATATTTTCCCCTGAATATAAGAAATGTAGCAAGGATATATTATAGAATTTTCTGCCACCTCGCGGATTTGGAAAGTGTTATGAAATCATAAACAAATCTTAGGTTCTAACCCAACCTCACAATGTATTATTTGTGTAACCTGGGTAAATCACTTGGGCTTTCTCAGCCAACATTTACTTCTACATAAGACAGGGGTAACACAACTCTTCCACATATACTTTCACTGACACTAAATGAAATGATGAGTTTGAAAGTACTTTCTACACAATGAGGTGCAATATAAGCAAACAACCTCATCAAACTCACTCTAGTCGATGTACTCATTCTGTAGCAGATGGGGCATTTATCTCATAATACCCTGAGAAAGCTAAGAAAACTGACTTTTTCACCCAAGACAGCATTCCTCCGGATCTTATTACATAATTCTATTTTGTAAAGAAGTGAAAAAAGACAACTGGTCAAACTCAAAGTTCATTATCTCCACAGAGCAATTTTAGCCAGAATATCTGAATAAAACAAGAATGAAAACATTCTATTATTGCCTAGGCCACTCTACATAATGCCTTTTTTCTGACACCTTGAATCATTGCTTGCCTCATAGGTAACATTTTCAATTATTCAAGCACTAGTTAATATTGCTGGTGTTGGCACGATCAGTAATTACTGTCTTTAATAATCACAGGCATCTGATTCCAGCTGCTCCCATCTTTGATATAACCATGAGCAACAGCCTGGTGGACAGGAACCGACAGGGAAAGAATACAGCCGGGGGCCAAGCTGATGCTGGTGGTGTACTAGCTTTCAGTGAGCTACCAGAGTCAGAAAGACATGATGTAAAGTGAGACCACAGATTAAGAAAGAATGAATGTCCTGGGAGTTTTGCACAAAATAAAACATTTTCTGAACATGAGAATGATTTTTGAATTTAGATCTGAAGAAGCTGGCTAAATAAATCATACCTTCAACAACCTTCTTTTGAGTAATTATAAAAAGAATTCATCTGCATACTCATTCCCCTGCCAGATATGACTTTTCCCTTCCCCAGATGGCTGGGGTGAGTGTCTGTGCATATGGCAAAGGAAAAACAGCAGGAGCTCCAAGTGCGTAAAAAGAAGTGAAGGCTCACAAAACATGTATGATATGAGACACCAAAGGGACTATAAAACCAAAGAAGACCAACCAATGAACGCAAAGCCTGGGAGACCCATGTCCTGGCCCCAGCTCTGTCTCCCTTGCACAAGCCAGTTTGCTTTTCTGGGCTTCTGCCTTCTCATGTGGACAGCAGTGTGATCCAACTATAATCAGTCTGGAGAATTCTCTATAGCCTATGTGAAATTTGAAATTATCCAATGTTGAGGGTCAGCAAAAATAGGTAAAGCAATGTCCCTCAGTATCCACGGGGGATTGGTTCCAGGACCCGCTGCAGATACCAAAATACACAGATGCTGAAGTCCCATAGTCAGCCCTCTGTATCTGTGGACACAGAACCCATGGATACAGAGGCCCAGCCTTAGAAGTAAAAATCATACCACCGCATGGATCCTGTGTGAACACCACCAAGAGACCCAGTCCTTTAAGAGCTGGCTCTAGGGGAATATGGAATCCGCATCTACCATAAATCAAATATATTTTTAGAAAAAAATTAATGGGGGAATGAGAATGTGTGTGCATATGTAGGGATGCATATGTGTGTGCAGATGTGTGTAAAGGTATGCATGTATGTGTAGGTAGATGTGTGGTGTGTGTGTAGAGGGGCGCATAGACAATCCGTCTCATTCCTCTGTTTCCCTTTTTGTCTATCGTCCCTCCTCTAAATCTCTGGCACTGAGTGCTAATTTAATTTAATTTTTAACCAAGGCATGTGGGCAAGGAAGACGTGAAAAAGGTTGCATATTTATTTCCCAGGCTAGCTCAGAAGCCAGTCTGCATTAGGGAGTGATTCTCTGTAGAATGGGGACAGTAAAGGATTAGTGATGTTGGTAGACAGGAAAATAGTGGCATCAGAATCACCTGAGTTAAGGCTTTTTCAATACCTCTATGCTTTCTCCTCTCTCTCTCCTTCCTTGAGATTCTCATATGATCCTGAAAGGACAGTCTGAATGCACCCACACATACACACACACACTCATCACAACTGCAAGTTACAGCTACTGGTTTGCTGAGGTGGAATAAAAGATGAAGGATTTCACCGTTAATGTCCCTTCCTGCTCTGACACTTTAGGACTTTGCTCCTACCATTGATATACCTTCTAATTAAGGAAACATTTGAGGTGACCAGAGAACAACAGAGGTGACACCACATAACTATGTAGAAAACTGAGTGGCAAATAGATGAGGACTTCTAAAATAACGAAATATATTGTACGGTAGAGCTAATCAGGAGTTGGTTTTTCATGGAGGAAATAGGCTAAACCTTGGTGCACAGCTCTTAGAATGAGAGGGACGTAAAGCAGCATGCCAGGGGCCAGGCATGTACAGGATCAAATATATGCAGGAGGGCACGATCTAGAAAGACAGTGAGGGGGACAGTGCCAGTGCTGGGAGTAGTGCCAGGTCGGGATGACTGGGATAAATGGGGCCAGCGGACCTTGGGCTGCAAATTGCAGGGCGCCAGAACTTGGAGCGGCAACTGTGGAATCACCGCTGGCTCTAAAGCAAGAGACCGCTAGAATAAAACATGTGTCTGAGGAAGCGACTTCAGATCCTGGTGCCCAAGACGGGTCAGAGCAGAAGGTTCTAACCTGGGATCCACGAACAGACTTCAAGTACTGGACAGCCCCTGCTGTTCTCTGCCACTCTTCTTCTGAATCCACATGCATACACGCATCTTGTACAGGAAAGAGGAATGTATTACATTCTCAAAAAGGTATGTGACAACCGCTTTCTCCATCCGACCCCCATCCCACCCACACACAACACAGGAAACCTGAGAATTCTATAGTGTTTGCAAATTTTCCTTGTGGGTGGGGGAGGTGCTTCTCCTGGTTCAGGTGGAGCAAATCAGTAAAGGGTAAAACAGAACAAGAGCAGCTAGTTGGCACCATCCCAGGTGATCCCTGTGTAGCAGAGGACGCAGCAGAGGCTCCAGAGGGGAAGCGTGAGAAGGCACTTTCCCAGGCTCACTTTTTAGGGAGGTGTTGATAAAAGGGGCATTCGTGGATTACAGAAAGTTGGCTACAACAGCAGTCTTATCCTGAATTGGTTTACGATTATCACCTCATATCAAACCTCTTTTGCATTACAAAGCCAGTTTCTCAGAGCTATAGTGTCACATAAAATGTGTCTAAGTCATTCAGGAAACTAATTTAAGGAATTAGATCAAGCATGGCTAATTCTTAATGGAGATACAAACAGGCTTCCAAAAAAAGAAAGCAAAAATCATCATATTTCTTAAATCAAGTATCAAAATCCACATTTGACCACTTCCACTTATTTAGTAGGGATATTTCTCAAAATCAGTATTTTAAAAACTAGAGTCAATCCAGGTTGAAAGAATAAAACATACCTTTTTTCACTATCTATTTTCTACCAAAAGCAGCGCTGACTTTTTGGGTACTTCAGTTAAATTTAGTTATTGGAACATATGAATCATAAAAGCTGTACCTTTAAAAGAGTTTTCAGGAAAAATTTATTTTTTGAAATTTCAACCTGGTAAGCAAACCTTTGAAAAAGACTTGAAAAATGTGTTTGCAAAAGTACAAAGGAAGAAGCAACACCTGAGAAAGTCTAGTGAGCTATGGGTGACACTCTAAATTCTAAGGTGTTAATTATCTCAGGTTTCCAGGAGGCTTCTGCCCTGAAATATGCTCGGTTTCTGATTGTGCAATTCACGTTTCTATTTTTGATTGTACATTCCACATCTTCTATTAAGCTTTCCCTTCTCTGAATTCCAACAACTTGTGCCTGTGCTAGGGACACTCACATTAGGTCTAGATGACAGTTATAGATATATTATAGTTATATCTTTCCTCTCTGCTGTTCTGTGAACGTATTCAGGACACGGAACACCTCTCACCCACCTTCCACGAAAATATCCAATAAAGTCTGCTGAATGAACAAGTAGAGAGAGTAGGTATGAACCTTACTGCAAACTCGTTGTGCAAAAAAATTAAAAGCTTATCTCCTTGTTTTCTACAACTCAAATTTAATTTCTATTCTATCAGTTGGGAAGCTCTGCCTTCTTGGGTTGCTCAAGCAGAGCATGGTTCTGGGATTTACATTGTGGTAAAGTTACGAGGGCTGGGCTGCCAGATGCCTCTGGTCTCCCAAGTCACCATGTAACCTTAGCTCAACTGTCATTAAATGCAATTATCATTTTCAGTCCTTGACTTACTGGGTATTGGCAACATCCAAAACGGATAAATGCTCTCTCCTTCCTGAATCTTGCTACTTCCTTGGCTTCTATGAGTCCATCCTCTCCTGGTTTTCCCCCTTCCTCTCTGGCTACACATTTTTTTGTGTGTTTTTTTGTTTTGGGGGGGGTTGTTTTTTTGCTTCTCCCTCTCTACCTCATCATTATGTGCTGTAGTTCCATGAGCTTCAGAGTTCACTGATCTACTTTATCTCTAGACAATTCCAACAACCCCTATTAAAAATTGTATCACAGGCCCAGAGTCTTCTATCATGTCCAAACATACAATAACCTCCTATTTGATATCTTAATTTGAACATCTTAAGACAGCTCAAATTTAATACTGCCATAACCACACGTAATTTCTGTAAGGCCAACTGGCCCGAAGCAGGGGAACACAATCAGATTCACAGGTTGCATCAGACCGAAACTCTCCGGACCACCCAGTTCCAGAAACTGACCTGGAGACTTTCCACCCGGCCCAGCCTTCCCGCCTTTCGAGGGGCGGGACTAACAGTCCCCCAGGATACCCGAAAAGACCACCAAATAAGGAATACCCTGCGCCCTCCCAGATTCACCACACCCCTTCCCCTTCTTCCCCTATAAAATCTTGCCCACCCCTCGCCCGGGTGCGACTTCTCTGGCCCCTTTCTCTCGGACCAGTGAACCTCGCCCGGGAGCGCTCCCTAATAAAGCTCACTTGAAGCCTTCCTCTGTTTCGCAGTGCCGTTTGTTAAGATCCGACCTTACAATTTCCTTCACCCATCCCACCCAGCCCCCAACAGTTCCTCTTCTAGAATCCCTTTCTTGATGAATTATACCAACATGCACCCAACTGCATGGAATGCCACCACCATGCAGTTGTATGGATTAGTGTCACCATCCATGCAAATGGTACCTCCACTCACACAGCTGTATGGAACGGCACCACCACCCCCACAGATGTAGGATTCACAGGGTTCTCTCTCCCTCATTCTCAATATCCAATCGAGCACCGAGATCTGAACATTTTACCTCTTAGCCCTTAAATGGTCTTCCCTCTTTCTCCCCACCTTCTTAGGCCAAGCTACTACCATCACCTCTGATCTGAAACAGAGCAATAGACAGCAACACCTTCCTACACTGATGAGTGCCTTCCTTCAATCAGAAGCCACTGTTAGCCTTCCAGGTCTGGTCACCCTTTGACTAAAACCCTTCCTTGGGAGTTTCCCACTGTTTTTAGGACAAAGATCCAGGTGTGGTCCTGCCCTACCCACGCTCCAGCATCATCTCCCCCCACACTCTCCCTGGCTCTCAGCACCCCACTGTACCTTGTTGTCACCACTGTTTTCCCCCAGCGCTGCGCTGGGCCTCTTTATATGAATTTTTTCCTCCTTTATTTGAAGCATTCTCCGCCCTCTGGCTTTCACCTCATTAACTCATCACATCCTTCAGACCCCCAACCCCACTTTCTCAGGGAAGGCTTCTGCACCACCACCTCAAAGCAAGTCAAACCCTTTTTACACTTTCATAACACCATGAACCTCCTATTCTCAGCATTTATTTCAATTGTAATTTTACCCATATTTGTGAAATCATTTGATGAGTGCCCATCACTTCCACTGGAGTGTCAGCTCCAAGACGACAGAGCTCTGATCTGTTTTCCTCACCACTGAATCATCAGCACTTGGCACAGAGCCTGGCATCCAACAGATGCCCCATAACTATGTGCCGAATGAGCATTCTTGACAGCACAGAATAATATTAATGAGAAAACTGGCGATGCTCTTATACGCAAAAACACCAATGGCAGCATATTGAAGAAACAACAACAACACAGGATCTTTTATAGCTTTCATCCTGAAATGAGAGCATAAGGGTCACACAGACCCACCAGGTGTGGCCCGTGAATCACAGCTGTCCTTCAGCATTAGACACTGAATACTGGAAAACATAGGTTGTAGTCAAAATAAAAGTGCCTACATTCTCATTACCCACACACCCAGGAAGAGGTGATAATGGGAAGAAAGACCTGCTCTCCCCAATAATAAGGGAGGAACCTTAGCTTCCAGGCCCTCCAGCCTCTGCTTAAGAATAATCATATAGTAGATAGCAAAACTTTACTGAGTGCCTACTTCCTGCTGGACAAGGTAACTTATATACATTATCGGGCTTGATCCACATAATTATACTGCAGAGTAGGTATAACTGTCTCCAGAATACAAAGGAGGATACTCAGGTTCAAAGAGATAAATAACTTTCCAAACAACTAGTAAACAAAAGAACCAGGATTCAACCTTAGGGCTCTCTTTCTCTAAAGGCATCCCACTGATGCACCCCACTGCCGCTGCCACACAAAGCAAGAAAGGCAGCTACAAGCAGCCAAAGCCCCACTGGCTGTGGAGGAGGTAAGTGGCTGGTGGACACTGTAGTCCAAAGATAGCTTTAATATCACTTGTCATCGAAAAGGGCCAGAGCAGGCAAAAGCAGTAACAACAGCACGGAGAAGGTTGGATGTGACATCTGTGGCACAGGAGAAGCACCTGAGAAGGCTGGATCCCAGAAGAAAAGGTCTCCACTATGGGACCCAGCCCTGCCCAGTACCCTCCAGCAAGGAACAACAGCGTGAACACAGAACACAGAACAGTGAAATAGAGCCGAGGTCTGCTCCAGATGCTGGAGTGCCTTAGCCAGAAATGTGTTGTTTTGTTTCCACTGTGGAATTTATCCTGGAACTTTCCTTCACTACACTGGTAGCCAAAGAAACCCTTGATTAAATAAAAACAAAAATTAAAAACCTTGGTATAAAGCAAGTTTGGAAGTGTTGTTATTTTGAGAATACTCAACATAGGAAAATATAAGAGAGATAAATTACTGGATTCCTTTAAACAGCCAACTCCCAGAAGCTTTAAAGATTTTTTCGTTGTTGTTTTATTAAATCTCGCATTACTTGACAAAGAGGCTTAGAAATTAGATATACATAATACTAGAGGTTATAGAGAAACCTTTCAGTACCTCCTGAAAGCCTGTTTATTTACAGAGCCTGAGAAAGGGAGATGGTTCACATTGGGAAGAATTAGAAGGCAGGTGGGGAAATGCTTTTTGTTTGTTTGTTTCTTTCTTTTGTTTTAATTTAATTTTATTTTATTTTTTTATTGGAGTACAATTGCTTTACAATGGTGTGTTAGTTTCTGCTTTATAACAAAGTGAATCAGTTATACATATACATATGTTCCCATATCTCTTCCCTCTTGCGTCTCCCTCCCTCCCACCCTCCCTATCCCACACCTCCAGGTGGTCACAAAGCACCGAGCTGATCTCCCTGTGCTATGATAGCTAGTGGGAAGCAGCTGCATAGCACAGGGAAATGCTTTTTGAGACTAATTTAGCCACGGGTCTTAGAGTCACAGGGGTTTTTAGAAAGAAGAGTAAGATAAAGAAAGCCAAGTTTCTAAAGAGATTAGTCTGCAGCAGTCCACAGGAAGGGATGGAAGAAAAAAGAAAGTGGCACAGAGACACCAGTAAAGAAGCTACAGCGCTAAGGACGTGAATCAGAAAAGCAGCCAGGAGAACAGAGGGGAGAGGAGGGCATGCGAGATGCTGGGAAGGAGAAACTGAGAGGCCTGGGGACTGAATACTGAGATGACAGCCTAGTTAGCTGCAGGTAAGGTCAGACACACACGAATAGGGTAATATTTTACATTTACACAAACATGCAGCTCCTTTAACCCACACTTCCTGAGCACTGGTGGTACCAAGTCAGAGAAGACCAAGATTCAAATGTCTACAAAAGGCACATTGATTGATACAGAAGATCAGAGGTTACCTAGGATGGAGTGGGAGTGGGAATAAACTTTGGGGGTTGATACAAATGTTCTAAAAGTGGATTGAGGTGATGGCTGCACAACTCTATAAACATAGACTAAAAATTATTAAGCTGTGCACTTACAATGGGTGAACTTTATGGTCTGTAAATTCACCCTCAGTAAAGCTGTTCTTTTTTTCTTTTTTTTTGGAACAGATAAAGGTTTATTGCAGGGCCATGCAAGGAGACGGTGGCTCATGCCTTAAAAAGCCCAAACTCCCCGAAAGCTTTCAGCAAATCCCATATATAGGAAAGATGAGGGAGGGGCGCGGTTAGTTGTTGCAAAATTTTTGGTTTCAGATCCTTTGTTCTTGAGGTCAGGTAATGATGTTCCTGTAAATCTCCACCAAAACAAATGTTATTCTCTGCTCTGACAGGAAAGCGCAAGGTCCCAAGGCACAACTTTCACCCTCAGAGGTCCAGGTCCTTCCTCATAAGAAGGGAGCCCCCGCTCAGGCCAGCTACCCTGTCCGTGAGCATTCATCCAGCACTCAGGCTGGGTCCTCCCGCCAGTGCCCAGGCCCAGATGAAGAGGCAGATCTTAGCTGGCAGTGCCTTCAGGGTCAGGTCCCCAGACCCTACCCAGAAGTCGTCACTGAGGGAGTAAGGCACCCAGGATCCAGCTGGCCCTCAGGCCACCCAAACACGGGGGTGGGGGGGTATGCCGGGTCCTGCAGACTGCAACCCGTGCAGACTGCTACTGCCACTAGGTCGCAGAGGCAGGGACAGGGGAGAGGTTCGCATTGCCCAAAAGCCTGGGCCCACTCAGTGGGTGGCCATGGCGAAGGCTCTGGAACTCTGCAGGACACAGCCCCCAGCCTTCTCCCCAGGCCCCCCGGCTCACC
The DNA here is from genome assembly GCF_964374135.1 of Grampus griseus. Classification (NCBI taxonomy): domain Eukaryota; kingdom Metazoa; phylum Chordata; class Mammalia; order Artiodactyla; family Delphinidae; genus Grampus; species Grampus griseus. Next base: position 28,659,095 of record NC_139007.1, on the reverse strand, counting down.
CGCCAGCCAGAGGCTGGAGGGCCTACAGCAGCGGTCCCCAATCTTTTTGGCACCAGGGACTACTTTTGCAGAAGACACTTTGACCACAGACCAGGTTGGGGGAGAGTTCAGACGGTAATGCAAGCAATGGGGAGCGGCAGATGAAGCTTCAATCACTCCCTTCTGCTCACCGCCTGCTGTGCGGCCCAGGGCATGGTAACCCCTGGCCAGGAGGACCCAGGGGAGAAGGCTGCGACCGGCCTCTTACCGCACTCTCTGCCGCGACAACCACCACTCAGCCGACCGATGGCCCAGCGGGGCCTCTAACCACCGCACTAGTGGTCTTGTGCTAAGTAATGGTCGTTCAGGTGTGTCTGCTAACAGCTGCGTGCCACCTTACTTCTATTACAATTCCTCCCTTTTCTGTGATACTCCTCAATATTGAGGAGAAAATGTGGGTATGTCTTGGGTAGAGTGGTTAATCATAAACTCAGTAGAGGAACGGGGTTTTAGGGGGACTTGGTTTCAACCTCCAATCCTGTTTCATCCTTCACAAATTAGCAAAGCTGTTCTTAAAAAGTGATGAGAGCTATGGAGAAGGGACAGTAATACACGGTAAGGAGAATTGAGGTGGGGGGTAGTTTTCGTTTTAAATAGGCGATCACAGTGGACCTCAGTGAGAAGGTGACATTTGCGCAAGGACCCAAAGGAGGTGAGGGAGGGAGCCTGGGGACAGCCAAGAGGAGGAGAGTCCAGGTAGAGGAAACCAGGGACGACGTGCGCAGGTTCTAAAGTAGAAAAGGAGGCCAGTGAGACCAGGGCAGGAGTGGACAGTGAACAGTAGAAGGTAAGGACAGAGGAGGACAGGAGGGGATAGATGGTATAGATTGCGTTGGTTCTCGGGATGGAATCTAATGCAATTTTAAGCTAAAGACTAAGGTGATCTCACTAAGCTTTTAAAAGGATCACCCCAGCTGCAGTACTAGGAACAGTCTCTGGGAAGCAACGGCGACCAGCCGGGAATCTGCTGCAGTAGTTTAAGCATCAGCTGGTGTTGACTGGGGCAATGGTGGGAGCAGAAAGGTGGTCAGAAACGGTCAGATTCCAGGTATATTTTGAAGGTAAAACCAAAACAATTTCCTGACTGCTTGGATGCGAGCTGTCAGAGAAAGAAGCAAGGATGACTCCACGGTTCTGGGCCTGAGCAGCTAAAGATGGGGAAGCTCTGGATGAGGCAGGTTTGAAGGAAAAAAATTAAAAAGCATGTACTGGGAACTTTACTACTAAACTATATCTGCCAAAGTCACTTCACATAATTTTGGTAACATTCTTCCAAAGGCCAATTTGACTCTAAGGTAGGTTTCCTTCCAACATGTTCATTAGTTAGGGTACTTTAGGGAAATGAATTGGCCATGCAAAATGTAGAAATGTTTATTTAAAATTCTGATTCTTGGCCTTTTTATTCTTAGGACTGCTGAACAGCTTATTTTCTTATAACTTCTTAATTATGCTTCTAATGACATTAGATTTAACCTGCCTGGAAAGGTCCTGCTGTTGGTCCAAAGTGAACCAACAGAAAAGAGCAGTGACACCAGTGACAGTCACTTATCCCTCAGTGATTCTTTACTTAAACAGAGCCACTGAGCTGGGAAAAGGCCCAATCAATGAATGCTGGGCTATGTTAATGAACTCCATCTCCTATAAAAATATCAGTGTTAGAGCAAAATTCATGAAGTGTCACAAAGAAGTGCCCAAATTCAAGGTCAATCTCTCTTGTGAGTTATTTCTCCTTAGAAGAAGGCTCTCTAAAGAGATGAAGGTAGAAGAGGTTAAATTCCTATCTGTAGATTTAAATAATACCTACTCTCATTTCACGATGTAAAATACAGATTTTTCTTTCTTGCACTTCTAAATTTATGTGTGTGTGTTGGGTTCTCTCTATTTATTCTGCACATCTGGCCACCGGACTTCTCCATGAGATCATTATCATTAATACGCGAGTTAGAAATACACATTAGGCTCAGCAGCTGTGCCCAAGGCCATTACTTCCTCTCATTTGGCACAGGTGGCCAAAGAGATGATTCTGGCAGACGAGCCAAGTGCTAGCCACCTAATGAAGCTGCAGCCTCAAAACCAACTGATGGTAAATGCAGTTTTAAGTTATCCTCACGCACTTCCCTCCCCCTCCCTCTCTCCCCACTGCTCTCATCCTTGCCACAAAAAGCAGAAGAAAGAGTACACCCTAACTCTAATTTGCCAAAGCTCTAAACACACCATTTCATCTGATTCTCCAAGGAGGAAAAGGTAACTCAACAAAACAATTCCAGTTCTAAAATGGTCATTCTTTAGGTCAAAAGCCTTTTTTCTTCAACTCAAAAATAATCCTGCAAAAGGGATTAAGCTGGTTTGTACCTAACTCAGTATCAGAGAAACCATCACAATAGTGATAATGGTGATTAAACGAACATGGACAAGTATGAGTATAGTATCTGCCCTTCTTTCATATGCTCACACGCCTTAAAATGACTTCTCTTAAAACTATAAGTAGGCAATATCCTCACCATGCATAACTCTCTTAGATTGTAAAGTTCACTTATAATTTCATAAGCTGTTTAATGGCAAGGTTTCTTTTTCTCCTTATCTGTATGCTGGTGCTTAAGAGTTGCATATCTCCTCAAAATGCCTGATATTCAAATGTTTTGATGCTTTAAGATCATGATAGTGAAGAAGGTCATGAAATTCCCCTCAGACATAAAAGACGCACATACATAGTCACACTCTGTTTCAGCCAGTTTCTGAGGACAGAATATTAAATTTAAAAGCCTATTAAAGACCTGCAAAACACCCTCCAAACCTTCCCTAAAATAAAGAGCAAACGACAATTCAAAATTACGGTTTCTCTGCTCCCAGAGAAATCCTGCTATAAAGATCTATACTATTCTGCCACAGTTCACTACAGATAGACCTGTTAATCAATGACTCACAGGACTTTATCCACAGTAGAAACTATATTCTCCAGTTGGCTTATATAATGCCATGTAATCACCCTCAACACTCTAAATCTAAAAAGGTATAAAAAAGCATCTGATTTTATCTTGTGCAGAAATGTCTATTTTTTTTAATCAATCAAACTGCTTCAACGTTGGATAATACTGCAATGAGGGTATTTATAAAGATGCTCTCTGCAGTGATTCACCTGATTACTTGTACACAAATCTGAGTGGAAAATCCTAACTTCTGTTTCAGCAGTGAAGATGTTAATCACACATTACGACTCCTATCCAGAGCACTTAGTAAAGAATCGCCTGCAATGTTTAAACGTCCACTGAAGAGCCATAGAGTTTGGTGACCTCAGAACTTATTTACCTTGCTCTTTTCTGTTAAGTGTGAATGGCAAGAAAACTGAGGCCCAGATCCAGGTGGCACGGCGGGTTCCTGGGATATAGGAATAAGGAGCAGAGTGTGTGCAGGTCACTGTGCTCTTGACCTGCAGCTCGGGGATTAGACCCACCATCAGAATCACTCGGGAAGGGTGTTCTAATACTCAGGGGCTCAGTACCAATACAGATTCCAACACAATAAATATAGACTCCAGGCATCTATATTTTTAAAACAACTCCAGGTCCTTCTGAGGACCATCTCTTTACAGAGCCTGGTTGCAACCTCTGTAGAACAGTGATCACATATGATTTTCTAAAGCAAGGCTTCAGAACAGCCAAACAAATCAATAATGGAGCTCTTTAGTATAAGCAAAGCTTTTAAAAAATAGATCTAATTTTGTTCTCATGATTCTCACTATTATCCCAGTTATAAAGGAGACTTGGCTACAGAGCTCCCGTGGCAGAGCTGGAACCTCAAGGACTCTGACTCCCAGGGCCCTTGTTCTCCAGATCCGCTTCATTGCGCATGGCCCCCAGGCTCACCTCACGTACAGAAATACAGCCAGTGAGGGACTTTCAGTTCTGCTCTGGGACCAAGCAACCACAGGTGGGAGCAGTCTTAAGAAAAGGCCTTATCAACACTGGCACTGCCCTCAGGAAGCCGGAAAGTTGGCCTGAGAGGGAAATGTGGCTGGTTCCTGTGAGGATCCTCTTTCCTGGCTGAGGTACTGATGGACGCTGCGCCACCATATAGAAAAATCCTCTCCTGAAACTCAATCCGCTCCCATCCCTGAGGCCAACCATGAGGTTCCAGATAAGAAGAGAGGGAACTAAAAAAGTTCTTGAGTCAGTGATACCTGATACCTGGGCTTCTTATTTTTTTTATTTATTTATTTTTTAACATCTTTATTGGAGTATAATTGCTTTACAATGGTGTGTTAGTTTCTGCTGTATAACAAAGTGAATCAGTTATACATATACATATATCCCCATACCTCCTCCCTCTTGCAACTCCCTCCCTCCCTCCCTATCCCACCCCTCTAGGTGGTCACAAAACACGGAGCTGATCTCCCTGTGCTATGGGGCTGCTTCCCATTAGCTACCTATTTTACATTTGGTAGTGTATATATGTCCATGCCACTCTCTCACTTCATCCCAGCTCACCCTTCCCCCTCCCTGTGTCCTCAAGTCCATTCTCTACGTCTGCGTCTTTATTCCTGTCCTGCCCCTAGTGGGCTTCTTAAATATCTTGCTCTATGACTGGTTACTGTCCAACACACTTAATGGGCTCACTTAATGTTGAGATGCAAGAGGTCCTGTTTCATCCTTGCCTCTGGCTCTTCATCAATCAACACATGAATAAAGAAAAGGAACAGAATACCAATAGCTGCTGAGTGAGGCACTGCAAGTTTGCACATGAGCCAAGAATGATAGCAACAAAATTCTTAAGCTTTGTAATTCGCTGTATGATAAAAACAGAACTTAGCATGGTATATAGGCTCCTAAAATTTACTGCTCAGACTACCTTCCTATAAATGTTCTTTGTTATCACTACTACTAGTAGGCTGCTAGTAGTTCCCATGGCTGTCTGGGTTACCCCAAGCCCAAGAGCTGGGGGGTAACCTTGAAAAAAGTCAGGACACACTAACCTCATCTGCACTCCTAGGTCATCAGAGAACCAAATGATATCAAAAAAGCAGAAAGATTACTCTGCCGCTTGTGAAGATAAGGACTTGCTTGGCAGGGGCGGGGGGAGGGGACAGAGAGAGGTACAGAGAAAAAAAGAAAAAAATAGATTTAACTAGGAAGTATTCTCTTTCGGAAGACTTTAATCCTATCTGACTTGAAAGTGAATTTGAAGAGTTTTTTCTTTGAGCCTGGGGAGCTCTTGACCTTTTCATAAAATTTACATAATTCAGCATGAAGGGAAACCCCTAGTTGAATAGAAAGATGTTGGCAACTAGAACTTGATCTCAGAGAAAGGTTAGGAGGTCTGTACCCACCAGGTAATAGATGCTGCTTTTATTAATCCACAGGGGACACAAGAGGCAGCTCTGTGCTTTTTACAGATGGGGACCCCTGAAGAGATCCTATAATAGGGCCCCAGTGAGCTGCCTAGACAGGAGAAAACTGACCCTCCCTCCTTTTCCCTGTGGCTTCAGGAGTTGCAGAAAAGAGGGGGAAGGCTTGCCAGAGCCTCTGACAGACATTAACCCCAACATACACATTCCTCTCCCCAGGAGAGCCCACCTAAGCAGTCCACTGCTCACTCAAAGCTGCATTACACAAAGAGGCTAGCTCCTCGCTAAGGCTGGCAGACCAGATTAAGACATTTTACATGGGACATACAATTTAAGTGAATTCTATCCTCATGTTGAGGAAGGCAAAGGTAGGAGGGAAAGGGGAGGGAAAGGGAAGGAATTAGTGAGTACTGAGATTTTATTATGCACTGGGCATTGTGCTAGATGTTTACTATGCATATCTTATTTAGTCTGAGAATAGCCCTGTCATCAAGGTAATAGAATTCCCATTTTACAGATGAGGAAAATGAGACTGAGGGGAGATATGTTAGCTCGATCCCAGAGCCAGTACCAAGATCACACCGCCAAGAAGTGTCAGGTTTAGCATTCAAATCCAGGCTCCAAGGCTGTGCCACGCTACCGTGCACACAACGTGCAAGAACTGGAAGAACTAAAACTTATAAATAATAAGGCTTCTAAGGAATGATTTAAAAATGAGGCACCAGAACTTGTGTCATAAAAAATTGCAAAATGCCTCCTCCACTGCTCTTGGCATCTGTCCCATTAGCATTGACTGTGTTCCCACTGAAGCGATGAGCTTGGATGGGACTACTTATTCGAACAATATCCTGTATGCCAAACAGGCTGTGCTGGGGAGTAGGGGGATTATAGAAAAGTCCTGCTTCTAAGTAACTGGAACTAGCTCATCTGGCATGGAAAGTAGACTATATTATACCTCAAACAAACATGTAGGAGAAAGTCAAGAGTCTACGAAAACTGCCAAAGATTTTCCTTCTTCATTTAAAAATCATCTTATCAGTCAGTTAATTCCAACCTTGTAAAACTCTTTTAGACAAATTTACAGCTTTCAGTGCTTTCACCATATGTGGAATTAATCTGACTCCAAGTCAGGTTTGCAACTGTTATTTTTTTATACATAGTTCTTCTTAAAATCTCATCGAAATTTATAGCGCCGTATGTCTAAATCAAGTTAAATTAAATGCATTAGTGCATCACAATGTGCATATGAAACATGGCAAGAGCAAAAGAAGTATGAAGAAAGTTGAGTGCTTCTTCCACCTCTTAGGTAAAGATCTCAGCAAGAAGGGTGTGAGCATGAAGGACCCTATCAGAATCACAGAACCAGGGAAAAGATGAACAAAACGAATTTCATCTATTTATTCCCAATAAGTGGGAAAGCAAGATGTTCTGGGATCAATTCTCAAGTTCTACTCTCCAAACTGGAAGAAATTCTGAGATAATGGGAACCAGATACAGAAGGAAGGAAGGGGGGGAGTAAGGCACTGCCTGACACAGAGACAAAACCAGGTCTATCTCCACTGTCATCAAAAGCTCTGTTTAATAAGAAAGAAGGGCTCCTAACATCACGTGTTCATAATATTTTCCATTACTTGCCAAATATATCTGTGAAGAGCAAATCATCACATTGGCTTATGCTGTACTTGATGGGAATTAAAATCCCTCCAACTTCAAAGCGAACTCCTGTCATACCAAATGTCCTCGGTGCTAGACTCTAGCTGGCTGTCATGTTTTCTATTTTATTTCATCCTGTTATCTTGTGCCCATGATTCTCACAGGCAGTTCTCCCACCCAGTCATTCCAAATCTAGTACTTGAATCCAAGTCTAACTTCCACTTACTTGTCACATTTTTTATCTTATATTTCCACCCAGGAAACTAAAAGTTGACCCAATCAGGATCAAGAGTAGAGGACATTTATCTGTTACTAAAGGCTTCTCTCTGGGTGTGAGTGTAGATTTCCAAACAGCTAACACACAGCATACATATCTCCTCACTTATCCCACAGATAAGAGACTTCATCAAAGGTGTATCTAACATTAAAATCTCTATCTGCAAGAGCCTCCCTAACCTCCAAGCCTGTGACCCTACGAAAAGAAAATGTTTACACTGATATGTTCTTTTCTCATCTAATTTTCACAATCTCTTTCCCATTGCTAAAAATCCAGGTATTTGTCCACTCTAATTGCATTCATGTAAAATATCTATACATGCTTTCTTTCCACAGAAAAGTGATAACACGAGAGGAAATTATGTGCCAGTTGTTAGATGTTAAGAATACAGACACGCCATAACAGTTAATGGGTATTTATTGTGTACCAGACTCTGTATAGAGAACTTAATACTTGGTTCATCCTTTGCCTTATGTTCAGTCTTTTAGAAGAATCAGCACTACACTCTCTGGATTCTCCTCTATGTCTACAACTGCCCTCTTGGTCTCCTCCACCAACTTGTCTTCCTCCACCCCCTCCCTACATCCCCAGTTCCTTCTTCTTGCTGCACTCCAATTGGAGATCATTCCCACAGCCTGTGTCATCCCTTCAGCTACAATGATGAACTCATCAATATAAGAGATCATGTACATTATCCTCTCAGCTCACAGTTCCAACTGACTGTCTGGCAGAACCTTCCATCTTTCGATCGAGGTCCAGCATTAATACTCCTCCTACACAGGATTTACCCGACCTCCACAGTCAGAATATTTTTTTAATTTTTTTCTTGTATCTGTGTTTCTGTGGGATTTTGTATCTCTGTCGTAGCATTTAACACACAACTGCCTCAAAATCACAATTATATACATGTCTATAACCTCCACTAGGTAACTGACAGAGAAGAGGGGGTATGAAGTGAGAAGAGCTGCTGAGGTTTAAAGTTTTCTTTCACTGGTCCAGTTTAACATCACGTAATCTTGGATTCTTCATCTGTCAAATGGAAATAACATGCTCACTTTATAGGGATGTTGTGAAGACAATATGGAAAGCAGTTTGCAGGTAGAAGGGGCTGGAAAAGTAGAAGCTGCCAGGAGCAATATGTTTGTTTGCTTTGAATCCTTAAGGGCAGAGATGTTATCTCCACAACACCCAGCCAGGACTTTGTTATATTAGTACTGACTAACATCTTCATGCTCTTTTATTAGATGTGCGACACATTTCCAGGAATTGAAAACTGAAATTTACTTATTTATCACTAAAGCCTCCTTCCAGAGGATGATTTTAGAATAACAGAACTATTAGAAGCGACTGTCCAAGTGTTGGTTCTTTCTTTTTTAATGAGACCTATTTGGATCCACAAAAGGAATGATGTAAATAAAATAACACTCCTTTCTGACCACCAGCTCTGCTTCAGTGAAGTCTACTGACGTCTTTGTAGTTTAGTAGACATATGAGAAAGTGGCAGCCTCTCAAAAATATTTGCTTCATTACAAGATTACTTAAGGAGTAGAGTATTTTCTCTGCCAGGGTCCTGGAATCGAACGTCCCTTTGAGTTTCCAGTTACATTTTTGTTTCTATTCTGTGGTAGGTTTTAACTAATTACCTAAAGCCTTAATAGGAACTTTTCATTGAAAGGTTCAGGATGCTCCTTTTTTCTGACCAACTTTCTATTCTACCTCTTCCTGCAATGATAGGTACCCGACTGACTTTTCCTACACTTCTTAGTCCTATGCGCAGAACAAATTGTTACGAGCATGAAAAGTTTTAAACTATAAATGCTTTTGCTTCACCAGATTCAAAAATTCCGCTTTTGGAGCACTTCATGCTCTTTCATTTTCTCTGAGATGTGAGAAAGAGACCTAGGAACCCTCAGGAACAAACCTGGACCTGTTTATTGGATGTTGAGCATGTCTGTTAGAGATTTTAATATCAAAATCAGAAAACTCCCAATCACTCTCATAATGATGGATGTATTTGTTTACATCAGTATTGTTAGAGAAAAACAGTTTAGAATTGAATGAGACCTCACTAGTTATGGATTGCAAACTGGTAGGCCCCAGGCCACTCGTGGCCCAGATACATTTTTAATGTGGTCCTTACAGTTTTTTAAATTAAAGACACTTCAAATTTAAAAATCTGGAAGTTTCTTTTTTTCTTGAAAAAAAGAGAACCTTTTAAAGCCAGGGTGGCAACAACCAGCAACAGGCAAGTAGGAGCTGCCCCTTTACAGTGGTTTGCATGTTCCAGCCATAATCCACACCACCTCTCTCCCACGTGTTTCCCACTGGGCCTGCTCCAGTCCCTTACCTTGCCTGTCAGACCCCTGCACACACTGGACAAGCAGACACAGGATTTTTTAAAAGGCAAAGAGCCTGGATCCAAAAAGGGCTTTCCCATTCACTAGCTCTGTGACCTTGAGCAAGCTCTGAGTCTAGGTCCCTCAGCTTTAAACTGAAGATACTTCCTTAACCTCACAAAGTTGTTATGGGGATTAAAAAGAAGTGTACAGAAAGTACTTTGTAAACTGGAATATAAAATGTTTGTCATCTTATTCATTTCACAGCACCTGCCCACCGTCAGTAGCACAAATCCCCTCCACCTACCTCAGTTATGATCGCTTCCCTTCTTCCTCCTATAATTACACTCTGTATGACACAGTTTAAAATCTAAATAAAAACAATTTGATATATTTCCTGGCCTCACTTAATAAAAGGTAGAAAAAAGAAACAAATATCAAAGGAAAACAAAATGAACTGTTGAATGCCAGTGGGTCTTTACTAGGCCATTTCTGTTTGTAATGAAGGTATGAAGTTAGTGCAGAGTGTAATTACTGGACTGCAGATCTCTCCAAGTGCTGTGTGATAAGTTCACCCATCAGGTGCCTGAGGCCTAAAGGTGAAACTGACAGCCCAGTTCCTAGGGGTTCCTGTGAGACAGACCTCCTCTTGGGCCTCAACAGTGCTCCAGTAAAGGATCCAATCTATCAGAAAAAAACCAACAGGTTCTAGAAAGCTGGGCTTCCTTCCTCTCTGCATTTTAATATAAGCTCTAAAAGCTTAGAATCTGGTGTATTAAGCTATGGCACACATTTTATATCTATATCTACCTACGTATAGATATACATCAAAAATCAATAAGAGACTTGAAAGAAGACAGAATCTTCTCAGAAATGGGCAGAGGTGCAAAAAACTGCACTCAAAGAGTGATGCAGTGGATACAGAAATGTTAACAAAGACGTATGCTATGAAAGCTATCTCCTTACGTTAGGAATTCACATATGTATTCCTGTTCTGGTCATTTTACAACAGAAGATCATCCTTCTGTGGGGAACCATAATTAATTCATCTTCTGCTTTTAATGTTAAGACAATCACGCCTGAGTGAACTGCAAAATATACTGTGGAAAGAGAGAGGAAGAAGGGATTTTAATTGGAATCAGCGTTCTTTATAAGATCACCAAAATGGGAGTAATTTATGATTCAAGACTCAATCCGTTGAAAAATCCATCTGACGAATCCTTTTTAAAGCACTCCATACAGTGCAATTACCGCTTTTCTTGAAGTTGAATGAAACCGTCGCCTGAATACAGATTAACGAATGCCAAATTACCACAAGGTCCTCAGTGTGCATTTCACTTTTAAAAATCAAGATAAATAACAGCATCATTTAAGAAACCAGTTCTTTCAACAGACGCCCCAAGGCTGATGTTTAAGCAAGTCTCCTTGGCAACCAAGGAGCAAAGTACATCTTGGGCTACGAGGAAGGGGAGAAAAGGGGGAGCAACTCCAGGGCTGGGTAGAATAAGTAACCGGGAATAGTAATTGCTCCCGCTAGACGACGCTGCTAGAGGCTGCATGCCCCTGAAATTTCAACTCCGGTCTCGCCCCCACTGGCTCACCAGCAGCCTCCCACCCTCTCCCTCCGGTCTGCAGGCACCAACCGCGAACAGGTTACAAGGAGAGAGAGACTAGCTTACCCGAGGGGGTGAGCGGTCTCCGGGGTTACGTACCCGAGGCGGCAGCGCAGGCACCGGGCTTTCCCTGATGCACAATGGCCCTGCTTCGCCCGACGACGCGGAGGTTAAGAGAAACCGCAGTAGCTTCTCTCTGCCGGTTTGGGGATGCAGTTGTGAAGAGCGAGCGCGCTAGCGCGTGTGTGCGCGTGTGTATGTGTGTGTCCGTGAACGTGTGTGCGAGAGTGTGTGTATCAGTGAGCGTGTGTGTGTCTGCGCGCTCCCGGACTCTCCCGCAGGGAAACAGTGTCTCCTAGTAAATGAAAGCAGCTGCCAGCCCCGCGGGTGGCGCGTCCAGCTCGCTCTGCTCTAGGCAACAGCGTCAGCCAGGACACGCACCTCGCCGGAACCGCGCGGGCTCAGACAGCGAAGGGCTCCGCCCCCTCCCGCCTCCGGCGAGCCAGCGCGCACGCACACCCCGCCCCCTCCGCCGGCGAGCGCGCGCGTCCCACCCCCGCCCCCGCCGCCGGGGAGGCGCGCACGCCGGACACCCCCGTCCCGCTCCCGACGGCGCGCCAGCGCGCGCGCCCGCTCTCCCCGGAAGTCGGCCTCCTCCACGACGGTCCTCTTTTGCTCTCCGGCACTTGCGCTGCTGGCCGCTGGATCGCTTGCACCGCCTGCAGTCTCAGCTGCGGCTCCTCCTGTGACGACCGAGATCCTGGGACCCAGCCCGCCTGTTCCCAGAGTGCCTCCCAGGGCTGGAGAGCGACCTGCGGGAACAGACGCCGTGACCCCAACTTGGTGTGACGGCAGGCTCTGGCCCTCTGCTTCCCTCCCCCGACCCAAATAACTTGTAAAGTTCAGATTGCTTCTATTCCTAGTGGCCCCTTTACAGGACCGATGTCGTGGCCCTCCTTAGGATAGCATACTTTATGGTACTGTCGAAAACGGCTTTCTGGTAACCTTAAGAAATGACAAGGGATCTCCAGGGATGGATGACGGAAGCCCTGAATCTGAGGAATGAGGAAGAGTATTTGGTTGCAGCTAACTCAGCATCGAAACTGCAAACAGACAACAACCCCAGAATACCACCATTAAATTTCGGGGCCTGGCCCACTCGTGTCACTTGCGGGTCATTTCTGTCATTCCCGTGTAAAACATCCTTAGAAACGCAAACCTAAGCAAAGTGAATAATTTTGATAGGTGAAAATATTACATATTTCACTTTTGAATTGAAAACCTTGGTCCGATGTGGAGTTATGCAACCTGGTAAACATGAAATGAAACTCTAAATTGGAGTAAGCTGTGTTTTGTAGGAGTTCGGGGTTTAAAGTACTAGGAAGATGGAATTTCACAGAATGTCAAGTCCCTTCTCTTGCAGGTGTGTTCTTCCACAGTTGGGCTAGGAACAGTGCCCTGATCTATTTCAGGTGTCCCTAACATTCTCATTAGTCTCAAATCAGTAGTTCAGCATGTTTTCCACTTTCAGACCCACAAGTTTTCTGGCCCTGTCCCCCCATCACCCACTCCCCTGGGGCCCATCTGGCTTTCAGTGCTTCATTCCCATGGTCTTGGTATTTGGACTTTAGACCCTCGGTCCTACTTGTCTAGAAGTCTGGACACCAAGATAGGCACAGGGAAAAGAATGACAAACACCTGACTACAAACATTAAGTGCAGTGTCATTTTCTAGAATTTTTCATAAGCAGTTTTATATTTTTTATTAGGTGTTGTTTTATACCAGAAGATCAAATGTCGAAGAATGTTTGAACCCAAAATACTGACAATGACTTGGTGTCAATAAATAAAACATTCCCTTAAGGTTCATAAAGTATTTGTCACTAAAGTGAATGTACTTAAAACTTTAAACCCCGTCTACAAGGATTAGATTATCTGTTTGTTTAGAATAAACAGAAGCTATTTATCAAAAACAAATAGAAAAGCAAAGAATATAACAGTATTTACACAGAAAAAAATATGCCACCAACTCACCAACTGTGTGACTATGGAAGGGTTTCTTACTGCCCAAGCTGGGTCTGTCTTGTTCATCATTGTATTCCTACAAGCTAGCACAATGCCTGTCACATATTAGGGGCTCAATAAATATTGCTGACACATAGATACTGAGGATTACATAAGAAAATATACATTAAATGTCTAGTAAAATGTCTAGTTCAGAGAGGCAATTTTTTCCCTGTATGACTCCTTAAGATTGATTTAAAGCATAGTTTTATTTTAATTAAGAAAGACTTGGGCTTCCCTGGTGGTGTAGTGGTTGAGAGTCTGCCTGCCGATGCAAGGGACACGGGTTCGTGCCCCGGTCTGGGAAGATCCCACATGCCGCGGAGCGGCTAGGCCCGTGAGCCATGGCCGCTGAGCCTGCGCATCCGGAGCCCGTGCTCCGCAACAGGAGAGGCCACAACAGTGAGAGGCCCGCGTACCGCAAAAAAAAAAAAAAAAAAAAAGAAAGCCTTTTATTTCTCTGAAATAAAAGACTCCGTATTTGTTAGATAGCCATAAAAATTCAACCCAAGCTGTTTTCCAATATACTGTTAGTAGAGGAGCAAGTAGATTTTAGGCACTATTTCTCTCTTGGGCACCATTGTATATGGTCTCTTTGTTAAGAAAATAGTTTAAAACAATGCTTCACAAAAGCTATGCTTTGGAATACTAGTTATTTGTTCAACAAAAACAATTTTTTTTGAGCTCTTAGAATGTGTTGCACAGTTTGATCAGTGCAGGGCTTCAGTTGTCAATAAATAGACATTTTCCCTGTTTCAGTCTAGTGATATGAGAGATAAGCTTCAATTCCAGAACAAACACCTGTCATAGCTGCCTTGTCCCATATCAAATGAGGAGTTAAGCATCCTTCTTAATGCCAGTGTCATGGTTTTCTGTCACAAACCAGTAGTGACGTTAAGGAATCGCGGAGCCAAATTTCTAATTACTGAACTTCCAGAGAAAACGGATCATTATTAATTATGCCAAAACCAAAATTGATTTTTTTTGGCTGATATTCTCCAGTTTTCAAGTGGAAAATACAAAATACCTCTATCTAACACCTCAATTTATTCAATTACCTGTAGGGTACATTTTGTAGCTAATTCATTCTGCTCATCAGGAGCTAGTGTCACTCAAAACTAGTAATGCCGGGCTTCCTTGGTGGCGCAGCAGTTGAGAGTCCGCCTGTCGATGCAGGGCCCCGGTCCGGGAAGACCCCACATGCCGCGGAGCGGCTGGGCCCGTGAGCCATAGCCGCTGAGCCTGCGCATCCGGAGCCTGTGCTCCGCAACGGGAGAGGCCACAACAGTGAGAGGCCCGCGTACCGAAAAAAAAAAAAAAAAAAAAAAACTAGTAATGCCATGGGAAGATCTTTTACCAGTAATATTTTTGATGTTTAGATTCTCTGTCACATTATCTGGTACCGAACACTGTTGTTGTTTATGTTGTTTTCCGTCTAATTCAGTCTAATCAAGTAGACACATAATGGATGCTTAGAAAATATTTACTGTACTGAATAGAAAATAGTCCTTATCCACAAGACAGAATGTTTTAATTGCTCTACTAATACGTACAAGCAAAATACAAAAGAGATTCTTAGTCTTTATTAGGGTAAGGCAACTTTTTAAATAAATTGAATTTTTTCATGTATCAGATTGGCAAAGTTGTAAAAAGATTATAATACCCAGCATTAGAATATGGGTAAATAAGAATTAATGAGAATACAAGTGGTTACAAACACTTTGGATGACAACTTGTCAGTATTTACACTTTTAAAAAAAATGCACATTCCTCTTTGTACAGCAATTCCACTTCTAGGGTTACTGTTGATTTGCAAACTGGCCCTCATACACAGAGGGCAAGGAGAGACAGAAGAAAGAGGCATTCCACTCCAGACTGGCAGGTGGGTGGTTTAATAAGCAAGGGAACTTACAGAAGAGTAGATCTCTGCACCTGCCCTCCAGAATCTTCAAAGTTTATATAGAGGCCTTAACGGGGTTCAGCCACATATGTCATCCAGACAGTCTCATCAACACTTTATTCTCTCAAGACTATGTCCTTGGAACAGCAACCACTGTGGGAAAGGTCAGCAGAACATATATTCCAAGGATGAGGGAGGGGGTGAGGAGCCTTCAGTTGCCTGGGTCCATCTCAGGGGTCAACCAGTGGTCACATCCTCTCGATGACCTCCTCTAGCAGTTACCTCTAACAAAAAACAAAACCAAATCAAAAAATAGGCAGAAGTTCTAAATAGACATTTCTCCAAAGAAAACATACAGATGGCCAATAGGCACGTGGAAAGATGCTCAACATCACTAATCATTAGAGAAATGAAAATCAAAACTATAATGAGGTATCACCTCACTGGTCAGAATAGCCATCATCAAAAAATCTACAAACAATAAATGCTGGAGAGGGTGCGGAGAAAAGGGAACCCTCTTGCACTGTTGGTGGGAATGTAAATTGATACAGCCACTGTGGAGAACAGTATGGAGGTTCCTTAAAAAACTAAAAATAGAGCTACCATATGACCCAGCAATCCCACTACTGGGCATATACCCTGAGAAAACCATAATTCAAAAAGATACATGCACCCCAGTGTTCATTGCAGCACTATTTACAATAACCAGGACATGGAAACAACCTAAATGTTCCATCAACAGATGAATGGATAAAGAAGATGTGGCAAATATATATACAATGGAATATTACTCAGCCATAAAAAGGAACAAAATAATGCCATCTGCAGCAACATGGATAGACCTAGAGATAGTCATACTGAGTGAAGTAAGTCAAAGACAAATATCATATGATATCGCTTATATGTGGAATCTAAAAAAAAATGGTACAAATGAACTTATTTACAAAACAGAAATAGAGTCACAGATGTAGAAAACAAGCTTATGATTATCAAGGGCGAAGGCGGGGAGGGATAAATTGGGAGACTGGGATTGACATATACGCACTACTGTATATAAAATAGATAACTAGGGACTTCCCTGGCGGCCCAGTAGGTAAGACTCCATGCTCCCAATGCAGAGGGCCCGGGTTCGATCCCTGGTCAGAGAACTATATCCCGCATGCCTGCCGCAAATAAGAGTTCGCATGCCGAAACTAAGAGTTTGCATGCCGAAACTAAGAAGTCCGCATGCCACAACTAAAAGATGTTGCATGCCACAACAAAGATCCTGCATGCCACAACTAAGACCCAGCTCAGCCAGAATAAATAAATAAATAAATAAATATAAAATCTTTTCAAAAATGTATAACTAATAAGAGCCTACTGTATAGCACAAGGAACTCTACTCAGTACTCTGTAATGACCTATATGGGAAAAGAATCTAAAAAAGAGTAGATATATGTATATGTATAACTGATTCACTTTGCGGTACAGCAGAAACTAACACAACATTTGTCAATCAACTATACTCCAATAAAAATTAATTTTTAAAAAAGTGCAAAAAATTATGTAAAAGAATGTTCATGATAGCTTGGTCATATCCAAAAGAAAGAGGGAGAGGGAGAGGGAAAAAAGAGAGAAGGAGAGGGAGGGGGTGGGGTGGAGAGAACTAGAGTCCATCATTTGGGGACAAGTCAAATTATTAGGATACTAAGTGGCCACTAAAAAAAAAACTTACTAGATCTTTACACACTGATGTCAAAGATATATCACTAAGTGTAAAAAAGCAAGTTGAAGATCAATAGGAATAATATGATCTAGTTTGTGTAAAAGCAGAGGAAGAGAGGGAGGGAAGAAGGGAGATGTGTACGTAATAGAGTGTTTTTCCATTTTACTGGCTCGGGTGGAAAGGGGTGAATATCAAGCTGTCAGGGAATCCTGATATTAATCAGGCCACACTGGCCAACTACATAACTATACCTGCATATAAGCCTGGTATGGATAGAAGATTAAAAACAAACAAACATATATAAATTAACTGTATATTTCCAATACTTGGTGAACATATTTCTCCAAGATTTCTCCCTTTCAACTCTGTTTCCGTACTCTTTCCTGACCCTCTCCCTTTCTCTTATAGCCATAGTAACAAACCAGTCACCATATTTTGCTCAGAGTCTCCTGTATCAGTCACAGTTCTTTGGATTCTGTTATAAGTTGCAGACACTGATTCTGGATCACTTAAGCAAGAATGCACTTTATTGGAAGGATACTGGTGACTCAGCAAATAGAAGGACTGGCAGGGAAAATCCAAATAGCCAAGCTTTGAAAGACCAGAAACCCAAATAATGTCATTCCATCCAAGATTCAAATTCCCAGGAGAGACTAATTGGCCCAGTCCAGGTCCTAAGCCCATCACTATGTGGTTTGTGGTGGAGAGGCTGTGGTGGGGATGGGTTTGACCGTACGGAGTGGAATGGGAAAGAAGTAGTTCCCAAAAGGAAAGCAGTGAAGTTCTCTTACCTCAATAAAAGGCAAGGGATGCTGTGCAAGCACAAACAATAACAGCTCATTACCGCCAACTTTTAAATGGAGACATGACTAAAGAATTTTATTTCCTTTTATTATTGCCTCTGCTGCCCTTTAACTGTTTCAAAACATATTTCAGGCAGAATCAGAATTATTATTTTTTTAAATATTTACCTGATTCCACTGCCCTTTCACACTATTTTATTTCCCTATTTCAACATGATTTGAGAGTTTTTAAAAATATTTATTTAGGGCTTCCCTGGTGGCACAGTGGTTGAGAGTCCGCCTGCTGATGCAGGGGACACGGGTTCGTGCCCGGGTCCGGGAAGATCCCACATGCTGCGGAGCGGCTGGGCCCGTGAGCCATGGCCGCTGAGCCTGCGCGTCCGGAGCCTGTGCTTCGCAACGGGAGAGGCCACAACAGTGAGAGGCCCGCGTACCGCAAAAAAATATATATTATTTATTTATTTATTTAGGCTGCGCTGGGTCTCAGCTACGGCACGCAGGATCTTCATTGCAGCACGTGGGATCTTTTAGTTGCAGCATGCAAACTCTTAGTTGCGGCATGCATGAAGGATCTAGTTCCACGACCAGGGACCAAACCCGGACCCCCGGCATTGGGAGCACAGAGTCTTACCCACTGGGTCACCAGGGAAGTCCCTCAGAATTATTCTGAAACAAATTAATGGAAGCTCTTTCCAATGATATAAATTCTTTTAAAAGTAATGAGTAACCTATTAAATGTAAGGATGACATCTCAGGGACCCTATTTAGAAAATTCTCTCTCTTATGTTTAGGCCACCTATCATGGAATTTAAATTGAACACTTGATGATACATCAGAATGTTGGTTTCTAATCTTAGAACTATGTGTGTGGGATCAATTTTCACAGAAAGTTCATCACTATCTTACAGTAGTATAATGTAGATGAATGTTCCTCATGCTTCTAAAATTCTAATCTCACAGCAGTAATGGATGAATTCAAGCATGCCATTAAGAAAAAAAAATTAACTTCATTCATTAAAATCATCTTTTTATTCACACTTTGCTAATGTTTCCCAGGTCACATCAGCCTAAAGGTAAAATAGGTCGTGTAGCTGTCAAAAATAAAAATATTTTCCCAGCTTCAGCCTGTTGCCTAACAGAACAGCAGCTCCACTTCAAGTTGTCTCAGAAGTATTTTCCCCAGGATCTCTGACGACTCACCCGACACATCTTTGGTAGCAGAAGAGGCAGGCTTTTTGCTGCAGACGCAGTAAGTGCTGCCTCCACTCATGCCTTGGACCTCAGCTCTTGTCCTTTTACTTACTTTTTTTTTTCTTAATACCTCCTTTCTTCCAGAACAAAGGCAATCTTGCCTCCCAGGGGCATAATGTCTGGAGACGGTATTGTTTTTCATGACTGGAAAAGGAGGGTGCTACTGGCATCTAGAGGGTAGATCTAGGGATGCTGCTAAACGTTCTGCAGTGCACAGGACAGCCCCACACACAAGCAATATCTGGACCCAAATGCCATTAGTGCTGGGGCACAAAGACCCTTCTCTGGACTGAGACCTGAGCTCAGTGGCCTAAGGGACAATCTGAGGAACAAAGTTGTTCCATCCTCAAAAATCACCAGTCCTCTGGTATCTTTAAACTAAACATGCTCCTCTTTGCCTTCCCTTAGGATGATAGGACTCCTGCAACATTAAAGGTAGAATTGCTTCCTTTTTAGAGAATGTAATGATCATTTGGGGCATGAACAAGATACAGTCCCTCTGTCATGGCTATTGTTTTCTGTTACCACACCTCTCTCTGGCCCCAAGCTTCTGCTGGTAACAGACCCCACTCCCTTGATATCAGGGGGGTGGGACTGTAACTCAGGTGAGCCAGACAATAGGCCTTCCCCAGCAGGTTTTTCTTTTTAATTCAAGCTAAGGAAAGAGAATCTCTTTTCTGGTCTGAAGGTTATAAGGCAAGAGGCTCTGGGGGAACCATCTTGAGACAGTGAAGCTCTCCTGCAGAGAGGAAGGAAAGCAAGGAGAGAAGAGAAAGTGAGCGCTTTCATCCTAGGTCATCCCAAATCCAGCTCCATTCTCATACTTCCTACCATCTGATTTTATGTGCAATCAATTTTCGTCTGCTGTTTAAGCTAGGTTAATTTGGGTCTTCATCATTTCCAACATAAGAATCTTGGCTAATATACCTGTCTTCAAAATCCTTACAATTAAGTACAACAGTATTGGGCAGCTCATGAAAAGTGCTTACATAAAATACACACGGGGCTCCTGAAGTTCTGGTTATGTTTTTTTACTCTAAAAAGGGTTCAAGATTGTTCATTTCTTAACTATCCTTTGAGTTGTACGTTTATGTTTTATGGAAAAAGCAGTTCCTTTATGATGAGCACTTAAAAATAGCAACTTAAAGGAATTTAAGGGAAGAAATTTAAAGGAAGGAAAAAAAATGGTATTTGACCTAGGCCATTAATAATGGGTTTATTTAAATAAGAGTAGGGGAGGGGAAAAAAAAAAAAAAACTTTTCCTCTACTCACTTGTTATATGCCTGAGGTCCATGAATTAAACTTCCAAAAGACAGATTAAGAGGAGAGAAAGCACCCAAACTTTATTTGATGCTAATATTTTAACTTTATGCATGTGGAGGTCTTCATAGAAAAGAAGTGATGACACAAAGAATTGGTTATATCTGGGGGCTTATAAAACATTTTAACAAAGGGCAGTAAGTTGTAGACAAGACAAAGGAAGGGGGTTTGGGTTTTAGGGGTGGTAAATTGTGGAAAGGTAAATATTGGGGGAAACCAATGGAATATAAAGGTCACTTTAGTAAGTGCAGACCCATCTCTGTGCTGATTTTCTGGCTCCAGTGATAAGCCTTATTCTTCTGGTATGGGAGAGGGGAGGGGAAACACCTTCACAAAGGGAAATTTGAGCAGATAGAGGGAAAAGAGCTCTTTCTGTGTTTGCTGCTTCTTAATTGCCTTCAGCAAGAAATAATCCTTAGGCCGAAGTGGCATATTTTGGGGTGGCATGTTCTGATCCCTTTCATAAGTAAACTGGAATCTTATATATTTTACACTTTTCAGATTACAGAGCACTCTTAATTCTCACTCTCACTACTCACAATTCTATGAGTATTCTCTATCCCATTTTTTTCTTCATGAATAAATATTCAGCAATTCATCTAATTCATCAAGAAATTAATTGAATTAATTGCAGAAATGGGGCTGAAATCCAGGTGTCCAGCTCACAAACTCAGTGTCCTTTCCATTAAGGCGCAGCTGCTTCTGAACAGGGGAAGGAATCACAAAGAAGAAGGGCTAGGCCACTCCCCCCACTGAGCTCCCAGGGCACCTGGCATGTACCCCATCATTCACTGTAATATGTTACTGAACTTTTGTGTGCATATTTCAATATCCTCCATTAGGCTGTAAGTTTTACCCTTTTGTTTTTGGTCTTATTTGTTCCCATGCCCAGGACAGGTGTTAGAAAAGTAATCAGTAAATATTTGTTAGATGATAAACAGATAGATGAATGCCTGGATGCGAGTTAAGAAGCAGCGAAATGCAAAACAGCTTTAGGTATCATTGTGATTGAACTATACACTTCAGTAGAGGAATATTGAGAAATACTTTCAGCAAAGTAGATTGGGGCAAAATTATGGGAGGTTGTGAATGCCAACCCAAGGTGTTAGTACTTTAACCAAGAGGCACAGGTGATACTAATTCTTTTTTTGTGTGTGGTACGCGGGCCTCTCACTGTTGTGGCCTCTCCCGTTGCGGAGCACAGGCTCCGGATGCGCAGGCTCAGCGGCCATGGCTCACGGGCCCAGCTGCTCCGCAGCATGTGGGATCTTCCCAGACCGGGGCACGAACCCGTGTCCCCTGCATCGGCAGGCGGACTCTCAACCACTGCGCCGCCAGGGAAGCCCCGATACTAATTCTTTCCCTTCAGGAGGACTGACCTTCCTAATGGGTTGGAGGAAGAGTTATTGTAATTGTCCAGGATTTAGGTGCTGGGGATGTGGCTGAGGGGACTGAGGAAATGGAAAGGGAAGAAACAATGTTGGGGCTATCACTAGTTAAATCCCCTTCTGCCTCATGAGCAGACTGGTGCCTGCTAAATGGGCAGTGGTGCACGGAGTTAGACAATCAGCCTATCAAGTCAGGTTTCAAATGCCAGCAAGATGGAGTACGACTAAGATGAAAGGGCCAAAGACAGAATCATAGTTAAGGTTGCAGAGCCAAGGATTTGGAGCCCACAGGATACGGAGTCAAAGTTAAGCAAGTCCTTAGCAAGTGCAGAGGGTCCTTGATAGTGTTTAATAGTGATACCCCTTTGCATTAGTTTCCTATTGCTGCCATAAGAAATTACCACAAATATAGCGTTGCGTTGCTTGATACTTATTATACTACAGTTCTGTAGGTTGGAAGTCCAATATGGGTCTCACTGGGCTGATATCAAGATGTCAGCAGGGCTGAGTTACTTCCTGGAGGAAGTAGGAGCAAATCTGTCTCCTGGCCTCTCTGCCAGCTTCTAGAGGCTGTCCACAGTGCTTCACTCGTGGGCCCTTCCTCTATCTTCAAAGCTAGGGACACTGGGCCAATTCCTGCTCATGCTGCCACCCCTCTGTTTCTCTTTCTTCTGCCTTTCTCTTCTACTTTTACGAACCCCTGAGATTACATTGGTCCCCATAGATAATCCAGGATAATCTCCCTATTCTAAAGTCAATTGATTACCAGCTTTAATTCCATCTGCCCTCTTAACTCCCCGTTGCCATGTAAGGTTACATATTCATAGATTGCACAGATTAGGACGTGGACACTGTGTGTCGGGAGGAGGGGGGTGGCTCATTATTCTGTCTGCCACACCTTCCCCCTGGGAGGGAAAGCATCAGGCCTGGCTTGCAGGATGACAGCCCTACTTGCTGAGGTGCACAAATGCCAAGAGAAAGCCTAGAGATCATCTGAGCCAGGCCAGTCTCAGAAATCACCACGTTCTCTCAGATTTTTTTTCCCAGTCACGATGAATATTTATTCATGGAAATAGAGTTCACATAGTCCCTCTACCCACCCATCCAGACTGGTGTACTGGAGCCAGCTTGTAAGGCTTGCAAAAAGTTTTTACTACATTTTCAAGAATTTTGCAACATCAGGTTGACATCAACTAAGGTAGGACTGCTTACACCATGGCAATGAACAAACACTACAAATTAGCACCTTTCCCCTGGGAGATGTAGGTATTACACATTTGCCATGCCCCTGAGTTTGTATGAATTTACAAGTGAGCACCATCAACGGGCAGGCTGGGACCCACATCATTTCAAAGGTAGTGGCTATAGCTACTGCAATTAGTCTGGGTCTCCCAGACAAATGCCAAAATCAAATAAATTACAATCTTGTCTAATTAGCTTCTGCTCTCCAGTAGGACATACAGGATTCAGTTTATTAGTTGCTAGGGTGTTGCCAAGGCTAATTGGAGTCATGATGTACCTAAGCTGGGTGGGCACACCAGGAAGGCCATACTTTGTTAATAATACTTCCTGATCTTAGCAAGGTTATAGATACCCACAAATCCACCCTTGATGAGGGCTCAAGCACTTCAAATCTGGTCCAGGAAGTGGAGAACTAGCAGAACGGATAGCAATACCACATTGGAATCATGTTTCATCCATATTCTTTTAGTCAACCAAAAATTTGGGGCTTGTACTAGGAATACAGAACACCACAGTAAAAGTGACAGTTATGGTTCCTGCCAAGGCTCACAGGCTACCTTGAAGGAGATTGTGTGTGTGTGTGTAGGCGGTGGGGAGAGGAGAAAACAGACAAATGAACGGGCAATTACAATGCAGGGTGACTGGTTCCTGGAAGTATTTATGAGGGTCATCTTACTGAGATTGCCCAGGTCTGGATGGAGTGACATACAAACTGAATCCAACAAGTAGTAGTAGTAGTAGTAGTAGCAGTAACTAACATTTACTGAGTGCCTTCCATGCTTCAGTCTAAGTCCTAAGGTCTTAAACTCATTTACTTCACTTAGGTCTTCTGACACCCATGAAGTAAGTATAATTATTATCCCCATTTTACAAATGAGGAAACTGAAGCACAGCTAACTTAAATAAAGTTGCCCAAGGTCTTATAGTGAGAGTAGAACTGGGAGAGTAGGAGTTAGACATTTTAAAGGATGTTGGAGAGAAGACTATTCCAGTAAAGGGAATAGCATATGGAAAGTCATGATGGGTTCCAGGAAAAGAAAACAAGCTGTTTGATTAAAGATTCAAGCGGAGGGTGATGAACTATGAAAGCTACAGAGAAAAGCACAGACTGGATCATAAAGGACCTGGTAAGCAGTATTTATTTGTTTGATCGTTAATCCAGGTCATGAACAAGTTGGCTTATTGTAAAAGGATCACCGTAGTATAAGTACAGAAGCAGAGGGAGAAAAGCCAGTAAGGAGCATGTAATCCAGGAAAGAGATGAGAGGGGATGAATGTGCATGATGAAGGGGGTGCAGAAGGGGTAAGTGTTGAAGATACTCCCCATGTCTGCCTTGGACCACTGGAGAAGTGGTGATGTCCATCACTGTGATGGACAACACAGATGGAAGAGCAGGTTTATGGGGGAAGATAACAAGTTCAGGTTCAGAACACTAAATCTGAAAGGCCTATAGGACACCTGGGAGGAAGTGTCCAGGAAGCAGGTGGATCAATGAGTTTGGTGCTAAATAATATTGTATAGGTATAACACTGTGGGAAGGTGTTAGAAAAAGTTGATATCATCTCTCAGAATATGGGAGTAACAGTGGTGTGGAAAAGACTTTGATCGATGGTCATTTGTGAGTGCAGTGTTGGTGGGTCCGCCTGCCCCTCTTGCCAGCTGAACCGTGAGTGCTGGAAACTGGACATTGTCATTCTATATGGTGTAGACATAGCTTCTCTATCACCTATTTTTTCCTGGTGTCAAAAGACTCAGTATGGAAGTCTATAGCAGAGGCTCCACATCCCTCTGCCCTGGCTTAAAGAGAAGGGGGGCTGGCCTGACAGCTGAGTTTCTCAAAGTTAAAGGCTTTCCCAAGCTGCACAGAGCATCAGAGACAGAGTGTTCAGAGGTGAGAGTTAAGTGGGAATCTAAAATCAGTGAATCATGGAAAGTGCCCCTTGGAATCACAAATCAAAGAGCAGAGGCAGTTATCAAAAGCTAGGAATGGAGGTCAGGCGTTTGAAAGTCTCGCTGCAGAGAACAGGAAGCAATGGCTCCAATGAGGAAGTGGCAGGAACCTTCGGCTGAATACTGGAGAGTAGTGCTCTTCTTGGTGGAGAATGATTCTGCTTCTTTCCAGCAGTGAATTATGGGGGGATGAAAAGGGGAAGATGCCAACAGACTTAACATATCACTGAATTGCTTGTATCAGAGGTGCATACAAGAAAAACAAGAGCCACAGGGAAACAATAGACCAGCTTTCCTAACATTTGATCAAGTGCCCAGGAAACGTCAATAAGGGGGCAAAGCATGAGGTTGAGCATAGGGCTCATATTTAAGGCTAAAGGGGGGCATCCTATGTCTTCTCCCCTGAATCTGCCCATTTGACTCCCAAGCCCTAAGTGTAAGATGGCACCATTATCTGAGAGAAAGCCCAGGCTGAAACACACTCACCTGGGCCAGGGGTCAGTACTGGCAGGAGAGGCCCTGATAAACACCACCCCTCCCCCATCCCCAGTGCAGTGTGACTGGGAGGCATGAGGCTCAGGCCCCAAAGCCGTGGTGCCTGTCAGGAGCTTCTGAGTCCCTCCGCTGACACTGTGATGTGAAGGCATGCATCAGGGAGGGCATGAGCTGGCCGCCCTTGGGCCTTCGAGCTCTAACTTCTAGCAGTGCAGCTGGCCCAAACTGCCCTCACCAGGAGGAAGAGCAGACCCGTGGATGGTCTGTTTTCAGGATGACAGCTCGAAGTGCAAGGGAAAGAGAATGTGCAGGCCTGGATCCTGCTTTAAGACATAATAAACTCATCCAAAAGAAGGCGGCCTAATGAATGTTTGTCAGGTTATATTCATCATTCTTCTTGCTCCTTTGTGGGAGCAAAATGGGATAGAAAGACGGGTTCACCTTCTCTGCCACAGGTAAGGAGCAGAATCAGGCCTACTTTCTCTAATTAGGAGGGAAAGAAATGGGACCTGATTTGAACAAACGAATTGCTTAGTTAGACATAAAGAAAAACTTCTCGACTGTAAGAATGTGTAGTGTGTTGAACTGTGTCCCCCTAACTCATCTCAGAATATGACCTTACTTGGAGATGGGGTCATTGTAGATGTACTTAGTTAAGGTGAGGTCATCCTGGAGTGGGACCAATGTCACTAATCCAACGTGAATGATGTTCTCATCAAAAGGGGGGATTTGGACATAGACTCGCACACAGGAGAAGGCCATGTGAAGATGTAGGCAGAGATCGGCACTTTTGCAAGCCAAGGAACACCAAGGATTGTCAGTAAACCACCAGAAACCAGGCCAGAGGCCTACAACAGATTCTCTCTCACAGCCTTCACAAGGCACCAACCCTGCCAAAACCTTGACCTCAGGTTTCTATCCTTTAGAACTGCGAGGCAATAAATGTCTGCTGTTTAAGCCACCCAGTCTGTGGTACTTTGTTAAGGCAGCCCTAGAAAACTATTACAGAATGTCAAAGCACTACCTGTAGTTTTTAAAAGATATTTAAAATAGAGCTGTACCTTGTATTATTCATATAAGTAACCATATTCACTTTACAATACATATTCACATCAAATTGATACAGAAATGAGCTGGGTGTGTTCAGTTTTGGCATCCTGAGATTACAGAATCACTCTCCTGATGAACAGCCAACTCTAGAGCCTTTTGGAGGGAGGAAGACCAGTGAAAGGGAAGCCTGTGGACAGTGAGGAGTGCAGAGAGGTTGAGACACAATTCCAAGACCTTCTTGTGCATGAAGTGTTTAACAGCCATACTATGACGTTATTGCTCAAGTTCACTGAAAGCAAATATTAACAAATTTACCAAATGTAAACCCATCCAAAAGTCTGCACCTTATTCTCACTCACAGCTTTTTAAAAAAGACTGTCATTACCTTATGGTTGTTGGGGAAGATGCCCTTAGAATAAGATGAATAGGATTTGTCTCAAAATATCCAGGGAAGGTAGGAAAATGGGAAGGTATATGAGAAAAAATTAGATTGGCCATGAACTGATAATGATTGATTCTGAGTGATGGGTACATGGTGATTCACTATACTAACTCTGCACATTGATTTGTGTTTGAAATTTCATAATCAAAAGTTATTTTTAAAAGGGCTACCACTAGTTTTCTAATAAAGCTACACTGCTAAATAACAAGATTACCACTTACTTGCATAAACATTAACAATTTCTTACAGTAAACATAGTCAAACTCCTTATCAAAATATAGCTAGGTACATGATTTTTTTTTTTTTTTTTGCGGTACGCGGGGCTCTCACTGCTGGGGTCTCTCCTGTTGCGGAGCACAGGCTCCGGACGCACAGGCTCAGCGGCCATGGCTCACGGGCCTAGCCGCTCCGCGGCATGTGGGATCTTCCCAGACCGGGGCACAAACCCGTGTCCCCTGCATCGGCAGGCGGACTCAACCACTGCGCCACCAGGGAAGCCCCATGAATGTTTTTGACAGAAACAGAAACCTCTGTACTAGCTTATTAGATCATACTATTGAGATCTGTACACAGACCTGATACTTTTAGCTTTCTCTGGAAGTATAGGTGTTACTTTGCTTGTGGCCATGGGTTGGGAACCTGAAAGTCAACAGGATCACACCGGTACATTCTGAGCTTCTCTTCAATCAAAAGCTCTATAAAAGATTAACTATACCAAGAGTGGCATGAGAATATGAAAATAGCTGACTACATTTCATGCTCCAGCCTCTGAATCCCAAATCCCACTATCTATTCATCCAGCTTAAGGGGCAGATATATGTAAACAGTGCCCTTCCAAAGATCCCTCATTAAATAGGTGTCCCTAAGAAAACTGGACCAAAAACATCTTACCTCCCATATGGACAAGAGTAACAGCATCTAACCTGGTCTCACTCTCTCTTCCAAGCCATCCTTTATGTAGATGTCAATCATCTTTCTAAAACAGGTCTATGACTCTCTAACTTCCATTCAAGAGACCGTCACACATAGAGAATAAAGACCAAACTCTGTATTCCATCATTTCAAAACCTCAACAACAGCTTCATCCCATTCTCCCTGCCCTGCCTCTTTCTTCCTAACATCCCTCTTCCTTTTTTTTTTTAAATCCCTGATGGCATGTATGTTGATTCTTTGAACTGGTTGTAAATCTTGCCAGTTCCCTCATTCATGAGTTAAACAAATCATTGACTCGTGTTTTTATATAATGTATGAGTCGTGATTTCTCCCTTTTACTGGCAAAACCTCTGTGTAACTTCATGTACGCTTACCCCTACCCTCTTGTGCCTTTGGTTCATAGTACGTTCTTTCTGTTACTAGTCTCATGTGATAACACTGCATCACAATACTGTCACCCCTGGTCACAAGAATCTGACCTTGACTTTATCCCCGGTGCTTCATACAGTGCTTTGGTGTGTTGTCAGGCACTTGACATGTTGAGTGAGATCTGGGGGAGAGGATGCAATCGTTGGGCTCTCCTGGGTTTGCAGGTTTGGGGAGGGCACATATTCCCCAGGCTTTATGGCTGCCTGGGTCCTCCACCACCCGCTTCATCCCCAACCTTACTTTCACACTACCTGCCATATTCATTTTCTACTGCTGCATAACTAGTCACCACAAACGTAGAGGCTTTAAACAATATCCGTTTATTACCTCATGGTTCTGTAGGTCAGAAGTCCAGGCAGGCTCACCTGGGTTCTGTGCTCAGGGTCCCTAGGAATCATACAATTCTGCCTCCCATACCTGCCTACCTGCTAACAGTGTCACATCCAACAGAAATGAGATTCAGAAGGGCATTCTGTGCACTAAAGTTTAGGGACAGAAGCTGGCAAAAGGGGAGCCTCTTGGGGTAAAAGGACAGAGTTGTGCCTGCAAGAGCAAAGACTGACAATAAGAAGCTGTTCTCCAAAGAAGAGCACTTCATGTACTTCCTATACCCACCACTTAAAAGATAACAGGCAGCTAAATGCACCTTCTGAAATCTGTCTAACATGGATAAAATTCTACAGAGGGTTGCCAGACATATTAATGAAATAATGTATCTGAAAAAACTAATTTTTAAACTATAAAGTACGAACCAAACCTGAAGTTATTACTATTCAAATGTTTCATACGTTATTAATATTTTTGTTATATAAAAGAAGAACTAACAGTTTTTGAATTCTTGCTATATGCCAAGTCCTACACTTTCACATGGATTATGTCTCACAGCAACCCTCTCTGGTGAGTAGTAGTATTATTCCCATTTTATAGATGAGGAAACTGATTACCAAAAAATTTAAGAGAATTACCCCAAACTCATGCAGTCAGGAAAATAGAGCCAAGATTCAAATGCAGGTCTGTCTAGTGCCAAGCCTGTTTGTGATCATTATGCTTTTCTGTGGCTGTTAAGGAAAGAGTCAGACAGTTACAATCAGGGAGAAAGACCTGAAGATGGACAGACAAATGGAGAATATGAACATGGACCCAAGCTCTGCAGGGTTGGGTTCACTAGCTAAGGTAACCTGCTCTAGTTGCAGTTTGCTTTTCACAGCTTTTCTGGAATCTTTCTGGAATTCTGTTTCATATTCCCTGTTTTCATAATGTTTGATATGAAATTAGTTCTTGAGTATTCACTTGTTCTTTATGACTTTCACTTTTTTTTCCTTGCCAAGTTGTCGGGGATACCTTCTGTGGCTGGGGCCAAGATGGAGAATTACCATACTGATTAAATTGCTATGGACAGAACAAAATTACCTCATTGGAATTAAATCAAAACCTAGCCATGACTAAATATTCCCTACTTCTATAAAAAGCAAAACAGTGGGGTTTGGAGAACAGATACATTATGAAATCTGTCTCACGGAAGGAAAACTAAAGAGAAAAAAGTGAGAAAAGGAAGCCAGTGACACGTGGGAACAGGGAGAAGGGGAAATGGTGGACTGGTAAAGCAATGATGTTGGAAATGTAGCTATCCATTTATGGGGGAAAAGTTAGCTCTTTACATCACAGGTGATTTAAAATATCACCAAGTATGTAATTAGATCTGTCGTGCCATTGTTCTACTTGATTTATTTATAAAATAATAAATAAATTCCTATATCAATATCACACTGTAAGGTTTTATATTGTATTCTGATATCTTATAGGGTAGGACTTCCCCATTGCTGTTTTTCAAAAATTTACTGGTTCCAAAGCAATGTACAGAAAGAACAA
The DNA here is from genome assembly GCF_964374135.1 of Grampus griseus. Taxonomy (NCBI): domain Eukaryota; kingdom Metazoa; phylum Chordata; class Mammalia; order Artiodactyla; family Delphinidae; genus Grampus; species Grampus griseus. Next base: position 28,628,991 of record NC_139007.1, on the reverse strand, counting down.
AGCTGAAGGCATCATGCTCCCTGATTTCAAACTATATTATAAATTATAGCAATGAAAATAGGATAGTACACAGATCAATGGAACAGAATAGAGAGCCCAGAAGTCAACCCACACATATACGGTTAATTAATTTATGACAAAGCAGCCAAGAATATACAATGAGGAAAGGACAGTCTCTTCCCAATAAATGGTGTTGGGAAAACTGGACAGCCACACACTGAAGAATCAAACTTGACCACAATCTTACACAATAACATAAAAATTAATTCAAAACAAATTAAAGACTTGAACATGAGACCTGAAACCATAAAACTCCTAGAAGAAAACATAGGTGGCAAGCTCCTAGATATAGGTCTTGGTGATTATTTTCTGAATCTGACACCAAAAGCAACAGCAACAAAGGCAAAAATAAATAAGTGGGACTACATCATACTAAAAAGCTTCTGCACAGCAAAGGAAACCATCAACAACATGAAAAGGCAACTTACTAAATGGGAGAAAATAGTTGCAAATCATATATATGATAAGGAGCTAATATCCAAAATACAAAAAGAACCCATACAGGTCAATGGCAAGAAAAACAATCTGATTTAAAAACTGGCAGAGGATCTGAATAGACATTTTTCCAAAGAAAACATACAGGTGGCTAACAGGTATGTGAAAAGATTCTCAACATCATTAATCATCAGGGAAATGCAAATCAAACCACAAGAGATATCACCTCATATCTGTAAGAATAGTTATTATCAAAAAGGCAAGATATAACAAGTGCTGGAGAGGATGTGAAGAAAAGAGAACCTTTGTGCATTGGTGTTGGGAATGTAAATTGGTGGAGCCACCATGGAAAAGAGTATGGAGGTTCCTCAAAATATTAAAAATAGAACTACCATATGATCCAGCAATCCCATTTTTGGGTATTTATCCACAGAAAATGAAAACACTAACTTGAACAGATACATGCACCCCCATGTTCACTGCAGCATTATTTACAGTAGTTAAGATATGGAAATAACTTAAGTGTCCACTGATGGATAAATGCATAAAGAAATCAAGGTATATATACATACAATGGAATATTATTCAGCCATAAAAATAATGAAATCTTGCCATTTATGACAACATGGAGGAACCTCGAGGGAATTATACTAAGTGAAATAAGTCAGAGAAAGACAAATACCATACAACTTTTCTTATATGTAAAATCTTAAAAAAAACAAAAGAACAGGGCTTCCCTGGTGGCGCAGTAGTTGAGAGTCTGCCTGCCAATGCAGGGGACACGGGTTCGTGCCCCGGTCCGGGAAGATCCCACATGCCGCAGAGCGGCTGGGCCCGTGAGCCATGGCCGCTGAGCCTGCGCGTCCGGAGCCTGTGCTCTGCAAGGGAGAGGCCACAACAGTGAGAGGCCCGCGTACCGCAAAAAAAAAACAAAAACAAAAGAACACACAAGTTCATAGATAACAGAGAACTGATTGGTGGTTGCCAGAGGCAGGGGCTGGGGAGTGGGAAAAATGGGTGAAGGGGGTATAAATTTATTTTAATTTATTTTACTTATTTTTAAATTAATTTATTTATTTATGGCTGCATTGGGTCTTCATTGCTGCGCACGGGCTTTCTCTAGTTATGGCAAGCAGGGGCTATTCTTCGTTGTGGTGCGTGGGCTTCTCATTGAGGTGGCTTCTCTTGTTGTGGAGCATGGGGTCTAGGCACGCGGGCTTCAGTAGTTGTGGCACGTGGGCTCAGTAGTTGTGGCTCACAGGCTCCAGAGCACAGGCTCAGTAGTTGTGGTGCATGGGCTTAGTGGCTCCGCGGCATGCGGGATCTTCCTGGACCAGGGTTCGAACCCGTGTCCCCTGCATTGGCAGGTGGATTCTTAACTACTGCACCACCAGGGAAGTCCCAAATGGGTATAAATTTATTTTAAAAGAAAAAGAAAAAAAGAGGAAAGTGCAAAACAATATATATCGTATGCCAAATTTGTGAAAAAAATTTATTGGCTATTTTTTTCGCATTTTCTGTTCCAGATGAACTTTAGTATCAGCTGTCAAGTTTCACTTTATAATTTCAATTGAAAGTGTATCAAATTCATGGATTAATAATTGACATTTTTACACTCTTGAGACTTTGCTTCAAGGAACCTGGTATGTGTACCACTTGTTCTTTTTGTCTTTTCATAAACTTTGTGGTTTACATAATTTGGGTTTTACACATTTTTGGAAGTTTATTCCTAGATATATAATGGTTTTCGTGGCCATTGTCCATGGAATTTTTTGGCTGCTATATTTTCTAACTGATGTACAGGACAGCTAGCTTATTGAGTTCTTTTATAAGATCAAATTGTTCTTTGAATGATTTCTCGAAATTTCTAGGAAGACAGAGATACTGATTGTTCAAAAGAACAAATAGGGCTTCCCTGGTGGCGCAGTGGTTGAGAATCTGCCTGCCAATGCAGAGGACATGGGTTCGAGCCCTGGTCTGGGAAGATCCCACATGCCGCGGAGCACCTGGGCCCGTGAGCCACAACTACTGAGCCTGCGCATCTGGAGCCTGTGCTCTGCAACAAGAGAGGCCACGATAATGAGAGGCCCGCGCACCGCGATGAAGAGTGGCCCCCACTCGCCGCAACTAGAGAAAGCCCTCGCACAGAAACGAAGACCCAGCACAGTCAAAAAAAATTAATTAATTAATTTTAAAAAAACATCAAAAAAAAAAACAAATAGTTCTTACTTCCTTTACTTGTTCTTTATTAGCTAGGACCTTCAGCAAAATGTTGAATAGGGCTAGTAGTGGAAGACACTTCCTTTATTGGGCTTGCTTCTAACATTGCCCCATTCCATATGATATTTGTTATTATTTTTTGATATGTACTCTTTATCAAATAGAGAAGGTTTCCTTCTATTCTTGACTGGCTAAATATATTATTACCAATGGGTAGTGAATTTAACCAAATATATTTTGTGAATCAGTTGAAATACAGTATTCACTGGGTTGTGTTAATTTCTGGAGCATGGGGTCCTCTTTCAGGTTCATGCGGTTGTTGCTAAAATTCAGTTCATTGTGGCTGTGGGACTGAGGTACCTGCTTCTTTCTGGCTGTCACCTGGGGGTAGCTCTCATCTCCTAAAGGCCCCTGATGTTCTTTGCCATGTGGCCTCTTTACAGGCTCTCTAAAGACTCTCTAACAACATGGCAACTTGCTTCTTTGAAGCCAACAGGAGACTCTCACTTCTGACTCCTCAGATGGAGTCTTATTTATTTCTTTATTTATTATTATTATTTTTTAGGCCATAAAACACGGCATGCAGGATCTTAGTTCCCTGACCATGGATCAAACCTGTGCCTCCTGCATTGGGAGTGTGGAGTCTTAACCACTGGAATGAAGTCCCAGATGGAGTTTTATTTAATGTAAGGTAATCACAAGAGTGACATATTCTATTATATAGTCTATTCTGTTCTATATCTATGTCCTATTCTATTGTATCCTGTTCTACTTGATTTTATTCACAGTTGTCACACTTCATTGGCTATAAGCAAGTCACTCAAGGAGAAGATATTATATATTAAAGTTGTACATAACGTGGCATACATCATGTTCTCTCATTAAAAAAATTCTCTATATTTGTGATCACACTCTTTCCAAAAAAATTCCTAAGGGTTTTTATTTGTGCCTTTATTTTTACTTACATTTGTCAGATTTTATATTTCCCAGGAACTAGTTGGTTTTGTTTTCTATGTAATTAATTTCTGCTTTATCTTCAGTCTTTAAATAATTTTTTGGATTTATTTTTAGTCTTTTTTTGTGTGTGTTTTGACTTCAATGTTTAATTCAAATTCATTGAATCTTTGAATTTTCTAGTGTTCTAACAAATGTATTGAATAGAAACACACACACATTTTCTTCCAGTATGGCTTTGACTGCATCCCAAAAGTTTCGATAACTATTTCTTCTTTTTTTTTTTTAACATCTTTATTGGAGTAGAATTGCTTTACAATGGTGTGTTACTTTCTGCTGTATGACAAAGTGAATCAGCTATATGTGAACATATATATCCCCATTACCCCTCCCTCTTGTGCCTCCCTCCAACCCTCCCTATTGCATCCCTCTAGGTAGTCACAAAGTGCCAAGCTGATCTCCCTGTGCTGTGCAGTGATTGTCACTAGCTATCTATTTTACATTTGGTAGTGTATATATGTCCATGCCACTGTCTCACTTCGTCCAGCTTACCCCTCCCCCTCCCCATGTCCTCAAGTCCATTTTCTACATCTGTATATTTATTCCTGTCCTGCCCCTAGGTCCATTAGAACCTTTTTTTTTTTTCTGACTTACTTCACTCTGTATGAAAGACTCTAGGTCCATCCACCTCACTAAAAATAACTCAATTTTGTTTCTTTTTATGGCTGAGTAATATTCCATTCTACATATGTGCCACATCTTCTTTATCCATTTGTCTGTCGATGGACATTTCGGTTGTTTCCATCTCCTGGCTATTGTAAATAGTGCTGCAATGAACATTGTGGTATATGTCTCTTTTTGAATTCTGGTTTTCTCAGGGTATATGCCCAGTAGTGGGTTTGCTGGGTCATATGGTACTTCTCTTTTTAGTTTTTTAAGGAACCTCCATACTGGGCCTTCCGTGGTGGCGCAGTGGTTGAAAGTCTGCCTGCCGATGCAGGGGACGCGGGTTCGTGCCCCAGTCCGGGAAGATCCCACATGCTGCGGAGCAGCTAGGCCCATGAGCCATGGCTGCTGAGCCTGCGCGTCCAGAGCCTGTGCTCCGCAATGAGAGAGGCCACAACAGTGAGAGGCCCGCGTACCGCAAAAAAAAAAAAAAAAGAAGCTCCATAGTGGTTGTATCAACTTATATTCCCACCAACAGTGCAAGAGGGTTCCCTTTTCTTCATATACTCTCCAGGATTTATTGTTTGTAGATTTTTTGATGATGGCCATTCTGACCAGGATGAGGTGTTACCTGACTGTAGTTTTGATTTGCAGTTCTCTAATGATTAGTGATGTTAAGCATCCGTTCATGTGTTCTTGCCAATCTGTATACCTTCTTTGGAGAAATGTCTATTTAGGTCTTCTGCCCATTTTTGGATTGGGTTGTTTGTGTTTTTGATATTGAGCTGCAAGAGCTGCTTGTATGTTTTTGAAATTAATCCTTTGTCAGTTGCTTCATTTGCAAATATTTTCTCCCATCCTGAGGGTTGTCTTTTAGCCTTGTTTATGGTTTCCTTTGCTGTGCAAAAGCTTTTAAGTTTCATTAGGTCCCATTTGTTTGTTTTTATTTTTATTTCCATTTCTCTAGGAGGTGGGTCAAAAAGGATCTTGCTGTGATTTATGTCATAGAGTGTTCTGCCTCTGGTTTCCTCTAAGAGTTTGATAGTGTCTGGTCTTACATTTAGGTCTTTAATCCATTTTGAGTTTATTTTTGTGTATGGTGTTAGGAAGTGTTCTAATTTCTTTCTTTTACATGTAGCTGTCCAGTTTTCCCAGCACAACGTATTGAAGAGACTAACTCTTCTCCACTATATATTCTTGTCTCCTTTGTCAAAGATAAGGTGACCATATGCACATGGGTTTATCTCGGGGCTTTCTATCCTGTTCCACTGATCTATATTTCTGTTTTTGTGCCAGTCCATACTGTCTTGATTACTGTAGCTATGTAGTATAGTCTGAAGTCAGGAAGCCTGATTCCTCCAGCTCCGTTTTTCTTTCCCAAGATTGCTTTGGCTATTCGGGGTCTTTTGTGTTTCCATGCAAATTGTGATTTTTTTTTGTTCTAGTTCTGTGAAAAATGCCATTGGCAGTTTATTAGGGATTGCATTGAATCTATAGATTGCTTTGGGTAGTAGACTCATTTTCACAATATTGATTCTTCCAATCCAATAACATGGTATATCTCTCCATCTGTTTGTATCATCTTTAATTTCTTTCATCAGCGTCTTATAGTTTTCTGCATACAGGTCTTTTGTCTCCTTAGGTAGGTTTATTCCTAGGTATTTTATTCTTTTTGTTGCAATGGTAAATGGGAGTTGTTCCATAATTTCTCTTTCAGAATTTTCATCGTTAGTGTATAGGAATGCAAGAGATTTCTGTGCATTAATTTTGTATCCTGCTACTTTACCAAATTCATTGATTAGCTCTAGGAGTTTTCTGGTAGCATACTTAGGATTCTCTATGTACAGTATCATGTCATCTGCAAACAGTGAAAGCTTTACTTCTTTTCTGATTTGGATTCCTTTTATTTCTTTTCCTTCTCTGATTGCCACGGCTAAAACTTCCAAAACTGTGTTTACCAGTAGTGGTGAGAGTGGGCAACCTTGTCTTGGTCCTGATCCTAGAGGAAACTGTTTCAGTTTTTCACCATTGAGAACAATGTTGGCTGTGGGTTTGTCACATATGGCCTTTATTATGTTGAGGTAGGTTCCCTCTATGCCTACTTTCTGGAGAGTTTTTATCATAAATGGGTGTTGAATTTTGTCAAAAGATTTTTCTGCATCTACTGAGATTATCATATGGTTTTTATCCTTCAATTTGTTAATATGGTGTATCACATTGATTGATTTGCGTATACTGAAGAATCCTTGCCTTCCTGGGATAAACCCCACTTGATCATGGTGTACGATCTTTTTAATGTGCTGTTGGATTCTGTTTGCTAGTATTTTGTTGAGGAGTTTTGCATCTATGTTCATCAGAGATTTTGGCCTGTAGTTTTCTTTTTTGTGACATCTTTGCCTGGTTTTGGTATTGGGGTGATGGTTGCCTCATAGAATGAGTTTGGGAGTGTTCCTCCCTCTGCTATATTCTGGAAGAGCTTGAGAAGGATGGATGTTAGTTCTTCTCTAAATGTTTGATAGAATTCACCTGTGAAGCTATCTGCTCCTGAGCTTTTGTTCGTTGGACGATTTTTAATCACAGTTTCAATTTCAGTGCTTGTGATTGGTCTGTTTATATTTTCTATTATATCCGGGTTCAGTTTCAGAAGGTTGTGCTTTTCTCAGAATTTGTCCATTTCTTTCAGGTTGTCCGTTTTATTGGCATAGAGTTACTTGTAGTAATCTCTCATGATCCTTTATATTTCTGGAGTGTCAGTTGTTATTTCTTTTTCATTTGTAATTCTGTTGATTTGAGTCATCTTTTTTTCTTGATGAGTCTGGCTAATGTTTTATCAATTTTATCTTCTCAAAGAAACAGCTTTTAGTTTTATTGATCTTTGTTATTGTTTCCTTCATTTATTCTTCTTTTATTTCTGACCTGATCTTTATGATTTCTTTCCTTCTGATAAATTTGGTTTTGTTTTGTTTTGTTTTTTGCGGTACACGGGCCTCTCACTGTTGTGGCCTCTCCCCTTTTGGAGCACAGGCTCCGGACGCGCGGGCTCAGCTGCCATGGGTCACGGGCCTAGCCGCTCCATAGCATGTGGGATCTTCCCCGACTAGGGCACGAACCCATGTCCCGTGCATCAGCAGGTGGACTCTCAACCACTGCGCCACCAGGGAAGCCCCGGGGGGCTTTTTGTTGTTCTTCTTCTTCCTCTAATTGCTTTAGGTGTAAGTTTAGGTTGTTTGAGATTTTTCTCGATCTTTGAGGTAGGATTGTATTGCTATAAACTTCCCTCTTAGAACTGCTTTTGCTGCATCTCATAGGTTTTGGGTCGTCATGTTTTCATTATCATTTGTTTCTAGGTATTTTTTGATTTCCTCTTTGATTTCTACAGTGATCTCTTGGTTATTTAGGAGCATATTGTTTAGCCTCCATGAGTTTGTATTTTTTACAGTTTTTTCCCTGTAATTGATATCTAGTCTCATAGCGTTGTGGTCGGAAAAGAAACTTGATATGATTTCAATTTTCTTAAATTTACCGAGGCCTGATTTGTGACCCAAGATATGATCTATCCTGGAGAATGTTCCATAAGCAGTTGAGAAGAAAGTGTATTCTGTTGTTTTGGAATGGAATGTCCAAAAATATCAATTAAGTCCATCTTGTCTAATGTGTCATTTAATGCTTGTGTTTCCTTATTTATTTTCATTTTGTATGATCTGTCCATTGGTGAAAATGGGGTGTTAAAGTTCCCTACTATTATTGTGTTACTGTCGATTTCCCCTTTTTTTGGCTTTTAGCATTTGCCTTATGTATTGAGGTTTTATGTAAATATTTATTGTGCATAAATATTTACAATTGTTGTATCTTCTTTTTGGATTGATCCCTTGATCATTAAGTGGTGTCCTTCTCTATCTCTTGTAATAGTCTTTATTTTAAACTCTCTTTTGTCTGATATGAGAATTTCTATTCCACCTTTCTTTTGATTTCCATTTGCATGGAATATCTTTTTCCATCCCCTCACTTTCAGTCTGTATGTGTCCCTAGGTCTGAAGTGGGTCTCTTGTAGACAGCATATGTCTGGGTCTTGTTTTTGTATCCATTCAGCCAGTCTATGTCTTTTGGTTGGAGCATTTAATCCATTTACATTTAAGGTAATTATCAATATGTATGTTACTATTACCATTTTCTTAATTGTTGTGGGTTTGTTTTTGTAGGTCTTTTCCTTCTCTTGTGTTTCTTGCCTAGAGAAGTTCCTTTAGCATTTGTTGTAAAGCTGGTTTGGTGGTGCTGAATTCTCTTAACTTTTGCTTGTCTTAAAGTTTTAATTTCTCCACCAAATCTGAATGAGATCCTTGCTGGGTAGAGTAAACTTGGTTGTAGGTTTTTCCCTTTCATCACTTTAAATATGTCCTGCCACTCCCTTTTGGCTTGCAGAGTGTCTGCTGAAAGATCAGCTGTTAACGTTATGGGGATTCCCTTGTATGTTATTTGTTACTTTCCCCCTGCTGCTTTTAGTATTTTTTGTTTGTATTTAATTTTTGATAGTTTCATTAATACGTGTCTTGGTGCATTTCTCCTTGGTTTTATTCTGTATGAGACTCTGTGCTTCCTGGGCTTGATTGACTATTTCCTTTCCCATGTTAGGGAAGTTTTCAACCATAATCTCTTCAAATATTTTTTCAGACCCTTTCTTTTTCTCTTCTTCCTCTGGGGCCCCTATAATTTGAATGTTGTTGCTTTAATGTTGTCCCAGAGGTCTCTGAGACTGTCCTCAATTCTTTTCATTCTTTTTTCTTTATTCTGCTCTGTGGCAGTTATTTCCACTATTTTATCTTCCAAGTCACTTATCCGTTCTTCTGCCTCAGTTATTCTGCTATTGATTCCTTCTACAAAATTTTTAATTTCATTTATTGTGTTGTTCATCATTGTTTGTTTCATCTTTAGTTCTTCTAGGTCCTTGTGAAACATTTCTTGTATTTCCTCCATTCTATTTCCAAGATTTTGGGTCATCTTTAGTGGCATTACTCTGAATTCATTTTCAGGTAGCCTGCTTATCTCCTCTTCATCTGTTTGGTCTGGTGGGTTTTTACCTTGCTCCTTCATCTGCTGCATATTTGTCTTCTCATTTTGTTTAACTTACTGTGTTTGGGGTCTCCTTTTCGCAGGCTGCAGGTTCGTAATTCCCATTGTTCTTGGCCTCTGCCCCCAGTGGGTGAGGTTGGTTCAGTGGCTTGTATAGGCTTCCTGGTGGAGGGGACTGGTGCCTGTTTTCTGGTAGGTGGGCTTGGATCTTGTCCTTCTGGTGGGCATGGCCGCATACAGTCATGCGTTTTGGGGTGTCTGTGAACTTAGTATGACTTTAGGCAGCCTCTCTGCTAATGGGTAGAGTTGTGTACCTGTCTTGCTAGTTGTTGGCATGGGGCATCCAGCACTGGAACTTGCTGGCTGTTTAGTGGAGGTGGTTCTTAGTGTTGAGATGGAGATCTCTGGGAGAGCTCTCACTGATTGATTTTACATGGGACAAGGAGGTCTCTGGTCGTCCAATGTCCTAGACCCGGCTCTCCCACCTCAGAGGCTCAGGTCTGATACCCAGCCGGAGCACCAAGACCCTGCCAGCTACATGGTTCCAAACAAAAGGAAGGGGAAAAAAGGAAAAAAACCCACAAACAGGGAGAACCCCAAACCAAACGGTAAAAGCAAAAAAAATTTTTTTAATAAAAAATATATTTAAAAGTAATTTAAAAATAAAAGAGAGCAACCAAACCAATAAACAAATCCTCCAATGATAGGAAGCACTAAAAAGTAAACTAAGATATACATAAAAACCAGAAACAAATCAGATGCAGAAAGCAAACCACAAGTCTACTGTTGCTCCCAAAGTCCACCACCTCAATTTTGGGAACATTCATTGTCTATTCAGGTATTCTACAAATGCGGCATTCATCAAGTTGATTGTGGGTATTTAATCTGCTGCTCCTGAGGCTGCATGGAGAAATTTCCTTTTCTCTTCTTTGTTTGCACAGCTCCTGGTGTTCAGCTTTGGTTTTGACCCCACCTTTGCGTGTAGGCCACCCTCAGGCATCTGTTCCCTGCCCAGAAAGGAGGGGGTTAAAGCAGCAGGTGATTAGGGTTCTCTTGCTCACTCAGGCCAGGGAGAGGGAGGGGTATGGTAGTCATAACTGGAATGCGGGGGGAGCCTGCGCCGGCAGAGGCTGGCGTGACATTGCAAGAGCATGAGGAGTGCCGTGTATTCTCCCGGGGAAGTTGTCCCTGGATCACAGGACCCTGGCAGTGGCGGGCTGCACAGGCTCCCAGGGTGGGTGGTATGGATAGTGACCTGTGCTTGCACACAGGATTCTTGGTGGCAGCGTTAGTGTTTCATGCCTGTCTCTGTGGTCCAAGCTAATAGCTGCAACTCACACCTGTCTCTGGAGCTCACTTAGGTGGTCCTCTGCCTTTTGTGGGCACACAGGACAGGAAGCCCCTCTCCTCGCACACCCTGAAACAATGGTCTCTTGCCTCTTAGGCAGGTCCAGACTTTTTCCCGGACTCCCTCCTGGCTAGCTGTGGCTCACTAGCCCCCTTCAGGCTGTGTTCGCACAGCCAACCCCAGTCCTCTCCCTGGGATCTGAACTCCAAAGCCTGAGCCTCAGCTCCCATCCCCCACCCACCCTGGTGGGTGAGCAGACAAGTGTCTCAGGTTGGTGAGTGCTGGTCAGCACCAATCCTCTCTGCGGGAATCTCTCTGCTTTGCCCTCTGCACCCCTGTTGCTGCGCTCTCCTCTGTGACTCTGAAGTTTCTCTTCCCCTGCCACACCCCGTCTCCACCAATTAAGGGGCTTCCTCGTGTGTGTAAACCTTTCCTCCTTCACAGCTCCCTCCCACTGGTGCAGGTCTCGTCCCTATTCTTTTGTTTCTGTTTTTTCTTTTGCCCTACCCACGTACGTGGGGAGTTTCTTGCCTCTTGAGAGGTCTGAGGTCTTCTGCCAGCATTCAGTAGGTGTTCTGTAGGAGCTGTTCCACGTGTAGATATATTTTTGATGTATTTGTGGGGAGGAAGGTGATCTCCACGTCTTACTCCTCCGCCATCTTGAAGGTCTCATTGATAACTCTTTCTTTTAATGTTTTTCATTTCTAAGGAGTTTGTGCAAGGAGAACAACAGGAGCAGCAGCTGCTCTCCCTCTGTGTCCCACATTTCAGACAGCTATTTTCTTCCAGTCTGAGTCCAGAGAACTGATAAACTCTCCCACAAATGGCCTGCATTCCCCAAGAGTATCTGCCTTTTAAAAGTGGATACAGCAGAGAAGAGGAGAAAAACCTTAATGTAAAGAAAGGAATGGATGGGTGATTTTGAAATTCTAAGCTGAGAGGGAAGTAATGGAGTGGGAAGAAGAGAAAGGTGGTAGACCTCTGGTGTCTCTAAGACACCATAATTAGGAAAACAGTCATGCTGCTTTATATACAAGGAAGATACATACTCTTGCTGACTGAGGCTTCTCAGACACAGGTGTTCCAGAAAGGTGAGAACTTGGGACCCAAGAAGAATTGTTTCTCTGTGCAGTGTACAGAACTGGCAAAGCAGTGGCAAATTTGCTAGTGAGCTACCATCGCTCTTAGGCAAACTCTGACAGAAAGAATACAAGTGCTCGAGCAAAATGGTTTTATTCTTTCAACAATTAGTTTGTTTCATTGGAATATAAACACTGTGGAGCTGAACAAAAAAATACTAGACATTCTCTCCATCGTTCTAGTTTTGAATTTTACTAATTTGATCATAGACACACTCGTCGATACGGATATTCTGAAGATGGTTACTGTGCTGGGCAGAACGTGGTACCCCAAACACATCCACTCTTAATCCCCAGAACCTGCAAAAGGTACTTTGCAGATGTGATTAAATTAAGGATTTTGAAACAGGAGATCATCCTGGATTATCCACGTTAGGGCCAATGTAATCACAAGGGTGTTTTATAACGGGAAAAGGGAGACAGGAGAGTCACGGTCAGAGAAGGAGATATGACAGTGCAATGATTCATTTGCTGGCTGCCAAATGCTATAAGTGTCTGGAAGCCAAAAAAGACAAGGAAAAGAATTCTCCTTTGGAGCCTCCAAGATGAAGACAACTCTGCTGACACCTTGATTTTAGCCTCCTAAAACCCATTTCCAGCTTTCCAACTTCTGACCTCCAGAACTGTAACATTATAGTTTGTTCTGTCTTAAGGCACTATTCGGTGGTAATTTGTTACTAGCGATAGGAAACTAATATAACGACAAAAGTCATGAGTGCGGTAGCCACAGAGCAGGCATCTGGGTATAACTGCTGGTTGATAATTCTAATCTGTGAAACCTAGTGTTTCTCAGTATGAATACTGGATCTGCCCAAGCCTAGTTTGTTTTGGTTTTTGGTTTTGGTTTTTTACTGAAATATTCTAGGTTTCACAAACTGACAACACTATCTCACTATGCATCACTATGGAACTGGTTAAGCTTGGGAATCTGGTAAATGACCTCAGCTGCACTCACAAATTCCTTGGCCCCTGGAGCTGGGGTGCAGGGCCTGGGGAAGTTCCATCTGATCCTGGATACCTCTGCCGATATAAGTCACTCCTCCACAAATCTGCTGTGCTTCTCACTAGTAGTTGGGGTTTGGTCAATGAAACCTCTGGGGACTGTCCTGAGCATCTTGCGTCACCTGTCACTTAGGTTTAGTGACTGCAATCCTTTGGAGAACACAGAATGCCTTTGAATTATGTTCAAAGGAAGGAGTTTGCATAGGTAAAAGTCTAGGCAGACAAAAACAGATTGAGGGTGAAGGAGGGACTGGCAAGGGACTCTTTCTGCTGCCAATACAGGCAAAGGCAGGTGGCATTTTTTGCCTCTGAGCTAATGATTCCCACCCAATTTCCAACCTTAATGAGCTCAGCAACGCCACCACATGTGCAGAGCGTGCTTATCAGAGAATAAAAATTGAATTTGGAATACCTATTTTTAAAAATTAAATTCTTAAAGAACCCAAATCTTTTTTTTTTTTTTTGCGGTACGCGGGCCTCTCATTGTTGTGGCCTCTCCCGTTGCGGAGCACAGGCTCCGGACACGCAGGCTCAGCGGCCATGGCTCACGGGCCCAGCCGCTCCGCGGCATGTGGGATCTTCCCGTACCGGGGCACAAACCCGTGACCCCTGCATCGGCAGGCGGACTCTCAACCACTGCGCCACCAGGGAAGCCCAAGAACCCAACTCTTACTTTACTTTCAGGTATTTAGTTATGTTACTCACCTATAGACCAGGGCTTCAGAATATCTAGTCCTTTTTCAAACTTCCCTCTGTTCCTCTGGAAAATGGAAAGCAATGCAAATATTGAACATCATATTCTGAGCTAGGCACTGTATTAGACACTTTATATTTTTAAATGGTGTGAAACCTATTAGATAATTACTATCATCCCAATTTTAAGATGAAGAAGTGAGCATAACCAGAGTGAGTGACTCACAAGGACTCACTTCTGGCAGAGAGCCTGTCTAGGGCCTAGACTCCATCCAGCTCAGGGGCCCTTCTCGTCTTTGGGTTCATTTAATATTTATCTGACATTTGTTTAGTACGTACTATGTACCAGGCACTGTTCAATGAGATGCAGACAGCAGTGAACAAAACAGACAATAATTCCTATCCTCATAGAATTTACATTCTATTGTGTTGGCAAGGCCCTGGGTTTTTTCACTGGTACCCTAGGATATTCAGCAATACATACCCATCATACACCACACAGAGAGATGCTTAATTCTAAGCATCATCCTAGTTATACTTTCCTTGGGGACCTCACTTCAACCCTAAAATAAACACAGGGAGAGTTCTGAGTTCACACTTCATGTTAATTTGCATATTTGACAAGAAGAACTGGAATTATGCATTTGTGATTCGGGTTTTATTTCCTGATGATTCCCAAGGGGTGACAGCCAATTGTGCATTTCTGGTGACGTACCCCTGCCTTCTGTTCTGCTCTTTAAGGGCTTGAACAGGTCAGGACTTGGCAAAGGAGCTGGCCCAGGTTGGATGATCCTTTATATATTGAATCCAAACTCTACTTAAATGTGGGAATTCAAGGAATTCTTTCATGTGGTAGTTCCCATAGCCCCCTACACTTCCTGTAACTTCTGTCTCACATTACTTTTTCATGCTGCCAGAAGTATAGTGGAATTTCTATGAAGATGAGTTTTTCACTTTTAACATATTTTAACAGGCAGTGAATGGAATTGCTACCATAATTGCTGAAACACATGGATACATGAGGCAAACGAAAATGTATTGGTATCCATAGAAATATGAATACCTGTGCTATAAAGCACTTAGGTATAGGCATGCTTGTCTCAAAGATGGAAATCTTGGAGCAGCCTGCCACCTTCAGGACAACTTTCCAACTAACTCTACCAGAGAACACTGGTTTTAGCCTCTATAAATTCCGACTACCAATTCCAGTTAAAAACATTTCATGATAATCAATGGTGGAAGCTATGTTCCTTATAAAACTTTTGCTATTATTATTATATGTAATAATTACCTTATTTTTCTTTAAATAAAATGGCCCCTTTCTTTACTTCAAGATTCTTTTTAAAAATTATTACCTCAATTCAATTATCTTTACATCAATTATTTCATTGCTTTTAACTTTGAGGCAGGAGGTAGATGGGCCCCCGGGACAAATGGTTTGAGTTCGTTCCTGTGGACTGATACTCTGAGACAAGAATAACAGGACAATTGAGAGAGGAAGCTGGGCCCTGCCCAGGTAGAACATGAGACCACATATTCCTCATTCTCAAAGTCAGGAGACCACCCCGACTACACATGCATAGAAAGTCTCCTTGGAGGTCAGAAAGGGAGTGATGCCAGGTGATGTTGTGTATCCATATGCCTCTTCGGTAGAATCCATCTTGGCTAAGAGATGTGTGTGCACACGTGGGAAGATCCTGAGATATACCAAATACGGACTTTGAACCAGGCAAATCAGAATGATTGGTCAAAGGAAACCCGGAACAAATGCCCCATAAAAGTGATTCAAACTGCCACGAGGGTGCGACTCTCTCTGAACCCACCCATGTGTCTATCCACATGTACTGTACTCTTTTTTTCTCCTAATAAATACTTTACTTGTTTCACTACTTTCCGTCTTTGTGGGAATTCTTTTTCTGCAGAGCTGTAGAACCAGGGCCTTGTCACTGACCACTGGTCTAGTGGCTAGGATTCGGTGCTCTCACTGCCACGACCGGACCTCAATCACTGGCCAGGAACTGAAACCCTGCTTCAAGCCGCTGCAGGCCGAGGCCACCTGCATTTCACTAAGGAGAGCTGAGAACACTAAAAACAGATCTTGCAGCCACAGTCTGAAAAATACTGTAACCTTTGGAAACTGTGCTACTTCCTAGTGGGTTCTTTGATTATGGATTAATGACAATATTTCTAAAGAATCTTAAAGAAAAGCAGCAACACAATAATCCATTCAGAAACAGGAGGAGGAAGAGGGAGAGAGGGAAAGAGGGAGTGAGACAGAGAGAAAGAGAAAGGAAATATGTACAGCACTTGCTTTTTTTGTTTGTTTTTTCCCTATTGTCTGTTCCTTTCATTAAGTTAAAGGAGGTCTCCCTGGCTTAAAAAGATTGAGGAAAGCAGAATAAAGGAGAAATAGGCTAGGGAATGACGTGGTGACTCAGTACTTAATAGTATGGAGATATAACACAAATTAGTATCAAAAATACACAAAGAGAAGGGAAAGGTCAGCATAACGTAAATCGATACAATTAGATCAAATGGGTTATGAGAGTGGGATGTAAAAGACTATGGTAAAAGAGAACACGGCTCAGATTCAAACTCATCAGGTAAGGGGACAGGAAAATAAGGCACATTTAAATAAAAGAGTGACAGAACAAATATTCATGGAGAATGATTAAACTTTCATTATTTCCTTTCACAAAAGCAGGAAAGGGCCATTTTAGAATCTTCCGTTACCCTGGTGCCATTAGTTCCATTTTTACTGGCTTCCTCTTTGGTTGCACTGACCTGTGAAAGGACTTCAAGGTCAATTTGCTTAGACTTTCTCAGCCCGCAACTTTGGAATCACGAGGGAAGCTTGAACCAATGCCGGGACTCACTTGGGAGGAATTAAATCAGAAAATCTGGGGTGAGGCCCGACGTGAAACTGCTTTAAAACTTCCCGCCCGACTCCACCAGTCTCTGGAGAGGTAAGCCATCGTGTGTCCGAACCTTAAGTCCCGCCCCATCTCGCCGGAAGCGGCCACAGGGGGGAGCACATCCAGGCCCCGGAGGAAGGCGCGCTTCCTTTGTGATACTCTGGGCGGAGACGCTGCATGCGCCCTCCCGACCGCTGGGGGGCGAACGGCGCGCAATCAGCGTCCGCTTTCCGGCGCGCGGCCAGAGCGACCCAGACATGCTCACGCTCCGGTGCGTCCCGGAGGTCGCCCGCGCCGGTGTTTAACCACGTGTGGTGTGAATTTAAGGGCATCATGTTATGAAGAGATGGGGGCTGCGGTGACTCGCGCAATCAGGAATTTCAACCTAGAGAACCGGGCGGAACGGGAAATCAGCAGGATGAAGCCCTCCCCCGCTCCGAGGCACCCCTCCACCAAGAACCTCCTGCGAGAGCAGATGAGCAGTAAGTGGTGCCAGGGCGCGTGGGGCCTTGCGGTGCGGGCTCCCTGTGCGGGCAGGGCTGTTCCACGCCGGTGGACCTCCGTCCAGTGGTGGGGGTGACCAGGGTCGGCTGCAGTCACTCGGGTCAGCCGAGCGCGGGAAGGGGGAGCCACCAGGCCGGTGACATTGAGACAGTCCCCTTGCGCTCGCGGTGGAGGCGGCGGCTCTGCCTACTTCGTAGTCCTGGAGATGTTAGCTTGTGCCCCCGCTGCCCCCGCCCTCCCCGGCTTTTGTCTTTAATGCTCAGTGACTTGATACAGGGAATCAAAATCAGAAGGGATCGTGTGCAAGAGAACTCTCTAGATGTCTTCACAGATTGATAGACACCGAGCTTGACCTAGCATTTTGAGTTACACTTAAAACATGTTCTGTAGTGTTCGAGTGATTGTTGATTAAGCAAAAAGTTAAAAGTGACTGTCTTGTGTTAAGTGTTTACGATCTTAGAGGAAACTTTCTTTGGCTTTAAATATTGTGACATTCTTTTTCTTTCTTTAGGCCATCCAGAAATTAAGGGAGAAATTGCTAGAAAAGATGACAAACTGCTGTCATTACTAAAAGATGTGTATGTCCATTCCAAAGATCCCGTGTCTTTTGTTCAGGTAATGTGTGTTTTAATTGAGTAAATACATAATTTAACCCTTTGGGGCTCCAGGAGAATGACCAAGAGAAGTGTGGCAAATAGTAAAAAAGAGTGAGCGCTCTGCAAGTGTAAAACTGTCAGTGTGCTTCTGACCAGAATGCAGAGCATTGGCAAAGTTGAAGTACAGCAGTCTAAGCCAGACACATATGTCTCCGTTCATTGGATATTTTCCGAAATTCTAAAAGACTTGTGAAAGTATTGATTGTGTGCAACTCGGTGAATTATTTGGTATTATTTCAGAATTTGTAAGATTTGGTACGGTACTTCTAGTGATTGTCATTGGAATGACCAAGGGAGGGCTTTAATACTATTTTCTCATACTTCAGTGGATTGAGGTATGTTTTAATATCAGAGATTCCTTTAGTGTTGTGTTGTTGGTGCTTGATTTTTTTAAATTTTGTTTTTTAAGAATATTATTAAGATAGAATACGTAAAGATAGGGAGATCACAGAATACACTGGGAACGGGAACCTGTATGTAAGTGCCAGGCACAAGTGCTTTGCATACAGAGAAGAACAAAACGTCTCTAGTCCTTGATTTCACGGTGCTTATAGTGTTGTGAGGGACACAGGCATTAAACAGATGAGCAACCATAGGTACATAGTTACTAATGACTCTCTGAAGGAGAAATATAGGCACAGTGAGCATATCAGAGGGACTTTTTTGAGACTGAAGGATCAGGGATGGTTTCTGAGGAAGTGACATTCAAACTCAGGCCTGAAGGATGGGTGGGAGTTAACCAGATGAGTTTGTGGGGCAGGAAGGTTCTAAGTAGGAGGAAGAGTTTGATTGAAGGAGAGGGAATTGCCAATGACAATTCCTATCTTTCCATTCTAAAATTCTCTGCTTGTCTCTGTAGATAGGCAATAGACGGTTTGCACAGATAAAGTTATTAGTATGATTTTCACTAGAGAAGAGATATAAAACTCATGTACAATAAGGTATGTAAATTGTTGCACACAATAGCAGTTATAGAGTTCGATTATCACCACATGCTCATAAGAAATATATGTATAGGGGTTGATGTTCATGTTCTTTATGTTATTTTTAGGCAGGAGTTAGATAATACTTCTAAGTATTGTTTCTCTCACATGTACTTATTCATTCGAAAATTGGCTCTTGGGGAGCAAAAAACACTTCTTATGTATAAAACACAGAAATGTAGTTATAATACATAGGATACATACAGTGGTATTAAAATTTCTTGGGGGGGTATTAGGAAAAGTCTGAAAAGACTCACGCAGAGTGATAATGAAGAAAAGGTTGAAGTGCCTACTTATGTTCTTTGTACCTTTTTTTCTTTTGGGAAGTTCATAATTTTCTTAATGATTTGTGATGTCCCTGGACATCAGTGGAAAGTGAAGAAGTTGTTAGGAGTATTTCAGGCCAGAGTTACAGTATGAAGGTAGGAGAGAGTGTGATGCCTTTAGAGTTCAGTACAGTTAGGAGAAAGTATGAGGGATGAATTTGGGAGAAATGAGGTGGGGTAGAGAGTAATAGGGGCCCGATCATGAAGATCCTTATTTGTCTTGCTAAGGAATTTGGGTTTTATCCTGAGGGCGGTGGGAAATCATTGAAGAGTTTCCTGTCGATCAGTGACATCAGATTTGCTTCATTCTGGGGACAGTTTTGAGAGTGGGCTGGGAAGGAACGAAATGCATTTTATCTAGTTAGAGGAGACCAGGGTTTTGCAGTAGTTCCTGCAAGAGACGTTGGCTTGGACAAGGGTGATTTAGTGACTGGGAGAGAAGTGAACGGGTTTGAGAGGGACTTTGGTAGTATCAGCAGGATTTGGTCGTTGATTGCCTATAATGAGAGAGAGGGGGAGGTGTAAGGTATCACGTAAGAGAAGCTCTGGGTTTTGGAGTGGGATATGGGAGGTGGGTGGTAATGGTCACCGAGCTAGTGGATATGGGGATAGTATTGGATTTTCAGAGGAAAGGGATAAGTTCAGTTTTGGACATGTTGATTTTGATGTGCTTATAGATTATCCAAGTAAAGATGTCATTTGTCATTTGGGAATTTGGATCTGGAAGTCAGGAGAAAGGTCGAGGTTTGAGATCACATTCGAGAGTCATTAACACGTAGATAATAATAATAAGGGGGTGTGTGGGATTGCTTGGGAGGAATGTGTAGAGTGAGAAGACAGCCTGGGCTAGAATTTGGTGCACACTAACATTTACGGGGCATCTGAAGGGAAATAGTCCACAAAGGAAACAGAAGGAACCACTACAGAGACAGATGGAAAACTAGGAGAGGGGTAGTATGGAAACCAAAGGAAAGATAGTTGTGGGTCCGTGGGAGTGGTCAGCAATGTCAGGTGCTGTAGTGAGTTCAGATAAAGCCTGAAAAGTGTCCTCTGGATGCAGATCTAATCTTCTGGATTTGAGATCACAAGTATCTCTTTTAAAGTTGAACTAAAAAGAAGGAAACTGGTCATAAAAAAAGTGTTGCTTTTGGGTTTGGTGGGTGTTTGTAAAATTCAGTGACTACAGCATTTTCATATTTTGACCAAACAGCAGTAATAGGCAGGGTGCATTTGAAAGGAAAGGTAAAGAGGGATGGTTGGTGTAGCTGATAGAGGAATGGAATACAGAGCACAAATGCAAGGGTAAGCTTGGGCGGGACAGACAGATGGAAAGATGGGTGTTATAGGTAGTTTTACTTATATTTATTGCGGTCTTAGAGGCATTAGTTTATTTTCTCTGAAGAGGCAAGATCTCTAGCAATATTTGAATTCATTCAAGGTGTTTGGAGGCACTGAATATGAAATACAAAACTAGGAAACAGAATGGAGATTATCAAGGTACGCCGTTAGAGCAGCATCAGAATCCTGCCCTTCTAAAGCAGTTTTTTATCTTTTCTAATCAGTGCATTATTGTTGTTCTTTTAATATATATGAAATAATGTAGTAAGTGGATGGTATACATTTGATTATTATTTTCTAGAACTACCTAAACTTTCTAATGATTGACTTATGGTTATGAAACGGTGATATGGCAAAAGTGCCATTGAACTATGACTCATTATAATGAGAAAATATAGTTTAGAAAATCATGGGTAGTATTTATTTGAAGAAGAATAATAGAGATTCTAGAATCATGAAAGTAGATGTCAAATCCTTGCTCTCATCTTGAAAGCTTATTTTTTGGTTTTTGTTTCTTGATACTAGGTAAAGGATGCTGGAACACCTCAGAAGCCAAAGGAGTTCAGGTTGCCAAAAGACCATCATTCTGACATGATGAATGTTAAGAACATTCCCAAAGGCAAAATTTCCATTGTAGAGGCACTGACACTTCTCAATAATCATAAACTTTATCCAGACACATGGACTGCTGAGAAAATAGCTGAAGAATACCATCTAGAACAGCAAGATGTAAATTCCCTTCTCAAATATTTCGTTACTTTTGAAGTTAAAATCTTACCCCCTGAAGGCAAGAAAGCAATACAATCAAAATGAAGAGAATCTTGAAATAACTTTTCCTTTATTTACTCTGCATCCCTGTACCCTGTTTATTTTCTCATTTTTAGCATATTAAATTATATAAATTACCAAATGTGTTAAGCTCCCTCCTTGTGAGAGCATGCTATTTATTGAGCTCTGCTGAATTTTCAGGATTGCTGTTAGAATTAATTTTGTTCTCTTTTAAACTTTAATTTGGTTTAGGCATATGTTCTTATGCAATAACTTATTAGCATGACTAATCAGCACATGTATAAATGTATTATAAATAAAAGAGTTATCATACTTTAGGCAAATCATATCGTCAGCCTTTAAATTGATATATAACCTTTTGGGAAATGTCCTGAATCCCTCGTTTAACATTCAAAGCTTCACCTTCCAATTTTGGTGGTTAGTTTATGTATGAAATAACTTTTTAAAAATATAAACAGGAATTGGTGTATTTAAAATTTTAGCAGTCTCTGCTTTGACAAACATAAGTTCAAAAACTTTCAGAGAGACAGGCATAGTGGAACCTATCTGAAAAAAATAACTTTTCTCTGGACTTAGCATAGAAATACAAGGAAATTTTAAAGAGTGGATAAATCAGAGAACTATGGTAAATTGAATTTGGTGATCAAATACATATATTATTTTCTAATTTAAATGCTGGTTGAAAGAAGAGAAAAAATAGCAAGTAGAAATATAAAGTGGGATCACTGGAAGGGAAATTGCTGCTTCATCCATTTAACAAACTTCTGAGCACAGTGTGTCTTAAGTGAGATTGTGTAATTTGAGCTCTGTCATATTACTACCTGTGGGATTTTGGGTAGATTGTGTAACCTCTTTGAGATTGAATTTCCCCTATAAGAAGTATAGTGCTGCCTTATTAAATCAAAGGGTTACTGTGACGATACATAAGATAACAAAGGACTACAAAGGACTGAACAAATTCGACTCATTTTTTTCCATCTGAGAAGAGCAGCCTGGGGAGGTTTCATGACCTAGCTAAGATTATTCTGTAGTTTATGACATAGCCAGGCCCAGAATTTAGGCTTTCAAAGTCCTAGTGGTATGTTTTTTTCAAAAAATATATCTCAAAAGTGTAGAAGGTGTGAGTTGTGGGAATATTCAGAGAATGTCGTAAGAAAAATTCCAGGTTATCAGTGTCTTTCTGAGGGAAGACAGGCATTCCCTACTTTCCAGGGATTTCCCTGGAAATGGTATGGAAGTTGCTGAGGAATTCAGCATGATGATGGAATGAGGCATTTGTAATGTTGAGAAGAGAAAAACTGACTGAGATGGGTAAGTTTTAAGCTGTATTCAAGTGCAGTCCCATTATGTGAATAAACTATACCTACCTATATTTGGTTCAAAACTAGTTCTTTTAAGAAAAAAAGAATTCTTAATATAAAATTGTATTTTAAAACTCGGATAACTCAATTATCAAAACTGTTTTCTTTTACCAAATAAAGGTCAATACTTGTACTTGAATCACTAATACTGCTATTTCTGAGCCATCTTCCCTATTCAAATTTGCACTGTGATTAGGCGGCTGTAAATATAGCTGTTGTTATGTGTGTCACATGATAAAATAAAGTACTTCCCATATCATTCATTGGCCTATTACTGCTTTTTATTACAGGTAGGAGAGTGTTGGGTAGTAGTGGTGTCACAGAAGGCATGGAGTTGAGATTCAGAAAAATCTAGATGTAGATCTCAGCATCCGTCTAGCCATGTGATGTTAGAAATGTCCTCAACTGTAAAACAGGTAATTGCTTACATCTTAAAAGCAGTTACTGTACTAGGCATTGATCAAGAAAATTTAATAGGCATGAGGGTAAGTACTGTTAACCATATTTTACAGGGAAAATTGAAGCATAGAAATCTAAAGTAACTTTTAAAAGATTACCTAGCAAACATTGGAACCTGGATTTAAACCCTTGTAGGTTATTTTCAAAACCCTGTGCTCCTAACTACAACACTATGTTGTCTTTCTGTGGGATTATAAGAATTAAGTGAAGAGGGACCTTCAAGATGGCAGAGGAGTAAGACGTGGAGATCACTTTCCTCCCCACAGATACATCAGAAATACATCTCCATGTGGAACAACTCCTACAGAACACCTACCGAATGCTGGCCAAAGACCTCAGACTTCCCAAAAGGCAAGAAAATCCCCACGTACCTGGGTAGGGCAAAAGGAAAAACAAAAAAAACGGACAAAAGAATAGGAATGGGACCTGAACCTCCCTCTGGGAGGGAGCTGTGAAGAGTGAAAAGCTTCCACACACTGGGAAGCCTCTTCACTGGTAGAGACAGGGGGCAGGCAGGGGGGAAGCTTCAGAGCCACAGAGGAGAGCGCAGCAACAAGGGTGCAGAGGGCAAAACGGAGAGATTCCCGCACAGAGGAATGGTGGTGACCAATAGTCACCAGCCTGAGGGGCTTGTCTGCTCACCCACCGGGGAGGGCAGGGGCTGGAAGCTGAGGCTCAGGCTTTGGAGGTCAGATCCCAGGGAGAGGACTGGGGTTGGCTGTGTGAACACAGCCTGAAGGGGGCTAGTGTGCCACAGCTAGCTGGGAGGGAGTCCGGGAAAAAGTCTGGACCTGCCTAAGAGGCAAGAGACCATTGTTTCAGGGTGCACGAGAAGGGATTCCTTCCCCATGTTCCCACAGAAGGCACAGCACTGCCTAAGTGAGCTCCAGAGATGGGCAGGAACCACGGCTATCAGCTTGGACACCAGAGAAGGGCATGAAATGCTAACGCTGCCACCAAGAATCCTGTGTGCAAGCACAGGTCAGTATCCAACCCCTGCCCCCCGCTGGGAGCCTGTGCAGTCTGCCACTGCCAGTGTCCCATGATCCAGTGACAACTTCCCCAGAGAACACACGGCACGCCTCAGGCTGTTGCAATGTCATGGCAGCCTCTGCTGCGACAGGCTCTCCCTGCATTCCAATTATGACTACCATACCCCTCCCTCTCCCCAGCCTGAGTGAGCAAGAGAGCCCTAATCAGCTGCTGCTTAACCCCCTCCTGTGTGAGCAGGGAACAGACTCCTGAGGGTGACCT
Source organism: Grampus griseus (assembly GCF_964374135.1). Taxonomy (NCBI): domain Eukaryota; kingdom Metazoa; phylum Chordata; class Mammalia; order Artiodactyla; family Delphinidae; genus Grampus; species Grampus griseus. The sequence continues at coordinate 28,604,822 of NC_139007.1, read as the reverse complement.
ACATGCAGAGGTGGGGCCAAAACCAAAGCTGAACCCCAGGAGCTGTGCAAACAAAGAGGGAAAGGGAAATCTCTCCCTGCAGCCTCAGGAGCAGCAGATTAAATCCCCACAGTCAACATGATGAACGCTGAATCTGAAGAATACCTGAGTAGACAACGAATGTTCCCAAATTGAGGTGGTGGACTTTGGGAGCAACTGTAGACTTTGGGTTTGCTGTCTGAGACTGATTTGGTTTTGATTTTTATATTTATCTTAGTTTAGTTTTTAGTGCTTGTTATCATTGGTGGATTTATTGTTTTTGTTGCTCTCTTCTATTTTTATTTTAATAATTAAAAAAATTTTTTTACTATTTTTTTATTATTATTTTTTTCTTTCTTCTCCCTTCTCTCTGAGCCATGTGACTGACAGGGTCTTGATGCTCTGACAGGCTTGAGCCTCTCAGGTGGGAGAGCCGAGTTCACGACATTGATCCACCAGAGACCTCCTGGCTCCACGTAATATCAATCGGTGAGTACTCTCCCAGAGATCTCCATCTAAATGCCAAGACCCAGCCCCACCCAATGGCCAGCAAGCTCCAGTGCTGGGCACTCCATACAAAGCAACTAGCAAGACAGGAACACAACCCCACCCATTAGCAGAGAGGCTACCTGAAATCATACTGAGTTCACAGACACACTAAAACACATCACTGGACTTGGCCCTGCCCACCAGAAAGACAAGATCCAGCCCCACTGACCAGAAAACAGGCACCAGTCCCCTCCCCCAGGAAGCCTACACAAGCCACTGAAACAACCTCACCCACTGGGGGCAGACACCAAAAACAATGGGAATTAACGAACCTGCAGCCTGGGGAAAAGAGACCCCAAACACAGTAAGTTAAACAAAATGAGAAGACAGAGAAATACGCAGCAGATGAAGGAGCAAGGTAAAAACGCACCAGACCAAACAGATGAAGAGGAAATAGGCAGTCTACCTGAAAAAGAATTCAGACTAATGATAGTAAAGATGATCCAAAATCTTGGAAATAGAATGGAGAAAATACAGGAAGCATTTAACAAGGACCTAGAAGAACTAAAGAGCAAACAAACAATGATGAACAACACAATAAATGAAATTAAAAATTCTCTAGAAAGAAACAATAGCAGAATAACTGAGGAAGACTCAGATCAACAGAATTAGAAATGAAAAAGGAGAGGTAACAACTGACACTGCAGAAATACAAAGGATCATGAGAGATTACTGCAAGCAACCGTATGCCAATAAAATGGACAACCTGAAAGAAATGGACAAATTCTGAGAAAAGCACAACCTTCCAAGACTGAACCCAGATATAATAGAAAATATAAACAGACCAGTCACAAGTCCTGAAATTGAAACTGGGATTAAAAATATTCCAACAAACAAAAGCCCAGGACCAGATGGCTTCAAAGGCAAATTCTATCAAACATTCAGAGAAGAGCTAACACCCATCCTTCTCAAACTCTTCCAAAACATTGCAAAACATTGCAGAGGAAGGAACACTCCCAAACTCATTCTATGAGGCCACCATCACCCCGATACCAAAACCAGACAAAGATGTCACCAAAAAAGAAACTACAGGCCAATATCACTGATGAACATAGATGCAAAAATCCTCAACAAAATACTAGCAAACAGAATCCAGCAGCACACTGAAAGGATCATATACCATGATCAAGTGGGGTTTGTCCCAGGAATGCAAGCATTCTTCAGTATATGCAAATCAATCAATGTGATACACCTTATTAATAAATTGAAGAATAAAAACCATATGATCATCTCAATAGATGCAGAAAAAGTTCTGACAAAATTCAACACCCATTTATGATAAAAACCCTGAAGAAGGTAGGCATAGAGGGAAACTACCTCAACATAATAAAGGCCATATATGACAAACCCACAGCCAACGTTGTCCTCAATGGTGAAAAACTGAAAGCATTTCCGCTAAGATCAGGAACAAGACAAGGTTGCCCACTCTCACCACTATTAGTCAACATAGTTTTGGAAGTTTTAGCCACAGCAGTCAGAGAAGAAAAAGAAATAAAAGGAATCCAAATCCGAAAAGAAGAAGTAAAACTGTCACTGTTTGCACATGACATGATACTCTACATAGAGAATCCTAAAGATGCTACCAGAAAACTACTAGAGCTAATCAATGAATTGGCAAAGTAGCAGGATAAAAAATTAATGCAGAGAAATCTCTTGCATTCCTGTACACTAAGGCTGAAAAATCTGAAAGAGAAATTCAGGAAAAATTCCCATTTACCATTGCAACAAAAAGAATAAAATACCTAGGAATAAACCTACCTAAGGAGACAAAAGACCTGTATGCAGAAAACTATAAGACACTGATGAAAGAAATTAAAGATGATACAAATAGATGGAGAGATATACCATGTTATTGGATTGGAAGAATCAACATTGTGAAAACAAGTCTACTACCCAAAGCAATTGACAGATTCAATGCAATCCCTATCAATCTGCCAATGGCATTTTTCACAGAAGTAGAACAAAAAATTTCACAATTTGTATGGAAACGCAAAAACCCCAAACAGCCAAAGCAACCTGGAGAAAGAAAAATGGAGCTGAGGAATCAGGCTCTCAGACTTCAGACTATACTACAAAGATACACAGAAACAGAAATATAGATCAGTGGAACAGGATAGAAAGCCCAGAGATAAACCCCCACACATATGGTCACCTCATCTTTGACAAAGGAGTCAAGAATATAGAGTGGAGAAGAGACAGCTTCTTCAATAAGTGGTGCTGGGAAAACTGGACAGCTACATGTAAAAGAAAGAAATTAGAACACTTCCTAACACCATACACAAAAATAAACTCAAAATGGATTAAGGACCTAAATGTAAGGCCAGACACTATAAAACTCTTAGAGGAAAACATAGAACACTCTATGACATAAATCACAGCAAGGTCCTTTTTGTCCCACTCTTAGAGTAATGATAATAAAAACAAAAATAAACAAATGGGACCTAATGAAACTTAAAAGCTTTTGCATGGCAAAGGAAACCATAAAGAAGACGAAAAGACAACCCTCAGAATGGGAGAAAATATTTGCAAACGAAGCAACCGACAAAGGATTAATCTCAAAAATATACAAGCAGCTCATGCAGCTCAGTATCAAAAAAACAAAAAACCCAATCCAAAAATGGGCAGAAGACCTAAATAGACACTTCTCCAAAGAAGATATACAGATTGCCAACAAACACATGAAAGGATGCTCAACATCACTAATCATTAGAGAAATGGAAATCAAACCTACAATGAGGTATCACCTCACACAAGTCAGAATGTCCATCATCAAAAAAGCTGCAAACAATAAATCCTGGAGAGTGTATGAAGAAAAGGGAAGCCTCTTGCACTGTTGGTGGGAATGTAAATTGATACAACCACTCTGAAGAACAGCACGGAGGTTCCTTAAAAAGTAAAAATAGAACTACCATATGACCCAGCAATCCCACTACTGGGCATATACCCTGAGAAAACCATAATTCAAAAAGAGACATGTACCACAATGTTCATTGCAGCACTATTTACAATAGCCAGCACATGGAAGCAACCTAAGTGTCCATTGACAGATGAATGGATAAAGAAGATGGGGCACATATATACAATGGAATATTACTCAGCCATAAAAAGAAACAAATTGAGTTACTTGTAGTGAGGTGGATGGACCTAGAGTCTGTCATACGGAGTGAAGTAAGTCAGAAAGAGACAAACAAATACCATATGCTAACACATATATATGGAATCTAAAAAAAAAAAAGGGTGCTGATGAACCTAGGGGCAGTACAGGAATAAAGACAAAGACGTAGAGAATGGACTTGAGGACATGGGGAGGGAGGGAAGGGGAAGCTAGGACGAAGTGAGAGAGTAGCACTGACATATACACACTACCAAATGTAAAATAGATAACCAGTGGGAAGCAGCTGCAAAGCACGGGGAGATCAGCTCTGTGCTTTGTAACTACCTAGAGGGGTGGGATAGGAAGGGTGGGAGGGAGACACAAGAGGGAGGGGATATGGGGATATATGTATACATATAGCTGATCCACTTTGTTATACAGCAGAAACTAACACAACATTGTAAAAACTTAAAAAAAAAAAAAAAGGAATTAAGTGAAATGGCTCTCAAGGTGCCTGGGCCATGTGAAGCCAGGATGACTCAGTGCCCACTGTGTATGAGAATCATCTGTGGACCTCTGGAAAGATTGGTGTCTGGGCCTTCTCTGCTGTCGTTGACTGCTTTAGTAAGGGTGAGAGACTCCTCTGTTGATGAGCTTTGGATCAGGATGTTTTGAAAATATTTAATGGCCAGTGTGGCACCAGACTGTCCAAATTGTGCAGACCATCTGTGCAGTTTGAATATCAGCATTGTCTGGGTCTAAAGTTTCCAAAAAGAAGAAAAGGAGCAAGAGTTAGGAGGGTGAATTTGAAGGAGTTTGAAGGAGAGAAGCTTTCCAGAGCATGAAAAAGGGAAGAAGGAAAGAGTTCCTTGAGATGAAAAGGTTTGGGTTAGCAGGGTCAGGGGAAGAGGCAAGGAGGTTAATCATAGGGTGGGCAGGAGAACTTGGATCCAGAAAGCTGATTCAGGAATGCTGCCCAAGTGGGTGGATTTGGCAGAGTTCTATCATTAATAGGGTCACCATATAATTTACTGGCCAAACTAGAACACTTTTGAGAGTGAAAAGGGCACCAATTACATTAGGACAATTGGGACAATAGTCCATATATAAAAACCAAAGCTTTACATTCAGAGCATTTGGGTGACTAATTCCATGGTTTTTCTTTGCCATTGTCAGCACTCCAACAATAGAACTATGTCTTGGGGAGCATACATGAGAAGAATTGTAGAAGTTAGAAGAACAGAATCCTGAGCAGAGATGAAGTTCTGTAAGTTTTAATGTATTAATGTTGTGAAGTACATAGCGGATAACACCAAAATTGATTCTTCCTTACTTCCTGTGAGGAAAAAGGCAATGTGTACAGCACTATAAAGATGGGTAATTTGGAGACAAGAATTTAGTCAAATGGAATAAACCAGTACTTGGATATTGAGAAGTATTCCCTGAGATGAAAGGAAATAGGTAACAGTGCACAGTCTTGAGGAGCAGGAATATTTCTTGGCTGTGTGAGAGAATATAACCTTTGGAAATGTTATCTAATTTTGAAAGAAGAAAGCCACCACAATGGCACCTGAATGACAATGAACTCTGCTTGTGGCTCCAAAGAAAATAAACTAATGAAAGGATTTATGTGTAGGATTGCTTACTGACATTCACATCAGGAAACGGAGGTGGGGGGGGGGTCACTGAGGAAAAAAAAATAAGCAGTATTTAATTGATTTGTAAAATAAGCCTCAGGCCTCCTCCTTATTCCAGAAGAGTAAGTAATGATTAAATGTAATATATGTTTGGTAGTAAAAATTCCATTTAGAGATAATGATTTTGAGCAGTTTTGCTCTTTTAGTATACTTTGTAGCACTTATGCATGGGAAATATCATAGCCAGATTTTTCTTTAAATGCCTTCCTGCATTTCTAGGTAAGCATAATAGTTCAGTTAAATTAATCTAATAATTTAACTGAACTATATAATGAAGTTCATTATTTTTATTCTGTAATTATCTATAGTTTCCTTTCATTTTTCAATGAGGCTTATTGCACAGTAGTATGGTTTTGTGTAATATTTAAATTTTATTTTTCGTTTAGTTTAGTTTTTTCAATATATGGCATTATGATTTCACACAAATTTATATGAATTAGTGAGTAAACAGATGCTGCATTTTAATTTTTCAATTAAGAAACAAGTGGGCTCCTATTTATTATTTAGATTTTTATTGGTGTAGGGAAACCCCTGCAGAGAGTATTCAATTCTTACTAACTCTATTTACTGCTCCTTAGGCCATTATCTGTTATTCAATCATTTCTATTTCAGCCTTTCTGTTCCTAGTGCTGGTCCACAGCTGATGCTGTTGGTTCAGATAAGGTGCTTAGAAATGGAAAACCACTTAAAATACCACAATGTCACCAAAGCGAATGAGCATCTTTTCTCCTCTTTGGTTATTCTTGTTACATATTTTTCCTATTGTTGCTGACCATGGTGTTTTAGGAGGAACAGAAAAATTAACATAAAAGATTTTAAAAGGACCAGATTTAAGAGATTCTAAAGCCTTTAAGACAACATCCTTAATGAGCCCTTTATTAAATATTTAGGTTGCCACATTCTATTTATTAAGAGACCCACTTTTAGGTAGGTCAAATGTGTGACCCACTTCTGCATGTAGGTATAAGATTAATAGCACGATTTATTAAAACTTTGCTTGCTCAAGTAATTTGTTACGCCAAAAGAAGACAAACATTTCAACTTTGCTTTGTAGTGTTTAAGAGAGAAGTGGCTTTTCAAATCATTTCCTCAAATCAGTAATAACTATTCATTTATTTATTCATCACCACAAATATTTATTGCTCTATTTACTGTGTGCCAGGCACTGTTCTAGAAGCTAGGGACTCAGCAGGGAAGATAACAAAATCTCATGGAACTTACAGTTTTACAACATTAGCTGCTGTTTTAGTTATCTATTGGTCCACAACAAATCATCTCAAAATCTAGCAGCTTAAGAAAAACAATTCCTTATTATCTTTCAGGGTTTTGTAGATTGTTGGAGCTCAGCTGGGCAGTTTTCCCTTGTGATCTCTCATGTAGGTATGGTTGGGACTGGTGTTATCTGAAGGCTAAACTGGGCTGGGCATCCAAGATGGCCCACTCACATGACAGGCAGTCGATGCTAGTTGTTGGCTGAGAGTTTAGCCAAGACTGGATCAGAGCATCTGTAGGCAAGCTCTCCATGTGGCATGGGCTTCTTATAGCATGGTGACTGGCTGGGTTCCAAAAGCAAATGTTGCAGGACAAAGAAAGAAGAACCGTCAGAAATTGTCAGAGCATCACTTCTTTACTCTATTTGTCAGTGCAGTCAGAGCATGGCTTGATTCAAGGGTAGGGGGCATAGGCCATACGTCCTAATGGGAAAAGTGTCAAAGAATTTGTTGTCATCTTTGCCCTTTGCAGTGCATCATATCAGGTAATGCATGCTGTCAATTTGTCTCATTTGGATGATGTTAACTTTGACAGCTTGTTTAAGGTGGTATCTGCCATATTTTCTCTGTAAAATTACTAGTTTTTCCCTTGTAATTAATAACTTATTGATTAAGAAGGGACATGAGAGGTACTAAAAGTGTTATCTGTTTTAATCTGGGCAGACATTGCATTAAGTATATACCTATGTACAAATACATCAAGCTGTTCATTTCAAAATAAAGCATTTTACATACTTTAGTATAATATGCTTACTATTTCAATGAAAAAGAAAAAATTTTTTTCACTCTTCACCTTTATACCTTGCCCAGTTGTACTTTGGTTGGTTTGACAATGATTCCACTAATCTCCCAATTACAAAGACCAAAAAAGTCAGACACCTCTTCACTGTTCTCTAACTTACCCCCACCTGCAGCTTCTGGCCTCTGTCATGACTCTCTATAATTCGTTTTCCAACTGGCACCCAGACTAATTTTTCTAAAAAAAATGCAACTGTGAAACTGTTGTTCCCCTGCTTTAAATTCATTTCATCACCCCTAGGATAAAATCCAAGTTCCTTGAATTATAAGTAACTCCATGCCTGCTTAATCTCTCCAAACTCATCTCTCATGACTCTCAGTATGAACGCAGTCTTCCTTACTTAGTTTCCTACTGAGGTAGGTATTTGCCTATGACCTAAAAGGCAAAATAACACTTCAGCGGTTTATTGAATGGTAATTTAGTTCAATTCTGTTTGATGAATATTACTGAGTACTAATTGAGTGCAAGCCTCTGAGCTAGGTACAGAGGTAAGTGTTATGATAAGGAATGAATGTAGTCCTTGCTTCCCATTGGGATAAGAGAAGTGTACAAATTACCCCACTACAGAGCAGAATTTAATAAGTGCCCTAAGAAGTATAAACACAATGCAATGGTAATTCATAGGAGGGAGCGATGAAAGCCTTGCTGATCAGGGTTTGTCTTAATTAATGCTACTGTCTCAAGGAGAATGAAGCTGCCATTTAAGGGGAAAATCATGTAAAAGGAATTAGCTACTCAAAAAATTAAGGCTCCAATAATTCAAAAAGAGTCATGTACCAAAATGTTCATTGCAGCTCTATTTACAATAGCCAGGAGATGGAAACAACCTAAGTGTCCATCATCGGATGAATGGATAAAGAAGATGTGGCACATATATACAATGGAATATTACTCAGCCATAAAAAGAAACGAAATTGAGCTATTTGTAATGAGGTGGATGGACCTAGAGTCTGTCATACAGAGTGAAGTAAGTCAGAAAGAGAAAGACAAATACCGTATGCTAACACATATATATGGAATCTAAAACAAAGAAACAAACAAAAAATTGTTCATTAAGAACCTAGGGTCAGGAAAGGAATAAAGATACAGACCTACTAGAGAATGGACTTGAGGATATGGGGAGAGGGAAGGGTAAGCTGTGACAAAGTGAGAGAGTGGCATGGACGTATATACACTACCAAACGTAAAATAGATAGCTAGTGGGAAGCAGCCACATAGCACAGTGAGATCAGCTCAGTGCTTTGTGACCACCTAGAGGGGTGGGATAGGGAGGGTGGGAGGGAGGGAGATGCAAGAGGGAAGAGATATGGGAACATATGCATATGTGTAACTGATTCACTTTGTTATAAAGCAGAAATTAACACACCATTATAAAGCAATTATACTCCAATAAAGATGTTAAAAATATAATAATAGGGGCTTCCCTGGTGACGCAGTGGTTGAGAGTCTGCCTGCCGATGCAGGGGACATGGGTTCGTGCCCCCATGAAAAATGCCAGTGGTAGTTTGATAGGGATTGCATTGAATCTGTAGATTGCTTTGGGTAGTACAGTCATTTTCACAATGTTGATTCTTCAAATCCAAGAACATGGTATATCTCTCCATCTATTTGTATCATCTTTAATTTCTTTCATCAGTGTCTTATAATTTTCTGCATACAGGTCTTTTGTCTCCTTAGGTAGGTTTATTCCTAGATATTTTATTCTTTTTGTTGCAATGGTAAATGGGAGTGTTTTCTTAATTTCACTTTCAGATTTTTCATCATTAGTGTATAGGAATGCTGGAGATTTCTCTGCATTAATTTTGTACCCTGCTACTTTACCAAATTCATTGATTAGCTCTAGTAGTTTTCTGGTAGCATCTTTAGGATTCTCTATGTATAGTATCATGTCATCTGCAAACAGTGACAGCATTACTTCTTCTTTTCCAATTTGGATTCCTTTTATTTCCTTTTCTTCTCTGATTGCTGTGGCTAAAACTTCCAAAACTATGTTGAATCATAGTGGTCTTGTTCCTGATCTTAGTGGAAATGCTTTCAGTTTTTCACCATTGAGGACGATGTTGGCTGTGGGTTTGTCATATATGGCCTTTATTATGTTGAGGAAAGTTCCCTCTATGCCTACCTTCTTCAGGGTTTTTGTCATAAATGGGTATTGAATTTTGTTGAAAGCTTTCTCTGCATCGATTGAGATGATCATATGGTTTTTCTCCTTCAGTTTGTTAATATGGTATATCACACTGATTGATTTGCATATATTGAAGAATGCTTGCATTCCTGGGACAAACCCCACTTGATCATGGTGTATGATCCTTTTAAAGTGCTGTTGGATTCTGTTTGCTAGTATTTTGTTGAGGATTTTTGCGTCTATGTTCATCAGTGATATTGGCCTGTAGTTTTCTTTCTTTGTGACATCTTTGTCTGGATTTGGTATCAGGGTGATGGTGGCCTCATAGAATGAGTTTGAGAGTGTTCTTCCCTCTGCTATATTTTGGAAGAGTGTGAGAAGGATAGGTGATAGCTCTTCTCTAAATGTTTGATAGAATTCGCCTGTGAAACCGTCTGGTCCTGAGCTTTTGTTTGTTGGAAGATTTTTAATCCCAGTTTCAATTTCAGTGCTTGTGATTGTCTGTTTATATTTTCTACTTCTTCCTGGTTCAGTCTCAGAAGTTTGTGCATTTCTAAGAATTTGTCCATTTCTTCCAGGTTGTCCATTTTACTGGCATAGAGTTGCTTGTAGCAATCTCCCATGAACCTTTGTATTTCTGCAGTGTCAGTTGTTACTTCTCCTTTTTCATTTCTAATTCTATTGATTTGAGTCTTCTCCCTTTTTTTCTTGATGAGTCTGGCTAATGGTTTATCAATTTTGTTTGTCTTCTCAAAGAACCAGCTTTTAGTTTTATTGATCTTTGCTATCGTCTCCTTCATTTCTTTTTCATTTATTTCTGATCTGATCTCTATGATTTCTTTCCTTCTTCTAACTTTGGGGTTTATTTGTTCTTCTTTCTCTAATTGCTTTAGGTTCAAGGTTAGGTTGCTTATTTGAGATGTTTCTTGTTTCTTAAGGTAGGATTGTATTGCTATAAACTTCCCTCTTAGAACTACTTTTGCTGCATCCCATAGGTTTTGGGTCGTCATGTTTTCATTGTCATTTGTTTCTAGGTATTTTCTGATTTCCTCTTTTATTTCTTCAGTGATCTCTTGGTTATTAAGTAGCGTATTGTTTAGCCTCCATGTGTTTGTATTTTTTACAGTTTTTTTTTCCTGTAATTGATATCTAGTCTCATAGTGTTGTGGTCAGAAAAGATACCTGATATGATTTCAATTTTCTTAAATTTACCAAGGCTTGATTTGTGACCCAAGATATGATCTATCCTGGAGAATGTTCCATGAGCACTTGAGAAGAATGTGTATTTTGTAGTTTTTGGATGGAATGTCCTATAAATATCAATTAAGTCCATCGTGTTTAATGTATCATTTAAACCTTGTGTTTCCTTATTTATTTTCATTTTGGATGATCTGTCCATTGGTGAAAGTGGGGTGTTAAAGTCCCCTACTATGAATGTATTACTGTCCATTTCCCATTTTATGGCTGTTAGTATTTGCGTATTGAGGTACTCCTATGTTGGGTGCATAAATATTTACAATTGTTATATCTTCTTGGATTGATCCCTTGATCATTATCTAGTGTCCTTCTTTGTCTCTTGTAACATTCTTTATTTTAAAGTCTCTTTTGTCTGATATGAGAATTGCTACTCCAGCTTTCTTTTGATTTCCATTTGCATGGAATATCTTTTTCCATCCCCTCACTTTCAGTTTGTATGTGTCCCTAGGTCTGAAGTGGGTCTCTTGTAGACAGCATATATATGGGTCCTGTTTTTGTATCCATTCAGCCAGTCTATGTCTTTTGGTTGGAGCATTTAATCCAATTACATTTAAGTTAATTATCGATATGTATGTTCCTATTACCATTTTCTTAATTGTTTTGGGTTTGTTATTGTAGGTCTTTTCCTTCCCTTGTGTTTCTTGCCTAGAGAAGTTCCTTTAGCATGTGTTGTAAAGCTGGTTTGGTGGTGCTGAATTCTCTTAGCTTTTGCTTGTCTTAAAGGTTTTAATTTCTCCATCAAATCTGAATGAGATCCTTGCTGGTAGAGTAATCTTGGTTGTAGGTTTTTCTCCTTCATCACTTTAAATATGTCCTGCCACTCCCTTCTGGCTTGCAGAGTTTCTGCTGAAAGATCAGCTGTTAACCTTATGGGGATTCCCTTGTGTGTTATTTGTTGTTTTTCCCTTACTGCTTTTAATATTTTTTTCTTTGTATTTAATTTTTGATAGTTTGATTAATATGTGTCTTGGTATGTTTCTCCTTGGATTTATCCTGTATCGGGCTCTCTGTGCTTCCTGGACTTGATTAACTATTTCCTTTCCTGTATTAGGGAAGTTTTCAACTATAAACTCTTCAAATATTTTCTCAGTCCCTTTCTTTTTCTCTTCTTCTGGGACCCCTATAATTCGAATGTTGGTGCGTTTAATGTTGTCCCAGAGGTCTCTGAGACTGTCCTCAGTTATTTTCATTCTTTTTTCTTTATTCTGCTCTGCAGTAGTTATTTCCAGTATTTTATCTTCAAGGTCACTTATCCATTCTTCTGCCTCAGTTATTCTGCTATTGATTCCTTCTAGAGAATTTTAAAATTCATTTATTGTGTTGTTCATCACTGTTTGTTTACTCTTTAGTTCTTCTAGGTCCTTCTTAAATGTTTCTTGTATTTTCTCTATTCTATTTCCAAGATTTTGGATCATCTTTACTATCATTATTCTGAATTTTTTAAAAAAAATTATTATTATTATTTTGTGGTACGCAGGCCCCCCACTGCCGCGGCCCCTCCCGTTGCGGAGCACAGGCCCCAGATGCACAGGCCCAGCAGCCATGGCCCATGGGACTGGGGCACAAACCCACGTCCGCCACACTAGCAGGCGGACCCCCAACCACTGCGCCACCAGGGAAGCCGTATTCTGAATTCTTTTTCAGGTAGACTGCCTATTTTCTCTTCATTTGTTAGGTCTGGTGGGTTTTTGCCTTGCTCCTTCATCTGTGGTGTGTTTTTCTGTCTTCTCATTTTGTTTAACTTACTGTGTTTGGGGTCTCCTTTTCGCAGGCTGCAGGTTCGTAGTTCACATCGTTTTTGGTGTCTGTCCCCAGTTGCTATTTTTGGTTCAGTGGGTTGTGTAGGCTTCCTGGTGGAGGGGACTAGTGCCTGTGTTTTGTTGGATGAGGCTGGATCTTGTCTTTCTGGTGGGCAGGTCCACATCTGGTCATGTGTTTTGGGGTGTCTGTGGCCTTATTATGATTTTAGGCAGCCTCTCTGCTAATGGATGGGGTTGTGTTCCTGTCTTGCTAGTTGTTTGGCATAGGGTGTCCTGCAGTGTAGCTTGCTGGTCATTGAGTGAGGCTTGGTCTTGGCGTTGAGATGGAGATTTCTGGGAGATTTTCACTGTTTGATATTACGTGGAGCTGGAAGGTCTCTTGTGGACCAGTGTCCTGAACTTGGCTGTCCCACCTCAGAGGCACAGCCCTGATGCCTGGCTAGAGCACCAAGAGCCTTTCATCCACACAGCTCAGAATAAAAGGGAGAAAAAATAGAAAGAAAGAAGATAAGAAGATAAAATAAAATAAAACAAAGTTATTAAAATAAAAGTCATTAAGAAAAAAAATTTTTTAAGTAAAAAAAAAAAACGGACAGACAGAATCCTAGGACAAATGGTAAAAGCAAAGCTGTAGAGACAAAATTACACACAGAAGCATACACATACACACTCACAAAAAGAGAAAAAGGGGAAAAAATATATATATATATCTTTACTACCAATGTCCACCTCCTCAATTTGGGATGATTCCTTGTCTATTCAGGTGTTCCACAGATGCAGGGTACTTCAAGTTGATTGCGGAGCTTTAATCTGCTGCTCCTGAGGCTGCTGGGAGAGATATCCCTTTCTCTTCTTTGTTTGCACAGCTCCTGGTGTTCAGCTTTGGATTTGGACCCTCCTCTGCGTGTCGGTCGCCTGAGGGCGTCTGTTCTTCGCTCAGAAGGACGGGGTTAAAAAAGCAGCTGATTCGGGGGTTCTGGCTCACTCAGGCCGGGAGGAGGGAGGGGCACGGATGCGGGGCGAGCCTGTGGCTGCAGCAGCCAGCATGACATTGCACTAGGCTGAAGCGCGCCGTGTGTTCTCCCAGGGAAGTTGTCCCTGGATCACAGGACCCTGGCAGTGACGGGCTGCACAGGCTCCCCGGAAGGGGGGTGTGGATAGTGACCTGTGCTCGCACACAGGCTTCTTGGTGGCAGCAGCAGCAGCCTTAGCATCCCATGCCTGTCTCTGGGGTCCGTGCTGATAGCTGCGGCTCGCGCCCGTCTCTGGAGCTCCTTTAAGCAGCGCTCTTAATCCCCTCTCCTCGCGCACCAGGAAACAAAGAGGGAAGAAAAAGTCTCTTGCCTCTTCGGCAGCTCCTGACCTTTTCCCAGACTCCGTCCCAGCTAGCCGTGGTGCACTAACCCCCTGCAGGCTGTGTTCACACCGCCAACCCCAGTCCTCTCCCTGGGATCTGACCTCCGAAGTCTGAGCCTCAGCTCCCAGCCCCGACCCGCCCCGGCGGGTGAGCAGACAAGCCTCTCGGGCTGGTGAGTGCTTGTCGGCACCGATCCTCTGTGCGGGAATCTCTCCGCTTTGCCCTCCGCACCCAGTGGCTGTGCTCTCCTCAGTGGCTCTGAAGCTTCCCCCCTCTGCCACCCACAGTTTCCACTCGTGAAGGGGCTTCTAGTGTGTAGAAACTTTTCCTCCTTCACAGCTCCCTCCCACTGGTGCAGGTTCCGTCCCTATTCTTTTGTCTCTGTTTATTCTTTTTTCTTTTGCCCTACCCAGGTACGTGGGGATTTTCTTGCCTTTTGGGAAGTCTGAGGTCTTCTGCCAGCGTTCAGTAGGTGTTCTGTAGGAGTTGTTCCACATGTAGATGTATTTCTGATGTATTTGTGGAGAGGAAGGTGATCTCCACGTCTTACTCTTCCGCCATCTTGAAGCTCCTCTCCCCTTAATTACCTCTTTAAAGGCCCTATCTCCAAATAAGTCACATTTGGAGGTACTGGGGGTTAGGACTTCAACACAGGCATTTTGAGGGAATATAATTCAACCTGTAACACCAACCTTTGTCAGATTTTAGTTGTATATAATTATTTTTTAAGGACATATTTGATCTTGGTGCGTTCTGCATTGCATAAAGTCAAGTTGGTTTATGCTGCAGTTTAGACTGCACATTTCTATTAATGATAATTGGGACTTCTGCTCATTGAAGCTTCCAATAGCATTAGATGGTACTTTAGTCAGGACCAGATTCAACTCCTTCATTTTGCAGGTTCACTGTCTAAAGTCAAACAATTAAAAGCAGAGTCTAGAAATCAGGGTCCTTGCTTCCCAATTCACCAGGCAATATTGCACCTGCTTTGTAATACTACTTAATTTCCTAAAGCTGACCTGGAAACACTAAGATTTTAGAGTCTCTCTTTTTTCATCAGAAATAAAATTAGTATTTCTAGTTTTAGGTTTAAGGCTTTTAATGTATTCTAGCACTTTGAAAATATTTGCAATCCATATGTAATACCCATGTTAATTTTTCATAAGTAAATTAGAAGTTATAGAGCATATTAGCAAGGCATACCTGTGTTAAAATGTCAACTTCTCCCACCTTTTGGGAAGTTAATTAAACATTCTCAATTTCATTCCCCCAGCAGTGAAGTTCCCCCACTATTTAGCTGTGAGAATATATCAAAATAAGAAGAAATAGAAGTCTGATCTTTGTAATCTTCAGAATAAAACAAAGATCCCATATCATAGCAATGTACTATTTTTATATCTCCCTACCATAACTGTGATAATGATAAAAAAAAATGGTTTCTGGGTCTGTGGTAATTCTTTTTTCATGTTATTATTTTATTTATGGATTTGTAAATTTAAATCCTTTCCACTTCAGATGTACTTCCAGATTTATAAACTTTTATTACAATTTTGAAATTTTATCAGAACTTATAATACAGTTTATGAGTAAAAATGGTTTCACTAATTGAGAGTTTAATCAATTAAAAGGAAAGAGAATTCTGTAAAAAGATGTATTGATTTAAGAAGAATGTCAAACATGATTTGTGATGAGTTATAGTATGAGATATGACATTAGGAAGAAGATTAATTCTTAATTATTTAACTTAATACATGTGTAATATAATCAGACTCCAGCACTTGGGATTTTTATTATTTGCCAGTACTAGACAGAAGCAGATCATTTAAATAAAAGTGATCTCTGGGAAGAAAGCAAGTAATAGTTTGCTAAGCAAACTATTAGTTTGAGACAAGTACTGGGAACACGTTTAACTTGTTCTGGAGAATAAATTGCTTTTAAAACTCAAAATTGCTTTAAAGACTTAATATATCACTGTGTATTTGAGGAGATTATGCTAACTACAAATGTGTGATTATCTATTCTTTCTCTAGTAAGACTTCTATTTAGAAAGGTTTGTCTATTTACACATCTTTGCTTGTCCTGTGAATTTACAAGAGGAAAGCTGCCTGCCTTTCAAAAAATATTTTTTCTTTTTTTCTGGCTGTGCCACGCAGCTTGCGGGATCTTAGCTCCCCAACCAGGGATTGAACCCAGGCCCCGGCAGTGGAAGCACTGAGTCCTAACCACTGGACTGCCAGGGAATTCCCTAAAAATATTGTCACTAGTGTATTTTCCAAATTCATTAGCTTGATTTGGGAAATTTCAATCTAATTCTACTGATGGTAAATTTTTATGAAATTAATAATCTATTGGAAACGCCAAAGTAAAATGTTATATTCCTTTGTAGAGTACTATAAATATATGAACCACTGAGTTCATAATGATAATGTTGATAATAATAATGATATTTTTATGGCATATATTACAGTGTTTATTATTTACTAGACATACTGGTAAGTACTTTACATTTCTTATCTCATTTTATCCTCACAATTATTCTATATGGTAGCTTTTTTTATTATCCCCAATTTTCAGGTGAGAAAACTAGATATTAGAGTGCTAAGTAGTTACTTGACTTACAGTCATGTTGTAAGTCAAAGGGGGTAGGGCTATCCCAGCTGCACTTCCTCTCTAAAACCCAGGCCTTGACCACAGTAGCGGTGGTGGGCTACTTTACCATCACCACACCTATATTCTACTTGTCATGCTCAGTGCCTAGCAAGCAAGACTCTTTTTAACTTTGAGACTAGAAACAAATATGACCTATAGCAAAGATTCCCAGAAAGATAAATTTCAAAGGGAAGTGATATGTCACAATGAATCTTATAGAAGTGGTTACTGGGCTACACATAAAAGGAGAGATAGGTATTTGGAGGAAAGTTTAGTGTAGAGAGAGGGAATAACATATAAAGACTGGAAATAGTCATTTTACGCAGTATTTATTTATTGAGTGTGGGTCAATAGTTTGTCTTACATTCTTTTACCTTACATCCCCTCTGCCCCCTAGGAAGGATTATGCTTTTGGTTTCTTTATTTTCACAGATTTAGAGCACCTAGACTATCTTGTATTGCTAGAGCCTATCTTACATCATCACTCTGTCTTGAGACTCTTTGACGTCTTGCTGCTTGCCTCATTTATGATGAATCAGTGCTGGCCTTTGAGGTGTACACACTGGTTCTGCATAGTATCCTTGCTGATGAGTTGCTGATAGAGGCTTTCAAATGCTGATTAACTAGACCTTCATACCTCAGACATCTCAAGGGCTCAGAAAAGAAAGTTCAGCTCCCTAAATGAGATTCCTAAAGATATGCACCGAAAGCTCTCTCCTCTCTTGACAACATCTTATTATGTTAATTATGGCATATTAGTTGGTTGTTCTGATGATAGTTAAGGGAGAAGAGACTGAGCAAGGAAGGAGTGGCGAAAGGTTTTGCTCTGAGGGAGGGAAATAGTCTCCAGCATCTTTTACCAAAGCTCACTCTCATTAAATGGCCTTGGCTATCATGTGACCTCTGTCTGTGATGCTAGTATATTTTCCATATGTAATAAATATACTTAAGAATCCTGGAAAAGTAAGAAAAGGACTATGATATTTGTGCTTGTTTTCTTCTGACTAGCCTCTGCCATCACTTTAAACCTCTTGACTTATATTTATAGTCATGTCCTGAAAGCAATACTGATACATCTTTTCTATTTCATTCTTTGTGAACAGCATTTAAAGTTTTCAAAGTTATTTCTCCAGTTCTATTGCTTACGTATCTGATTTTAACAATTATGATTAAAACATAATCAAGTAAACACTTGACCCTTACCATTCTTCAAGGCTCAGCTACTGACTTCTTCAAGGAGAATGAATCCACCCTATTGGTTAAGATTTTGGCAAATGTGCCCCTCTTCCTCCCCATATCTAACAGTCTTGACTGAGAGGGTTTTGAGTAGCCAGACATCATGATGGGCTTTTCCGGGACCTCTCTCCTCCCAGCTGATTGTGACAGAATGTCTTTTTAAAAAGACGCCCTATCAGACCTTGCAGGCTGTAAGGTGCCCTCTGAACAATTATGGGTATGAAAGGTGAAGAATAGCCTCCCTCCACACTCTCTGCTGTATTAACTTAGGATTTGGGGGGATGGGGCTTGGCCTAGATTTCCTTCTGGCCTATTTGAAACATCAAAGACTGAGACAAGGCCACTGGACACCACAGTATGAGAAACCTCTTTGCTGAAATGTGAAGGTGGAGCAGCCATCTAATTGATCGTTTAGCTCTTCCTTATGTAGCTTGCCCATTGTCACTTAGAGAGAGAAGCTCTGTTCTCCTTCTGAAAAGGAAAACAGGGAAAGCTGGCAAGAACTTGAAGAAGATGGTTTGAATTGTGTTTTTCCCTGGATTTTCAAAAATTGTATTTGCATGTATAAATACTTTTACGTATCATTCTAAAACTGAAAGAAGAAAATGATCATTTTTGGAAGGGGCAAGCTAGAGATAAAAATACAAGTATGGGGGCTTCCCTGGTGGTGCAGTGGTTGAGAGTCCGCCTGCCGATGCACGGGACACGGCTTCGTGCCCCGGTCCGGGAAGATCCCACATGCCGCGGAGTGGCTGGGCCCGTGAGCCATGGCCGCTGAGCCTGCGCGTCCGGAGCCTGTGCTCCGCGGCGGGAGAGGCCATAACAGTGAGAGGCCCGCGTACCGCAAAAAAAAAAAAAAAAAAAAAAATACAAGTATGAAAGTTCTAAAATAATGCAAATATCTGCTGCAGTCTTGATTTACTTTCATTGTCATGGCAGAGGGCACAGAGGAAAGAGATTAAGCTATTTTCTTCCTCTGGGACTCAAGCTCTTTTCTCTCCCAGAAGTCTATTTTGTATTTTTTGCGAAATCCCAAATCCATGTTTAATTTTTCAATGTGGTGTACAATTTAACACGTCATTTGTCTTCTTCGTTATTTTGTACACTTAAGGACTTCATAAACATCTTGTTCTCAGGATTCCAGAAGACGCTGAAGTCACACAGGCTTATTCCCCACTTTACCTCAGAACAACACAATAATATTATCTGGGTATTTCTATTTTTACCCTATAATGAGGACACTCAATCTAAAATTGCTCACAGCCCTGAGCTGTTACATTTCTGGTTCACTTTAACCTGAATAAGGGCTTCAGATTTTCCTGAAATCAGATGCTTGCAATGCCTGTTTCTAGGCGGAACATGGCTCGTTACCATCAGAATTCAATGTTTATTTCTCATTGTAATGAAAAAGGCCCCTGGCCTTACCAGCTGTAATCTTTCACCAGTTCTGAATAAACATTTCAACCCATAATGAGTCATTGTTGGATTTGATGAAGAAAATGGAATTAGAGGCAGAGTAATTTACATCTGTGCTGGCCACCCATTAAAGTTTTTCAACAAATGTGGGTGAGGCAAAAAGATGTAAGGCAAAAAGATGGCTGTGGTTTTCAGAATGTGGAGAAACAGTTGAAAACCTGTAACTGATGCTACCTTAACGTACTGCTCTAGGAAAGAAACGGGCCAAACTGGTTTCCTTGTTTGTGTGACTGACTGGTACGCAGACCTCGTGCTCTGTGTCAAGAAAACCTTCCGTGGAGATGAAACTGGATCCCCAAAAGCAGGGCCTAAATTTCCACCCTGGGAGCTGATCCCACAGGATCCATCCCTGTCCTACATTCCAGCACCTTCCCTTTCTCGAGATGGGAGTTTTGGTCCAGAAGGAGGCTCCTGTGTCAAAGAGGCCTGGGCCAGCTTCGTCTCTGACCTGTGTGGCTGCCCTTGAGGCCCCGGAATTGCTGCCCTTCTGGGCGAGTCAAACCATTTGGGGCAGAGCCTGCTTTGCAGAGTCCCAGTTAATTTAGAACTCTCTCAGGTGTTTTAGGGAATTCTTC
The DNA here is from genome assembly GCF_964374135.1 of Grampus griseus. Lineage (NCBI taxonomy): Eukaryota > Metazoa > Chordata > Mammalia > Artiodactyla > Delphinidae > Grampus > Grampus griseus. The sequence goes on along the minus strand of NC_139007.1, from coordinate 28,584,959 downwards.
TCTGTATTCAACCACTATTGTCTGGAAAATCACTTGGGGTGAGCCTGCCTGAGTCTCCTGTGATCCCTTTTACCCCCTTAAACCACTGGGGGTGGTTTTCTCAAATAATCAAGTGAGCTTTCAACATTTTAGCCAAAACGCGTCAAGTTGTACAACTTTAGCTTTTGAGCTTTCCACTTTTTGAAAGCTCTGGCCTTGGTGCCAGAAAATGTCCTTCTGAGTGTAAAATTGTATATTTGATATTTATGGTGGAATTTTGGGAAAGATCAGGAGCCTCAGGATGATGGATGATGGCATAAATAAACAGGTTACCACAGGAAAGAGGGAAGAGGAAGCTTGAGAATCCAGTTAATAAGCATAGGCTTCAAAGTGCAAAACCTCAGCATTCAGCATTACTCCTTGGAGCAAAGGCCCACACCCGACGTCTTCTGAGTTGCTGGTTTCCCTGCAGTCTCCATGTCCTCTCAGAGAAGAGACAATTATGTTAATTTTATATTCACTGGTTGAATATCCTTAAACCACTTTAAATATCAGAGCAGCATGCTTACCATAAACAGAAATGTTGTTCTGAACAGATTATTTAAATGAGTTTGTCACTTTCACAGACTAGAAATCTTTTAGGGAATTTTGTTTCCAAAAGAACTTGAGAAAATACTAGCGAAGATCTTTTATTAAAGTGAGACAAGTGATGAAGAACCAAGTCTTTCTAAAATTACAGATTGTGAATCACCGGAAAAACGGATGGCTTATGCATATCAAATCTGTGCTTGAAAACATCATATTGCCAGAAGGCTGTGACTGGAATGCAGAGGAGAAGGAAGATGCAAAACGTCAGTGGTGAATGTGTAAAAATGATCAGCCAGATTATTTTTTGACAGAAAAGCAGACCTAGTAACTGTATTTTTACTTCTCTAGCAGACAACGTTACCCACCTTAGATGGTGAAAAAAGACCCTTCTGTGATGGTTCCTAGCGAAAGAAAAATCAGATTATTTTAAAAGATACTGACATTTACATAAGAAACCGTTTTTGCTTTCAACAGCAATGCCTTCTTTTTAACTAATGATGTTGGGCTCTTGAAAATGATTTGATTCTTGTATCTGAGGGCATGATGATTATAAAATCTGAGATAATGAGAGAAGGAAAGTCTATCGTCAAAGGCCCTATGGCTGAGAGCAACAGGTCAACTCTTTCAACATTTTGCTTTTTTTAAAATTATGTTTTAAAACATTTGATAAGCAAAGGGATTCTCCTTTAGCATACTCTCCACCATCCTACTTCCTGAACCCTCTTTGGGAAATTATGGCTGCACCAAGGAGCTCTCTTCTGGGTGTTAGCTGTGTTTGCCCCTACAGAGGAGGAGGATTTCATGAAGTTAAAAAAAAGACAGAAAGAAAAAGAAAAGCTATGTATATGAGTTTTAGATGTTGGTCTTCCCTCTTTTTGACAGTAGACTGGTCTTTTATATTTCTGCATTTCCTCTAATATGGGACAAAGAAAATGATCAGTAAATGATTTTTGAATGAATGAATGATTCCAAATAGAATCATTTGGATAGAATGATTAGAATCATTCTAATAGATTCTAGAATAGAATTCATAGATTCTATTCATAGAATAGAATCAAGCAGATTTCCAAATAGAATCCAGCATGTATCATATCTAGAATTGATATAACATATTTAAAAAATCAACTCGAAGTTCTCTATGAAAAAAACAAGTTTTGAAGCAAGTGTAAGCTAGTTGGTTTTTTTTCATGTGTTTTCAGAGTACACTGCCACTGAGTAGACATTACCCTTTCCTCAGTAATATTGAGGGAACCAGATCGTGAAGGGCTTTATAAGACATGCCAAAGAGTTTATGCTTGACGCATTGGCCCTGGGGAGGCACCAAAGGCTTCACAGCATCAGAGAAACGTAAAGAGGACGGTTGTGTACGTGACAGGGCTGGAAACAAGAACACCAGGAGGGATTCTATCATGACTTGCCCAGGTGTTGCAAGAAAGAGAACTGGTCTTAGATGGTGTCAGTAGAAATGGAAAAGAGAGGGATATGAGAGGATTTTTGAAAAACTATAAACTCCTTGAAGGCCAGGAATTTTGTTTCACTTTTCTCTGTACCTGCTCCATCACCCCAATGTAAGGGATCCAATAGACGTATGTTAAATTGAACTATGTGGGCTTCTCAGGTGGCGCAGTGGTTGGGAGTCTGCCTGCCAATGCAGGGGACATAGGTTCAAGCCCTGGTCCGGGAGCATCCCACATGCCGCGGAGCAGCTAAGCCTGTGCGCCACAACTGCTGAGCCTGCGCTCTAGAGCTCGCGAGCCACAACTGCTGAGCCTGTGTGCCACGGCTGCTGAGGCCTGCATGCCTAGAGCCTATGCTCCACAACAGGAGAAGCCACCGCGATGAGAAGCCTTTGCGCTGTGGCCCACTCTCTGCAACTGGAGAAAAGCCCGCGCGCAGCAACAAAGACCCAATGCAGCCAAAAAACCAAACAAACAAACAAAAAATTGATCTGTGTGACAGGACACAGCACGTGAAGACTAAGTACAAAGCAATAATGCCTGCAGTGCCTATGGTGTTGTTCAGGATGAATATTGTCATCTTTTTAAAAAATGATTCTAATATGCCAGTAAATAGGAAAATGATGATATCCTTGAGAGAGACTTTCCTGGGCTAGGGGTCATAATCAAACACTAACTCCATACTTGCTTATGGTGCCTTTGAACCTTCCCCGGACAGAATTCCTTGATTCTTCCTCCGTGCTCTGTGGACACTCCATTCACTAAGTATATTGTTGCTCTTACTATATTATATTACAATTAGTCCCCTCCTATTATAACTTCTTGAAGGTAGGGACCTAATCGTGTTAATTTAAAAAAAAAATTGAGGTAGGATTGTCATGCAGTAAAATAAACACACAGTAGTGTACAGCTCACTTTGTACTTCTGTATTCACCCATGTAGCCACTACCTAGATTAGGATGTAGAATATTTCAATCATCTCAGAAGTTCCCTCCTGCTCCTTTTCACTCAAAAGTTGAAAATGCCTCTTCCCCTGCTCCAGGTAACCATTGTTCTGATCCCTGTTATATAGATTAGCTTTGCCTGTTCTTGAATTTCATATAAATGGAAACATTCAGTGTATATTCTTTGGCCCAGCATAATATTTTTGAGGTTCATTTGTATCACTGTATAAGTTGGTTGTTTTACAAATTGTTATTTATTATTTCATTGTATGAATATCATTTTCCTGTTGATGAATATTTGAGTTGCTTCCAGTTTTGAGCTATTATGAATAAAGCTGATATTAACATTCTTGTACATGTCTTTTTTTGGAACACATACAGTCATTTCTCTTGGGTATGTATCTAGGGGTGGGATTGCTGCATCATAGGGAGGCATATGTTTCATTTTATTAGAAACTACCTAATAGTTTTCCAAAGTGGTTGTAGCATTTTATTGTCCCACCATTAATTAGCCTTGCAGTTGGTCCAAAGCTTTACGGTATGGCCGGTTGTCCAATCTTAGTCTTTTGGGTGGATATGTAATGAGGCTTTAATTTGTATTTCTCTGATGAGTAGTGACGTTGAACACGTCACTACTATGGTAGTGACGGTTGTCCGTCTTAGTATGGCCGGTTGTCCAATCTTAGTCTTTTGGGTGGATATGTAATGAGGCTTTAATTTGTATTTCTCTGATGAGTAGTGACGTTGAACACCTTCATTTGCTTATTGGCCATTTGAATCTCTTTTGCTAAGTGTCTCTTCAAGTGTTTTACACATTTTAAAAATTGGATTTTCTGTCTTTTCTTATTAATTAATCATGTTACTTTTTGAATTCCCAGTGTTCAGCATAGTAACTGACAATTAAGTATTTTTTAAAGGTTTGTTGAATAAGACAATGAGAGTAAATAAAACTGGCTTTATTTGCAAATTTTTCTCTGCCTCTGGCCACAGGAAATGGGTTGTGGAAGTAATTAGCTTCTATGGTGCATTTAAATTTGTTGGTTTTTGAAAATATCAAGACATAAATTCTAAACACAGCTGGTTATATTTGTGATAGAAGCACTTGTGATTTCATATTAAATTTTGGTTCATTCATGCATTTAAAGTACTCATCATAGCGTCTGGAAGCCCAGAAAAATTTTGGACTAGAATACAAATTGTAATATTACTTTCTGTTCTTCTTTCATCATGTTAATAAGGTAGATTAGATATGATATCAAAAATTCAGGTTTACGGCTTCCCTGGTGGCGCAGTGGTTGAGAGTCCGCCTGTCAATGCAGGGGACGCGGGTTCGTGCCCCGGTCCGGGAAGATCCCACATGCCACGGAGTGGCTGCGCCCGTGAGCCATGGCCGCTGAGCCTGCACATCCGGAGCCTGTGCTCCGCAACGGGAGAGACCACAACAGTGAGAGGCCCGCGTACCAAAAAAAAAAAAAAAAAAAAAAAAAAATGCAGGTTTTATTCCACTAGTAACATTTTTTATTTGATTTCTAGACTGAAAATGTGCTTTCAAATTCCTTGAAGATAAATGAGCTTTTAAAAATGTGAAAAAAAATTAAAGTCCAGATTTAAGTTTATTTTGTATTTTAATAACTTTTTATAATTATCAAAATAAAAGCCACACAATTTTGAATATTTAGAAAATACGGCAATGTAAAGAGAAAAAATCTTTTTTAATTGAAGTATAATTGATTTACAACATTGTGTTAATTTCAGGTGTACCGCAAAGTGATTCAGTTATTTTTTTTTCAGATTATATTCCACTATAGGTAGGATATTGAATATAATTCCCTGTGCTATACAGTAAATCCTTGCTGCCTGTTTATTTTATGTATAGTAGTTTGTATCTATTAATCTCATACTCCTAATTGATCCCAGCCCTCACCTCCCTTACATTTTTGATAACCATAAGTTCATTTTCTATGTCTGTGAGTCTGTTTCTGTTTTGTATGTAGAGTCATTTGTATTATTTTTTAGATTCCACATGTAAGTGCTGTTGTACAGTATTTGACTTTCTCTGTCTTACCTCACTAAGTGTAATATTCTCTAGGTCCATTCACGTTTCTGCAAATGGCAATATTTCATTTTTTTTGTGGCTGAGTATATTCCATTGTATATATAAACCGCATCTTCTTAAGCCAATCATCTGTTGATGGGCACTTGGGTTGTTTCCATGTCTTGGCTATGTAAATAGTATGAATATTAGGGTGCATGTATCTTTTGGATTAGAGTTTTTCTTTTTTCCATATATATACCCAGGAGTAGGATTGCTGGATCATATGGTATCTCTATTTTTCATTTTTTAAGGAACCTCAGTACTGTTTTGCCTATTGGCTGCACCAATTTACATTCCCACCGACAGTGTACAAGGGTTCCCTGAGAAAAACAATCTTAATTTGGCCAAATACAGATTCCTACTCTGAGCATCTGGCCGTCTTTATCAGTTTTGTGTTTGTGTGTGTGTGTGTGTGTGTGTGTGTGTGTGTGTGTGTGTGTGTGTATACTTATCCCTACATATATGTGTAAATATGTGTGATGTATTTGACTATATGTTTTCTTTTGTAGCTACACTCAACTTTCCCCTATGGTAGATTAGAGGATTGTATGTATATTTGTATAAAGAAGAAAGTTAGTTGTTGAATGTTTCTGGTATTTTTGTATAGCTTTTTGCTTCATGTAGCAAAGCTGAAAATAGGTATTTATTAAACCTTTCCCACTCTCTGTGCCACCTCAGGATGGGAACTATGTCCATCTTTCCTGCCCTCTGGCCCCTAACATTATGCCTTGCTGTATGTAGCAGGCACTCAGGTTAGTTTATTATCAGGCCTTTGGAGAGCTACTGGCTCTGTGAGAGGCATCTGTGTTGTAAAGAGGAGGCCAGGTTCTCTGTACTAAGTAAGAATATGCTGTTCTATGTGATTCCAAGTAGATGTAAGAAACTCATGGTTTGCTTCCACTCCTGAGGTTTTATAGACTCAGGAGCTCAAATCGATCCTTAAAGCTCTTCTCATTTACTTCTTTGCATCCAGACAGATGAATTGGTGAACTCTAGGACAGCCATGAATTCTCTTGAAGCTTTTTCAAGATGGAGACTATTGAAATATTTTATCAAATGCAGTCTCCCGCAAACATTATTTCATGGGTAAATTTAATCAGTAATTTAGTTATGTTTGAAATAACTCAATTCCAACTTTGACTTTTCTAACCTTAAAAGAGATAATTATATTCCATATTTAGGTGGTAAGAAGACAATGATAGCAGAAAGCAGTATGCTGAATTTACAAAGTAAAGAGGTTTATTCTCTAGATTTTGGATATAAAAAGTTGTAGCCCTGCAAATTAATGACATATAGTTTTAAAATATGAAAATTAAATGTGATTTTATAAAATCTCACTTACAGAGAAATAAATCCAAAGGAAATGTATAAGTATAATATAGTGATCTCTGATTATATTAATATATATAAGGGTATATTTTCCCTTATTCATTTTAGTATTAGTAAATGCTTTGTGTATAATGTACCTTCAGAATTACCTTCAAACATTATTTTCTTTTAAAATAAAATGAAGTTTACGTGGATCACTCGTGGAAACTTTACATGAATTTACAACTTACATCTTTAAGAACTTCAAAAGTTTTAATTAATGCAAATAAAAATCAACCCTGACCCCAAAGTTTCCCCTCAGGTAAAAGATGATGCCAGGTGTGTGGAAGGATACCTCCTCCTGTATCATTTTCTTCCCAGAGTTTTCTGTTAAGCTGGAGAGAGGATCTACTCAAATCCTTTGTTAGGCCAAGATGCTCTGGAAAATGGGTGTATAACCTTTCCTATTCTACGAATTTTCTGGGTGTTATAATGTTCAAGCTGTGGAATATTTTTAGCAGCAATGGTACTCAGCAGCTGCCCCCAGGAATGCAAAGCCGGTGCATCACTGCTGACTCCGTACAGGCAAAAGGATTCTGCTTTCTCTTTCTCTGCCCTTCTCCCTTCCATAACAGTTTCACTCCCTAACAGGAAGAATTACGCTTCTGAGTATGCTCAGAGTACATTGATTATATTTTTGAAATTGATTATGGTTAGTAAATAGGCAAATACTAATCAATACCCAATGTGGCACTGAAATCCTATTATAAATCTAGTTCTTCTTACATCTGAAATATCAGTTTAACTGAGTCTGAGAAAAAGCAAACATTGGGTAAACTTAATGAATTTAAGTTCCTTGAGTGGTTCCATATCAAAGCACTTAGTGGGGTTAAAATAATTTCATACGATATATATATTGCAACTTACCTCATACTGAGTATAGGACGTTAAAATACAGTTTGTGCTTTCTGTAAGAAATGGATTCTCTGTGTGGCTTACTCTTTTAAATGCACTCCTTTAAAATGAATAAAATAGATAAGTAGATAAAATAGACACATTCTACTATTAATCCCCAATGTTGCCTTTCCCATTAGACATCAGGGCTGTTGATCGTTGCTCAGAACTGGTTGGCTCCACCTGTCTTTAAAATTGCCAATTAGCAGCCTTGCCCAGATGCAGCTTGTTACCAGCCGCAAAGGAGGGATGTTGTTTAAAAACAGGCAGCTCGTTTCTCCCATGATTGGGCTGAAAACCTGCAAGTAGGGCTATGTGAAACAAAGGATGGCTTTGAAGTTGTTGAAATCATTCTAAAACTAAGGAGCACTGCTGGAAATTTTACCATATGCTTCAGTACTTCTCCGCTGAGGATAAGCACCCTGGAGACTGGAAGGATGTTTTGCTTCACTCAGTGCAAACTGCTTTGAGACTCTCTGACATCATTAAGTCAAATTTTAGCCCAGGCGTTTTGTTGAGACCTAAACTCTGAATGACACTTGCTTGGTTGATTAAGAGGGAAGTACAATATCTGGGAACTGCTCATAATGTGATAGAAATGCCAAAGTGTTCAACTTGGGCTGAGATATACATATGTTATATATTATATATCTGTATCTATGTGTGTGTCTATATATCTCTATATCTTTCTATCTATCCACATATGCATGTATCTTAGCTTTCAATGTTTTATATCCTGCTGTGAAGATTTTAATTTTTTCTCCTTCTGACACACCTCAGCCTGGTTAATAGTTCCTCAGGTCTGGGGCATGTTTTTTTGAGAAGCGTGCACATTCTTTTTTTTCCACATGTTCCCTCTTACTTCAACTTCCCACCTCCCATCTTCTATCCCCAAAGAAGTATTTGCCTTTCCATTTGTAGTCTTTCGTGTTTTATTATTTTAATACTGCAAGTTTGAGTATGAACCTATACAAAATGTCATCTAAAGAAAATAATACTGGGCCAAATTTATAAAGATATATAAATCTAGATAAATTCATTTAAAACAAGTATTGCATACTTAATCTTGTTGGGATAAGATCTGGCCACATGCCTTTAAGTATAATAGTAGAAATAATTATACCGATAATAACAATGTTAACATTTATTGCAATCTTATTTTGTACTAGACACTGTATAAAGTACTTTACATGCATAATCATCTAAGATAAATTCAGTGATCCCCATATTTCATATGAAGAATTTGAGGCCCAGAGAGGTTAAGTAACTAGCCTGAGGTCACACGTATTAAATGGGCCCTAGGTAGGACAGAAATTTGGACTGAATCTGCCTGACTCAAAGCTGACATACACGTACAAGGCAGTAAAATATCTAGGCAAGCCATTGGGAAATCGAGTGTTCAGATGTAGAGAAGAATGTAAGAAAAGGAAAAATAATTTGAGACTTGGGTGGTTAGGAAAAGTTCTACAGAAAAGACGAATGCTCTTAGAAGTGGTAGGTTGGAAATGTGAAGAAAAGGAGCCTGGGAGAGCTCTTGAGGGAAAACTCACACCCTCTGCAAATCTGTGCAGACTGTCCCATGTCTAGTCTTTAAGTCCTCAGGGTCCCCACGTTTGCCAAAATCGTCAGGCAGCCTACAGACAGAGCAAAAATTGTGTCCATTCACTATGCCTCTTGTTGGCCTTCTATGTACAAAACCCTGTGGGTTTGGTCTGCATTATACCATTGACTTACACCTTTGGGGAAAATGTCAGCATTAGTTTCAATGAGAGAAACATAATTTGTCAGAAACTTTATGGTTTACTTATCTCTTTCAAGAAAATTATCTTGTTTTGGTCCTATCAAAATGGGACTTAATTGTACTGGTTAAGAAATTAAAGCTCAGAAAAGCTTTATAAGAACAGTATCATAATATAAGCATAAGAATAGTATTTTCTTGCATCTTTTTCTTCCTTGAAAATATATCACTAGCATATTCTTATATGATTAAATATTCTTTTACACAATAATTTTAAATATTTGCATAGATTTCTCATGTAGGTATGACATAGTTGCCTTAAGCAGTTCTGTGCTGTTAGACATTCAGTTTGATGATATCCCTCTATTGTCAATGGTGTGGGGAAAGATTCTCCTATGTTTTATATATTGTGGGTGGGAATATAAATTTGACAATATCTATTAAAATTTAAAATATGCATGTTTTTTGAGCAAATGACTCTACTTAGAAAAATTTGTCCATTAGAAATATTCACATATATACAACAGCAGCATTGTTTATATTTGCAGAAACATTGGCAACAACTTATACATTTGTATACTACAAATTAGGTAGATCATGGTATATTCATACAACAAATACTCTACAGTCATGATGTGCCGTCATGGAAGGTTTTTCAAAATATGTTTTGAGTGAAAACATCAGATTGTAAAATAGTATGAACCCATTTATTAAATATGTGAGTAGAGACGTATATATGCATAAAACATGTTTGGAGTAATATAAATCAGGTCATAAAATGATCTTTTGAAAAGTTTATGGGTGGGTGCATGTATATGTTGGACATAAATTGGAGGCAGCTTTGTGTTTTATACATTTCTGGTTTCCCTTAACTTTAATATTACTTTCATTTTTAAAACTTTTTTTTTTAATTAAACAAAATTTTAAAGTTTTCTCTGGGAAAAAATAAACAAGTGTCACAGTTGGTAGAGATCTTCTCTGCTTGGCTCCTGACCCCTCAACATGGCTGGGCCCAGATTCTAGTTGTATTTCAGGTGCTGGGTGCCCTCCCATTCCATTGCTGGCTCTTTGCTTAGTGGAGTTGCCCTTACTCTGGGGTCCTTCCTACCCCCATCAACCACCCTCTCTCCCAACACCCTGAGCCAGCTGGATTGAACTGTCCCCCCTGCCCCCAGTTCCTCCCATCTATCTCACAACCTGCCTTTGCCTTTCCAATCAAGGAATTATTTGTGAGATTTTTTTTCCACCTCATTTTCTCAGAGGCCAGGCTTCTTCCTTAATGTGATGAACTCCATAGCCAGACTCTGTGCTGTTCTTCAATCTGGACCCATCTGCTCTGCATCCGATAGATACCTCTTGAAATTTCTGGTATTTCAGTGGTGCATTTCCAGTGCTGATACGTCCTCAGTCCCTATTTTTACATTTCCTTAATCGTTTTTGTCTGGAACAGAAAGAGGAGAGTTGTCTGTCTCTACTCACATTTCTATCTTTACGTGGAACTCACAGAGCCTCATAGCCGTGAAGCCAGACCCAGGAGGGTGTACCAGGCACAGGGAGTAGCACAAGCAAAGGCACAGGGATTAGAGAGAACAAGATACACTAAGGAAACTGCAGATAATTAGGCATAGCTTGAAGATGTTACAGGAATATAAAACATGTGCCCTTAAGCTGTAATTGCACCTTCATCTACTCCACACACGGCCAACTCGTGCCTGTGCCAGACATCACTAATTATGGAGGTGACCTCATAATCCCTCTCCACAGACTCCTTCCTCAGCCATCATCTGTGGGTATTAGTTTATGAGAGGAAACTCATTTTCCACTTTGGCTGTAAAACCTTCCCTGAGGCCCCAGGTGGACTGCTCACTATCTTTGTAGGGCGACCTTATCTATAGCAGTCATGACAATACCATGCCGACAGTATTCAATGGGTGAACTTCATTCTAATTTATTTAGTAAGCAAATAGATTCACTAATCTTCCTATTCATCCTTGGCAGGCAAATGGCTGTCTAAGGAGGTAAGATTGCTTGAGGCTCTGGAAAAGAACTTCACTTTATGATTGAGAAAGAAGTTCAGGGTTGAAAAGTTCATCGCAATTTACAAGGGAGCGATAGAGCCACAGTTCTCTGCTGATGTATAATTTATCTCTTGAATGTTTCCCACATTTTCCATTGGATTGGTATTTCTTAAGTTTATTGTTTTGTATTTAAGTATTGTATTTATTCTCCACATTTATTTGCTGACAAGATCAGCTTTAATCAATGACAGGGAAATTTAGGACGTTTAAAATGGATGCTTCAATGTTAATAATTGGGAACAAAAGGTGTTTATTTTAAAGTTATTTTTATTTCTGAAGCAATTAACATGCTCTTCTACATTTGACAGTCCACTTTTTCTCTTGAATGAATAGACTCTTGGAGGTACTTACAGTCTAAAAAGCTGCTGGAATTATGGATTGAATTTAACTCTGAATCCTTCAGCACTATTTCACTTTCTCAGTTCTGTTTTCAATTAGGAGGACTTTTAATGGTCATCATTAAAATGTTTACAGTTAAATTTATATTCAGTTCTTTGTATTGAAATGTTGTAAGCAACATTTGAATTAATAAAGAGAAAACAATGTTTTCCTACATTTTTTATGTTTTTAAAATTTATTGTCCAAACCACATAAAATCAAAATGAAGGAAAAAAAATGATCCTTTCACAATCTTATCCTCCAGCATCTCCATCTGCTTTCATTTTTATCTGTTGTGTTTAAGTTCTTATCTATGTATAACAGAAAATTTAAAATTGTACTATAACAGAAAAACAATGTTTATTTTTATTATAATAGGAATTACATTTTACATGCTATGACCAAGATGCAAATCTTTGTAAATATAAGCTTTTTATCTGGTGTCATGTTTTCCATACCAAGATTTCTTGGAGTCTCTCCAAACTCCTTTCTGGGTGTGTTCTGTCACTAAATCTACATGTCACGTGGCCTCATCGCTTAGGAAATTATTCCCTCATTCATTCCATAACACAAAAGGAGAGAGAGCTCTCAAATTCTGAATCTGTTGGCTTTTTGGATAACCAAGGGTGGTTCAACCTTCCTCTTTTCTGATACTGTAACTCAGTATTTCCTGAATTTCTGTTTTTAAAACATGCCATTTATATTCTTATAAGCCTAAAGTATTTGTTACTGGATGAAACTGAAATTTTATAGGCTATCAGCACACCAATCCATCTTAGATAAGAAAGAGACGGAAAAAGTAATAGATTTGTGCCCAGTAGAAGTCTTTGTAAAGAGGATGCTTCATCCCATCTTTCATGGGTACAAGAAATTGTGGCCACAGAAGGGCCTGAAGCTAGGATGTTTGTTTCTCTAAAATACAATGACCTTGAAAGCAGGGCAAGAGTTACTCTTTTACTCATGATGGCCCTGAATGTAACTCAAGTATCAGCTCTTACCAGATGTATGCCACAGAGCAACTTGTGAACAGCTATTTTTAGTTTTAAAATCAAGACTTACAATTTTTTCTATATTATCTAGACTTTAAATATTCTTCATATATGTCAAAATCCCATTGATTTTTACAAATTATAGCCATATCTAAGACCGGCAAGGGTTTATAGTCCACTAGGTACTTGTCCAAGGCATTTCTAAAATTCCTTTGATCCTCTTGTGAATTAGGCACTGTTATTGTGTGTTTGTCCCCACTTTTAGGATGACATGACCATTGCACAGAAAATTTAGGTAACTTGCCCTGTTTAAGTGGAGGAGCCAGGAAGATGAACCAGGGAGTCTGGTTCTAGAGCCTACAAACCTACCCTCCAGCTGCAGCAGCATCCCAACATGCAACAACGCAAAGAGCAAGAGACTTGTTTGGAAGTTGAGAATAGTCTGTAAAAACCTGTTATGGAGGCCATGGCTGCATGAATAGGGAATGGGCATTGATAGAAATATCTCATCTGTATTACTTTTGAATATTCCAGAGAAGCTATTTGGGTTTCAAATTATTTGTGGAATATAGCAAAGCCATCCCTATTTTGCAACCTTGCACAGAATGCAAAGGAACTGCTGGGATGTAATACTTCAGTGGACATGGAGATGCCTTCCAGAGTTTGGGTGGAAGCCCTTTTAGGCTGCATCTTAACCTCAAATTCCAGGTATGCTTCGGTCTCTTCACACAATAGCACCACCCAGACTCTCTTCCCTCGTCTTCTCTTTCAACATAAAGCCTTGTGTTCGCCTCCAGTGAACGATCATGAGATAATGTGTGTCGTCATTATCATGCTAAGTATCAACATTTACGCTCCTGCAGGGCAGCTGGAGCTCAGTCCAAGATGAGCTCATTAGGACATCTGGGATAAACTGAAATTCCAGGCCTCTAAGCAACTTTCAGATCAGAGAAATAAAAAGAGGCTGGGAACACAGTAGTTGAATGTGAGGCAGAAAAGTAATCCTCCCTAAGACTTGGCCCAGAGCCCACCAGGGTGCCACCTCCTGCTCCGTGCATCCCCCCTCCTCCTTCCTCCCTTGGGTACAGCTGGGAGGCAGGAGGCTTGCTTTCCATGGAGATTTGGCTTCCCTTGGATTCAGCTATTTAGACTCCTTGAACTAAATCAGAGGTGTCAATCAGAGCCACACTCCATCCTATCTAGTTAGGATCATTTCACTTTATGCCCCTTGATAATGGTGAAATAAGTCATCTGTATTTAAGCCACTGTGGAGTTGGCCTGGGCAATCCTGTATTGTTTGCTTAAAGCTCAGTATGGGTGGAAGAAACAAGCTCAAGCCTATTGTTGCTGCATTTTAGGGTTTGTTCAGTTTTTCAGTTTTTATTTAAAAAATCTTAACACGTGGAAAATGGAACAACTTACTTAAGATTCCAAACTTGAACTCTACTTGGTTTAATAAACCAAATGCTCCTATGTGGAATTTGAACAAAAATCTTTAAAGATAACCAATTCGGGGACTTCCCTGGTGGCACAGTGGTTAAGAATCCGCCTGCCGATGCAGGGGACACAGGTTCGATCCCTGGTCCAGGAAGATCCCACATGCTGTGGAGCAGCTAAGCCCGTGTGCCACAACTACTGAGCCCGCCCTCCAGAACTACTGAAGCCCGCATGTCTAGAGCCCGTGCTCCACAACAAGAGAAGCCACTGCAATGAGAAGCCCACACACCACAACGAACACCCAACAAAGCCAAAAATAAACGAATAAATAACTAAAAAAAAATTAAAATAACCAGTTCGATTCTTCTAGTGAAAACAGCAGCAACAACAGCAGCAAAAACAGGAAACTCCTCCTTCTTGTATATAAGGGCTGCTCTGTGAATGGAAAAGTGAAAAACCCAGGCTGTACCAAGAGAGAAGGAGTCAGTAGATTCACTGACCAAACTGAGAGGAGACAGAGAGATTCCTGGATGCTTGCTGATTCTTGGCTTCTGTCCTGTCTGTGGGTTGGTTTCTATTAATTGCAGCTAGAATTGTCTTCACTAATATTATAAATAATAGGAAAAGCTCTAAAATCTTAAAAATGAAATTCATGACACACCTTTTGCTGAAAGAAATGTACTGGAAACACTCAAATGCTGAGGTTTATTTGCCTTTCAAGGTTGAACAGTGAATGTCCTCGTGGGGATGGAAAAGCTGCTATCACAGCATTTCTCAGGCCAGATCTCCACACCTAGAGGGGAAGGAATGTAACCTGAGGGTAGGAAGAGGTCACAGAGTTAATACAGGAAGGCACGATTCTCTCAGGGTAAGAGAAAGTGCAAACCTCTGTTTGCCCATTGTTGCCTTTGGCTCAAGGAGTTGTACACTTGTGTACAACAGAATACTGGGGTATTTCAGGAAGGGCTTGTGGGACAAGATTCTGACAGGGCGATGCCATCTGTACTAGATCTTTTATCCTGATAGCACTTCCTAATCCCACAAGATGCTCAAAAGAAACCACAAGTAGAGAATGGAAAGAGAGAGAAATCAAGAATTTAGAATAACTTGAAAAGACATAAGATTTAAGTGGATGAGATACAAAAGCACTTGTCTTGATCTCGAAGTTGCTTCAACGGGTAAACAGAAGAGGCACGAAGGTGTGTGTGCTTCAGGCACCTGAAAATGGCTTGAGGAAGGAAAAAATGAGTGGATAAAAATAATGTGGAACTAGTGTGATTGGGAGGCACATAAAAATATATGACTTGAGAAAATAAACATGGGGAAGGCAGGATGTGAATGTTCAGATGTGTTCAATTTAGACACTTCATAAATTTTGTTTTGTTTTATCTTTGATGCCCTAGAGGTATAAATCGAAATATTATACTTCTTCACCATCCAGGAGAGTTTAAAGAGACAACCCTTCCTGCCCTTGAGAAAAGAAAAAAATAGTTTTAAGATTTAGGCCCTGGGTATAGTGAGCTTTCACGGCTCATTATGAAAGAGCAAGAGGGAGTAGAGGGTTTGTGAAAAGAAGTGGAAGAGCATGGAGTAGCTGAGGCAAGAAGGGACTTCCTCAGCCTGGAATGAGATTCCCCTGGGAGTAGGGAGTAGAAGGGGCTCACAGCGTCCAGAATCTGTCATTCCAGGAATGGCTGCAAGGTAAGCCTGTGGAGGTGAGATCCTAAGTACCAGAGTTGCCAGCCTCCTGGAAGATCCCAAGGCCTGCTCAAGGCATGCAAGCTAAGAGTTTAAGAGACCTTATCAGGCTTGATGAATGAGGATGCCTGCAGCAGCCATGGCAAAAGGAATATTCGAAGTCTTTTGTCTCCAGACAGCCGTTGTGCCTCTTGTTTCTGTCGAAGCTCTGAGATGGGATTAGGGGTCCTACTAATGTCCCAGATAGAATTGACCTCCAGTGAGATAGGCTTTAAGATAAAACTTGGATTGAATTCATGAAAAGTAGGTAAGTTTTCCCTTATGCTTGAGGCTGTGGACTGAGTTTCTCGCTAGCTACATAGTTTTCCCCAATATTGGTCTCTGTCCAAACACTAACAGTGCAGCTGCTCTTGTTTTCTGTGAAGGTAATTCAGATGCACACTTCTCTACGGAGGCTGTATTGTCTTACATTGGAACTCAGCACTTGCCTTTCCTCCCTGCTCCCCACTTTGGTCTTATGGAATCTAACACAAATACTGAGAGTGAATAAAATTACCGTAGATTTACAAGATTCCCCAAATATATGGAAGTATTCCCTACCCATCATTTCCTTAATTCTGGTTTAAAAGGATTAGGTGTTAACATGTACGGTGAGGGTTTCTCTGATAGAGTCAGGCTTCACTGCATTTGGTCACTAATTTCAGGTGTCTCGTCTTCTAAGTAGACTGGATAAAGGGAACTTAGATTTACACAAGCATCTGATCTGTTTTGCATGAATGGAAGCATGGAATTTAAAGAAAAAAGTTCTTACCTGAGGTAATTCTTGCTTATGAAGTTATATCAAAGTCCCATTTTCTCTTCCTTGTGTTAGTTCTCAGATGAACGCCCTAGGGTGTGGAGTAGCAAAGTCATAAATCTCTGATGATAACTCAGGGGCCTTGCCTTGAGAGAAATTTCTGTGAAGTAAAGGCAGCAGAGGGAAGATTTGGAGTTGATTTGGGCAAGTGCTACTACCTATGAAGTGCTGAAAGTTTTGCAAAGGAAACATGAATTCCAAGGTGGAGACCACACTATCATAGACATGTGGTTGTATTTATAATGTGTTGGACTAAATGTAGAAGAGGGAAGGATAGAAAGATACTAAATTCGTTTGAAGAGTTATCTTCTCCTAATGATAAAAGTATTACATGCTCAATTGAGGCAAATGTGGAAAATTAAATACAGAGAAGAAAACAAATATAATTTCATCCAGAGATAACTATTATAAACATTTTGGTGCATTTCTATACAGTGTTTCTCTATGTATAGATACACAGAGAAATGCATATACATATATACATGTAAACTGATATTCCATCAGAAATGTGTACAATAACTTACTTAACCATCTTCTTTTTTAGGGATCTTTTTATGGTGAAAATCATTGTACATAAACCTTAGACATACTTCTGTTATTTCCTCATGACAGATTAGTAGAGGTAGAATCACTTGGGGAGACAAAAGATATGAACGTTTCTGTGGCTCCTAATTTATATTATGAAACAGCTTTCTAGAAAGGTTGTACCAGTTTATGCAAGAGTGCCCATTTTATTATACCTTGAAGATCTGGAACAGTATCCCTGAAACTCTTTGCAACTCAAAATGCTTAAAAATTTGCAGTGGTTTGAATTTACATTTCTTTGATTGTGAGCTTGACCGTATTTCATGGTTTACCAGTCACATACGCTTCCTCTTTTGTAAATGGATCTTTCACTTGCTTTTCTGTTGGGGGTTTTAGTGTTTTTCCTAACAGGTCTATTGTTATACTGAAAATAGTAATCCTTTGCTATATTTGAGATATACATTGTGAATTACATGGTATATGTGTACTTCTCTATTAAGACTATACAACTCTTTGTCTTTGCTGGAATCTATTTTTGTTTCGTGTACATAGCCTCCTCTGAAGTTCTTATCAATTCTGCAGGGGCCAAGTCAAATCTTATATGCCTGAGGTGAAATGAAACTTCTCCCCTTCTCCCCTTCCACATTACCATCATATTTGGTTTTGTTACTCTATACCACTTGTTTCCAACTGCTTTAGAAGAAAGCTTCCCCCTTTAGAAATAACTATTCTGTTTTACCCACTTTGATATACTTTCCAGTACTCACACAATCCTTTGTACAAAACAATTGTCCAATATATGCTTGTTGTGTTAAATGAAGTGACATCAAAGCCATTATAACTTAACTTTCAAAAGATGGTAGATCCTTATCATCTTGCAATTGCATGTGCAGTAGACTTGACAAAATTAGCTACAATCTGATTGAATTTTTTTTTTTTTTTGCGATACGCGGGCCTCTCACTGTTGTGGCCTCTCCTGCTGCAGAGCACAGGCTCCGGACGCGCAGGCTCAGCGGCCATGGCTCACGGGCCCAGCTGCTCCGCGGCATGTGGGATCTTCCCAGACCGGGGCACGAACCCGTGTCCTCTGCATCGGTAGGTGGACTCTCAACCACTGCACCACCAGGGAAGCCCTAAGTAGTCTTCTTGGACTTGCTTTCTTTACTCAATATTATGTTTCCAAAAGTAATCAATTGTGTTGCATTTTTTCTGAGTTCATTATAACATCTTTGTGATATTCCATTATGTGAATGCACTATAATTTATTTATCCATTCTTCTGCTGTCTCTAGGGACATTTGTTTTTCCTTTTCTTCCCCCTCCTGTTAGGAGTATTGAGATGAGGAGCATTCTTGTGTCTCCTGGTGTACGTATGCCCAGAGTTTCTCTTGGGTGCAAAGTTAGGAGTGAGACTGCTGGGTCACCTGCTATAACAATGTCCAGCTTTTAGAGATATTGCCAAATTGGTCTTCCCTCTCACCAGCGATATCAAGTTGAATCAAGTTTCCATTGATCCAACAGCTCTCCACAACCACTGTGAAATGATATTCTACTGAGGTTGAACAGTTTTTACATTTTATATAGTGATTGGCCATTAATTTTTCTCTTCTGTAAAAAGCCTACTTACATCTTTTCTTGATTTTTCTTTTATATTGTCTTTTTCATATTGATTCGTAGGAGTCACTTATTTATTATGAATACTGATCTTTTGTTTGTTGTGTGGTATAATCAGCAAGGGTCCTGTCAGGAAAAAAAAAAACACATCAATTATCTGAACAGGGAAATTCTAATATAAAGAATCATTAAGTAATAGAAGGTAGTTATCTACTAAAAGGGGTGAAAGATGAAGCTAACAGGTCCAGAAGTAGCAGGTGCATAGCCTCCCAAGCTCCCGCTGCCAAGGCTGAGATTCAGACATCTTTGAAGAGGGAAAGGTCTCTTCAAAAACCTACTAGTGGTGAAGAGAGTTTTGAGAGGGTGCGGCCAGAGCTAGTCTATTAGAAACACCTGCCAGTTCAGAAGGTGTGGGCAAGCTGAGTGTGGTCTCTAGAAGTGGCTCACCATTGCTGGAGGACATAGGTTGGTGAGAGCTGGTCTGTAGACGCCATCAACTATTGCAGATGATGTGGTGGCTGGGGGATGGCCAGAAGCTGTGTCTTAAGGTTTGATTAGGTTCAGATTAAACATTGTTGGCAAGACTACTTCATAGGTGACGTTATATTCTGCTACTTGACCACATCAGGAAGCAACTACTGGTAAGTTAGTTCTTGCTATCACCTATCAATCTCCATGATAAACCCACATTCCCTTTTTGCTCTAAGATGAAATGAAATGTTGCACTCTGAGAACATACTGTTCCTTGATAACCTTTCATATAATTTTATAATTTTTAAAAATACTTTTACCTTCATCAAATAATACATTGGGAATTGCAAAATGGTAATGATTCCAATTCTATGGTACTGTTTGCATTTATTAGCCTGCATTCTTCTGTAAAGAAGTACTTTCTTTTCATTTTTCCATTTTTCTTATGACAGCAAGTAAGCAAATACCAAAGACTAACTGATAATGTCAAAAAGCTGCAGAAGTCAGCCAGAAGATGCTTTCATGGGCCAAATTTGGGACAATTTGAGCACCAAAAAGAATAATAATATAATTAATTCTAATGTATTCAGTAAATAAAATTCATAAGTGTATAGTGATACAGAGAGCACAGAGAGAAAGAGATCTTTGAACTACTGAGTTTAATCTATTTATATTTTTGTTATGATCATCGATCATATGGTTATGATGATTATTATGATATTTGGAATTATTTTTATACTATTACTTTTTTTTTTTTTTTTCTTTTTTGCACTATGTGGGCCTCTCACTGTTGTGGCCTCTCCCGTTGCGGAGCACAGGCTCCGGATGTGCAGGCTTAGCGGTCATGGCTCACGGGCCTAGCCGCTCCGTGGTATGTGGGATCTTCCCGGACCGGGGCACAAACCGGTGTCTCCTACTTCGGCAGGGGGACTCTCAACCACTGTGCCACCAGGGAAGCCCTCTGCCCATTTTTTGATTGGTTTTTTTTAATATAGAGTTGTATGAGCTATTTATGTATTTGGTATATTAATCTCTTGTCGGTCATATAATTTGCAAATATTTTCTCCCATTCCGTAAGTTTTCTTTTCATTTTGTCAATGGTTTCCTTTACCGTGAAAAAGCTTTTAAGTTTAATTAGGTCCCATTGGTTTGTTTCTGCTTTTCTTTCTTTTGCCTTAGGAAATAGATCCAAAAAAAAATATTGCTCTGATTTATGTCAAAGAGGGCTCTATATATGTTCTTTTCTAGGAGCTTTATGGTTTCAGGTCTTACATTTAGGTCTATGATCCATTTTGAGTTTATTTTTGTATAAGGTGTGGGAAAATATTCTACTTTAATTCTTTTACATGTAGCTGTCCAGTTTTCCCAGCACCACTTATTGAAGAGACTGTCTTTTCTCCATTGTATATTCTTGCCTCCTTCATCTTAGATTAATTGGTCATAAGTTTGAAGGTTTATTTCTGGGCTCTCTATTCTGTTCCACTCATCTATGTGCCTATTTTCATGCCAGTACCATGCTGTTTTGATTACTGTATCTTTGTAGTATAGTCTGAAGTCTGGGAGGGTTATGCCTCTAGCTTTGTTCTTTTTTCTCAAGATTGCTTTGGCAGTTTGGGGTCTTTTGTGGCTCCATATAAATTTTAGGATTATTTATTCTAGTTCTGTGAAAAATGTCATGGGTATTTTGATAGGGATCACATTAAATCTATAGATTGCTTTGGGTAGTATGGCCATTTTCACAGTATTAATTCTTCCAATCCAAGACATGGGATATCTTTCCATTTATTTGTATTCTGTTTCATATTCTTATCTTTCTCTCTCCTATGGCTATCATCTTTAGTTCTCTTTTCCAGGCAGTCCTTAATGCTGGTCTCTGCTTCATTGTAACTATGTCACACCTTTCTCAAAGTTGCAGATGGCTTCTCACTGTTTCACAGGTAATGTACATGATGGTCTTTCAAGGAAGTCTTCCTGTATTGAGAAAAAGAAGTATACACTATTTCCTCGTGTCCCTAGGCTGGCTGTGCTACAACTTCCCTACCCTTTCTAATTAAATCTCAATTATGCTCTTATTTTTGTTTCTTAACTGTCAAATTCATGTTACCTGAGTTTGTTTGTCTTTGCCCACCAAGAAGCAGGCACCAAGATGGGACAAGTTTTGCCACATATATTGGTGGAAATATCAGTGAAAGGTAAAGAAGAGGAAGGAGGAAGGCAGGGGAGACTTCTGAGCATGATGCAGGTCTCACACCTGTGCCTGGAGAGAGGGAAGGAAGGAGGACTGGCTATAAAGAATCTCAGACTGCAGCACAATTCTGAGAAAGTTTGACCAGGCTGATGATGAGTCCTGGAGCCAAAGTTACATGTTAGAGGAGTCCCAGGTGTGCAGGACTGGGCCCACACTATTTCCCCAGCCATTCTTTGTCATTGGCTGAGTTTAGGCCTAGGCAAGTGTGGCCCCAGTGAACACAGTGGTGGATCTTTAGGCCGGCAGTGATGTGGATTCCAGCAGTAGGACAGTTGAGTGCATTTTAATAGCCACCACAGTGAGCTTATTCAACATTTTTATTTCTATTCATATATTAATTTATTACTTGCCCATTATCTATATAAGTTACATATCTAACATCAGCAGAAAACCTTCAGAAGGTGAATATTATATGTCAAAAATAATTATGTAAAATAAGGAACCAAAATGATTTTATATACTAATTTTGAGAATAATTGTTTTCTTTTAGTGATTTTTGTTCTAAAATGGAGGATTTTTGCTTACTTCAAGAAAACCAAAAAATTTGAACAACATCCATCCCTTTTAACTCAACCAAATGTTTATTATATTTTTAAAAAACTAAAATACTGAGATTTTATAACTTCTAAATATTCTTTAAAAGTTCTTTGCAAGGGCCAAGTATAATTGTTTTTAAAAATATCAATTGTATGAAAAATGAGTGATTGATTACAAAAGAGATAAAATGGGAATTCCCTGGCGGTCCAGTGGTTAGGACTCCATGTTTTCATTGCCAAGGGCCCAGGTTCAGTCCCTGGTTGGGGAACTTAGATTCCTCAAGCCTTGCAGCGCGGCCAAAAAACCCCACAAAAAACAAAAGAGAGAGAGAGAGAGAGAGAGAGAGAGGTAAAAGGTGATAAAATTTACTATCAGCAGGGTAATAACCACTTCACTTGTTAAAAAATTCATGCTGAAAACAACTACTTACAGTCAGTGACACTGACATTGAATATTGTTAGTTATGTTTCTGAATGGAAAATTTTCAAATCAGCTACCTACTATTCCACAACTTTCTAAAAGGGAATGAGATAAAAGAATACCTAGAAAACACAAACTCTGTGCCTTTAGTGATGGCTCTAACATGCATTGACATTAACTTTGTGTTGGAGACTATTAAGTGTTTTAGATGAATATCTTAATACTCGTTACACTTCATGCTTATTTTCAATTTACAGATGAAGAAAGTGAGGGTTAAAGAGGTTAAATAATTGCCTTGTGTCCCTTCATCATGGTGGCACTAGAAGTAGAACTTGTGATTATTAAATGGCAACGGATTTACTTACCTACTACACTACCTTGCACTTCTAGTGAAGCTCCTGCTCAATTGGGCTAGCATTGTGTGAGCTGTGAAACCTCTTTCTGCTTCTATAGATAAAGGTAGAATTTCAAAACTCTTAGTTGTCTATGAAACACCTGTGCAAATTTGGTCATATCCTCAAAGTAGCCATACTTTTGTTCATTTAGGTTTTTTTTAACTGATATTTTTTAAAACTTACCTTCATCTGAAGAAGTAATACCCAGGAAACTGATGTGCTCGTTATATTTTCTAATTCATAACAAATTAAATACACATAGTAAAGGTTACCCTCTTCTAAAGTGAAATCACATGCAAATAGACATCCAGACACCAGTGTTGGAGAAACACTGGCCTAAGACATAGACTGAAAGCAGGCTGAATGGCTGCTCTCTATCTCCTCTCACTGGTCTTGGCCTGCTGCATCTTACCACTGCAAAGTTTACTTGGTATGTGTGTGTCCGTACGTTCGTGTGTGAGTGTGCACCTGCTCTAGGGGGTGGGAAATAGTGTGATGGGGTAAAGTGGGGGCAGGGAAAAGGCTAAGAGATCATGTCTCCACTACAGCTTACCAAAAAATAGGAACATCCAGGCAGTTAGTCTCTATGGACTTACCTGTAGACTTTACCATGGACCTTCCAAGGTGGAGGCAACCAAAGCTAGTCATTGGAGATAGTTATTGGGGCACAGAGACACTTGTAGAGCAGGCACGTGTAATACAGAGGGCAAGCTGTGTTGGGTAGTTGAGTACTCTTCCCACAGAGGCCCTCTTTTTGTCCAACCCTATGCCCCTGAGGGATCCCTTAGCAAAAGGATTGGCTTTGGAGCTTTGTCTCCAGTGTGCACTGACTTGAACAATGCTTTGAATGTGACCAGTAAATACTGGCCAAAAAATATTATAATAAAAGACTTTTGAGCCTAAATCCTTGTTTCTAAAGATACTCAAGAGGCACCAAGGCCCACACTGACATATATTTATCCCTGCCCTATTGGCAAAACCAAGAGAAGGATTTTAATAAAAGGTCAACTCAACATCAAATACATCAAAGACAAGGTTTTTTTTTTTTTAAATAACTTTATTAGGGGACTTTACAAATATACACAATAATGGGAAGTATAAGATAATAAACCTTCATGTATCTGTCCCCCAGCTTCAAAAATTATCAATCATTTTTCATCTATTCCTCCTTCCATTTTTTTTTTGCAGGATTACAAAATTCTTCAGTATGTACCTCTGATGACATTTCTGTTTTACACATAATTGTTATGCCATAATCACATCTAACAATATTAAGAATAATTCATTTATAGTACCTAATACTGGACTTAGTCTATAATCTGATTTTCCTGACTGTCCCAGGGGTTCTTTTCATAGGTGCTTTGGTCAAAAGAGAACACAAAGCCCACACATTGCATTTCATGATTATGATTCTTAAATCTCTTTCACTCTTTTATAATTGGTCCCCTGCTTTTCCATGCGATTGATTTGATAGAGAAG
Organism: Grampus griseus; assembly: GCF_964374135.1. Classification (NCBI taxonomy): domain Eukaryota; kingdom Metazoa; phylum Chordata; class Mammalia; order Artiodactyla; family Delphinidae; genus Grampus; species Grampus griseus. Next base: position 28,560,772 of record NC_139007.1, on the reverse strand, counting down.
CAAGGTCATTTTTCTTATTGACTGTTCAACATTCTAGATTTGACTGATTGCTTCCTTGAGGTGGTTTTTAAACTTGATCCTTTGTCCCTTGTATTTCTTATTAGGTCTAGAGGCTTGATTAGATTCAGGCAAGAAGACCTTATATTGGTTCTGGGTACTGATTTTGTCATATCATGACACACATAATGTCTGGGTGTTGGATTTTGGGGTTTAGGTTTTTTCTTTTTCTTTCTTACTTAGTTGCTCTCTCTCATTGACAAGGTTCAAAATTATGCTACATTTATTTCCTTTGTCCAACCAGAAAAAAAAGTCAAGATCTACATAGACAAAATGACTAGGCAGAATACCAGTGGTTCGGAATCTCTTGGACAATCTGTATTTGAAGAAAGCTTCTCCTGCTTCGTACACAAAGGAATTGACTGTACAAAGGAAAATGTATGAGATATGAACACTTAGGGATTACTGAATGTAGAATTACAAAAAGCACATCACTAATTACTATATTTAGAAGCTAAACTATTAAAAATCAGGTTGAAAATAGCTGAAATGTCATGAGTCATTTGCTAATTATTTAGCTTATGGATTTCCAATGCCATTTGCTTCTAGCCCTTTTCTTCTTCCTTAGGGAATTTTTGGTGGCATTGCTTTTTAACACCTCCAGAAACTATTGTATGCTGATAACTGACCATAAATTGTACATGTGGAGAGACACGTAAGAGATTATGACTCAGGATCCATGCTGTGTTATTGACTGTGATAAACCATGAGTGGATTGCACCACAGTTGAGGACTTTCAGAGCAGAAAGTAGTTAGAATTCTGCTGACTAAGTAGTATGCTATCTATTGATTGGTAAAGAATTAGAAACGTAAAGCAAGAAGGTGAATATGCCCCTTGAAGAGAGACAGCATATCACCATGCTTCTCAGGTGCTAGACGTGTTCAGTTATGGGTCCAGCCCATGGGTTTGCAGCCATGACTGTACCAGGGCAGCTTTTAAACTTACTGATGCCTGGACTCTACCCCAGAACTGAGTCTGGGTCTCTGAGGGTGGGTTCCAGGCATTGGTATTTTGAAAAATCTCTTTAGGTGATTCTAATATGCAGCCAGGGCTGAAAATCTTCAATCTAGCCAGCAAACAAGAGGTACCATTTATAGGTCTTTCTCTGTGCAAAAGACTGCGCTGGAAATCTCTTGCACATAAGGAAAATGACGCTTGGAGAGACGTTATTCACTCACTGTTTTGCTACAAAGAGTTTCACACTCATTCTATCTGGATTCAGAACTATGTGTTTTGAAATATTTTTGAAAGTGACCAGAAGTATGAAATGAAATTTACATCATAACTTAGAACACAGAAGATAATGAAACACAAGTTCAACAAATAATCTTATTGTGATGCACTTTAATATTTTTATTTTAATTAAAAAAATACTAGTCAAAACCTACTAAAATGATTTCATGACCTGCTGTTTGAAACACTCATAAACCATGACAGTGCAGATTTCCTTTCTGTTCCAAACACATGGCAAGATCTTTTCCCCCTCAATCCTGCTCATATTTTCTCTTCTTACCTGGAAAACCATTATGTTTTTTCTCTGCATTTTTAAAAGGCCATCAGGTTGGTTCCTGGCTGAAAAGCATTTCCCAGACTACTTCAGCTCATTGTGTCTCTTATTTCAGTGCCTATAGCTAACACGCAGAGCTCATCACACTTTTTTTTTTACACTAAATCATGTGATATACTGTGATGCTCTGTAATTGTCCTATATCTTAGATGGTTATGTCTCCTTGACTAAATTTAACCGCTCTGAGGGCAGTGATCATGTTGCATGCTTTTGCTTCTATACTTTTCGAGATGCCTAGCACAGAGCAGGGCAGATCACAAAAGCTAAAACCTGTGCTGTGATCCTAGGCAAGTCAATCTCTTACATTTTATTTCTTCCTCCTTAAAGTGAAGGGGGCCATTTTAGGTTAATCCTAAAGTTTCCTCCAGGTTTTTAAGTCTATTTGTGTATAATATCTATGAACTTCTTCTATAAATACAGAAGTGAAGAATACATTAAACATTTTTATGAGCAACCAAAGGAAAGTTCTCACGTGGGAAGAAAAAAGGTTGAAATTATTCGGCAGTTTTGGTAGGCAAAATATAAACTCCTCTGTGCTATCTCTGAAAAGATAAAGAAGAATTTACTGGAGTTTGGAAATGGAATTGGGCCCTGGGTCATTTGGATTCTGATATGTGATTATTCATAGGCTGCATTTCTTTTTCAAGTTGAATGAATATATGGGTAGCAAGAAATATCCACGGACTCTTTATATTATTATGAATTGATCACATAATAACACAAGGCTTAACAATGAATGTGGGGTTGGGCGGGGGCGTGTGGAGGCAGAGGTAGCATGATTTAGGGAAAAAATGATTGAATACAATTACAGTTTAGGTATTGTTTGTTTGCAAGTGGTTTGTTAACATCACTGAGGCCCTTCCGAGTGGCTTCTGAGGTGAAAGGATGTGGCTGGCTGGGTCAGTTACTTGCATTCTTCTGAACCAGAGGCTATAGGCAGAGTAGCCAGAGAGGTAGGTGCTGCGTGTATGTGTGTGTGTTAGGGAATGGGAGGTGTGGGGAATAGACCGTCTATGGACTTTACCTGCTCATTATTATACCAATTATACCAATCCATGGTTATAATGATTAGTTCAGAGACGGGCATAGGATCTAAGCAAGTCCAATGAGACTCATTCCTTGGCCTGCTTTCTTGTTAATGGGACCATTTGCTAAGGAGGTGGGACGAGGGGGAAAACCTGGGGCTATAGGTCTAGGCCCTGATTAGAGAAAATAAAGCCAGTGTAATGAAAACACAACCACGATTTGAAGAGAAACAGAGTCCTAACACTCTTTGAACACCTGGAGAAAAGCAAGGATTTTTTTTTTTACCTTTTTTTTTAAAAGGAACATTTTATTTATTTATTTTAATATCTTTATTGGAATATAATTGCTTTACAATATTGTGTTAGTTTCTGTTGTACAACAAAGTGAATCAGCTATAAGTATACATATATCCTCATATCCCCTCCCTCTTGAGCCTCCCTTCCATCCTCCCTATCCCACCCCTTTAGAAAATCAAGGATTTTAAAAAGCATTGTTTTTTTCTGCCAGTTCTACTCTTGGGATTTATAAGCATATGAGTCAATACATTTCAACCTCCTTTGCTGTAGGCTTTCAAAAGTCAGTTTGAGTTGGGTACCTATTACATCCAACTATCCTGACTATACAGGAGTTTATCATGAAACCAGTATAGCTTCACTGTTGCTCACTGCTAACCTCCTCTCTCATCTTGTCCTTTGGTTAAACAGGGCCATGTCTCCTGCTTTTATAGAGCCCAACATTCGTTTCCTCTCCACCTGGTAAGAAAGGTTTCTCCAACCTTCTGCGCATGGTCTTCCAGGTGTCTTCCTCCACAAGTTAACATGTGCTTGTTTCACAACAGCAAGTGGCAGGAGAGGAAAAAAATGAGGTCCAGTCTTAGGCAAGTGATGCGACTGCCTTTGTGTCTATTACAAAATACCTCTCCCTCAGAGTCCCCACCCGCCCAGCACCCCCATTCTTTGGAGCCCAGGCTGGATTTTAATCTTCAATTGCCTGTCCACCTCCACCTCAGCCAGAGGACGCTGGGCAGGGTACAAATGACACAAAGACTGTGCTGAGGTCCTACAGTACTAAGAAGAAGCAAGAGCTGGAGTCAAGAGGTAGAAAAACAAGCCCACACCCACACCCACTGTTACTGTGGTCACTTCCTAGGGTGTTGATAGCTGCTGATGCTGCGTCTCTGGGCATCGCCACACTGGGCATATCCCGCTGTGCAGTGATCACAAATGTTGATGATAGCTGGAAAAACAGTATCACTTGTCACTTGAAAGCAGTATTTCCCAGTATCATTTAGATCTTAAGTTTGATATCTTTTCTTAAGGGCCTTCCTGAATTCAGTTTGGTGATCTTTACAGCCAGTCTTTGCTGATGCAATAGTTCAAGACATCCAGTTGGAGGCCACCTGGCCATTGGCCATTGGCAGAGAACAGAGCACATGGTAAATCAGGGCATTTGGTAAGTCTCCCCTGACACACCAGTGACACCCTCAGGGGTCAGTCTAGGGACCCCAGCTGGTCTTTAGTTTTTTCGGTCTCCTGCACTCCTCGTGGTGGTGGGGGACTCTCAACACTGTTGGAGACAGGAAGAAAAAGCAGGAAACATGGGAGGAAACGCAATTCCACTGGGCAGTCTCCAGCAGCGCGCACGGGCTTCGGGGGCGTAGGTGTGGGCGGTGCCTCTGTGGAGGCGGGAAGACAAGCCCCTAAGGGGGATGGGGCGATTAGGAGAAGGGGCGAAGTTCCAACACCGTCGTGGGCGCAAACCAACGGCGAGGGCGGCCCGCCGGTGCCGGGTCCCAGCACTTGCCCTGTTTTGGCCCAGGCGGAGGGCTGGGGCAGACCGGGTTCTGGCCCCTGGAATCTCTCCGTGTCTGCAGGCTCCCTCACTATTTTCTTGCTTCCTCCCCCCTCGCCGCCCGTCCTAAAACGCGGCGCCTTTAAGAGGGAGCTCGGTTACCCTGGGGGCGGGAACCCCTCGGCAGATCGCGAGGCGGCGGCGCTCGGCCGCGATGCTTCTCACTTTCTGCTCCAGCTGCCGTCGCCGCTGCCGCCGCCTGGATCGCCACCGCCATCCCCGCCTCCTCTTCCTCCTCCTCCTCCTCCTCTGCCTCGAAGCGTCGTTTTCTGCAGCAGAGGAGAGAAGTGCTATGTCAGGAAAGTTCCGGGAGGGACTGGCTGGGGCCATGCTCCCCGGGCTCTCCCGCAGGCGCCCGCGCGCAGCCCTTTGTATGAGGTGAGACTTGGGGTCCCTGGCCCCAGGGACAGGTAGCCGCCCGCGGGGAGCGCTTTGATTCGTCGCGGTGGGAAGGGTGTGCGGTTGGGCGGAGTGTGCGGCGGGGGACGAGGCTGGTGAGACCGAAGTTGTGCCGGAGAAGCTCCGGGTTTTCGGGAAGGTTTTTGCAGCTGGACTAGAGGGATTTCGGCAGCCAGCGCCACACGGTGGGGCCCGGCCGGGACTCGGTGTCCCCGGGTCCCGCCTCGCCTCGCCTCCCGACGCCCCCTGCCCCGTCCCCTGCCCGCCCGAGCGGTGAGGCCTTCGAAGAAACCGCTCCGCTGCTGGCCGGACCCCGGTGCCGGGTTTCTCTCTGCCGGGCTCTCCCGTCGAGATGCTAAGCGCTGGGAGTGAGAGGCAGGGGATGGAATCCTCCTGAACTTTTACACTGTGGGCTCCTCACTCTTCAGGGGTGAAATTCACCTCGTTTGCCCAAGTCCGAGGGCTCCTTCGAGCTCCACCAGTTCTGAGAGGTTGCCTTTTACTTGCGGGTGAGCTTTCCGAGCTGTGGCTCTTTCAGCCTTGGTCGGTTTTCAGCGTTGCACTGATTTTCGTCCGCCCTCCTCCTCCCCTTTTGGGAAACATTTTTTTTTTTTTTAAGAAAAAAAATATCTTGGAGGATTCGGGTGCTAAAACAAACAAACCAACCACCACTACAACAAAACCCAACAATGCTTTTTTGTGAAATTTACCCCCCGGGGCTGACCTAAGTATTCCAAGCGATCGTTTAGTCCCCATGAAATATTTAGTGTTGGTCTTAACACTTAATGAAAGGCAAAGATCACTGCAGTAGGATGTAGGGTTTTTTTTTTTCTTCTTTCAGTGAGGTGAGATGAGGTTTCAGTCATGTTTTTTAAAAATTTCAATCATGTTTTTTAAAGATTTTTCTCTTGGTTTATTGGTTTTCATTATAGCTTAGATTAAGAAGGCTCCCATTAATTTTAGGAGTAATATTTCTAGAATCATAAATAAAACCTGATGTTTCTTGCGTAATCCGACATTGCTTCAGACAGTTTTACTCCTGGATGAGGTATGTAGTAGGTGTAATTATTTGATGAAACCTAATATATAAGTACATTTATTGCCCAAGTGGCTAAGTTTTCTTTTTTCATATATCCTGTGGGTGAAGGAAGCCCATTTTCTCACACCCCCAGGTCTCTACCACAAATGTCTGTTCTTGTTTCTGTCTTCGTCACTCACATCGTATACATCTGATGACAGGGACAAATCAGAGGTGCTGATGGCAAGTCCCTATATTTTGTGAAGTGTTGCATAGCCAGAATTGTAGTGATGTAATTGATTATACCGTCCAGATTATTTTGAAAAATAAAAACAGAATGTGGGAGCTTGTTTAAAGAAAAGAGTGTCATGAAGTATTTAAATTCTCAAGTATATGCTTTACATATAATTTGTGTGTAGAAAGATATATTACCAAAATAGACGGGGAATACTGTAAGAGACAACTTATGTGCAGTGGGGAAGTTTTGAAAGAAAATCATTCCAGAATAAACATTAATATAATAACATTTTGTTTGGGATATAGGTTTTCATCTCTGAGCATGGTTTTGTCACTCTGTTGTCAAATATACCAGAATTGAAACTTTAAAAAAAGCACTCTCCATCTCAAGCATTTTCTGAAAATTTGTAGCAAACTGAGCATTTTTGGAAAAAAATTTGCTTAGAAAAAGTCGCATACTTAAAGCCCTAACTGCAGTTACTATTTTATCTTAAGTTTGCTGGACTCTAGGCCAGAAAGTACCGCATTCAGTAGGAATTTGGGGTTCTAAGGTGGATGTGACTTATTTCCTAGCACTGTGTGGGTTAATATGAGTACCTTGAGATTTGGTATGTGACTTATTTGATTGAGATGATAGTTTTGTGAATAATCCTTTTTGAAACTAAAGATATATATTCATATGTATATCACATATCACATATATATATATATCACAAAATCCATATCTATTTATAGATATGGGTATACATATATTTATGTATCTCTATATATCTATAGAAGGGAAAACTGTTCAGGGACTCAATAATACTCCTTCACTAAGAAGAGCATGTCTGAAAGATCAAAAGCTAAAAACATTTCTTGCTACGACTTGTCATTTCTTCAGCAATTTCATCACTATCAGTTAAGTTAAAAAAAATACTGTATTTTCCAGCATGTTCTTGTTCTCACACAAGGCTTGGACCAGGGAGCCGTATGCCAATGATCCTAACCGCATATTTTTTAAATGAACTGAAGTATCACACCAATGGAGGATTGAATCAGGCATTTAAGCTTCTGCAATTTAACTCCAGTAGAAGAATCCCTGGTAAAATTTAGCTTGTTAATATAGTGTTTTCTTCTTTTAACACTTCAATAATTACTTTAGGGCATTCCCCATAGGTCTGGGTCTTAGAGAGTAGGCATTAAAGGCATGGGAGGCAAACCTTGGGTAAGTTTTGGTACTCCAATTTGTGAAATGATGTCTTGAGTATTTGATTTGAGAGAGATACTCATTTATACTTGGGAAAATAATACCTATGATACAGTGCTCCAGTCTATAGGCAAAGCTTTGGAATATTTATCATGTTCCACAGCTGAAGCTGCTTCATTTTAGCATATGTATGAAAGTTAGAAATGAAATGATTTTTTAGACTTCTTTTTCATTTGCTAGACATTTACCAGGAATGTGTTTATATTTGCTACAAATGCCCTTTACTTTATTGCATATGGCAATTTTTTCCTTTTCCTTTTCCTTTTTTTTGCTACTATGGTGTGTATATTTAGGGTGAGTTCTTAGTGTTTACTTGAAACAGACAGTACCATGTTTCACAGAGTTTATGTTGTGTGTCTTCAGCTTAAAAAAATAACATTTGAAATGTTTGACTATGAACATGAGATCACAGACTTTCAGAACTGATGGGATCTTGGTCAATTATAGTTTCAGTTTCCTGGGAATTTTCTGTTTAAGGTCAGATGTGGCCCTGATTTGAACTGGATGATGCACAAATAAGTACTTTTGCAACCACAAAACATGGAGAACATTCCAAATAATTTGCAGTGTGGGCATGCTTTAGTGTTTAGTTGGCTTGAGGCAGTGTGCCATGCTTGTAAAAAATGGTTTTTGAAGCTGACAGCAAGCTGTTTCACTCTTTGAGTTTGACACATAGGATGAAGTGCCTTTTAGCCTCTGTGCCAGTAAATATGGACAGGATTGGAAAAAGTAATTTGTTCACATTTCTGTATGTCAGAAGATTCAGAAAACTCAAGCATGAAACTAGCTTAATATACTGGAAAACTCATTCATATTCATTAAAAATGTAATGAAGAGTTGAGAATGTTGGATTTTAACACAGCTTTCAGGTCATGGGCAAAAGTGTATATTTGCAGTTAGTAGGGTAATCTAGTGGTCATCTCTTGAAATTAATAATAACACTATTATTAATAGTATTTCCTTTGAGTGATAATCCTCCCAGGCCCAACTTTGATTAAAAAAACATCCCCAGCCAGACACTGTACCAATCACCTAGCAAATATGTTAATTGATTCTTAAATAATTTTAAGTTGAAACCCTTATGCGTCATTGTAGTCATAAGCTTTATGTACCTTTGGGAGTTTTGACCAAAGTTTCTTGGTTAACTTCTTTTCTATCAATTGATGAAGCCCAATCTGTATCACTAAAGCGTTTAAAAATATTTTAGGCACATTTTTTTATGTGAAAATTTCTAAGGATTTGCCTTGGGAAGGGAGTACAGAAGGGACATGATTCTTTATTGCAGCTCTTACCTTCCAAAGGAAGGTGCCTTCATCTCTTCCTGTCTTTTTTTTAAACAAAAACAAATGCATAGGTAATTTTAGAGAAAGAACATTTGCAGGCATTTGAAGGTGCTTGAAGTTTCAATCAAAATAAGGGTTTCAGCTCAAAGTTACCTAAGAATCAGTGAACGTTTGTGCCAGGTGTTGGTTACAGTTTTTGGTTGAGGGTGTCTGCTGCTGATCCAAGTTGATCCTGGGAAGATACAGATTCAAAGGGAGTTGGAATGGAAAGGGGCTAATTCCAGGCATAGCATCTATTGCCTTCCAGAGGGAAAAATGTTTGCCTAAGTGTGTACTTATATAAAATACACTTTTTCTCATTGTAGCTTATTTTTTCCGTTTCCTCCATGCTATATATGAAGTGTATAGTGTCTTCCTGCTCCATTTTTTTTTTTTTTTTTTTTTTTTTTGCTGTACGCGGGCCTCTCACTGTTGTGGCCTCTCCCGTTGTGGAGCACAGGCTCCGGACGCGCAGGCTCAGCGACCATGGCTCACGGGCCCAGCCGCTCCGCGGCATGTGGGATCTTCCCGGACCGGGGCACGAACCCGTGTCCCCTGCATCGGCAGGTGGACTCTCAACCACTGCGCCACCAGGGAAGCCCCCTGCTCCATTTTTGATTAACCTTGCACTTCTAAAGTTTCACACTGTTCAGCACTAGCAGAAAGTCTGTTCTTTAAGCCTTTGAGCTTGTTCCCAGCAGTACTTTTCAAATGTGTTCCTCTTATTTTGAATTATTGAGTTCTTTAATGATACGTTATGAGTTTTGAATTTAAGATTCCTCCATCTTCCTTATTAGGCCTTGGTTGAATTTGCTCCTACTTAAAGGTGCAGTGATGTTGGTCACTTCTCATTTTTGTGCCTATATTTCATGTACAGTTGCTATTGTGAGGTTTCAAATCTTTATTCTTTATTCATACGCATGGAAAATTTAGAAAATCCAGACAAGCTAAAAAAAAAAAAAAAAAAAGGAAAAAGAGGGCTTCCCTGGTGGCGCAGTGGTTGAGAGGCCACCTGCCGATGCAGGGGACAAGGGTTCATGCCCCGGTCCAGGAGGATCCCACATGCCACGGAGCGGCTGGGCCCGTGAGCCATGGCCGCTGAGCCTGCATGTCCGGAGCCTGTGCTCTGCAACGGGAGAGGCCACAACAGTGAGAGGCCCGTGTACCGCAAAAAAAAAAAAAAAAGAAAAGGATAGTTATGCCTATTAACATTTTGATATATATTTTTATATACATATAGAAAAATACTATAATATTTCATTTTCTAAAAATGATACTTTACTTACTATATGTTTTTCTTTTAAATTTTCATACAAAGGTGAACCACATTCCATATCATAGAGTGATCTTCTATAACATATTTTGAATACTAAATAGTATTTTGTTCTGTGGATGTATCATATTTCATTGGGGAGATGCCATAATATCAGACAGGTTTTCTTTTTTTTAAATTGCTACTATATAGCAGTAAATATCTTAAAGGTCAGCTTTTGTACATATCTGTGGTTATTTCCTTTGAGTAAAACCCGGAAGTAGAAATTTGGGGTAGGGATAAAAGGCAGTGATGTTTTTTATTGACCTCAAGGCATTTTATTAGTCCCAATATAAATCTGTAGATTTAATCATAGCTTTCCTTGGTTACCGTCTGCAGGTTTTTTTGGTCAGTGTAATATGAAAGACTCAAGTCAGATAGCATTTGAACACTGACCTGAGTGACTAGGGCTTTATCCAAATGCAATAACCCTAGATATTTACAAAGACTTATCTATAAGGTCCGGCCTCAACACCAGAACATCCATTAGTGCCCAGTTAATAGCTGTAAATGCTGTTACCACCTAAACAGGAATAGCAGTTGATAGTGTGCTCTGAGAGTTCTCTCTTTTTCACTTTCGGTCTCCTTACTGTATTACCATCTGAGCTCCTGGCCACATTTACTGATACATACATAATTGCTGTATGGTAGAGTAAATAAATACTGTTTCCTTATGTATAGTCATCTCTAAGATTTAAAGATTCTATTTTCTGCCCTTTGCTGCCAACACCTAGACTCTTAATGTCCTCTGTGTGTTTATCTCTGTATCTCTATATCTATATTTTATATATTTATCTCTATCTTTCTCACTCTGTCGATAATACAAAACTTCATCATAGCCAGAAATTACGTTTTAAAATCAGATAAGTATCCCTCTGGCTACCACACAAACATAGTCACTCCCGGGAACAAATCTAGGGGTATAAAATGGGCAAACACCAGGAAAAGGACATTTGTGAAAACTTACGGATTGATAGTTTAGTGTAGAGAGAAATTTTCTCCTTCATTTTTATGACTGACGTTGTCTTTAGCTGTTAGACATGACCCTAATGACTGAAGAATGGCATTTGTATTTTCATGTACATTTTTCATCTTTAGAATTTGATGCTGGCTGTAAAAAGGAAACAGAGGGCTTCCCTGGTGGCACAGTGGTTGAGAGTCCGCCTGCCGATGCAGGGGACATGGGTTCGTGCCCCGGTCCAGGAGGAATCCACATGCCGCCGAGCAGCTGGGCCCGTGAGCCATGGCCACTGAGCCTGCGCGTCTGGAGCCTGTGCTCTGCAACGGGAGAGGCCACAACAGTGAAAGGCCTGTGTACCGCAAAAAAAAAAAGAAACATAAAGTAAGCGTGCACACACACACAAACACAAACATATTTTCTGGGCCAGCTATTCTTTTTTCAGACAGTGTCTTCTCCACTGTGTGGAGACCATGTCCTTTCCTCCTTTCTCTAAGTCAGGCTGAGCTTCTCTGTGCCCTAGTACATGGTGTTTTCCTGTTCTAGCACTTCAGAATGAATTTTTTGTTTAGATGAGTATAATGTCCCTCTTTAATATCTCAAACAACAGAATCATATCTTTGTATTTTGGCATGGAATTTAACAGGCATAAAGGATTGAACAGGTACATTTTTTCATGAGATTGTCTGGATGTTCATTGTTTACATGGAGAGGTTTAGAAAATGCTTTTTTTTTTTTTTTTGCGGTACACAGGCCTCTCACTGTTGTGGCCTCTCCCGTTGCGGAGCACAGGCTCTGGACGCGCAGGCTCAGCGGCCATGGCTCACGGGCCCAGCCGCTCCACGGCATGTGGGATCTTCCCAGACCGGGGCACGAACCCGTGTCCCCTGCATCGGCAGGCAGACTCTCAACCACTACGCCACCAGGGAAGCCCTAGAAAATGCTTTTGAAACTGATTTTACTACATATTTTTAAAAGAATATTTGTTGTGAAGTACCTTGTACATATAAAGGTGCATAAAACGTATTTGTAAGTTAAAAAAATAGAATACCTTTGCACCTACTACCAAGGTTAAAAAGTATGATATACCTAGAATCCCTCAGTTTACCCATTCCCCACCTAAAGGCAACCCTTGCTTTATCTCTAAAGCAACATATTCTTTAGTTTTGGTTATTTTTGGACTTTACATAAAGGGAATTATCATATATGTATTATATACTTTTATGTTTGCTTCATTTGTTCACTGTTACGTTTTTGAAATTCATCAATTTCATAGCTGTAATTTGTTTTTGTTTCTGTTTAATGTTTTATTGTATGAATTCTATAATTCATTCATTTCACTCTTAAGGGGAATTTGTCACTGTAACTAGGTTTTCAAAAGCATAAAGTATAAGCATAAAGTTTTCCGTGATATCCTTTTATCTGTTTAATCACTGCCACATCTGTGATACGTCCCATTTCTTTTTTACTCCTGATGCTGCTGATTTCTGTCTGTCTGTCTCTGTCTGTTGCTCTTTCACTCTCTGTCTCTCCTTCAATCTTTTTTTAAATTTTTAAAATTTTTTGGCCACGCCACTGGGCACGTGGGATCTTAGTTCCCTGACTGGAGATCAGACCCTTGGCCCCTGAAGTGGAAGCATGGAGTCTTAACTACTGGACCACTAGGGAAGTCCCTCTCCTTCTTCAATCTTGAGATATATCTTTTCAAAGAAAAGATCTTTTCAAAGAACCGACTTTTGCCTTTGCCGATCATCACTATTACCTGTTTTTTCCCCCTAAATCCTTCATTTTTTGCTATTTTATTTTCTTTCTCCCATGTTTTTAGGTTTATTCTGTCATTATTCTAATTTCTTAAGTTGGGTGCTTAGCTCATTAATTGTGAACTTGCCTCATCAGAGGACAAGGAGTTGTCCTTGAATCATCACGTTAGCTGCTTATCAGAATTTTTATGTAGTGCTTTTGTTATCATACAGTTCTAAATAATTTGCTGTGGTTTCTTTGATTCATAGATTCAAGATCCATCTTGAGAATGGTGTTTTCTAATTGCTAGACATAGTTTGTTGTTGCTGTTGCTGATTTCCAACCTACTTGTAATATGGTCACAGTATGTGGTCTCTATCATACCAGTCTTCTGATGCTCTTTGAGGTTATCTTCATGGGCTAGGGCAAATGTTCTCTTTTTAATAAATGTCCCATGTGTAGCTTGAAAATCATGTATGTTCTCCAGTTTCTGGGTGCAGTGTTCAATGTGTATCCAAAAGATGAAAATTTTAATTGTGCTGTTTAAATCTTCTTATTCCTTATTAATGATTTTGTCTGCTTGATTATTCAGTTACTGAGAAATTGTAACAATGGCTTTATCAATCTCATCTCCATAATTCACCGTCTGCTTTGAATATTTTGAGATTTGTTATTAAGTACCTTTACAATTAGATTTTTAAATATTCTTATGGTAAATTAAACCTTTTTTCATATGTAATGACCTAAGTCTCTAATCGTGCTGTTTGACTTAACTTTTTCATTGATATTAATAAAACAATTTAGGGTTTCCTATAGATTTTGATTGGCTTGATATATCTTTCTCTACTCTTTGACTTTCAAGTTGGATTTATGTTCTTATGTTTTTAGATGTGTCTTTTGTAAATAGCATATAGCTGGATCTTTGCTTTTAACTGGAGAGTTTAGTCTTTTTATGTTTAGAATGAAGACTGACATATTTGGGTTTATTATCACATTATGAGGTATTTTCTGTTCTGCTTTACCTCTTTCTACTCTCCTTTGTTGCCTTGTTTTGAACAGGTTGATTCTCTCCCATCCCCTTTTACTATCCTTTTTATTTTGAGGGTTAGGGCACTGGCTATAAGCTCCATATCTATTCTTTTAGTGGATACCCAGACAGTTTTACTAGGCATACTCATCTTAATCTAGTTTAATCAGTATCTTTGCCTTCTGCCATAGACTGAATTGTGTTCCTCCAGATTCATATGTTGAAGCCCTATGCCCCAATGTGATTGTATTTGGAGATGAAGCTTATAAGGATGTAATTAAGGTTAAATGAGGTCACATGGGTGAGGCCCTAATCTAATAAGACTGGTATCCATATAAGAAGAGGAAGAGACACCAGAGGTATCTTTCTTCCTTTTACCTATGCACAGAGGAAAGGCCAAGTGAGGACACAGTGAGAAGGTGGCTGCTCTTAATTGCTCATGTTGCCTTTATCATTTTAAGGTTTTGTTATTTTTGACTATGAGCTGCTCACTTTCCCTAGAACTTTATTGGTGGTAATTTTTTCAGGCCTAGGTTGAAGGTGAGTTCCTCCAGAGGGGAAATATATTTTGATTCTACTACTAGCTTGGACACTATTGGCTCAGGTACATTTAAATGAGATTTCTGCTTGAGGGTTTGTTTGTTTGTTTTTTTAATCTCAGGACTAGTTTGTGGATATGAATTCCTTGGAGAGATTATTTTCCCTCATCTGTCTAGCACTAGATTCAAGACTCGCAGTTTTCTTTGCTGTCTCTTTTGGCATGGAGGAGTTTATTTCTTGTTCACTTTTCACATAGTGAATTAGCCCTTTGAAGTCCTGGTTGCTGTTGGGGTCTTCTAAAAAAGCAGACAGTAATGTGTCAAGCTAAGATTGAAAAATGCTTACTTTTCTTTTTCTCTTTTAACTCCAATTTTGCAATTTATCATTTTCCTCTGCTGATACATTTTGAATTTCTGTATAGTATATTGGTATCAGCACTTTCCTAAGGCCTAAACTTCATCTTGTTTACAGTCATTTAATATTTCATTTTATATTTTGTTCTTTAGGAAGTTAGTGTAGGCATCTTATTTTAAATTATTTGGTTACATCGGCAAGCTTGAAAGACACTGCCAGTTACATTTATTTTTCTATTGCTTCAGATTTCTGGGTTTTGCCTTTAAATGGTAGTAGGGAAAGTTAAAAAGCCACCTTTGGTCTGCATTGCCCTTATTTATAATCTCCAAAGCAAGTTAAAGATGGCAGACTGCAGGATTCTTCTGGGTAGTTCACTTTTGAAAAGGAGTAATTATTCCATGTTTATTTCAAATGGTTACATCTTGGTAAACATTTAAGAAATGTTTAGTTTTTCTCTTTGTTATACTCAATATTTTTCCTTTAACCCTATGTAGTATAGATATGTGGATGCAGCCTTGGTTGTAATGATCAGTTAAAATGCAAAGAGTTTGAGAACCTCAGCATTTATATTTCTTAGTACTCAGTTACTATGGATTAGCTATGAAAACTTAGATACACTGGTAAAATGAAGTCAAATACAGAAACAGACTGAAGTAATTAACTTGATTACCTTTGGGTAATTATTTCATTCATCAAGTCATAAAGCTAAGCTTTTAATATTTTCTGTGCTCTTTTTATGAAATAATTTTTCTTTTGCATTCTGAGTTTTAAAATCTTTTTGTCCTACTAGTTTTCCTTATCTTGCATAAGGAATCACCAGAATAGAAATGATCTCCGAGGCTCACATAATAGAATTTTATTCTGGTAAGGTCTTTGCTCATATCTAGATTCTAGGTTGGAATAAAGTTTCAGGAAAAGATCCTTCAGGTAATTTTTTTTTAGTGGGTAGCCAGGGAGGACTCCTGTGAAAAGCCTCAGTACATAACATAGCATCCATTTAGTTTGCGGCCCTTGTAGAAAGGGAATTTTCTATTTGTCTAATATAAACTTGAGACTTGGAGTGATCATTTCACTGAATGCTGTCCCTCCCAGAATCTACGTTAAATGCTTATTCTATTCAATTCCAGCATAATAAATATTCTGCATATAAGAAGAATTTTCACGTTTGTTTCATCAGCCATTAGACAAACTCTATATTTGGGCCATTCCAGTGCAATGGTTCTTGCCATTATAGAATCTATATTGAGTCCACCCACATGTATACACACTCATGCACCTCTTTCTGGTATCACTTTCATAGGCCGCATCTGCTAGGAGAAATCAAATGAGAACCAACATGAATGAAGTATAACAAAACTGGAAGAACTCCCCATAAGTATAAACAGTGATGTGTATACAGCAGTATATAGTGTTCTTTCCGCCTTGAAATTGAAATTCCGACTATTATGTGTACAGTTGACATTGGGTGAGTGAATTCCTTCTAGTTCCTGGGTCTTACCACCCATATGTCAGTTGAATCAGCACTTCGTGAACTTGCAAAGCTTTACTGACACTTTGATTTTTGAGCAGAGGACCAGAGACTAGCAGCAGGCATCTTACTGAATGGCAGCATCATTGGGGCACTACCAGTGGGGAGCCCAGCAACAAACAAACATCACAGCCTCACCCCAAGTTCCTTCTCCTTTGTGGTTTTGTGGTGCATTATGAAGAATTGTTCTTTGGTGTTCAGAATACAGCCATTTTATCAACTTTATTTATTTATTTTTCATTTCTAAAGGTTCAAAATGAATATTCCAGATTTTCTTTAAATATTTTCTTTGCTAAGGCATGATTTTTTGGTGGGGAGGGAGCATGGTAGGTGTTGGGAGGTGATATGCAGTACTTTGAATTTAGAATGGCAATTATGTAACCCTTTTTACTTAGAGCAGTCCTTCCCCATTGTTGGCTACACAGCAAACTTAATTGAATATTAAAATTTGGAAATAATAGAAATGGAAATAAGGTTGTGTTAAAGGAAATAATTATTTTTATTCATGAACTTTGTTTTATGGCAGGATTTAGTAGAGTCCTTCAGCAAGTGAGGTTTCAAGAAACAGTTTTTTGAATTTAAAATTATTTGTCAACAATTTGGTTTTAGAAGACTTTTTTAGTAAAACTTTATTTATTCTTGCAGTGAAAACTTCTTGCTTTTAGTCTTCATTTATTTATTTTATTTTACCTCTTATTCCCTATGACCTACTTTCTCTCACCCTTCTCCCATCAAAAAATAAATAAAACAGAATACAAAATAAACTATAACTTCAAAATCAAAATATATAGGCCATGCCTCAGAGATATTGCAGGTTTGGTTCTAGACCACTGCAGTTAAGTGAATATTACAATAAATTGAGTCACGGAATTTTTGGTTTCCCAGTGCTTATAAAAGTTTACACTATACTGTAGTCTATTAAGTGTGCAATAACAGTCTGAAAAAACAATGTACATAACTTAATTAAAAAATACTTTTTGCTAAAAAGTGCTAACCATCATCTGAGCCTTCAGCAAGTCATAGTAGTAGCAACAAAGATCACTGATCATAGGTCACCATAACAAATATAACATATATAATAAAATATATACTATAATTATATAAAATACAATAATAAAAAGTTTGAAATATTGTGAAAATTACCAAAATGTAACAGAGACATGAAGTGAGCAAATACTGTTGGAAAAATGGTGCCAATAGACTTGCTAGATGCAGAGTTGCCACAAATCTTCAATTTGTAAAAAGTGCAAAATCTGAGAAGCACAATGAAGCAAAGCACAATGAAACAAGGTATGCCTATGCTAGTCTTTAGCCTAGTACTTTTGCGTTTATCTTAGTGGATAATATACTATCATAGAGCATGACATTTAGAGAATGTTGTAAGAAAATATGGACAAATAAATGAGGAATTATATTTTCTCTGTTTTCTACTCTTGGGGCATCCTGAGTTTTTCTTCACAGCACAGGCCACAAGGTGTAATGCAGTGGTTACTTTGTGTTTCTATGTCTGTTTGACGTGAGTCAGGGTTCTCCAGAGAAATAGAACCGATAGAAGATATATATGATTTATTATAAGGAATTAGCTCATGTGATGATGGAGACTGATGAGTCCCACAGTTGGCCACCTGCAAGCTGGCAACCCAAGAAAGCTGATGGTGTTGGTGGGAACTGGAGGGCTGTTGGTATAAGTACCAGTTGAAGGTAGATGATTGAAGTCCCAGCTCAAACAGGCAGACTTCGAATTCCCCCTTCTTGACTTTTTTGATTTATTCAGGCTTTCAATGGATTGGGTGATATCCACTCACTTTGGGGATGGCAGTCTGCTTTCCTCAGTCTACTAATTCAAATGCTAATCTCATCCAGAAACAAAACCACAGACACACCCAGAAATAATGTTTAATCCAGGCACCCTGTGTTCCAGTGAAGTTGACATGTAAAATTAACCATCACGGTGAGTATCCCCACTAGACTTGAGAGTTACCTGAGATCAGGAGATATACCTGTTTTTTCATTGTATGCCATGCTTAGTCAGAAGCTGGCGTAGAGCAGGTGCTTAATAACTATTTGTTAAAGGAAGAGAATGAGTTTAAATAAGTGTATAAGTTAAGTTGAAAAGTATATATCAAAGATTTAGAACATGAATGGCATGGTGAAAGACTGAGTATCAGGTGAATATCAAGATATGCAAGTGAGGTAATTTTAGTTGGCATATGATGATTCTGTTGACATTTCCTGTGTCTTTATTTGGTGGCCACTTTGAATATTAAAACTAAAGTATTACTTTTTAGATTTGTTTGTTTGTTTGTTTGTTTGTTTTGAGGTACACGGGCCTCTCACTGTTGTGGCCTCTCCCATTGCGGAGCACAGGCTCCGGACGCGCAGGCTCAGCGGCCGTGACTCACGGGCCCAGCCGCTCTGCAGCATGTGGGATCTTCCCGGACCGGGGCACGAACCCGTGTCCCCTGCATCGGCAGGCGGACTCTCAACCACTGCGCCACCAGGGAAGCCCTACTTCTTAGATTTTTGAACTCCAAGAATTTTAAGTGTGACCTTTAGATTTTTCAGAATCTTCCCAAGTTAAACATATTACTTTGATCATGGCAGTGAATCAAGGTCAAAACAGAATTGCCATTATTTCTGAGATGATTCAACGCTGCTGTTCAGCAATCCTGTTTTGAAATTGCACACCAAGAGCAGAATGATATTTCATTCTAGGCTGTTTCCCTTGCACTATTTTTTAGCTTCCCACTTATGAAAATGTTTAGTAATTACATATTTTCCCTTATATTGATTATTGGAATTTGCTATGGTAATGAATTTATATTTACAGAGCCAAGGGACCAAGGATTTTAGCATCTTTTTAAAGATATATATAAAATTAAGGTATATATATACATACATAAATATATATTTTTTTGACTATTGTATATTCAAATATACACTCAAGAGGTTATTTGAAGTATCTGGTGATGTCATTAAGGTCTTCCAATTCCACATTCTGTAACATTTCTATTCTACCGTCAGAGAAGATGTATCTGGTTGATGCGGGTGGGGTGGGGTAGTAAGGTGGTAGGGGTAGGGAATCTTACACAGTGTCTTATGCCAAGAGATGATGCTTGAATCGTCTCAGACAGTATCATTGCCCAGATATGTAGCAAGACAGAGGAGACCATGGTGTAGCATATATGTCCCCCATTTATTTTGGATAGGATGTCCATGAATCTCCAACAACTAGCACACTACCTGGCACATGGGCGATGCCCTAAACATTTTTGTTTAATTGACTTGGTTGCAACTCTCAGGGGCAGTCACAGTCAGCAACAACAAGTGTTGTTCTGAAAAACAAGGAAGCTGTACTACAGTTTTGCACCTGGAAGTAGAGGAATAAACTGGGCATGGTTGTAGTGGACTGTTTCTAGGTGTAGGAAGGAATATACAGACTTCCACCAGGTTTGAAGCAATGACACAACAAAAGAAGCTGCATCTCTTTTGTTTTGAAAAGAGACTATTGAGGGTCACTTTTCTGAAATAAATGGGGTGGAAGCTGGAGTGGAGAAGGTCAGAGGAAGAGAAACAATAGTATCATGTCAAAAGCACAGTGCAGAATCTTGAGGTGAAAAACAGGTTTAAATTCAGTTGGGTGAGATGTGGAAAATAGTCCTTTCCAAGGGTGACGGGTAGAACGCTGGTTTTCTTTTTTGAGTAGAACTGCTAGCTCGTAAGTACTGGGCACTGACTGTGTGCCAGTACCTTACATGTGCTGTCTCATTTAACACGGCCCCACCGCAGCTTCAGGAACCAAGGTGTACCGTGGTCATCTCCATTTTTCTGAGGAAGAACCTGAGGACATGAGAGATTAAGTAGCCTGCACAATGACACTTAGTAAGTAAATGGTAACCAGGTACTCTGACCCCTGCTGAGGTGGACACAGTGGGCAGCTGGAGGAAGGGCATGGAAGTGCTCAATAAAAAGCTTATTTTCACCCTTATTGAGTTTTGATTCCCTCCAAAGGATATGCCAAAATCATTTGTTGTTAAGAGGCAGTGGAGGGGCTTCCCTGGTGGCACAATAGTTAAGAATCCTCCTGCCCATGCAGGGGACATGGGTTTGAGCCCTGGTCCAGGAAGATCCCACATGCTGTGGAGCAACTAAGCCCATGCGCCACAACTACTGAGCCTGTGCTCTAGAGCCCACGAGCCACAACTTCTGAGCCTGTGTGCCACAACTACTGAAGCCCACGTGCCTAGAGCCCGTGCTCTACAACAAGAGAAGCCACCACAATGAGAAGCCTGCGCCCACAATGAAGAGTAGTCCCTGCTCCCCACAACTAGAGAAAACCTGTGCAGAGAAACAAAGACCCAATGCAGCTGAAAATAAAATAAATAAATTAAAAAAAAAAACAAAAAAAGAGGCAGTGGAGGAGAGAGTAGCAGCATTTTTAGAAGAAATATATATGATGGTGGAAACATTTTTTATTTTGTTTTATTTAAAAAATTTTTTTAATTTTTTGGCCACGCCATACAGCATGTGGGATCCTAGTTCCCCGACTAGGGATCGAACCCACACCCCCTGCACTGGAAGCTTGGAGTCTTAACCACTGGACTGCCAGCAAAGTCCTGGAAACATTTAGTTTTGATAAGATAAACTTAAGGCCTGGAAACTTTCACTTTGTGCTGTGTGACTATTAAAGAAAAATTAAATGTCTTATTTCACATAGTTAGGTGTATGGGGTCAGATGGGTTACAGAGTTGCTTAAGGAAACAGTTTTAAAAAGTAGAATGGCAAGCCGAGCTGTACCCAGAAATTCAGCTGCATTAAAAAAATAAAACTTTTGCAGAATAACATGAAAGCAAACAAAAATTAGCACTTTTTTTTTCTTTTTAAAATTGCATTGATTCCCAAGAGATGTTTGTGGAAACCAGAAAGGTGATCTAGAGAATAATGTGTAAAGGTAGGTACTGTTTTTTAAAATTAGTAGGTAAATAATTGGAAGAAATATGGGGTAATTTACGAGTAGTGACTAGATAAATTACCATATATAAATTTTGTGCTTTGTGAGAAAAAAAAAATTCTTCTCATAAGTTTCTTATGCCCTTTACTGATGAGAGTACATTTCTTGCATAGTAATAGTAAGACTTGCCTAAAGGATAAGGGACGTTTCTAAAAATTTATTTTATTGAAGTATAGTGGATTTAAAATGTGTTAATTTCTGCTGTACAGCAAAGTGATTCAGCTATGCACATATATACATTCTTTTTCATATTCTTTTCCGTTATGGTTTACACAGGATGTTGAATATAGTTTCCTGTGCTATACAGTAGGACCTTGTTGTTTATGCATCCTATATATAATAGTTTGCATCTGCTAATCCCAAACTCCCAATCCAACCCTCCCCTACCTTGCTCCCCCTTGGCAACCACAAGTCTGTTCTCTGTCTGTGTGTCTGTTTCTGTTCCATAGATAAGTTCATTTGAGTCATATTTTAGATTCCACATATAGTGATATCATATGTATTTGTCTTTCTCTGACTTACTTCACTCAGCATGATAATCTCTAGGTCCATGTTGCTGCAAATGGCATTATTTCATTCTTTTTAATGTATTTTGTTGTGTATATGTACTACATCTTCTTTATCCATTCATCTGTTGATGGGCATTTAGGTTGTTTCCATGTCTTGACTGCTGTGAATAGTGCTATGAACATAGGGGTGCATGTATCTTTTTGAATTATAGTTTTGTCTGGATATTTGCCCAGGAGTGGGATTGCTGGATCATATGGCAACTCTATTTTTAGTTTTTTGAGGAGCCTCCATACTGTTGTTTTCTGTAGTGGCTGCACCAATTTACATTCCCACCAACCATGTAGAAGGGTTCCTAAAGGATAAGGGACATTTGAGTAACTCTTCTCGTCACCATTTTCCAAATTTTTTTTTTTTTTAAGTAGATGTTGGGGGTAGGTGTTTATTAATTAATTAATTAATTTTTTGCTGTGTTGGATCTTCGTTTCTGTGCGAGGGCTTTCTCTAGTTGTGGCAAGCGGGGGCCACTCTTCATCGTGGTGCGCGGACCTCTCACTGTCGTGACCTCTCTTGTTGTGGAGCACAGGCTCCAGACGCGCAGGTTCAGTAGTTGTGGCTCACGGGCCTAGTTGCTCCACAGCATGTGGGATCCTCCCAGACCAGGGCTCGAACCCGTGCCCCCTGCATTAGCAGGCAGGTTCTCAACCACTGCGCCACCAGGGAAGCCCCATTTTCCAAATTTTTAAACACTGTCTTCTGTTCTACCCATGGGCAGTAGGCATGTTGAGAGAATGCTTATTTTGCTTCCTTCCTGTCTCCTCCTAAGGAGTAGAGTTTTTTTTTAAGGAATGTGTCTTACTAAAAAGAAATATTAATGTTTATATTTATAATATATGAAAATATTCTTCAAGAAGAAGTCTTTCTTAAACATAAGAAAACTACTCATTTTACAAGATTTGGAAAATACAGAAAAGAAAGAAAAAATATGTCACCAATAATCCTACTGGTCAGAAACATCTGTTAATATCTTGATGTGTTTCCTTCCAATTCTTTTTAAGAACTTGAAAAAAAGGTATCAAGAGCATGCTTTATATATGGCTTTGTAGTCTGTTTTCTTCACTCAGCATGCTCACATAATATTTTCTTGTGTCTTTATTTATTTATTTTTTTAAAGGAAGCACTATCTTTTATTTAAATCTATACACCTAAAAGAGATATCATATAATATCGCTTATATGTGGAATCTAGAAAAATGCTACAGATGAACTTATTTGCAAAGCAGAAACAGAGACACAGATGTAGAGAACAAACGTATGGATACCAACGAGGGAGGGGGGTGAGATGAATTGGGAGATTGGGATTGACATATATACACTACTATATATAAAATAGATAACTAATGAGAACCTACTGCATAACACAGGGAACTCTACTCAATGCTCTGTGGTGACGTAAATGGGAAGGAAATCTAAAAAGAGAGGATATATGTATTTGTATAACTGATTCACCTTGCAGTATGGCAGAAACTAACACAACATTGCAAGCAAACCACACTCCAACAAAAATGAATTAAAAAAACAAATCAATACACCTATTCTCAGTCTTCCCCTGGGTTGAACTCTCAGCATCTTTTAAAATAAAACTATTTTTCAAAAAAAAAATTCAGAAGTCTATTTACAAGAACATCAAAAAGAGTAAAATATTTAGGAATAAATTTAATAAAAGAAGCATAAACTTGCACAATAAAAATCATAAAATGTTGTTGAAAGTAATTTTAAAAGTCCTAAAAAAAAGTACTAAATAAATGAAATGATATCCCGTGTTCATGAATTGGAAGACTTAGTACTGTTAAGATGACAATATTCCCCAAACCCCATCTGCCTTTTTTTTTTTTTTTTGGCAGAAATTGACAAACTAATCCTAAAGCAATGGTAATTAAAACAGTGTGGTACTGGCATAAGGCTAGACACATAGATCCGTGAAACAGAATCGAGAATCCAGAAATAAACTCTGACATTTATGGTTAATTGGTTTTCCAAAAGGGTGCCAAGATAATTCAATGGGGGAAAGAATAGTCTTTTCAACAATGGTGTAGGGACAACTGGATATCCATGTGCAAAAGAAGCTGGATCCCTATATCACACAGTGTAAAAAAATTAACTCAAAATGGATCAAAGAAGGAAAAAAAAGGATCAAAGACCTAAATATACACACTAAAACTATAAAACTCTTAGAAGAAAACATAGGAGTGGATCTTTGTGACTCTGGATTAGGCAATGACTTCTTAGATATACCACCAAAACCCCAAGCAGCAAAAGAAAAAATAAACTGGAATTCATCAAAACTGAAAACTTTTGTGCTTCAAAGGATGCCATCAAAAAGGGAACAGACAACCCAAGAAATGGAGGAAATATCTGCAAATCGTATATCTGTTAAGGGTTCAGTATTCAGAACAAATAGAGAACACTTATAACCCAACAATAAAAAGACAAATAGCCCACTTTAAAAATGGGCAAAGTATTTGAATAGACATTTCTCCAAAGAAGATACACAAATGAAAAGATGCTCAACATGATTAGCCATTAAGGAAATGCAAACCAAACCCACATTGATACACCACTTCACATCCATTTGATCTTTTGTTGCATCTTCATTGCTGCGCGTGGGCTTTCTCTAGTTGCCTCAAGCAGGGGCTACTCTTCACGGTGGTGCGAGGGCTTCTCATTGAGGTGGCTTCTCTTGTTGTGGAGCACGGGCTGTTGGTGTGTGGGCTTCAGTAGTTGTGGCACACGGGCTCAGTAGTTGTGGCTCGTGGGCTCTAGAGCACAGGCTCAGTAGTTGTGGCCCACAGGCTTGGTTGTTTCGCGGCATGTGGGATCTTCCCGGACCAGGGCTCGAACCTGTGTCCCCTAGAGAAACAAGAATCTCATAACTGGTTCTCATTACTTGCTTGTAAAGCTCCTTGTGCCATGCCTCTAGATTCTGCCATTGTTGCTCAGAGAAATAGACGGCTACATCCTCAAAAGTCAGAGGTAATGGAGCCGGCTCGGCCATGGGCCCTCGCAGTCCCACCTGGCCCCAGACCGGGTTATGGCCAAGCCAGGCATCCTGGCTGCCCATGGCACCTCCCCTCCTGTGTCTTTATTAAATACTGTTCAAATACAGCTTTAGTGGCTGCATAGCATTCTATTATATAAATCACATAGTTAACTCAATCTGTTTCCTTAATGTGAACCTTTAAATTAGTTCCATTTTCTTACTATGTACATGAATTTTTTATGAGCTTTATTAAGAGATGTATTTCATATATCATAAAATTCAGCCATTTCAAGTGTATAGTTTACTGTTATAATTTTACCAAGTGGTACAGCTATCACCATATCAGTTTTAGAGCATTTTCTCCCCCGCCCCGTCCAGTAAGATCACTTATGGCCATTTATAGTTAATTCTTCATCTCATCCCTAGTCCCAGGCAACCATTGATCTACTTTCTGTCTCTTTGATTGCCTTTTCTGAACATTTCATTCAAGTGGAATTACATAATACGTGGTTTCTTATGACTGATTTCTTTGGTTTACCATAATAGTTTGAGTTTCATCCATGATGTGGCATGTATCAGTACATTATTACTTTTTATTGCTGAACAGTATTTCATTGTAAGGATATACAGGCACACCTTGTTTTATTGCACTTCACTCTATTGAGCTTCGCAAATATTTCTTTTTTACCGTTTCTTACAAATTGAAGTTTTGTGGCAACCCTGAACTGTCAGATGATGGTTAGTATTTTTTAGCAATAAAGCATTTTTTAGTTAATGTATGTACATTGTTCCTTAGACATAATGCCCTTCCTCACTTAAGAGACTACAGTATAGTATAAACATAAGTTTTGTATGCACTGGGAAATGAAAAAGTTTGCGTGACTTTCTTTACTGTGATACTCGCTAAAATTTAATTGTGGTGGTCTGAAACCAAACCCATGATATCTCCGAGGTATGCCTGTAATAATTTTTTTCTATCCATTCACCAGTTGAGGGACATTTAGGTTGTTTCCAGCTTTGTCCTCTAAAGAATAATGATGCTATGAACATTCATGTGCAAGTCTTTGTGTGGACATACATTTTTGTTTCTCTTGAGTCAGTACCTAAAAGTGGAATTGCCATGCTCTGTAGGAGACTTATTTTTCACTATTTGAGAAACTGCCAAACTGTTTTCCAAGGTGGGTCTATCATTTTATATTCCCACCAGCAATATATGAGGGTTCTTATTTCTCTATATCCTCACCAACATTTGTTATTATCTGTCTTACTTATTATAGCCATTCTAGCGGGTGAGAAATATCTTATTGTGATTTAAATATGCATTTTCCTAATGGCAATGATGTTGAACATCTTTTCGTGTGCTTATTAAGCATTTGTATATCTTCTTTGCGGTAATGTCTATTCATCTTCTGTCCATTTTTCGATTTGATTTGAATGTTATTAAGTTATAAGTGTTCTGTGCAAATTCTGGGTACAGGTCTTATATTTGATATCTGTTTTGCAAGTACTTTGAGTCTGTTGCCCGGCTTTTAATTTTCTTAAATATGTCATCTGAAGTGCAAAAATATGAATTTTGATGAAGTCCAGGTTGTTAATTTTTTCTTTTATGGACTGTGTCATGTGTATGAAGTCTTTGCCTAACCCAAGGTCTGGAAGATACTTATTTTGAAGGACATTTAAAAATATTTCTAAAGGATGGATCCGAGAAGTGAAAGTTCTAGAAACTTGTCGTACAGTCAGCCTTTCGTATCCGCAGGTTCTGCATCCACAGAGTCAACCATCTGCAGATTGAAAATATTTGAAAAAAAATTACAGAAAGTTCCAAAAAGCAAAACTTGAATTTGCCATGCACTAGCAACTATTTATATATAACATTTACGTTGTGTTAGGTATTATAAGTAATCTAGAGGTGATTTAAAGCATATGGGAGGATATGTATCTTACTTATATGCAAATACTGTGCCATTTTATGTAAAGGACTTGAGCATTCTCAGATTTTGGTATCCATGTGGGTGGTATGGGAACCAATCCCCCGCAGATACCGAGGGATGACTATATATTTTCAGTAAAGTTTTATTTGAAGTATTACGTACAACAGGAAGTTGTACAAATCCTAAGGGCAAAGCTCAGTTAAATTTGAAAAAGTGAATACGTATGTTATAACTACCACACAGATGAAGAATGTTACCAGCATCCCAGGAAAACCCCCCAGAACCTCCAGAAGCCCCTTCCCAGTCTTTACTCCTACTCTTCCCCAAAGTTAATCAGTAATTACTAACACCATAAATTGATTTTGCCTGTTTTTGAATTTTATATAAATGGAATAATATTGTATATACAGTTTTTTTTTTTTTTTTTTTTTTTTGCAGTACGCGGGCCTCTTACTGTTGTGGCCTCTCCCGTTGCGGAGCACAGGCTCCGGATGCGCAGGCTCAGCGGCCACGGCTCACGGGCCCAGCCTTTCCGCGGCATGTGGGATCTTCCCGGACCGGGGCACGAACCCATGTCCCCTGCATCGGCAGGCGGACTCTCAACCACTGCGCCACCAGGGACGCCCCCGTACATACATTTTTATGTCTGTGTCTTTTGCTCAGTATTGTATTTATGAGATTCATCCACGTGGTGTGTTACAGTGGTTTGTTCCGTTTCATGTCTGTGAAGTATTTCATTTTATGAATATATCACATTTATTTATCAGTTCTACTATTATAGATATTTTTACTGTTCTATTTTTAGCTATTTTTAATAGTACAAAATAGTGGCTAGTTTTGGCTATTTTTAATAGTGCTAGCAAAATACTTGTACTTGGTTTTTGGTGCACAAGTGTGAGCATTTCTATTCAGTGTATACTCAAGAGTGGGATTCCTGGGTTATAGAGATGGCATAACTACAAATTTACCGTAAATGGCAAACTGTTTTCCATAGCCAGTTACAATTTCCACTCCTAGCAGTAGTGTATGAAAGTGTCATTTGTACCACATCCTGACCGACACTTGCTGATTTTCCCTTTTTAATTTTGGCCATTCTGTTGGATTTGTGTCTTACTGTGGTTTTTATTTGCATTTTCCCGGTGAGTAATGAGGGAGAGCACCTTTATTTTTATTTAAAAAAATTTTTATTTTTGGTGTGTGTAGCTATTTGGTTATCTTCCTTTGTGAGGTTTTTGTTCAATTCTTTTGCTCATCTTTTGCAAGTGTCTTCTATTGTTTGGCTTGCCTTTTCTTATTATGATGCCTTTTGGTCAGCTTTTCAGTCTTTCCTTTATAGCTAGCGCTTTTGGTGTCTTATTTGTGTCTTAAAAGTAAACTTGGTTTGGAGACTTCATTAAGATAAAGAAACTTAAACTTGAGCTAATTAGAAGCTGATGTTTGGTGTTACGAGGGCTCTCCAATTTCCTGTCCATGCGTGTTCCAGGGGGTTCTTCAGAAGTCATTTTTCCCACCTTCCATGGCCCTGAACACAGCTTCCGGCCCTTTGAGACTGATACAGACTCTGCTCTGCTCAGCTTCTCAGGCTCCCAGCTGCCTCTCTTACTCAACTTTAAGCTTCTCAGCTGTTTTTAAGCCTTTCAGCTGCCAGTTTTCAGGCTCTCAACTTCTCAACTGCTTTGAGAAAACCTCTGAGCTGGCATTTTAGAATTGGCCTATGCCTCCAGCGGAAAAGTATCTGAATGCTGAGCTACCTCACTTTTACATACTTCCTTCTTTCTGAGATCTTGGCCTCTCAAGTTCTCCCTGCTTTGGTAGCTCTTAGGTGCCTTCAAAGAGGTTTAAAAAAATTATTTAGGCTATTTTGGTTGTTCTTGGTTGGTGCATTGGTCTGCCACAAGCTTGTCTTTCTTTGCCAGGAAAGGAAGTCCCTAGGAATGTTTTTTAAGGCTGTTGATAAAGCTTGTTGAATCATTATAAGGTTGCATTTCCATTGATAGAGTATTAGTTTGCCAGAATTCTTTTCATCTTTTATAAACCTTTGAAAATTGACCAAGGAAAAAATAATCTTGTGTTTTTCTTTTTCTTTTTCTTCTAATGAGACTGAACATTGTTTCAAACACTGGTTGGTCTTTTGCATCTTCCATTTATGATTTACCTATTAATCTCCCTGATTTTTCTTTGATATTTAAGAACGGTGTAATATTGCTTATATTAATAAGAATTTGTACATCTGAAGATAAAGGATTGTTACCTTAATGAACTTAAAAATAATTGGCATTTCCATTGATCTTTATAATGTTTCAAGACTTTTGAAGGCAAGGGTTGTATCTCCTCTTTCGTGTTCTTTCTTGGTACCTGGTAAGTGGTATGGTCCAGGTTACCATGAAGCAGACTGCGTTAAAAAATAATGCAGGGCTTCCCTGGTGGCGCAGTGGTTGAGAGTCCGCCTGCCGATGCAGGGGACACGGGTTCGTGACCCGGTCCGCGAAGATCCCACATGCCGCGGAGTGGCTGGGCCCGTGAGCCATGGCCGCTGAGCCTGCGTGTCCGGAGCCTGTGCTCCACAACGGGAGAGGCCACAGCAGTGAGAGGCCCGCGTACTGCAAAAAAAAAAAAAAAAATGCAGAGATAGGGGCCAGAAACCCTTGAAGATTGTTCCCTTTGTTCACTGTGAGAAATTTCTTTAGTTATTGATACTTCATTTAGGAGCATGGCCTCAAGCCTAATCCCATTTTTGAGTGATTATCTTCTTCTCATATCCATCTAAATCACTAATGTAGGATCAAACTCTCCTTTGTGCTGTCCCACATTTATTGGGGATAAGTATCTGCTTCATAACTCTCCACAAATGTAAAAGGGGAATTACATGTCTTACCTTCCTCACGTGAAGTTGAATTAATATCATTGCTAGAAGTATCATATAAATGCTGAATGGCAACCTTGCCAGTTGCATTTTGAAGGGGTGTAAGGGTAAGACAGTTTCAGACTGACTTCAGGGTTCTAAAGCATGCATATAAAATTTTTTAAAATCTAAAGCATTCTTCATTCACGCTCTAACCAAGTGTTTGGATTTCAAGAAATCATCTAGACAGTTTAATTTTTAGTCACATTATGAAAATAATGTCTGAAGATGAGGGATAGTAGAATTTTCCTTATCGTGTTAGGCATACTTTGCCTCTCTAAATTGTGGAAATATAATTTTACTCCTTGAAATGTCCTTGTTTTAGTCACTGCCCAACCTTTTTTTTTTTTTGGTTATTTCATCAACTCTGCATAAACTGTAATATTTGCTCTCATGCTGCTGCCTCTGGCCCTTGAGGAATGATGTTCTGAAGAAAAATTGAAGTCTTTGGAGAAGGCTGGTGTAAAAATAAAATCCTCAAGGTGTCAGACCAAGGATGTGGGCCAGATCCAGGGACAGCATTTTTGACATCGCAGATTGCTGTATTAAATGGAATAAAAGAGCCTTTCTCTTTTTTGGGTGATGAGGGAGGCAGCAAACCATTTTGGAGGGAGTAGGGACTTTGGATCCAGGCTGCCCTGGGTTCCAATTCCAGCTCTCCCACCAGCTGTGTGTTTAGAGACACGTCACGTTCTGAGCCTTGCTTTACTTGTATTCAAAATGGGCAAAATAACTCCTATCTTTGGGGTGACTTGTCAGGAATAACAATAATATATGTGAACATCTGGCACATGGTTGGTGTTTAAGAAATGGTAGCTATAATTGCACGTCTTAAATTTTCTCTCTTATTCTGGCATAAGACTTTTTCCCCTCCCTAATGTCATAGTGATTCATGGACTAGAGCCAGGTTACCTAGGTGCTAATAAATAGCTCTGCTGTTTTTTCACTGTGTGACTTTGGGCAAGTTACCTACTTTGTAGCTCAGGCTCTTCATCTATACAAGAGGATAGTTTTGATGCCCACCTCCTAAAGTTGTTACAGATATTAATATTTATAAAGTATCAGAATAGTGTCTGGCTAATATGTAAGCACTAGGTAAGTATTTGATATATAAAAGTAGATACTCAAAGCCAACATTAATTGGTTATTGTTATTAATAGGGGTAATAGGATTAGGGATGGGTCTGGGGCACCATTGCTGTGTGCTAAGCAATGACCCGCAGGTAAGAGAAGTAGACTGGAAGAAGTTTAGTGAGATAAAAATTGGCAACTCAAAAGCTGTTACAGATTCAGATGGCTGCTCTTGATCAGTAGGCATATCAGAGTGGTGGAGGTGTTTACTTTCAGTTCATTCTTATAAGAACCTGTAGAGAAAAGTCTTCACAAGAATGGTTTCTGCTGTGTTCTCCACTGTCAGGAAAGAGACCTAAAGGAACAGGAACATGACTCAGGTAGTGTTCCAGGCAACACTCAGCTGACACTGGCACTCCATAATGTCAGACATTGTCTCCTTTGCTTGGTAAATATATATATTTATATGTATATAAATAGTATGTTTCACATATGAAGTTGGAGGTCGAACAAATCTATGGATTATTTTTTGAGTACCATTGAATATGGTACATGAAATGTTTTATTTTTATTTTTTTCAGTTGCTTTGAATTAGCATAAATAATACCAGTGTTGTCTTCTTTATTGTTGAATTTTTATAATAATTTTCTTTTATATCCTGCATTTCAGGTAGTATGAATCTTCACTTAAGGCTTTGTTTTAATACAATTTGAGTATCTGGTAGACTTACGCAGATGTTTATATGTTGCCATCCTTCACAGCTCACCCTTATGTTAAAAAACCATAGGTACTGCTCAGAGAGAAGTCAAAGAATACAACATATTTTAAAGGTAAAACAAACTCGTAGGGGAGACCCAAGAATGTGTCCATGTCTATAAAATGAAAAATGAAATGCTTTTTATTGCAGAGTGATTTTCTCTCCATCTCAAATATTACAGAGGTTTTTTTTTTAAAAAGAAAGAATAAAAACAGATGGGTTCAGTGATTTCTTAGCGTGAACATTGAGAATACTTTTACGACTGGGGATTTTTGGAAAGTTCACCACTTCTTATTTTCTGCAGACTTCCATTGCTCATAGTAGGTAATTTAAGTTAAGAATAAAGATTCACAAAGCTGTCTAATTGCAGTAAATGGAAGAGGGAGAATGAATAGCTAAGCTGCACCCCACATGTGCACTGTTCTTCCTTTACCTGCAAACCTACCCTGTAGGACAGAGCAGCCCAGCATTTTACCCCTGAGTTGAAAACCAGAGACTTCTTTTCTCAAGAAATCAAAGGAACTGCCTGGGGGGGAATTGGAGCTGATAAGGGGAGTGCACATGTGCCAGTAAAGCCCTTATCTTCTTTCTGTTTGAAGGCCCACCCCCTGCTCACCCTGAAATAAAGCCTTTTGTTAAGTCCAACATTTCCCCACACAGAGCTCCCTGACTGCTGCCTTATACAATACATAGGAGAGACTCCCAGAAAAGCAGAGGAAACCCACACTGGCCTTAGGGAGACAAGCTACCGGAAATATCCACGAGATATATGACAAGAAACAAAAGAGTGATAAAACAAACAGAACAAATGTCCCTGGAAGAAACAGACTAATTAAGGAATAGAAGAGAGTATAAGTGAAAACTTTAGGTGAGTTTCAAGAAGATGACATCTGGAAAACAACAGGATGCATTAAAATAGCAACATCAAAGAATAAGGAAGAACTCTTGAAAATTAGGCATTGTTTGCTGAAATTAAAATAATCAGTGGAAAATTTGGAAGGTGAATATTAGAAATTTCCTAGAACACAGTGCAGAAAGAGAGGCAGAAAACTTAAAGGCAGAGACAGGCTCAGTCAAGTTGGTCTAATATCTAAATACTTGGAATTCCAGAAGATACAACAGAGTCAACGAAGAGTTGAAAGTATCAAATAAATAATAGAACCTCCTCTTGTGCTCTGGGAAATAATCCAAATCGTCAGATTGACAAATTCTGAGGGCCCAGCAAGATGAATGAAGGCAATTTTAAATTCAAACTGATTCTTGTGAAATTTAAAAACACTAAGTATAAAGAAAAGATCCTAAAAACTTCTAGAGAGAAAAGTGAGCTTGTCAAGTCTTTGAACACTTCTTTGCTTTCTGGTATGGTAAGGTACTTCAGCCTCTACCCATATGTTTCCTACCCCAGGCCTGGAGTCAGCCCTTTTTCTAGGGAGCTTTGGTTTCTTTTAATGGTGAATGTGTTTAGAAACAAAGATACCCTAGGCATTCACTGTATCTGCAGTATTGTGGCTTCTAGACTTTTTCAGTGGATAGAGCGGGGTGGGGAGGGGATAAATGTATATATGCTTTATCCCATGATACATACAAAATGGTTTTACCAAATAGCAGTATCACTACTAATAGCAAATAAGCTAAGAAAAGTTGAGAGGTTTTTTGCCTTTTTTTGTTTGTTTGTATGTTTGTTTTTTGTTGTTGTTGTTTTGCAGTACGCGGGCCTCTCACTGTTGTGGCCTCTCCCGTTGCGGAGCATAGGCTCCGGACACGCAGGCTCAGCGGCCGTGGGATCTTCCTGGACCGGGGCACGAACCCGTGTCCCCTGCATTGGCAGGCAGACTCTCAACTACTGCGCCACCAGGGAAGCCCTGCCTCTTTTTTTTCTTTTTGTCTTTAGAATATATAGGGTGTTATAAGGGCATACAATCAGAGTGCTATGTTCAGAGATAAATTCTTTCTTCAGTGTGATTATCAATTTGACAATAGGTTTAGGTTCATTTTTTTTTAACTGATTAAATCTTGAGGGCTTACATTTTTATCCCTTTAATTTTTGAATATGTGAAATATTTAAGTGGTTCAAATGTCAAAACTATTAAAAATATACTCAGAGAAGCCTCACTAATATCTCTGTCTTTTCTATTTAAGTACTGTCCCACACCCTATTTTTGGTTTATCCTTTTTTCAAAAATAAACGAATATATGCATATATTTGTTTGCCCTTCCTTACTTCACAAAAATAGCACATTATATATACTTTTTTGTACTTTGCTTTATTCGGTTTACAATGTGCTTGGAAATCACTGTTAGTTTATTGAAATCTTCAATCTTTTTGACAGCTTCATAGTATTCTGTTATGTGGATGAGTAAAATTTATTCACCTAATCTTCTAGATAAGCAGTTAGGTTGTTTTCAGTATTTTGCTTTTACAGTCACTATTGCAGTGAATAGTTCTGTGCATATGTTGTTTTGTATTTGTGGAGATACTTCTTTAGGGTAAATTCTTGGAATTGAGCTTGCTGGGGCAAAGGGTGAACACACATATGGTTTTGTTTGCGAAATTCCCCTTCCAATAGGTAGTATCATTTTGCACTCCCATCAACAATATGTGGAGTTGGCTAACAGATTTACCAATATCGGGTATTTAAAAATTTTCGCAAGTCTCATATGTAAGTAATAGTATCTCTGAGAGTGTATTATTTACCTTTCTTTTAGTGAGAGTGAAGTTGAGCATCTTTTCACGTGTTTGGAGGCCGTTTGTGTCCTTCCTTGTGAACTGTCAACGTCTTTTACCTGTTTTTTCTTCTTTTTTTTCACTTATGTAGGTACTCCATTTGTAAACTTTCTTATTGATGTGTAATGTGCTCATAGAATAAAGTACACAAATGTTAAGTGTCTACCTCAGTACATTTTTAAGTTGTAACCACTAGCAGATCAATAGAGAGAACATTACCAGTTCCCAGAAGCTCCCCCTAAACCTTCTCTCGTCCTCAGCAAAGGTATCCACTGATCTGACCTTTATTATCATGGGTTAGATTTTCCTGCTTTGGAACTTCCTACAAAGTGGAACCAAACAGTATGTCTGGTTACTTCAACTGTTAAACATAGTATTTTGTGTTGTCGTATGTAGTAGTAGGTTTTTAAAACTATTATTGGTGTATATATTTTGTTGTATGAATATACCAAACTTAATTTAACATTCTACTGTTAATGGACATTTGGGTCATTGCTGGTCTTTGGCTCAGGGAACATCCTTCTACGTATGTTTTGGTGTACCTTTGTACTCAGAGTTATGTGTATGTTCAGTGTTAGTAGTACAATCTAAGAGAAATGGTTGTACCAAGCTACACCCCACCAGCACTCTGTGAGGGTTCCAGCTGCTCCAGATCCTCAGCAACACTTAGATTGTCATTTTCTCCTTAATGATAGCCATTCAAGTGGGTGCGTATTATTATTTTATTGTAATTTTAACTTGCTTTCCCTAATGAATAATAATATTGGTCACTTTTTCATATGCTTAACTGTACATTTGTATATCCCATTTTATGAAAAGCCTATGAAGTAATTTCCTCATTTAAAAAAAGAAGGGCTTCCCTGGTGGCGCCCATTGGCAGAGTCCATAGCTCTGGAGCCTGATATTACACATTTCTAACGAGCTCCCAGGGGATGTGATGATAGTGCAGATTTGCTGCTTTTTCATTTGACATTCCAAAGGCAATAAGATAGCAACTGGCTTATATTAAAGCCTTATCTTTTCACTCAAAGTGTACGAGTGGAATGATAGGAGATAGAAGATGACACAGGAGAAGAAGGAGGAAAGAGGAGCAGATAGCCAGGGCCATGGAGAAGGCCTTCCGAGAGCATCAGCAGCAGCCTGCCCTGCAGGAGGTAGAAGCACTGGTGAGGATGGAGGCTGGAGACACTTACAGCAAGAAGAGCCATCAAAAGCAGATGTGGAAATAGCTCTGCTGGGGGTGGGGTGGAGTGGGGGGCAGAACAGCTTTTG
The DNA here is from genome assembly GCF_964374135.1 of Grampus griseus. Lineage (NCBI taxonomy): Eukaryota > Metazoa > Chordata > Mammalia > Artiodactyla > Delphinidae > Grampus > Grampus griseus. Next base: position 28,525,372 of record NC_139007.1, on the reverse strand, counting down.
CTCTTCTCTGCTTTGGCTGAAAGCACAGGCATTGGGAACCTCCTTGAAATGTGTGCCCTGGTGTGGGCTTCACATACAGTTGGTTCCGTCACCCCCAGGGATAGCCACGTGTCACGCTAAGGAAAGCCACCACTCAGAACCTTTCTGCAGTCTTTTGCGAACTCTCAAGATGTACGGTAGCATACCAGCCATGAAACTGAGCCCTGTGTCCTGCACAGCTGTATCTTTAACGACATCCCAAAATAACTAGAGAGGCTGGGGAAGTGAATAGTGTTCGTCAAAATATGTCTGTCATCAAGGTGGAGAAGCTCATTCACTCACCTTAGCGGTAGCTGGGCCACTCAGCTATAATGAATAATTCTTATAGACTACGGTTTTACTATATTAGAATTTCAGTGAGGCATGGCTTTATGCTTTCTTTCAGATATATTGAAAATATTCTTCAGGATTCGAGTTAATTATTTTCTCATGAAAATAATAAAAAGACATTAAAAAGTAGAAAGAAAAGGAAAAGCCCACAATCCTACCACCATTAACATATTACTTTCAGCATTTGAATGATTATTTCTTTTGAGGCTGTGTGTGTGTGTGTGTGTGTGTGTGTGTGTGTGTAAAACAGTTATAAGTATACAAAAATGCAATGTTCCATCCTGCGTTTTTATGACTTTACATTATAAGCATTTCTCCATGTTTCTACAGTCTTAAGTAACACTTAAAGTGTCTGAATCATGTCTTACTGAGTTAACTAGGCCTCTAAATATTGGTCATTTAGGTTGAAAGAGCCTTAAAGAGCTGTCAGCATTTGGAGTATATGTGTGGGAATGGGAACTAGAAGCAGATGATTAGGAAAAGGAAATGTTCTTTCTTCTGGGTAGCTTTTTTTCCAAGTTTAAAATTCTCTCTAAATCCTGAAGTGTGAGGCAGTTCTGTTACTTTATTACAAGGATTCACAGAGGTGGGTATTTTACTTGGTGGGTAGTTATATGTAACAGAATGTATTTAATCCAAGAGAATCCCAGGTTACTTTTTTTTTTTAATTTTTGAAAAATTAAAATTTTTTTAATTTTTTTTAATACATCTTTATTGAAGTATAATGGCTTCACAGGGCTGTGTTAGTTTCTGTTGTACAACAAAGTGAATCAGCCATATGCATACATATATCCCCATTACTTCTTAAAAATCAGTCTTCCTCACCATCTGGCCTTAGTGAAAGACCTAATAAAAACTTCCTACCAGATGCCTTGCTCCTGGGGAGAGAATGTCACTGTAACACAGCGGTAACTTGGGGTGGTGGTGTGCAGACAGTGCACTTGGAGCACAGAGACAAGGTGCTTAGTCCAATTTGCAGCCTTAAAAAAGGTACCTGGAGGGAATTCCCTGGCAGTCTAGTGGTTGGGACTCCGTGCTTTCACTGCCAGGGCCCCGGGTTCAATCCCTCGTTGTGGAACTAAGATCCTGTAACTCTCTGGCTCTTTACTTAGAGAACAGAAAACTGCCCTGAGGGTCAGATCCCACTGGGTACTTGACTTCGTCTATTCCCTGTATTACTATACTAATCTCTGTAGCTTGCTTCCCAAAGAGACAAGTAGATCAAATGTTTTAGTAAAGAAGTATAAAGGCAATGCTGTAGAATAAACTGTTTTTTTAAGGGTTTCACAAACAGAGAATAAAAGGAGACACTGGGTTATAAATATGATGAAAGAATTTAAAAAAATAATGACTCACTAGCTTTTTATGGAGTGTATACTATATACCAGGCTCTTAACTGGGTTTAAGGACACAGTGCTGAGCAAAAAGTATGTCACATCTCTGCCTTCCTAGAGTCTGTTCTCCAATTGGGGCAGGGGCGGGGCAGGCCTGTGCACAGGTATGGATCTAGGGATGCCATGGATAACTGTAAAGTGACTGCCAATGGAGTCTTATCACAGAGAAATACATGTAGAAATGAGACAATAGGACAGGAGTCGGGGGTTGGCTAGGTTTTGGCCAGAGAAGATTTCCACAGTAATAGAAGAGAAAGACTTCACAAAGCAAATGGGGAATGGGGATGGATGAATAGTTAGCAGGAGGCTGTTACCCATTTAGCAAATGTTTACTGAACGTGGACCATGCGGCAGGCACAGTCATAGGTGTTGGGAATCAGTTGTGAATAACCCAGGAAAAAATTACTGCCTCATGAGACTTGTTGGTAGTTTGGACCAGAGTGATGGCAGAGAGGTTCAAGAGAAGTGGCCTGAAAGGCAAAACATTTAGGAGTTAAAATGGACAGTTCTTGGGGGAAGGAATGAATTATAGCTGAGGGAGGAAGCTGTCAAGGTGACTCTTAGGTTTCTGGCTTGTATAACCAGATGGGTGGCAGCCCAGTCAGTGAACATGGGAACTCTGGTGTGGGATCACTTAGAGGGGGGAGAGACCACCCCCCTAAGTTTAATTTGGACATTTAAGGTTTGAGGTGCCTTTGAGATATCCAAGTGCAGATGTGAAGTGAACAGCTGGTTATGTGAGCCTGGAACTTAGAAGTAAGGTTTGGGCCGTTGGAACATATTTGTCAGGTGTCTGCATTCAGGCAGTAATTGAAGGAGTGGGTAGGGAGGAGATTACATATGGCATGAGAAGAAAAGAACCAAGCTTAAATCTTCTTTTTTTCTTTTTTATGTTTCTCAAAATCAGACTAAATTATATTGCTTTTAATTAGCATGTGGATTTCAATCTGAGTACCCATATACTCCCTTAGGTATAAAAAACAAAACAGAACAAAACTTGTTTTCACCCTTTGCTCTATGCAAGTAGTTTATAGGCAAAAAAAAGAGATATTCAAGTTTTAACACAGCAGTTATAGTTCTAGGCAAAGCTGTGATAAAAGATTCCAGGTCCATTACCTAATAAGACTTGGTATTTCCTTGAATTTATAATCAAACACCACTGTGAGAAACATCAATGGCAGGTTAAATAATGTGTCTGAATTATTCAAAAAGGCTGATGAAATTAAATTGGCCTGCATTTTCCCCAATAATAGTTTCAAGGCAGGTAAAGATTTCTCAGCACAACAACGACCTAATGAATGTGAGCCAAAGACTAAGAATTAGAAATAGGAGACAAAAGGAGACGAGCAAAACCCATCACCCATGGGGCTCGTCATTTCTGTTGGTTTTTGTATTCCTAGAAAGGTTCCAGAAGGTTAATCTTCTATTAGCCACTTAAAAAATACATTTTCCTAGTTTTTAATTGTAATTAATTTACTTTTCTATTAAATGCTGATCTTTCTTGCCACTTGAGTTTCAGTTTTAATTGTCATCAGAAGTCGCTTAGACTATTTTCCTCTGAAACAAAGCCCTTGCTGATACTTAGTTTAATTTCTCCTTGGTGATTGTGGGGGAAAGTAACATGAATGCAAATAAATCCTCATGCTTAATAATCTAATTTTTAAAATGTCCATGGAAGAACTAAATGTTCCTTTGAACATTCTTGAGAAAAATGCTTCTTTTTTTGTGGTGAGTATTCTGGTTGGAATTAGAAATATATTAGGAATGGAACAGTGTTATAAATAGAACATTGCTATGATTCATACATAAAATGTGCGCATAGCATTTTTTTCCCTTTAGCTTTATTGCATATAGGTTTTAAGTTAGATATACCTTGAAAATATGTGAAATTTTGATGCAATGATGATTTTCTCTTTATAAAAATGACTTCAAATAAGGCTTCCCCTACCCCATCCACTCTACTTGATTGTTAAATATTTTCCTCTGGTTAGTTTGTTCAGAGCTTCCTTTTACTCTGTCTACAGATAAAACAAAAAATAATAATTCAACCCAAAAAAGTAGACATTGCTATAGTGATATAAATTTATTTGTAGACTGTTTTTCTAAATTTCAAAGCAGAATGCCCAATAAAGATGATTGCTTTTTTTTTTTTTTTTTTTTTTTTTGCGGTGCGCGGGCCTCTCCCGTTGAGGAGCACAGGCTCTGGACGCGCAGGCTCAGCGGCCATGGCTCATGGGCCCAGCCGCTCCGCGGCATGTGGGATCTTCCCGGACCGGGCCCCGTGTTCCCTGCATTGGCAGGCGGACTCTCAACCACTGCGCCACCAGGGAAGCCCAAGATGATTGCTTTTGTAAAAATGAAATCAAGTTGAAGTTTGGGCTGCTTCTGAGGTGAAATGCCTGGTTCTTTATTTCTGGCTCCCTGTAGAGAACTCAAGAGTAGACTGAGTGTATTTGCGTCCATCCTGGTATGTTCTTTGTCTACCATTCCCCTTTTCTAGTTAGAATCTCTAGACAAGTATTAAGGGCCTACTATAGGTAAAGAAGATGGATTTATGTGTGATGCATGGTCTCTTTCCTCTCTTAGTGTTAATTTTATTTCTTTCCTGAATGAGAGGAAAGATACGGGTGAAGGGAGGAATCCTTTGAGACCAAGTGAAATTTTTGTCTGAGAGTGTGGTGAGTATCAGAAGGACAGTGGTGTGATGCCTTTCCTCCTCCAGCATTGCCTGTGGCCCAGAGTGGGAGAGAGATGCTCAGTAACCCAGGATACGAGTGCTTCTTCTCTTAGGCATTTTCCTTTCCTTTAGATTTTTACTTTGCTCAAGACAAAAGCAGACAGTCTGAGTAAGGCCAATATTTCAAATTCTTACCTGTTTTTATTTTACTGTGCCAGTTATGAATTTGCTAGAACACTTCGGTTATCTTATCAGTCCTCTGCTGGTCTTTACTAGAGGCCAAATGTGTATATACTTCACTCCTTAAGGGACAGAAGAGTTCTAGAACAGCAGCAGTTGTTTTAATTTCTCGACCTTCCCAGCAGCCTGGGCTCAGTGGACTCAAGGTCACCCTTTAGAGTGTGTACAGGGAGCTAGGACCCAGGGAGGTGGGAGGTGTCTGCTGGGAGCCCTGAGAAGTCTGAACCCAGGGCCTTCACTGGGCCCAGTTTGTCAAGAAGATCCACAAACTAGATGGCTTGCTTCTCTTCTCCATGGTTAAAGGGTGCTCTAAATGGTTATTGTGTTTTTAGCATCACTGGAGTACACAGCTTTGTGTTAGGGCTGATAGGTTATAAAGAAGATAGGCTGAATCCTGCGTCCTGTTTTATATAGGAAACAGTGAGCAAAGTTCCACAGAATAATAAAGATCAGTATTGGTTTAATGTGAAAAAAACTTTTAAAAAGCCAGAAGTAAAGAAGGAAAATATATTTTGCACCCTTATTTTCACACTAGAGAGGAAATCCTTTTTGTTAGTTTGATGTATGTTCTTCTGTCTATTGGTCTGCTTAAACATATACATTTACATGTACATACACACATGTACACGCATCTGCATACACACACAACTGGGAATATGTTGTATGTCATTCTGCAAGTTGATTTTTTCACTCAGTGTTTGTGAACATTCTCTGGTGTCACTATTATGGATTAGCTTATTGTCTGTGATAGATTGTGTGTACTATAATTCATTTAACTACTATTTTATTGATGATCATTTAGAAAGGGTCTAGTTTTTCACTCTTAAATAATCCTGCAATAAATATCCTTATCTTCATGTTTCTGCTTTTACTTCTATAATGTGGAATTCCAGACAGTGTTTAAATTGTGTATTTTTGATATTGAAAAATACTTCCTGTTTACCCTCCAAAAAGCTGAACAAGTTTATACTCCCACAAAGGTGTACAATAAAGGTATGACTTGCACAAAATAGTTGAAGTGCTGTAGAAAGATCCTGGTTATAATATGTTGTATTTTGATGGCACTTTGTATTTTATAATCCTCTTGCAACCTATCTTATTTAATTCCCACAACCACTGGGTGGAATGGTTTTATGTCTGCCTTTATAGGGATTGCGTTGAATCTGTGGCTAGCTTTGGGTAGTATGGATATTTTAATAGCACTCTTCCATCCATGAACTCAGGATATCTTTCCATTTCTCTGTCTTCTTAACAGTTTCTTTCATCAAAATCTTATGGTGTTTATTGTACAAATCTTTCACCTCCTTGGTTAAAGTTGTTGCTATTGTAAATGAGATTGCTTTCTCAATTTCTCTTGCAGGTAGTTTGTTGTTAGTGTATGGAAACACAACTGATTTTGTGTGTTGATTTTGTATCCTGACACTTTACTGAGTTTATTTATTAGTTCTAATAGGATATTCTCTAAGATCATGTCATCTGCAAAAAGCAATGATTTTACTTCTTTCTTTCCAATTTGGATGCCTTTTATTTTTTTTCTTGTCTATTTGATGTGGCTAGGACTTTCTAGTACTATGTTGAATAAAGTAGTAAGAGTGGGCATCCTTGTCTTGTTCCTGATCTTAGAAGGAAGGCTTTTCACTTTTGAGTATAATATTAGCTGTGGGTTTGTCATATATGCCCTTTATTATGTTGAGGTACATTCCTTATATACCTAATTTATTTTGAGTTTTTATCATGAAAATATCTTGAATTTTGTCAAATGCTTTTTCTGCATCTATTGAAATGATCATATGATTTTTATCCTTCATTCTCTTAATGTTTGCATATGTTGAATCATTTTTGCATCCTAGGAATCTATCCCACTTGATCATAGTATATGATACTTTTAATGTGCTCTTGAATTCTGTTTGCTAGTATTTTGTTGAGGATTTTTGCATCTATGTTTATAAGGGATATTGGTTTATAAATTTTATTTTCTTGTAGTATCCTTGTCTGGCTTTGGTATCAGGGTAATGCTGGCCTTATAAAATGAGTTTGGAAGTATTCTTTCCTCTTCAATATTTTGGAAGAGTTTGAGAAGGATTGATATTAATTCTTTAAATGTTTGGTAGAATTCAGCAGTGAAGCCATCTGGTCCTGGCTTTTATTTGTTGGGAGATTTTAAATTACTGATTCAATCTCCCTGCTCATTATTGGTCTGTTCAGATTTTCTATTACTTTATGATTTAGTCTTGGTAAGTTGTATGTTTCTAGGAATTTGTCCATTTCTTCTGAATTATCTAGTTGGTTGGTATTTAATTCCTCATACTTAAAATGGGGATTATAATAGTAATAATCTCAGAGTTGCTATGAAATTTTTAAAAAGCTAATTTATATATATTAAAAAAGCTTAAGACATTCTTTCACACTCTACTTTCTAGAAAAACTCAGGAGGAAAGAAGTTATCCTCTTTCAGAATACAAATTCCTGCTTTGAGTACGGACTAAATATCTTGATATGCTTCTAAGTACTTAAAAACAAAATTCTAAATGTTCTCTTTTTGCATTTCTGCTGTTTTATTCCAAATGTGTAACTGAAAAGGTAGAGATTTTTAGCTTCTGATTTTCTCTGTATACATATGGGATATTCTGTGAAAGAAAGGAAGTACAGCTATTAAACATACTGATCTTATGATTGACAGTTTAATTTGATAAAATTATCCAGGATATGAGTGTATTCCAATGAGAACAAAGCGTTCCATGATGGAAGTAGTCCATGAAATCAACCTGCCACCAGATGGCTGGCGGGTGCCCCAGACAATGATGCCATATTCACTAAGTCAAGTTTTGGCCTCAGTGTTGTCAGATTAAGTACTAAGTGGCTGTAGCCAGATTCATTTTGGTGAGTGGAAATCCCATGTTGCTGAGCCGTGTACAACTTCCATCTGGACTTCCATGGCCACTTTGTTCATAATCCCTTTTGAGAACAAGAGTAGAGAAAAAGTTTGGTTGACCCCTGTAGAATGCATCATCTTCTCTACCAGATTATCTACCTCCTTATCTGTGAAGTTGCTATTTGGTGAGCATGTATATGGCCAGCCAAACCATTAGCTACTGTCCATGAATGAGTGTAGATCAGTACTTCTGACGTGTCTCTTTCAAAATGAACAACCAGGTACAGTAGGCCCTCTGTATTTGCTGGTTCTACATCTGCAGATTCAACCGAGGGCCAGTCGAGAACACTTGGAAAAACATTCAGAATGTTTCAAAAAGCAAAACTTGAGTTTGCTGCACACCAGCTATTTACATAGCTTTTACATTGTATTTACAGCTATTTACATAGCATTTACATTGTATTAGGTATTAAAAGTAATCTAGAGATGATTTAAAGTACACAGGAAAATGTGTGTGGGTTATATGCAAATACTATGCCATTTTATGTAAAGGACTTGAGCATCCTTGGATTTTGATATCCGTGGGGGTACTGGAACCAATCCCCTGGGATACCGAGTAATGACTATATACCATTCAAAGCTTTGCCCTCTGGGAAGTTTTCCCTCTGCCGTGACCTTAAGGGCTCCTGAGTGGGGCTGTTGTGTTACAACTCTTCACTCTTGGGTGGCACCAATATATTGTATAGAACCGTTTCTAAATCACGCCTGAATTTTTCTTCTTTAGTTAACTGGTTGGTCATAAGGAACTCGTCCTAGTGAGGCCACAGGTGACGTTTGAAGAGAGGATCAGTGTAGCAAGAATAAGAGCTATGGGAATATGAGCCACTTGCTTATGTTAACCTAACTGTGCTCATAGGACTTGCCAGGCCTGATTTCATATACACCTCTTCTGTTTAAGGTTGAAGAGCTCTGTGCATACCCAATTTTATGGCTTTGGAAGGTCAGATAACCCCGTTCACGTGAAATGCTCACGCTCTGTAGCTTTGTTCAAAATCCCGAAGAGCTCTGTTCACCTATAAAAGGACTGCCAAATGCCATACTATGTAGCAGCCCCTATCTGCCACAGACATTTAAAACACCGGAGAAGCTGTTGGGTCATGTAGCCCAAGTGGCAAAGCAGCTGTCATGGCACTCTGGACCTGTTGCTGAGCCTTCTCTTATTAAATGTCCCACTCAAACCTGGCAGCTTTGCAAGCTACTTAATAAGTGCGTTAGAATAACATACCCAAATAAGTATATGATGCCATCAAAATCCAAAAAGCCTACTAAGTTCTGTGCCTAATTTTTAGTGGTAGAAAGAGACATCTTGACCTACTACAAGATCCCTAGAAAGTTTACAAAGATGGTAGGTCAAATTTTTGTAGTAATCTTTCCCCACCTTTGGCACACCTGTGTTTTTCCAAGTATAGAGTAGTTACTAATTACTTCTCAGTCAGCACGTAATGGAAAGCATGACATTCTACAGAATGGAGAGGCAGTCAAGGTCCCTGTGGACTAGATTATGAGAGTGTGCTGGAGAGCTGATAGAACCCTGAGGTAGTGTAGTAGGGTGCCAGCTGGAGCCAAACTGCTCAGGCATTCTTTGCTAGCACATATAAAGAAAAAAATAATAATTTGCCCAATCAATAGCTGTGTACCAGATGCCAGGGAGTGTGTTTATTTATTCTAGCAAGGAAATCACATCTGGTACAGCATCTGCACTCTGCAAGATCCATCGTTTTCTCTAATGCCAGATAGGCAAGTCGAATGTGGATGTTTTAGGAATGATCACCTTCGTCCTTTAAGTCCTTGATGATGACCCTAATCTCTGCAGTCTCTACAGGAACAAAGTGGTCTCCGGTTTTCATAGGTAGAGGTAGTGCTAGGAGTTTCACCTGGCCTTTCTTACATTATAGCCCTAACTCCACACGTCTGGGAACCAGTGAGGGAGTCTGCCAGCTGCTGAGTGTGTCGGTACCAACTCCACATTTCAGAACTGGGAAAATAATGATGGCATGAGTTCTGGGGTGAGTGGTAGCTGGAAGTGAGCACAGACTCCATTAATCATGTGACTTCTATAAGCCCCTACTCCGCATGGTGGAACACAGTACCATTTTGGGTCTCCAGGAACGAGAGTCATTTCAGAGCCATATCCAACAATCCCACAAAGTTCTGATTATTTCCCCTTCCTCAGTGTATACCCTGGTAATTTGTTGCAGGTTTTTTGGGGAAGGCTGGAAGATTTATAGTATAAATTTATAGCTGTGTAGCAAGGTCCTTCCTCGAAGGGGCCTGGCTTTCTTGAATACAAGAGGTTCTAGATCTGTGTCCGGGCTCAAGTTTGGGAATTGATTGAGGAGTTGCATTTTTCTGTATTATAGCTTTGCTGCTTATACAGATCAAGTAGCACTTGGTAGCTTTCTAACTATTTCTCTCTTAGAAACACCATGATCAAACACCAGTGATCTCTGCAGGTCAGACTATTCTGATTTCAGCTTTTGCTCGCTGCCCATTTTGATAATCGTGCTCACCTCATCTTTTGTTAAGTACTGTCACTGAGTCCCTGCCACTCTGAGATACTATCATCCCCATTCAATTTAGGAACCCATTTCTTGGATGACAACATTGCCCATTGTCATTTCTGGTCTTCAGAGAGTAACTACTATAGAGCTCTTCAAGGATGCTGCTGGTCCTTTCAACCAGTGTGTCTCTCAATGACTTGGTGAAGGCAGTGCGCTCTGGGTCCTACCAAGTGATGTAGTTATAAGTGGGTGAGCAGGTTGTACGTGATAAATCCAGTTCAGCATTCCTATCTGCTGAAGTCTTTGGATAGTTCCCTCTCCACCAAGGAGTTATGGCATCTCAGTTTCATGTAGTGTAGGTTACCTTGGGGACCAGGCTTCCGCCAACCAACTGAACATACTATTAGAGGCATTTTCAGCCATTTGAGCTAGCACAGAGAATCCAGAATCTTGGTTTAGTGTGCCCATATCAATAAACTTGATCTGATCTAACAATATATTCCTTCTAAGCTGACTCAATACCCTCAGCATCCGTTTCCATACATACTCCCTGGTTTCTGTCTATGTAAATTGGAATTATCTTGCATATCTTTTGATATAAATGGTACTTCTTTCTAGGTCACAATTTATACCTCACACTGGATTCTGCTGGGACTTGATTCTGGTCGTAGGTCTACAAGCAAGAGAGGTAGATGGAGCAGGGTCCTTAGGAAGGGCAAAAGGCCCTTGCAAGATGCTATCTTAGGTGAGGCCCTTACTGATTTTTCAGGCAAAGAGAGAGCTAACCTCATTAGGCAAGGGAGGAAAGGCTATTACTATTGGTAAAGAAGACTGCAGCACAAGGTCCTAAGCCTCAGCTTCATCAAAATACCCATATATCTTCATCCCAATTTTCAGGCCCCTACTCCTTCCCAATCAGGCCCTAATTTTAACAGAAGAGACTCTGTAAGGTTGGGAATTCAATTTGCATTGTAACATTGCCACCCATAGGATTAGACTTTGATTTAGTTTTCAGAAATTCCATTTCTGGGGCAATAGGAGATAAAAGTTTTCTTTCACTGTTGTTGAAGAAGCTTTCTGGATCTTCATCTAATCCTTGTGCTTGGAATTTAAAGTTCTCAATTTAAGTTATTCTCTCCTCCAGAAATTCAAATTCCAGGCCCCACCCCAGACCACAGACTTAGAGACTCAGGGGGTGGGGCTCAGGAGTCTGTACTTTAACAGATGCTCCAGGTGATTCTTATATACCCTCAACTTTGAGAACCACTGATGTAGAACAACACCTTCAAAAGTCTCAGAGAAAATTATTTTCAGCTGAGAATTCTAAACTGAGACAATTAGTATGAACAAATAAAGACTTATTCAAACATACAGGACTCAAAATTTACCTCCCTTGTGTTCTTCCTTCAAAAGCAATTGGTTCCTGGAAAAGAAGGAATTGAACAGAAAGGAAGCAGTGAAGTGGAAGACAAAGGACCTAGGAAATATGGAAGCCAAGAGCCCAAGGCAGAAAGGAGGATTTCCAAGACGGTAGTAAAGAGATGTTTCTGGCTGGCATCTTTGTAACAGAGAGAAGTGTATCACTTCAGGGAGGGACATGAGGCCAAAATAATGACTCCAAGATAAAAATGTAGTTGATAAATCCGACCTTCCAAAGTATAATACTTCTAGGTATAAAAATCTCTCAGGTGGGGCTTCCCTGGTGGCGCAGGGGTTGAGAGTCCGCCTGCTGATGCAGGGGACACGGGTTCATGCCCCGGTCCGGGAAGATCCCACATGTCGCGGAGCGGCTGGGCCTGTGAGCCATGGCTGCTGGGCCTGTGCGTCCGGAACCTGTGCTCTGCAGCGGGAGAGGCCACAGCAGTGAGAGGCCCGTGTACCGCAAAAAAAAAAAATCTCTCAGGTGGAGCAGGTAAAAAAATATTGATAGTTATTTTTAAAAATTGAAAATAAAAAGTAAATTATTTATTCTAGGAAATCCAAAATTTATACAAGAAAGAAAACATTATTTTAGCTTATCAGTAAATATACTATTAACCTAAATACATTAATAGAAACACTAACTTCTGTAATCCAAAATTTTCAAATGAAGATTTTGGTAGTATGAAGGGATGAGAAGTAAGTTAGGAGGTGCTGTGGTTGCTAAACACTTATCCTAATAGGAAGTCAGGACATAATATACAATATTGATAAATCAAAAAGCAATTTCTTCATATTATTTAGATATATAAAGAATAAGTACTTTTGATAAAAACCTTTAAAATAATAAAAAATGACTGCCTCTAAGAACAAGTGGAATGGTGAAGGGTAGTACAGGATTTGACTGTCATTGAAAAACTCTTGATAATTTTTTAAGCAAAATTATGTACATATAATGTATAAATAAATATTAAAATGAGTAAAGAATTCTCTGATCTGACAAAGCATAATGCAAATAAATATAATTTACCGTATATGCATTGGCTGTGTGCAAAGCATAGTAGTCATAGAGGACAGTGAGATTTATAAAATCAGTCTCTGCCTTTTAGGAGCATATACTTTTTTCAGAGAATTGAAACAAATATCTAAAGCACTGGAATTGCAGATAAGACTAAAGGACGAAGACCAGGGGAATTCTACAACCTCCACTGCCCATTCCAGCCTGTGAAGCCCCAGTAATTGTGAAATTCTGGCGTACCCCAAACATAAAACACTTACTTGTGTCATCAATCTGATTGCCCCAGTGTTGTTTCTGTAGATGCTATAAGACAAGAGAAAGAATCATAAATTCAATCACTTCTGCCATACGTGAGTTACGTGTGTACATACATGTGAGGTGTGTGTATATATGTATGTGTGTATGAATATATACACATATATATAAACCTTCACATACAATTTTAATTTTTTCTTAGAATATGTAACGAGAGTTTCTGACAAATGGCAAATAAAGACTAGCCTAGATTAAACATTAGGACTGTTAAGCAAGTATTACTGACCTGAGCTAATTTTCTACTGTTCTTATGTTGCTACTGTCCCATTTCCTGTGGAAGTACAAATTTTAAGTATAAAGCTTTTATTTAGTCTTCTGTGAAATTCAAAGAAACTGCAGGTCACAATGGTATTTGATGAGAATACCTAAGAGGAAAAAATCTTTCAACATAGTTACAATGAGTATTCAAAAGCTCTGCTTTGGTTATTACACTTTGCAGTGAGAAAAGAAAGGCCAGAGAATATTTCTATTCTGGTAGCCAGGAGTACAGTGAATGAAGAGCATGTACAGATACCAGGGCAAAGGCATTATTAACTTCATGTATGTTACGTTTCCTGTTATTAGGAATTCCAGTTCTTTTCCTTAATGTTTAACTACAACATTGCTTTTGTTTAATCCTTTTATAGATTCTTTATATATTTGGAAAATTTACCATTTCTATTTAATGAGCACTGAAAAACTGATTGGAAGCTCTGTGTGTGTGGGTTGGCCTTGATAGTGGGTGGGCTTCAGTATCCAGGATAACTGGGCACCAAACTGTCATGTTTCTTGGGACACCATCAAGTGTTAGTATCTAGAATTTTTTCCTCTAGGGCTTTTTAAGTTACTGGAAAAGACGAGTCCTTCAGTCCTGCATGGTAGCATATGCCTGGCTGCTGGCTGTCTGGGAACAGGGTGGAGATGGGGGCTAGGTTCTCATACTGAATGTGCAGACATTCATCCAGTCCTGCTGTGTTCAGCCCTGCACCAATATGCTAAAGTTTAGTGCTTATCAGTTTCAGTTGTGCCAGCGACTTGGGCTACCGGCACAGGAGTACGTGCTTTCATGTGGTTGCTGGAGGAGAAGACCCCCGAGCCTGGAGTGGGGTTCCGATGGCTCTGTGTATAGATTTTTCAATTTCCCAGTTTTCAGCCACACCTACACTTACTGTGGTAACTGGTACCTCCTAATCCAGAGCTTCTCTGGGGATCTACAGGGTGTTTCAGCTTCTTCTAAGCATATTTCTGTGTAAGTATTGAAGATAAAAAGTTCTCTGTTCTACTTTGTTCAGTTACCACACCACCATCTGCCTTTTGCTTTGAAACATTTAAAAAAATCTCTTATCTATTGATGTATCTTTCATTCATACTTTTTGTCCTTTTGAGTTGTGCATTTTATTTTTAAAAATCCCTTTACTGTCATTTCAGTGTAATTTTGAGGTGGTGGTTCGGTCCTGTTTAACCAGAATTCCAGGAACCGTTTGTTCATCACTGTCTCTCCAGTGCCTGGCTCATAGTAGGCTCTGAAATAAATATTTGATGGGTGAATAATTGAGTGACTTGAGTTAGAAGTTTTTACAATGGCAGTAAAATGTTGTGACTATATATACACATGTAACAAGCTTAAAAAGCATCTTTTAAATTATGGTTTTGTTTTGGCTCCGTTCCATTTTTTGTTTTAGTTCCTCAACATGGTCGAGAAAACTAAGTGTTTTAAAGTGTGTGCTACCTTCAGGATGGATATGTTGGTTTACTTGGTCAAGCACAGTTATCACTGTTACCTTAGGCTTAATATACACATTTGCCTAAGGTACACATTTATAATTTTTCTCTAGAGATAGAATCGTATTGAGGCTGATTTATGTAGTAAGCACCGTCTTTATTCTTATTTGTATGTATATTTAGGTAGTTATAAAGAGACTTGTGGTGATTATGGTGTAAAGCTACCACTGCCCCTTTTTCCACTGGCCCTTTGTGGTTAATAAAGTTTGGGAGTCACTGGATTAGTGGGGCATCTTATCCAGGTATGTTTTTCATTTCAAAGTGAACATGTGAGGATGGATAACATATAGTAGAGACAAATAAATTAAGCTATAACAGTGAAAGTGTATAGTACAGTTAATATTTTGAACAAACAGATGAATATTCTCCTCCTTCATAAGGTTAGCCCTGGACCACAAATTGGGGATTGTAGATATGAGTATAGTAGAGAGCCCGTGATTTGGCTACAGTCCTGGATCTTGGGTCTTGTAAATGGGATGCTTCTACTCTCAATACTATAGGAAATGAATACATGAACTTTTAGCATTTACCCCTAAGATCAATGAGTAATTGTAAATTCAAATAATGAGAAAATTACAGCATTGTCTTAAACTACTGTGCACCCCCCCCAATCTTAGGGATTTATTAAAGGAATCTACCCAGAAATCCAAAGACAGTTCTTTCTAATTAAAGAGATTAAAGCTACCTCTCCAGTAAAGAAGTAAGAACCTACATAACAGAAGTGGGTTAGGAAGATAGTAGATTAAGGAAGTCCTTTACAGAGAACTCCAGGGTCACAGAAATTAAGAAGTTGGGGGTTAGGATAAGAGAAAGGTGATAAACTTTTTGGAGCAAGAAAACGAAATGTTTTCTAGAATGCATTATTCACGCCTGAATATTTTCCTAGTCATCTTCTTTAGAATCCCCATCTTTATTTCTTGGTTGACATCTATCAAGTTGCTGACATACAAGGCTTAGGGAGAAGAAATTGAGAAGGTAGAAGTATTTGTATCAGAAAATAAAGGGTGGAAATGGGTGCATGGGAAAGAAGAGAGAATAGGAGAAGCAAAGAGAGCTTTAGGAAAGAAAGGAAGTCTTAAAAATATGACCAAGACGTTTTAGAGATAATTTTTCTTCTCTTCTTGAATAACTTCTCCAGTAGTTATGTGGTGGGATTTCTGGGAAGAAACACTTACAAATAAAATAGAAAGCCAGGAAACTGTTTCAGACCCTTCACTGGAAATAACCTAGTGCCTACTTGTGAAAGTGTTAAAGCAAAAGTGTCTGATTATCATGTGTTAAATAGGATACTGATTTCAAGGTTCTTTGCCGACTAGTTTTGTGCTAATGTAAAAATGGAATATGAACCTGTACCAAAGATCTATCAAGAATACTCTCAGGAGAACCATTATTAATAAAATCTGTATTAATAGTGACTGTGGAAAGGCTATGCTGCTCCTGGAAATTTAAAAGAAAAATTAACTGTAAAGTTATAATTTTTGCCTTTAAGGCAGTAATACATTTTCATTCTTTTCACTTTCACTTTATACATGAATGTCATGAAATTTCCATTGTAGTTGACTAAAAATGAAACAACAGAACTACAGTACTTTAGTGATGACTAGGCTAGAGACTTAAATGTTTTTAAAGGGTTAAAAAAAGCAGAAAACTGGTCCTTCATGATGAAAAGTAAGAAGTCAAATGTTATTTACAAAACTCATTCCCATTCATTTTTTTGTGTTTTGGGCTTGTTTTCAGGCAAGAGGACTCCTATGGAAGATGGAAGTCTTTGTGCGTTTTCCAGAGTGTGTTTCCAAGCCCATCAGTTAAACATGATACTGCTGCTCTGTGTTGAAATACTTGAAGAACACCTACATCTCTGCCGGCGCCTTCCATCCTGCTGAAACCATGGTATTCTCTGCAGTGTTGACTGCGTCCCATACCGGGGCATCCAACACAACATTCGTAGTTTATGAAAACACCAACATGAATATTACGGTCCCTCCACCATTCCAGCATCCCGACATGGGTTCGCTGCTTAGATACAATTTTGAAACCATGGCTCCCACCGGGATGAGTTCCTTGACACTGAATAGTACAGCTGTGCCCCCAACACCAGCGGTTTTAAAGAGCCTAAACTTGCCTCTCCAGATCATCCTTTCTGCTATAATGATATTTATTCTGTTTGTGTCTTTTCTTGGGAACTTGGTTGTGTGCCTCATGGTTTACCAAAAAGCTGCCATGCGCTCCGCCATTAACATCCTCCTGGCCAGCCTGGCTTTTGCAGACATGTTGCTTGCAGTTCTGAACATGCCCTTTGCCTTGGTCACCATTCTTACCACCAGATGGATTTTTGGGAAATTCTTCTGTAGGGTATCTGCCATGTTTTTCTGGTTGTTTGTGATAGAGGGAGTAGCCATCCTGCTCATCATTAGCATCGATAGGTTTCTTATTATAGTCCAGAGGCAGGATAAGCTGAATCCATATAGGGCTAAGGTTCTCATTGCAGTTTCTTGGGCAACTTCTTTTTGTGTAGCTTTTCCTTTGGCAGTAGGAAACCCTGACCTGCAGATACCTTCCCGAGCCCCGCAGTGTGTGTTTGGGTACACAACCAATCCAGGTTACCAGGCTTATGTGATTTTGATTTCTCTCATTTCTTTCTTCCTACCCTTTCTGGTGATACTGTATTCGTTCATGGGCATACTCAATACCCTTCGGCACAATGCCTTGAAGATCCATAGCTACCCCGAAGGTATATGCCTCAGCCAGGCCAGCAAACTGGGTCTCATGAGTCTACAGAGACCCTTCCAGATGAGCATTGACATGGGCTTTAAAACACGTGCCTTCACGACCATTTTGATTCTCTTTGCTGTCTTCATTTTCTGCTGGGCCCCATTCACCACTTACAGCCTTGTGGCGACGTTCAGCAAGCACTTTTACTATCAACACAACTTTTTTGAGATTAGCACCTGGCTACTCTGGCTCTGCTACCTCAAGTCTGCATTGAACCCACTGATTTACTACTGGAGGATTAAGAAATTCCATGACGCCTGCCTGGACATGATGCCTAAGTCCCTCAAGTTTTTGCCGCGGCTCCCTGGCCACACAAGGCGACGGATACGCCCCAGTGCTGTCTACGTGTGTGGGGAACATCGGACGGTGGTGTGAATATTGGAACTGCCTGACGTTTTGGGTGATGGTTGTTCTTTATCTGACTTCGAATTTTTTTCTCGTGGCTTCTCCACTTAAACTATATTGTTTTTCATAGGGTGTGTGTGTGTGTGTGTGTGTGTGTGTGCAGTGTGAAGAAAGAATGGTGATTAGTTACAAGTCTGTTACCAAGGATACACAATAGGGAAGTGATCACACTTGTTACCTCCAGGGTTCAAGAGAAATCCTTGACTTAGGGTGGGGGGATGGTTTTCTGTTCCTTTGATTGATTTTGTTTTTCTAGTAGGAATCAGGATTGTGCTTTATTGAGCCTGCAGTTACAGTGAATTGTAGCTATTCTGTATGCTGCTAAGATGCTTTGTTGAGTTTATCAATTATTTTTTTCTGGAAGAGAAGACACTGCTGCTTTTTGCCATCACATTGGAGCCAAAAACCACATACATCTCAGTAGATAAATATTTAGTTTTATTTAAAAAAATAACCCAAGGGGGTTAGTGACATTCTAAAGGTCATGAATATTTACTTTGGTGCACTTTAAGAAACAATGTACAGACTAATTCAGTCATGTTTTTCAGAATTGTTTTTATACATGACATGTTGTGCTTCAGAAAACATTGCATTATTTCTAGGAAGATAGTTTTTTAAAAATGTTTTGTCTGTATGTACAGTTTTCAAGGAGGGAACATAAAAATGAAGAACTTTTTCTAAGCACAATAGTGATTCTTTGGAGCGGTAGGGCAGAGTTGAGATAGAGCACCCTTGCGAATTTCAGTGGGATGCAGTGAGGCTGTGGCTGGTGCGGGCTGTGACGATTCCTTTTACCCAAGGATTCTCTGAGTCCAGTGGGGAGAAGGGCACCATTTACTAGACGTCTGCCATGTGCCAGGCCCTGTGCATCATTTTATCCTCACAGCATCCTGTGAGGGAAGTATTATTTCTTCCTTTTTGCAGATGAAGAAGGCAAGTCTCAGAGAGACTAAAACCCTGCCCAAGGTTCGTGGTAGAGCTGGGATCCAAAACTCTGTCCGAGTCCTGAGACTGCATTTCTACTGTACCACACGGACACCTCGTTCAGGTTCAGGTTTGGACGTTTCAGAGTCAAGAGGGAACTATGTGTATCCTTTCATTTTCTTTTAGACTAAAACCTTCTTTTTAAAAATAGCTTCATTTTTTGTATTACCAAAAGAAATGTGAAACCATTACAGAAAGTCTGGAAAATAGAAAAGAAAAAATAAAATCATTTATAACTACCTTTTTAGAGCGGAACTAAAAATCTTAGGTAAGTAAGGGTATAAGGAAATAAGGGCAATTTTTTGGTTTGCAAAACAAGTGACAATGACTGAGAAGTTAAATACAGCTGTATATAGGTCTTTGCCCTGTGGGTTTAGATGTTACCAGTTGTCCAGATGTGTTTCTCAATGTTCTGGGCAGAACAGCATTGTTGCCCCAGTGCTTGCCCAGAGCAGAGATGGCTATTGAAGAATGTGAATGTGCTCAGAGGTGTGTCTCCTGTAAAGAGGTGAAGATAAGCCCTGGTCTGAGCCTAGAGCAAGTTTTCATTAAGGCAGGTCTGGGGTTTCAGATTATTTATCTCTTGATGATGTTCTGCCTCTCCCCCACCCCAGGTGCAACCAGGGCCTTTGGTGCCCTTCTTTCTCTAATCATGAGAACATGTTATAAAACATCCCCCGGGGATGGAGCTGCAGACTATGGCCATAAGTGCTGAAAGTGTAGCCTCTTGGCTACATCATGGGCTTTATAAATAGGCAAGTTAACCTTGAACATTTTTTGGATTTATAGCATGTTTTCAGAATTATAGTGCTTTGTGACCAGTGGGAAATTAGCCACTTTTCTTCAGTTGTACAACCAGAGAGTTGGACTAGATGAATCTTCAAGGTCTTGTCCAACTCTAATGTGAGAGTAGAGATTTTTTTTTTTTTTCTGTGGTACGCGGGCCTCTCACTGTTGTGGCCTCTCCCGTTGCGGAGCACAGGCTCCGGACGCGCAGGCTCAGCGGCCATGGCTCACGGGCCCAGGCGCTCCGCGGCATGTGGGATCCTCCCGCATTAGGGCACGAACCCGCGTCCCCCGCATTGGCAGGCGGACTCTCAACCACTGCGCCACCAGGGGAGCCTGAGAGTAGAGATTTTTAAAGAGCCCAGCTGATATCAACTTCACTCTTTTGTCTCCAGTATTATTTTTTTACATTTTACTTCATCAGATGTTTCTTAAAATTGAATATCTGAAGAGCATATGGCACCATATCAGGAATCAGGACTTTGGAAGGTGGACGTCATCATGAAAGACCTGGGAAACTCTGCTCTTGAGGCGGTTGTCATGGTATTGGAACTCATTTTCCAGTTAACTTCTCTTTTGGGATTCAAGCATGTTATTCAATATGTTGTTTTGAGATCATCTTCTGATGATACTCGCCTACCTCTTTGGTTTCTAATTTATATTATTCACAGGCAAAATTGCTTTTATCCATAGGAATCTTACAGAACATAAACACTGTAGTAGATATTAGTAGCACATTGAAGTGTATCATGCTTTCCACTTCCAATATAAACTAGATTTCAGGCAGATATTAATAAGTATATTTGAAATTAGACTTTCTCTGAGGAAAGTCAGCATGATCTGTATTCATCTTACATATTGGCTGTAGGTCTTGAGACTCCTTTTGTGGTTGGAGCTGAAACTGAGCTTTTGTTTTCTTTGTCCTATTTTTATGAGCAATCCTTAGGTACTTTAGTGCTGCCTGGTAGGCAGTGCATCGTTTGGTGAGAGCTCTGGGGTGCCTGCTAAGAGGCTCAGTGTTTGTGAAAGACAACCGTGAGGGGCCTTTGTGAGAATTCAGCAACCACACTGAATAGCAGTTCTCTTTACACTGGATCGTCTTGATCAGATGACAGTTTACAAACCATTTTGAACGTTTTTATCATGTATACATTTTGAAAGCTTTAAAAAAAAAGTACTGTGGTGTACCTTTGAAAAATTTAGGTGCAGTATCGTATGTTGCCTATTCTCCTACATTTGTCTGAGGGAAAAAAAATACCACTACTAGTTGTCACCACTGGCTGACAAAATCAGAAATGTTTTTGGTTTTGTTTTTCCTTCTGGTGAATAAGTAAGAAGCAGGAAAGAGATAATGAAATATTTGTGGTCAAAGAAAGAGTCAAAAGAAATCCCCAATAGTCTGCAAGAGTGACATTCCAACTTTCATATGAATTTGTGTCTAAGTATTCCCGGGGGGCTTGTTAATAGTACAGATCCCCAGGGCCCCCAGAGGGTCTGAGACTGGGCCCACAAATGCACACTTTTATTTTGTTGAGTATTTGGCCTGATGCTGATTCAAGTGGTCTCTGGGGCATACTTCAAAGAAACACTCCTGTGGAAAATATATCCACTTAAATATTGTCTGTTTTATCCAAAAAATGTTTGTTTTGTGTTGGAAGCCATTATCTCCTAGTGCATGGATAATGCGCATTGAGAGGAAAGCCTGTAATTGTGCCTAATTTGCTGCCACTCGTATTAGTGCTGGATCACGCCAGTGTCAGCTTTACCGTCTTTCAACTGGCAAAATTCTGATAAACCATGTAGTTTCACAGAAGAGCAAAAAAGGTGACTTAATATTTGAAAGTCATGATTTTCAGGAGTCTGATTCCTCTAATATTTTCTTTTCTCATAGAGAGGTATCTTTATTGTACGTATCCTCCCAAAGCGTATGAGGGGAATGCAAAGATTCATCCAATTCCTATTGCTGTGCTTATGCCAGCTGTGTTCAATGGAAGCATGAAGAACATAAAATAACCATTTTAATCTATGTATTTCAGTTGCTGACAAGGATATTTAACTTAATCTTGATCTTTGCTTTTGTTTACATGACAATATTTATGTATATATCACAGGAAAAATGTTCACTTGCTTGACATTTTACTCTTCCATGATTTTTAGTTTATGTTTAAAGGACTGTTTAATTCAAATTTATTTTCACAACCATAGTCTTCATTGAAAACTCGATTTTTATAATAATAAATGAAAACGTCAAAGCACATGTTTGTTATTACAAGTAAATGGTAATACAGTTCTTAGATATATATTGGTACTAGTCCTTTGTAATTTAAATTAATTTATTTTACAATAGTACCTAACCTATATGAAAAAACCTCTTTGAATTTTGGGTTGCAATATTCAAAATCAAAATGTATGATTATTTGTGCATATTCTTATTACAACCAGGAAAAGAGCTCCCAATAAGAAAATGAATAAATGTTTAACATTTCTAAAAGTGAAGTTTTTTTAAAAGGACTGCTTCATTTATCTTAGAAAAAATTGTCATGAATGATACTTTTTGTTAAATTAAAATCTGAGTTTAGTTTCAAATCCTGCTTCCTTTGGGTTTTTATTTTCAAATTAGCTTTTAAAGCCTGTATGTGTATTCTAGTTTTAGAAATTCTCAGAGTAATTAAGGATGAAATGAAACTTGGCAAAAGACTATCAGTATTAAGAGACAGTTTTAAGACATTCTGTCTAGGAGAGTTATAAAAATTTTCCTGCTAAGTCATTTGAAATTAGATTGTCACTGGCAAAGCAGTGACAATGTTTGCCTCTATCTTGATGAAATGATTTCTTATTGCACTTCCTTTTCTAAAATCTAAGGCCTTTCTAAAACCTACTTTTAAATCTTAAGGAAATATTTATTTTTATATGAGTTTCAACTTTTTTGCCAATTAGACATGAGGGTTTTATTTTCTCTTTTTCACTTATATGCAATAGCTAAATATATTTATTTTTAAATTATAAAAGGTTGATTTACAAAGGAAGGTTGTTATTGAATCTATTATACATCTGATCGTTCTTTCTGAAATGGAAAGGTAAGAAAGAAATAGCAAAATAGAGGAACCTGTTGAATTAAAAGCATTTTCACATCTATCATGAAAATAATTAACCCCACTCAGCTCATTCATAATAAAGAGAACCTTTAGGAGAAGTTTCTACCTTCTATGTCAAAGTGCAGTCAATTAGATTTAATGCAAAAAGAAACAAAAATTTCATGGCTATCTCAGCAGTTAACCCAGGGAAGCAGAACTAGTAGAAGATATTTATTAAGAGATTTATTGCAAGAATTGGCTTACATGATTGTGGGGCTGGCTGGGCAGACCTAAAGGCCAGAGGGCAGACTGGCATGCAGGACAGGCTGGGAATCACAGGCACAAACTGAAGCTTGCTGTCCACAGGTGGAATTTCTTTTTCCTCAGAAAAGCCTCAGTTCTGGTTTTGACCTTTCAACTGGTTGAATCAGACCCACTCAGATTATCTAGGATAATCTCTTAGTTAATGTGGACTGTCTGTAGACTTTAATCACATCTATGAAATACCTTCACAGCAACACCTAGATTAGTGTTTGATGGAATAACTAGGGACTGTAGCCTGGCCAAAGGGACACATCCAAAGACCGTCACAGTGATGACATCCAAATGTAAAATATAATAAAATCGGGACTTCCCTGGCAGTCCAGTGGTTAAGACTCTGAGCTTCCACTGCTGGAGGGCGCAGGTTTGATCCCCGGTTGGGGAACTAAGATCCTACATGTTGCGTGATGTGGCAAGAAAATTTTTAAAAATGATAATAAATAAAGTATAAATTAAAAAATAAAATATAATAAAATCCTTCTATGATGCTGTAGTGGTAGTATAAAAAACTAAGTCGCATAAATCTCAGTGTTGAGATTAATATAATGACCAAGATAAGTTTGTTGAAGAGGATGGGAAGCATATTCTGACTGCATTATATTCAAATTCACATAATCACAGGGCACAGTATTTATCTCTGGATTTCACTGTAGCTGTTGTGAAAGTTCTCAAAAGGAAGTAATAATCAACTGATTAGATGATTATGTAAATCAACTTTCTTCCTACGTAAATTTTATTTGTGATACTTGCCAAGGATGATGCCTTTCTTCTAAGAAATTTGAAAGCATAATTAAAACAGTATTAACTCTCAGCATAAAAATATGCTAATAGTAAATAATAATAATGATGATGATGATGGGTGCCATTTTTTGTCCACTTATTGTAGTCAAAATACCCTTTATTTTAATCCACAGTATTTTCTCCTTTTTCCAACTGAGGAAACTAAACCAAGAGATTAAGTAACTTTTTCAGGTAATAGCTTAGATTCAAATCTAGGTCTAATGCCACAGTTCAGAGTTTTCTGGACCATCTTCCCCTGTTATTCCCCGATAACAGAACTGAGTTTCTTTTTAACATCTTTATTGGAGTATAATTGCTTTACAATGGTGTGTTAGTTTCTGCTTTATAACAAAGTGAATCAGTTATACATATACATATGTTCCCATATCTCTTCCCTCTTCAGAACTGAGTTTCTAGTGAGACCAACTTACTAAGCATCATACTAGATGATGATTCCTCTCTATGCATTAGGTAAATAATCATAACAGAAAAACCTATACATAAAGTTGTGGATATTAACACAAAACCTAGGTTAGTTTGTTCTCGATTTTAAGTCAATAAGTAGATTTGGCTAAATCAGAATTGAGACTGTCAAGCTGTCTGGGCCCCAGGGAGCCTTGGGTACACCAAAGCCCACTTGGGTTCTAATGTCACAGAACCTTCAAAAACTTGCTGACTGTGGCAGAAATTTTGGGAATGCTTAGATACCCAGACAGTTTCCTAGATTGCATAGATCTCACAACCCCTTTTGGAAAGTTTCACCCTGATGCACATTTGGGGTTTGATTATGTGCCGATTTGTCTGAAGTACTATGGGTTTTATCTATAGTAGCCAAGACTTTGGAAGAGAAGGTGGAGGTGATAATCAGGAGCCCTTGGGTCCTCCTGCCAGCTTTGACACTCCTGCTGTGCTGCCAACCAGGACTCCTTCAGCCTGACATAAAATGGCAGGGTTTTAACATGCCTATAAACTCATGATTGGTATAGTAATTAGAATCCCTTAGTTGATTGCATTATTTGTACAAAAAAAAAAACCAAAAAAACTTTGTTACCGTAGTTTGTCATGTATTTTTGCAAATGATGAAAAAAAATTAATTGTGTAATTTATCTTATTGACCATCTGTTCAGGTACACTTACATTTGAAATTTTGTAATAGTAAATACTGTGAAACTACAGGATCCGTGGTTGGTTGGATTCTTGCCAGAGGAGCCGGAGGGCCGACTATAAGTTCTACAAGGATTTCCCACCTCCTGGAGGGTGGAGATCCCAAACCTCTTGTTCAAGGGTCAGCTGTATTCCCTAATAAGCAGATGAAGAAACAGGTTTAAATAATTAAATGACTTTCCCAAATTTTTGCAGCAGTTAGGAGGCAGAACCAGGATTCAAACCCAGCTGGACATCTCTCAGCTTGAGAGCTCTTAACCACTTCGAGTCAGTGGGATTTTACTGTCACAGAGAGAAGGGCTGGAAAGTGAGCTTGCGAGCATTGGAAAAAACCAGTAACCAAGTAAACAAAGGTCAGATAAATGATCCTGGAAAGGCTCTTAATCAAATAGATACATTTTTATTAGTAGAAAGAAGAAAAATAGAATGTTTACTTTTGTGTGTGTGTGTGTGTGGTACACGGGCCTCTCACTGCTATGGCGTCTCCCGTTGCGGAGCACAGGCTCCGGACGCGCAGGCTCAGCGGCCATGGCTCACGGGCCCAGCCGCTCCACGGCACGTGGGATCCTCCCACGAACCCTCGTCCCCTGCATCGGCAGGCGGACTCTCAACCACTGCGCCACCAGGGAAGCCCCGAATGTTTACATTTCTAAGAAAACAGTTTTTTTTTTAGTTCATCACCCAAGATTTACCACTGAAAACAGCTGAGCTTGTGGAGAAAGGCGCACAGCCAGGTCAATGTGAGGAGGCCAGGAGCAACTGCTTCCCAGTGCGCAGGCAAGCAGCTTATTCTCAGTTCGGACATAATCTCTGAGGGGGCCTAAGCTGGGTCTACACACCCCAAACTTCTCTGGTAACTATTGCTATCGCTATCACTTTTGCTCTTCTGGACTTAACACTGGAAGAACTTTTTCTTCAGGGGTGCTGGGGACTCCTTGGGAAACTGTTAGTACCTAGAGAATTTCACTGTGCTCCCACCCCCTCTTCCAGGATTTATCTAACGAGCAAAGTAACTGCAAATGGCACGGAAGACATTTCCCTCTGACAGGAAGAAAGATGGAGTCTTCTTGTATGACTTACCCAAAGGTATTTGTAGTCTTAAATGCCGTGATTAACTTGGATTGCAAGACATCACAGTATTTTATGTTCATCTGTATGAAGGCTACTATTGCCAAGTAACAGGTTCTGTTAGATCTCTCTCCAGGGCAAAAGGCTTCTCGTGAAAACATTTTCAGTAAAACAAGATGCACATTGAAGGAAAAATAGAGAAATAGAGAAATGTAATCTGACAGAGATGCGATGACAACCAAAAAAAAAAAAAAATCAGCTCAGTCTTGATTTCTAGCCCTACCTTTCCCCCTGGAGTTCTCATCTTTCTTTTCCACTAGGCACTAAACTCCCTGAGGGCAGGGCCCTGTGCTTGTTTATTATTTCTCCAGCACCTAGCATGGTGGCTCACAGAGAAGGGCGATTCTCAAAAGTCTGGAAATGGACCTTTTGATAATAGAATGTTGATGGTTAAAATCGTAATGGACTTACATAAACCAAGTAGCAAGTGCTAAGATCAGCACACAGGGCTTCAGTCTCCAAGTCCAGTAACCTGCCCACTATATAAACCTGCTTCCTTGACTTAGAGGAGAAAGTAATCAGAAGGTTTTCTGACACTGAGTTTAGGCCAGTTTAGGAGACAAGTGTGTGGAGTCGACAGAACTGCTAAATTTTTTTTTTCAACATCTTTATTGGAGTGTAATTGCTTTACAATGTTGTGTTAGTTTTGGCTGTATAACAAAGTAAGTCAGCTATATGTATACATATATCTCCATATCCCCTCCCTGTCGCGTCTCCCTCCCACCCTCCCCATCCCACCCCTCTAGGTGGTTACAAAGCACTGAGCTGATCTCCCTGTGCTATGCGGCTGCTTCCCTCTAGCTATCTCTTTTACATTTGGTAGTGTATATATGTCCATGCCACTCTCTCACTTCATCCCAGCTTACCCTTCCCCCTCCCCGTGTCCTCAAGTCCATTCTCTACGTCTGCGTCTTTATTCCTGTCCTGCCCCTAGGTTCATCAGAACCCTTTTTTTAAGATTCTGTATATATGTGTTAGCATACGATATTTTTCTCTTTTTGACTTACTTCACTCTGTAGGACAGACTCTAGGTCCATCCACCTCACTACAAATAACTCAGTTTCGTTTCTTTTTATGGCTGAGTAATATTCCATTGTATCTATGTGCCACATCTTCTTTATCCATTCATCTGTCAGTGGACACTTAGGTTGCTTCCATGTCCTGGCTATTGTAAATAGTGCTGCAATGAACATTGGGGTGCATGTCTCTTTTTGAACTATGGTTTTCTCAGGATATATGCCAGTAGTGGGATGAGATGCTAAATTTTTATTTGTTAAACCTGGCAACCCTGAGAGTAGTGCACATATGTATACAGTTTTTTGATCCTATAATGTGCAAGTCGTGGCATGGAGGAGGTCCTCTGTTCCTCTTGTTTATGAGGCTGGTCTGTGACTACATCTTGTGGTCTTGACTAAATATGCTGGGGTAGAGGAGGACGTGACTCCTGGTGCAGCTGAGGAGCAGATACAGATGGACGGATAACAGAAGTAAAAGGTGTGTTTTGTAACTGTTTTGTGTAATCTCAGTTTGTTGGTAAATGACTGGTGATGGTGATATGGACAAGATGTATTCAATAACCACCTCCATCAGGGAAATTTTGGTCGGGAAAAGTTTTCAATTGCTAGAATTAGACATCCATGTGTTGAATGCCATTTCAACACTTGCAACAGAAATTTGGAGTTTAAAGCACTTTCACCATAGTTTTGGCAGGACTGGGAACACATATTTTTTTCAGCTGTTCTTCCTGATGGGTGCTATAAATAGCTTTGGGGAAGTATATAATTATCTCAAAGTAGAAGCTAAAGATAAAAAGCTGCTTGAGATTTTAAAGGAACATTTAATAGGTGTTATTATGTAACATTTATTATTATGCTCACTGTGCTCATTGTCTTTGCCAGGAAGAAACTTAGAATAAAAAGTCAATCCAAGATGTGACATGTATAAATAGACCAAAAGGTATATTAACATGGTGCCAGAACAAAGGGTTGATTCAGTAAAAAAGAAAATTTGGGAAACAAAAAAGGCAGGCAGATCAGTACAGTGTTGCGTAGAAATGAAGAAAACTTACATTTAGTAACATATCTTTAAAATACTGGCAGTTTAAAACAAAGATGCATAACCACATAAAAACAGGTAACATTATGGTATGTGTATGGGTGGTACTGTGTTTTTGGCAGCTAGCTCAGCCTTTTATATATAAAAGGAGTTTACTTCTTTGTTCAATGAATAAATACTAAAAGATTTAACTATAAAATAAAGATCCATTGTTGGCCAAAGCTAGGTCAGTGTTATAAAGAATGATTTCAGTCATTGGCTCCTGGCTAAGACTGTGATTGCTGTTTAAAGCCTATAGAAAGTCCACAACCAAGTAATCATATTAGAGACGTCCATCGTTTATTTGATGCCTGCTGAATGATGCAAGTACTATATCTACATAAATACATAATCTCTAATTCTTATAATAATTCTAGCAGGTAGATATTATCATTCTGTTTTACAAATCCTTCAAGGTTTTAAGTAGTTAGATGAATTTTAAGAGGCGACGGGACTTACAAAGTGGAGATACAAGAATTCAACCCCACGTCTGTGTGAACACCAAAACTTAGGGGTTTTTTTCATGTTGTAGTACTATCTAGCCAACCTTTTGCCTATGCATTCTTGTTTCCTTCACCTTATTTCTCCTTCACTTATGAAGACTTTTCCTTTAGAACCTGATTGTCCCACTCAACCTAGCTTGGACTTCATGATTTATCCTGTGGCCTCTCGTCCTGCTCTCAGCTTTTCCTCAACTCTTCTATGATCTCCTAGCCCTAAGCTTTGGTGATCTGTCTACATTCCTCACATCCTCATTTTGGTATATACTAGGTTCAGCATTGCTAAGGCTAAGAACTCCTGTGTGCTGATAATTTACATAGATGCCACCCCACAAGATGAATATCCTTATTATGGCCTGAAGTCATGTGCTTCTTATTTGCAGACAAGAAGCACAGAAAACCAAAGATCCTTATGAAGCATTATTGACCCTTATATCCTCAGAGAATTTCCTAAGAGAACTTCCTAATATAGGGCAGAAATCCAATCAGCCAGGCAGGCACACAGCTCCTGGAGGCCAGCACCAGGAGAACTCTTTTGAGACCTAAATAATCCAAACAGTAAACAAAAAATGATTCTTTGTGTTGCGGTTCTTCCTGGGAAGAGATTCAGACATGGTGACCACTAGAAAGGCAGGCAAGATTTTGGTAGCAAAGTTCCCAAAGTAGGGAACTTTGGTGAAGTTCCTACTCAGACTTTTAACCCAGATCTGAATACCTCCTTGGGGATGTTAGGTTGGCCAAGAGATCATGGAATGCCTAGAGGCATGTGGCTCTTGTCATGAGGTCCTGATTGTCTCAGAAACAGGGTTTCATGAATGTTTACCCTCTTCTGCAGCCTGGGTGCTCATCTGGGTGCTTTCAACTTAATCCCAGGCTGACACAAAGTAGTATTTATGCC
This sequence comes from Grampus griseus, assembly GCF_964374135.1. Taxonomy (NCBI): domain Eukaryota; kingdom Metazoa; phylum Chordata; class Mammalia; order Artiodactyla; family Delphinidae; genus Grampus; species Grampus griseus. The sequence goes on along the minus strand of NC_139007.1, from coordinate 28,495,840 downwards.
ATTAAAGGGTTAGGAATAACATGAGGGTGAAAACAGCAGTTCCTTTCTCTTCCAGAAAGGGGTCAGTTACCCCCAGTAATATACTCAGCAGTTAATTACTAGCTTATGAGAAAACTGAAATCTAAGGCATGGATACGGTGAGGAAGTAGAACATGAGAACACTGTCAATGTGTGGCAGGTGCAGACCAAAGTTAAATAAAAGAATTTGGGAACTGATTGAACCTTGAGAAATGGGGTTTGCAGGAATGAGGCCAGTGAGTAGAGGCTTCAGGAAGCTAATGGATAAAGAGCTGGCTATTAAAGATGAGGGCTGAAGTTGTCTGGATTTGCACAGAAAATAGACCTTTGCTGCCCTCATATCTCTGCCCAAATCCTGTACCATGTGCTCTATTTGTCTTCGTGCCCAGCAACCCAACTGGCTCACAGGCCTCCTGACTCAATCCCCATTACTTACTGTGTTGTGAATGGCTTCCTTCCTTGACTTTTGGGAATGCTTTCCTAGCATTTGGTTTTGCTTCCTTCTGATACTACAATTGAAATTCTTTATCTATGCTTCCTCAGGCCACCCTGGACAGTCATCTCCCCTGGTCTAACCGTAACTCTGGGTGTTATTATCCTGGCCCGACAAATGTGACATGAACATCAGTGGGTATATTCAATAAAGTAGCGCTAGCTTTTTTGACAGCAAACTCCTCAAATCAGTATCTGAACAACAATAGTTTATTTCTTTTTCATATAACAATTCAATGTACATGTTCCTGGTTTGGCTCCAAGTAATCATTCAGGAATCCAGGATGATAGAAACTCTACATCTTCAGCATGTGGATTCCAACGTGCCAATATCCAGTCAGTAGACTGGATAAAGGTACCATGCCTGGACACCTGGGAGATTTTTATGGGCCAAGCCTGGAGGTGGCATTCATCACTTCTCCCCCATATTCCATTGGATAAAATTTAGCCACCTTGGATACACCTTCTTGCAATGGAGACTGAGAAATGTGGTCTAGTTGTGCAACCCCTGATGAAGTAGAAATAAGTTTTTGTGAAAACGGTGTTTTCTGCCACAGTAGAGCCAGCAGTGACCTCTTTGTTTCTGACCAGAGTATCCCAAAGAGAAGAAACCACCTGAGACCATGGGCTTCCCTCACTGTTTGGTAGTGACACAGGGCAATTACCCCATATGCAGGCCCAGCTTCCCTTTGAAAGACTTCCCCTGACATAGTCTAGCACCTAGATTTCCTTATGCTATTGATGAACTCTGTATCTGAGGCTGTGAAATTTATGGGTGAGCCAGAGTGAGTAAAAATCTTGATATCCTGGCCGAGAAGAGAGACAAATAGATGAACAATCCCACACTCACGACCAGCCAGACTCCTCCTGAAGCATCATGCAGGATTTCTGGAAGTGTTTCAGGCCACATCAGGTCATCCGACCTGACAGCAAGTGTCTCCATCATCTGTCCTCTGTACGGGGACATCAGGCAATGTGTTGCTGTGTATAGGAAGGAGTTCTGGTTGTTGGTACACATTTTATTTAACAACGAGGAGAACCTGAATGTCTCAGGAATGCTTTCTGGACACTTACTGACATGATACTTAAATGATTTATTAGTCTGGGCCATAAAGTCAGTTGTCTATGCATAGAAAGTCAGCTGGTAAGCCAGCCATACAGTCTCATTGGCTGAGGACTGGAGATAACCCATGTGAGTGGAGGACGCATGTTGTTGCCATATGAAAGTGCAGTCAATGGGTATGTCTACAGTTGTACCCTAGAGAAACCAGCTACTTCTGTAAATATTACCCTCCCTCTATTCAAGGTGCCCTTTACTCAGTGATGGGAAATGTGCAGCCTGCTCTAGTAAGTGCAACTGCTGGGTTTTCTCTTCTTCTAGCTTGTTCTCCTCTTCTCTCTTAAGCCAGTGGATTCTGGGTGCTCATGGGACTGAGGTGAACTGGGCACAAACCCATAGAATGGTAGTTGTAGAAAATCCTGTTTTCTGGATCCTGGTGCCTAGGCTCAGCTGCTGAGCTGCCCCAAAATTGTGCAAGTCTGAGTTATACCACTGATTCCCACTGGGGGATGGACACTGGGGGAGGATGCATGACCCATGAATGTCTGGGTGGTAAATCACATAGAACCCCTGGTGCTAGAGGTCAACCATATGACCACACAGGCATAACATGTAAAAGTGGATCTTAACCTCATGTGTCTATGACCCTAGCATTTGTGCAAACTCATGAATTAGATTCTCCTACCTTCTGACCATATTTCTTAATTCTTCCATTTATGAATTCACTGTACTTTTAGAATCTGATGCTTGGCCATAAATTCCTGTTTTAGCTCCTTGATTATGATTCATATTATGCTCCTGGAATTGTGGCTGCAAGCTTCCTTGGGAAAATATTTCGGCTGGTCCAAGATTTCCCCAAGATTCCTGTTGATCACCTAAGCCTTAATCTGCAGCTGTCCTGCTGGGGCTTCCTGGGCCTCAGGAGCTGAAGATGGGCATATGTGACCATTTGAACAGATAGGACAAATCCTCAATGAAGGTCAGTGCCCTAACTTGCCTGTATCTTGATTCTTTTGCCTCTAAATTACTATATTCCAAATATTTGTGTGTATGTGGGAAAAACCCATTTAGCTTATTAAAATTACAGAGCCCCAACCAAGACCTACTGGGTCAGAATGTTTAGTAAACAGTTTGGTCCCTATTCTGTTTTCTAGGAGGTACTCTCTCATCCACTGCTTTCCATGGCTACATCTTAGTGGATACTGGGGAGAATGAGCTATCTATTCATATCATCATGGCACATTCTACTTTGAGCTAGTAGAGTTTCAGGGTCCTAGGAGTTGATTTCGAGTTCAAGCAAAGCAACTTCCTTAACAACTTGGAGACTTTCCACCCACCACCTCCCTTTCATTCCCTGGATTTCATGGGCTAGCAACCCAAAGTCAGACATCATATCAAGGCGTAGCTTTTGAAAGATGAAACTGGGCATGGGAATTTCAGTCTCTCAGTAGCTGGTGTTGCATTAGTCTCAGACATTGGCGTATGCACTTGACTGTCAACTAAATGGCTTTCATTTTGGTCTCTGCCTAGGGAGAACATTAAACAATAGCTGTGGTATGAGTCACCAGTAATTTGCCTCTTGATCCTAGGCTCCATCCCAGCTTCTACTTTGCAATTAAGTTCGTTGTTCCCATTGTCAGTCATTCCTAGAGTGCATGACAGCAGATAGTTGAGTGGGAACACATCCCAATTTTGTCTCCTGGAATAACTCTTCCCTGCCTTTTCTGGCAAGAACCTTAACTGACAGCAAAGCATTTCATCTTTTCCAGCCCCTGGTTTCATTTCTCTGGATTTTTAGCCAACTCAGATTGCAGGCCACAGGCAGAAATCATTTCCATCAGCATATTCATAATTTTCATTCCTTTCTGCTTTGAGATGGGCCAATTTCAGCTGAGCCTAAGTGAATCTTTTCATTGTAGGACCTTACAGAAAGGCACAATAAATAACACTCTTATCTCTTTTCTTATCAAGTCTTTTATTGGGAAACTTCAAGAGGCACATGGTCTCAATCCCAAGATACAAGAGTAAATATTTTTCTACTCCTCATCAGGGATTACCAACTTTCCTGCCCAAGATGGAAAGTCTACTTTCTACCCTACCTTCGCCTATTCCATTTTTTTCCCCATTACTTGCACTATCCTACTTCCAGTTCCTATTTTTTTTTCTAAATTCTATGAGGACTCTTTTCACTTGTAAGTGACAGAAAACCACACAGTCTGGTTTGGGTCTAAGGAACATACTGTACTCTGGAGCCCAGAAGATCATGGGCTAAAAGTGAGAGGAGGAATGAATGTTTCTCTAAGAGAGAAATTGGGGTACAATGATTTAAAGGATGGTCTATCAATATTGAGTGGTTAAAAATGAACACATTTTCATTACATTTGGTTTCTCAGCTGAGCTGCTGAATGCTGCTGGAGACTATTAAGACAACCCTAAAGATCAGTGACATTTCAAGTTCATGTTCTTCAACTTTATTTTGACTTCAGTCCTACTCAATGAACTTTTCACATTGCCCTGATCATGTCTTTTACAGGTTCCAGAAATAATTATTCCTAACCTCACCATTCTTCCTTAGGCCCAGCTCCCCATTCAGCAGACTGCCTTGTCTTTTACTTCCTACAGGAAATTGTAGGATAAAAGGCGAGACCTCCCTTAACTTCCTGTTTCTACATATACAAATTTGTCTATATTGAGACCAGTGTTACCTCCTTTCCTGCTCCTGTGTCCTCTACTTCAGCCTTCTCTCCTATAAAGGAAACCTCCAGTTATCATTGCACCCTCTCTCCTATATTTGCAAAGTCTTCCTCTCTCTGTGCATTCCTCTCACAGTCAGAGCTGGATCTACCTACCAGAAAGCCAATGAAGCTTAAATAATCTTCAGGGCTTCTAATTTGCCTGAGCCCCTTTCAAGGCTCTGGGTGGGACTTAGTGGGGTAGTCACATGATCATATGTATTTGCACAATATGCAAAAATAAGATATATTAATGGTAATATTTCTGTATATACTTTCTCATTCACTCTAGAACCACTGTGTCCACTTTGACTCACCTTCTGTCACATTTCCTTTGTGTTTTGGAGGGAAGTAGGCATTTTGGGATCCAAATTGAATTGAGGACACATTTTATTTTAGATTTAGTGGGATGAGTATACAGTTAAGTTATTGCTAGCAAGACTAGGGTAGGAATGGCTTCCAGGAATACTCCCACTCCTCACTGTGCTGGCTCACAACTGCAATGTGATATGAAGGTGCTGTGCGAATGCATCTTTTGGTGCCTGGCACCGGAAGTATGAGGATAGTGTAGGAGAAACAATATTTGAAGTATTTGGAGCCAGAAATTAATCTGTGGAGATTTCTTTCAGTCTTCACATATGTAAAATTATAAGTAGAGAATTCAGTTCTCATTGAAGCCTAGTGAAAGCAGAAGTTCTCTTTCTGTTGGCAACATATTAAATAATACAATAAAAAATTCAGCTTACATATAAGTTTCTTTTGGGATGGGAATAATGTGAAGGAGAATTTATCAGAATTCCTGTGTTTGCAAAACAGAAACATTTAGCAGTATTACAAATGACAAGTGTCTATGTTGAAATCTCTTGTTTTATACATTCCAAACATTAATATTAAAAAATAAATTTTGAGCAATGACATCAGAATGACTGAATCATCTTCTTATCTCTATTAAGATGTGTCCCCAATTCAATTTGGGACCCCTTTATTTTTATTTTGCTATGTGAAAAATGGAATATTTATTTCAAAATGTATTTCTTTGATAGTGGACCAAATAATATATCATATCTTCATTTGCCTTTTCTATTTATTTACATATGATCTATGTTGCCCATTTTTCTCTCTGGGTGATTGCCTTGGCAATTTGTAAGAGTTTTTCTAATGTACAGAAGACATAGCCTTTGCATCAGTTTCTCTTGCCTTTGGCCATCTGCTTTCGGATATTTAAACCACTTGCTGACCTTCCTGTCTTCCCATGTTCTGTCTTCTCTCTGCTTTCTTCAGGTCATGAGCATTCCTCAGGGTAGTCTTCTGTAAACTTCTCCAACCCCATTTTTCAATGACAGATCCTTTGCTATCTGTTTCCAAAGCATAACTCTGTATACTTCCTTTTTCTAATGCTGTTCACAGTCATAATTGCTTGTTTATTGTTTGCCTTCTACAACAGTGTAAAATCCATTAGGGTAAGGACTGTGTCACTTGTTTGACCATAGTCATCATTTCTCTGCTCTCTTTGCTAACAGAATGCTATTCTGGTGTCTATCCTGTCCCCAACTCAGCCCATGTTCCTCAGTAGACTATGCTCACACCTCACTCTAAGTAGCCCTGATTGACCTAATATCCATCTCCTTTGCCAATAAATTTTTCAAAAGTGGGAATGTGTTGCTATTTGGGCCAGCAAGGCACCAGGAGAGATTTGATGGGAGTATCTGCTTTGTCTTCTGGGGAAACTTTCAAAATGCAATTCTGTCTTCTTCTGGACATGTGATACATGGAAATCTGATTCTTCCTATAAGACTGAAGACGAAGTCAATGCACACAGGAAGGGAAAACCAAGAGAATCTCACTGATATAGAGCTGGAGTCCATAGATTATGTCACTCCTGAAACGCACATCACTGCTGGACTTCTGGTTGTGTGTGCCAATAAATGTCTTTAGTTAAGCCAGTTTGAGTTGAGTTTTCTACTACTTGTAGCCAGATGCACTATACCTAAGCTATATGACCAGTTCTTAGTTCTCAACAAATACTTACTGAATCAAATAGAAAATTCTCTCCCATATATAATACATGTGTCTTCCTTGGTATATACTTTTTAAAAAATCTCCTTATTTTTTAATTTTATTTAATCATAAGATAATATTCATTTTTGATAGTCAAAGCAATATAGACATATGGAAAAAACCTTTAATCTTTACTTTCTTCTTTCTAATTATACCTTCCTGATGTAAACAATGTTAACCATTAGTTATATGTACTTACATATTTTCCTTTATGCTTATAGAAACTAATATATGTCTATCATGTTTTGTTTGTTCATTTTACAAAATCTGTCATCATACTCTATACATTATTGTGGAATATCTTTGTTTTTTAATTAATAGACCATAGCTGTTTTTACAGGTCAGTCTCCATAGATATAACCTATTCTTCTTAATAACTGCATACCACAACTATATCTCATTGCATCTTTGCTCTGCTTAAATGTCTCTCATAGAGTTTTATTCACATTATTTTCGCTAACTATAGAGCCTTTAACTGTTTTCTCTTTTGTTGTTCTACTTTATGCCTGTGAATTTGGAGCATTAGAAGAACACTGTGGTTGATGGAGTCACTTAGGTATTGGGAGGAGTATGTAAACTTCACAAGTGTTAAGGCATCTAGTTTACCATTTGGGAATTTTATTTATTTATTTGTTTGTTTTTTAAAAAGATCATCCTTTCTTTTGCTTATCATAATTGGAAATTTTTTTTCTTGTGTGCTCTTTGTAACAAACCATACCTGAGGAACAGACCCAGGGAGACTTTTCAGCTGCCACTAGTAAAGTAATGGTTTCACAAGGGATCCAGAAATTAGATAAAACCCAGAAAGATCTAATATTTTAACCCTAACCCAGCAAATAAGGACTGTGTTCTTCCTTTGAACTGAAGATTTAACTCTTAGGTATATTACTTTATTTATCATCATTGGGGGACATACCTTTTATTTTTTAATATTAATTCTTGCTGATTGGGGATAGTTTAATTCCTTGTTAGTAGATATGCTATAGCTATAGTTGAATTTACAATAGCCAGGACATGGAAGCAACCTAAGTGTCCATTGACAGATGAATGGATAAAGAAGATGTGGCACATATATACAATGGAATATTACTCAGCCATAAAAAGAAATGAAATTGAGTTATTTGTGGTGAGGTAGATTGACCTAGAATCGGTCATACAGAGTGAAGTAAGTCAGAAAGAGAAAAACAAATACTGTATACTAACACATATATATGGAATCTTAAAAAAAAAAAAGGTTCTCATGAACCTAGGGGCAGGACAGGAATAAAGTCACAGACGTAGAGAATGGACTTGAGGACATGGTGGGGTGGTAGGGGAAGCTGATACGAAATGAGAAAGTAGCACTGACATATACACACTACCAAATGTAAAATAGATAGCTAGTGGGAAGCAGCCACACAGCACAGGGAGATCAGCTTGGTGCTTTGTGACCACCTAGAGGAGTGGGATAGGGAGGGTGGGAGGGAGACGCAACAGGGAGGAGATATGGGGATATATGTATATGTATAGCTGATTCACTTTGTTATACAGCAGCAACCGACACAACACTATAAAGCAATTATACTCCAATAAAGATATTAAATATATATATATGTGTATATATATATATATATGCTATAGTTGAAAGTGTAAGTAAGTGACTTTATGATGTCAGTTATATGTCAGTTCTTCCCACCTCCCTTGGAAGGTGGAAGAAGATATGGAGGAAGAGAAAACAGTGATTTCAAACTGAGAGAAAACTAAAATTACCTGGCACACTTGTGCTCAAGGTGGCATACAATCAGGATTTTTCCTGGTTTCCCTAAGGAACAATTCATCCTTGACAACAGCTAAACCTAATTTCAGAGACACAAAAAAAGACAGAGGGAGAGAGCCGGGAGAGAGTGGAAGGATGATATGAACTAATTTGGACAATATAATAAGGGCAAGACACAGGGAGTCACAATATTTCCAAGCAGTTTTTATCAGCTAACCACCAAGGAGAACCAAACAGAACACGCTGTGGTAAATTAACCTATAAGCCAGCTAGATAAAGGCAGCTGTGGTTTCTGTGTAAATTCAAAGCACAGATGAAAATTAGCTCCTCTGGGTATAGTCATTTTAGACTCTAGGAACATGGGTAATTTTCTGAGGTTAGAAATATTGCAAAGACTAAAGCATGCTTTTTCCTGAGATAACTGTACTCAGCTTGTCTAAGTATAAAATGAGCCAAGGCTTAGGGAGAGTAAATCCTGAGTCCTTCATCAAGTCATTGAAAATGGAAACAGAAACAAAACAAATGAACAAATAGATGAACAAAGCAAGACCAAAAATCTTTTTACTTTTATTCTTAGGACAGCAATATAAATATATTTGGGTTTTCTTAGTTTGGGGTTTTTATCACAATGAGCTGAGGTTTTATTTTGTGAAATACACTTTTTCCTGGGTAGAATATGCTGATAGCCTTCTGTGGGTGGAGTGATACAGAGAGAAGCTTGAGAACAGAGGGAAATTCTCTCAGTTGTACTAATAGCCTGGAATTTGTAATTAGCTGAAGGTTAATGGAAGCAAATTACTAAGTAAGCACTCTAGGGTACATTTGGATCCTTTTTGACATAATTAGAGTTTTCTATTCTGTAGCCAGTAATATTTTAAAATGATGTTTCAGGTAATTTTAGTTTGCTCTTTGCATGATTTTATTGTAGTACATAGGGGCCTATTTCTAGGAAGATTGAATTTTGAGTGCCAATTTCTACTTTAATTTAAAGGCTCCATGTGTGTTGGCCTCAAAACAGTTATCAGCAGAAAACTTATCATTAATAATTTAAGCTTGAGTTAACCAGGTAGCAATTAGCATGCCCGACAATCTGCATAATCTGAAAAGAATTCTGGTGAGCCTTGACTCTTCTCTTACCAGAGATACAAATTAGCACAATTTCTAGTCAAGTTTTATAGGTCAGCACAAGGTGAGAAGAATTTAGTGAAACTTTGGTACAGATGGAATAATCTTTCTTTACTTACTCATTTAATTTGAGTCATAATTTAGATTCAGCAGAGTTCCAATCATGGTGTTTTGCAATGTTTAAAAGAATGGAAATGGAGGTTAAAATATTTAGTTTGATATATATTTATACCCTGTCTCCTTTAAAATTCATTTAGGTGACAATATGATCCACACAATTCAATAAGATAAATTAATTTAAGGAAGTACAAGGACAAGAAGGGTAAGGTTGTAAGATAGAGTTGGGAGTAAAGTGAGCACATAAAGTGCATGTCTATGGCACAAACTCTAATCTGAGCTTTCTTACAGTCAATTCAAAGGGGGAAATATGGTCATTTAGGAGAATCTCAGAGTCCACAAGGTAAGCAAATTCAGTCTCAGTTAGGAATAAAACTATTCCTGACACTGAAACCAGAATCACTTTGTTTTCTTTCAAAGAGAAGACACTGGGGATAATGTTGAATAGCATCCTTAATATCAACTTAAACATAGTTTTCTAGAAATTTCTAAAGCTTTCTTACTTTAGGTTGAAAGCATCCCTTAGGATCAAATTTCAGTAAGAACAGTTGCCCAGGAGGGAGAACTATCAGTATAAAGCAGGACATGTACTCTCCTCTCTGTCAGTCTGCTGTATACTGGAGCTAGATCTTACGGAGGGGAATTGATAGTGTACTGATCCTTCAGGAAGTCCTCCATAAACAGTGTTCCTTTCCAAAGAACTTCTGAACATTGTGAAGTTGAGGTAATATTCCCTGACAAGAAGCTTGACCGTGGCAATTAGTGTTTCATTAAATGCATCGCTAGGAGCCATGGCTGTCACTGTTGCCAGGTGTAGTGACAACATCTGGTGAAACTGCCCAGATGCTTGTACACTAGGCCGACAGTTTATGATTATCTCTAAAACAAATGAGACTCAGCTTAAGATTCCCAGTAAATGGAGAGCTAGCAACTGTACCTGTATGCAGCTCTATTTTATTTGTTTAACTTACCTCTATCATTATAACTCATTGCTGTTCTGTCTCTGCTACTAGATGTAAGCTAGTGTGAGTTCCTTGAGAACAAGGACTGTAGAGCTTGGAGGTGAAGCACTCGGGTTCTAGACTCAAGCTGTGGGGACTTGATCCTCGATGAAAGAGTTAAAGTTCCCTGGGAAAACTTATTTACCTTTACGAAATCTCAAATTCTCATCAGTAAGTAGAGATGATAATGATGATGATGATAATGATAATAATAATATCAAATTCATAGAGTTGTGAGGATAAAAATATAGTTAATGTAAAGTGTTAGATATTATTGCTTTCCTTATTTTTATCTTTGTGGCAAGAGAGCGGTGTGGTACAGTGGATATTATACCATCTTCAAAGTCAGGTCTATGGTTGAGTTTGTGTATTCTTGAGCAATTTATTTGATATTCCTATAACTCCAGTGTCCTCTTCTCTAAAGGTGAGGGTAATTGTTCTACCATCTAGGGTTGTGTGAAATTTGAAAGGGACAATACGATCATATGTTACACATAGGTGTAACTTTCCTAATATGTAAAGAGTTCCTAAAATTGTAAAGACCATCAACCCCATAGAAAAATTGTTAGAAGGCAGGAGCAGATAGATTACAGAAAAAGAATAGGAATGCCCATAAGCATATGAAAAAATGTTCAACCCCACTCATGAGAAATAAAAGTGAAATACATGAGATACCATTTCTCACATACCAGATTGGCAGAAATCTAAAATTTGAGAACACACTATCAGTAAGTCATATACTGCTGGTGGCAAATGTAGCAAAATGCTACAACACCTATGAAAGATTATCTAGCAATAACTACCAAAATTATAGATGCATTTTACTCTTTGCCCAGAAATTAGATTAGTGAATTATAGATTCACTTCTAGGAATCTATTCTACAGTTATATGTACAAAAATACAAAATGGCACATGTATAAACCTAGTCATTATGGCTTGGTTTCCAATAGCAAAAGATAGGAAACATCACAAGTGCCCAGCAACGGGGACCTGGTTTACCACACAATAGGGCACTATGCAGTTGTGAAAAGAATGAGGATATCCATAATGTGCTGATGTGAGAAGATCTCCAGGATACATCACTGTTAACTGAAAAAGCAAGGAGCAGCATTGTACATATACCAAGCTACCTTTTATCGAACAAAGATGAAAAAAGAGGAATATATGTTTATATTTGTTTGTATTTCAATGAAGATATTTTGGAATGGTAATTAAGAAACTAATTAAAATGGCTACTTGTAATGGGTGAGGGGACAAGGTGAATAGGAATGGGGATGGAATTAAGATTTCTCAAATTTTAAAACTTTTAATGCTTTATTTTTTAGTAAAGTTTCAGATTCACAGCAAAATGCAGTGGAAAGAATAGTTTCCCATATACCAAACATCCCCACACATGCATAGTCTCACTCATTATCAACATTCCCCAACAGAATGGTACATTACAGTTGATGAATCTATACTGACACATCATTATCACCCAGAGTCCATAGCTTAAATTATGGTTTACTCTTCATATTGTACATTCTGTGGGTTTGGACAAGTCTATAATGACCTATATTCACCATTTTAGGACAGAGTATTTTCACTGCCCTAAAAATCCCCTGTGCTCTACCTATTCATTCTTTCATTCACCCTAACTCCTAGCAACCACTGATATTTTTAAGTATCTCCATAATTTCATTTTTGCCAAAAATATCATATGGTTGGAATCATACAGTAAGTAGCCCTTTCAGATTGACATCCTTCACTTAGTAATCTGCATTTAAGGTAACTCAATGTATTTTCATGGCTTGATAGCTCATTTATTTTTAGCACTGAATAATATTCCATTGTCTGGATGTACCACAGTTTATTAAACACTCATCTACTGAAGGACATCTTGATTGCTTCCAAGTTTTGGCAATTATGAATAAAGCTGATATAAACATCTGTGTGAAGGTTTTTGAGCAGACATAAGTTTTCAGCTTTTTGTAGTAAATACCAGGGAGTAAGATTTCTGAATTGTGTGGTAAGAATATGTTTAGTTTTGTAAGAAATCACCAAACTGTTTTCCAAAGTGGTTATACTATTTTGCATTCCCCCCAGGAATGAATGAGAGTTCTTATTGCTTCACATCCTTGATGGTATTTGATGTTGTCAGTATTATGGATTTTGGCCATTCTAGTGGGTGTGTAATTGTATCTCACTGTTGTTTCAATTTGCCTTTCCCTGATGATATATGATGTGAAGCATCTTATCATATGTTTATTTCCTATCTGTGTATCTTCTTTGGTGAGGTGTCTGTTAAGATCTTTGGCCCATTTTTAAGTTAGGTGGTTTGTTTTCTTATTGTTGAGTTTTAAGAGTTCTTTGTATACTTTGGATAGGAGTTCATTATCAGATATGTCTCATGAAAATATTTCCTCCTAGTCTGTGTCTTGTCTTTTTATTCTCTTGGTAGTGTCTTTCACAGAGCAGAAGTTTTTAATTTTAATGAAGTCCAGCCTATCAATTCTTTCTTTCATGAATTGTGCCTTTGGTGTTGTACCTAAAAAGCCATTGCCAGACACAAGGTCATCTAGATTTTCTTCTAGTTATATTCTTGGAGTTTTATAGTTTTGTGTTTTATATTTAGTTCTGTGATACATTCTGAGTGAATTTTTGTTTGGGGTGTAAGGTCTGTGTCCAGATTCTTCTTCTTCTTTTTGTTGCATGTGGATGTTCAGTTGTTCCAGCATTTGTGGAAAAGATTGTCTTTCCTCCACTGTATTTACCTTTGCTCCTTTGGCAAAGATGAGTTGACTACATTTATGTGGGTCTATTTCTGGGATTTCTATTCTGTTCCACAAGTACCATACTGTCTTGATTACTGTAGCTTTGTAGTAAGTCTTAAAGTCAGGTAGTGTCAGTCTTCCAGTTTTGTTCTTCTCCTTCCATGTTGTGTTGGCTATTCTGGGTCTTTTGCCTCTCCATATAAACTTTAGAATCAGTTTGTTGATATCCACAAAATAACTTGCAGGCATTTTGATTGGGATTGCATTGACTCTATAGATCAAGTTGAGAAGAACTGACATCCTGACAATATTTAGTCTTCCTATCCATAAACGTGGAATATCTCTATTTATTTAGTTTTCTGCAACCTTGCTATACCTGGTTATTAGTTTCAGGAGTTTTTGGTTAATTCTTTTGTATTTCTACATAAATGGTCATACCATCTGTGAATAAAGACAATTTTATGTCTTTCTTCTTACTACATATACCTTTAATTTCATTTTCTTGTGTTATTGCATAAGCTAGGACTTCCAGTGTAATATTGAAAAGTGGTGGTCAGAGGGAACATCCTATTCTTGTTCCTCATCTTAGTGGGAAAATTTATAGCTTCTCACCATTAAGTGTGATGTTAGCTTTAGCTTTTTTGAAGGTATTTTCATCAAGTTGAGGAAATTCCCTTCTATTCCCTGTTTACTAAGAGTTTTTATTATTAATAGGTGTTGGGTTTTGTTACTTTAAAAAAATATTCTGATTTTTGAACTTTATAAAAATATTATCTATTTATACTATATTATGTATAAATATTAGCTGTAAAGTAGTAAGCCCTCTGCCATATAAGTTCATGTCTTTTTCTCCAAGCCCTGAGAAAATTTGGCTTAAAATAGATATTCTGTAAAAACATGAAGTCCCACATATCTTCTTCTCCCTAAATTTTACTTTATTTTTAATCAGCCTGAGTTTGGAACAGTTAAATTAGGATTTATATAAATTAAACATAGAAAATGTAAACACTTTAAAAAAAATAAAAGTAATATTTTCATCCCTCTCCTTGTATGTGGTCCCAAGTTGCTTGCTTGTTCCCTGGCATTTGCAGTTTTCAGGGACTAAATATTTACTTAATTACAAACTAAATCTTCTAACTATAAGTTCCATCTTTTTCCAAACCAGGAGACTACCTGATATTGGGCAAAAAGCATAATAGACCTGGGCATTAAGAGACTGAATTTTTAATATGGAATATGCTGCTGAGGAGCTGATTCTCTTACTGGGTTGTCTATGGGTGGAGTAATTCAACCTTCACCCAACAATGTTTATTGGGCACCTATATGTTTCAAGCCCTGTTATATAGCAAGAACAAAACTGATAAAAACCATTGCCCTCGATTTTTAATATTTTTATTGGGAAGTACTCCTTGCTGCCTGATGGTCCACAATGAAGAGGCCATGATGTTGAAGCCTCATGTGAAGGACCTCATGTGTAAATAGTTTCTTACTGTAAATCATAGGTCAGTGTGCCCAAGCTGTTCCAAGTTGTTGAGAGAGTGAGTCTGTAGGGGCAGATGGGGCATTGTGCTCTTAGGTTATCCACTTTGCTCCCTGGTCCTTTAAAAGGGATGAGACTCACTACCTTGGCCTCCCCAGAGGGGCCAGAGAACTGCTCTCTCCTCTTTAGCTCATCATCTTCTCTCTCTTATTCCTTATCATCTCATTCCCTGTGTTCTCAGTTCTCCATTTTCCTACATACTTATGTTTCTCTATAGATATGATAAAATCCCAGGTCTCTCTAATGTGACAGAAATTCAAACATATTCTGAATATCAATAAAATTTTTTTTCCTTCTCTAGGGTCTTGCAACTTTAAAGAGAGGAGGATTAAGTTAAAATCTAGTGGAGGGGAGAGTGGAAATAGAGTATGTGTGTGGCGGGGTTGGGGTAGTGGAGTTGGATTCCTCTCCTCAGGTAGTTGGGATCCTCCTAAAATATTTGGAATTAAATATTTTTCCTAACTCTCAGGTTTAATGTCTTTCTTAGGAGAGCATTTGGGTTGCTTGGAAGATTCATGTAGCTCCAACTATTAACAAAAATTAGACATTATTTCTTATAAAGTAATAACCTTTGGTATTCTTGGGACTTTCCTTGTCTTGGGTAACACTGCAATTGGTATTAATTGACTTAAAGGATATCCTGTCTAGATATTTTACTAATTCCTAAGTTTTTTCCCTAGGTAGAGAGTATACAGTAGAGGGATGCTATGGTGGGGGTTTGTGTGTGGGTATGGAAAGGCTCAGCTTTGGTCTGCCACAATATTAAAGCTGGAGAGTTTGGTTAAAAATTAAATTTTCCACTTACTTTCCCAGCTCCCTAAATTCTACAAGACAGTTTTTAGTATTTTACATTAAAACAAACAGGATAAAAAAATTGACCATAAACAATAACAAGGAAGCAATTTGATATTGGGAGTTGCTAATTTCTTATAAAGGAATTAGATAAGTGTAACCTTCCTCTACTGTGTCTAGGGAGTTTTCCTTGCAGTTACAGGTTTAACATGTTCTTGAAATACCTTTTTCAGGATTAGTAGCACTCAGTAAAGATTAGAAGTGATAATGGGAAAGGATGAGGAGAAGGTTAGCTTAATTTAATAACAGAGAAGGAAATTAAGACTTTAGGGTCTACCCATGAAAACTCCTCTCTCTCTTTTAAGAGAGGCTATGGGTTCTGAAAGATACTGTTTTGTCATTAAGAAGGCAGAAGTCTGAAGTTAATACAGTCACATTTACCCTTCTAGAAGCATTCTGTAAATCCAAAGCAACATCCCTTGACAATAAGCATTTTAAAGCTCTCATTCTCTCTAAAGATTTTTTAACCTGAGAATAATGTGGCCATGACCACTTCAAAGACCCTTGAATAAGTAGAAATCAATACTAATTATCCAGAACACTTGTTCACAAGTTTGTTTAATATTATTTATTTATCACAAAAGATCAGTAACTTGGTTCACACATTTGTGCTCTTATTGTGGCCTAATGGCATTTAATTACTGTCAAAATAGTGCTCATCAGGAGTGCTTTTCTTAATTACCAAAGTGTAACAGAAAGGGTTAGCTTTCCTAATAGAAGGTATTTTTGAAAGAGCAAATGCCATGATGACTTTTGTTTTTAAGTGAAACCTTCTGCTGACTTAAAATATCTCATAATGGAGATGAATATCTTATTGTATATGTAGAATAATTATTTTTTTCAGTCAGTATAATTTAAATTCTTAAGTTTAAAAGTGAAAAAATGAACAAACTAAATATAGTTATGTTTCTGCATATTTCTAAAAACATAATTGTAAAAATGCACATTTATGTATTCCCAGGAGCTTTTAAATAATAGCCGTGGCCCTGGCCAGAAGAAGGACTTCATTGCCAGCTTTTCAAGGTCGATATAGGTAGAGTAAAGCACTACCTTCATTTGTTTGGGAGGGAAAAAGATAGCACATTCTTGAGGAGGTCAAAAAGAGTGTGTGAACACTTATGTGGATGATTTGGTTATTGATTTACCTAGAGGTAGAGAGTAGACCACAAAAATAAGCATTTTTAATGATAGTGCATTATAAAATGAATGTATTATGTATGTTTATATTCTGGTGATCTGGTGGAGTATGAGAAAGTCAAAGGAAACTCTCCCTTTTACAGTGTGGGCTTTTCACCTCACATAAAATTTTGTGTGCAGTGGTGTGTGGATGAGGGAATCTGTAAACCTATGGGTCTAGGGTAGGTTGGAAATAGGCCAAAGGATTAGTTGGGCAAGCTGAACAAGAAGTTGCTAAAGGAAGCAACTGTTCCACCCTGTTGTCTGCAGGCTTAATAGAGGTTCATGTGCAAGCACATTTTTCCCCCATGGCTTATGAGAACAGGGGCTGTGATAGAGCAAATGATCATATTTGTTCTTGAGGTATTTTCCTTCTATTCCTAGTTTGTTGATATTTCTTATCATAAAAGGATGTAGAATTTTGTCAAATTCTTTTTCTCTTTCAGTTGAGGTGGTAGTGGTTTTCTTACCCCCCTTCATTCTGCTAATGTGATGTATTACATTGATTTTCATGTGTTGAACCGTCCTTTTATGCCAGAAATAAATTCCACTTGGTCATAGTGTATAATCCTTTTAGTATGCTGCTGAATTCAGTTTGCTAATGTTTAGTTGAGGATTTTTCCATCAGTGTTCATAAGGGATATTGGTCTGTCATTTTCTTGTGGTGTCTTTGGGGCTTTGGTATGAGGGTAATGCTGACTTCATAGAATGAGTTGAGAAGTATTCTCTCCTCTTCACTTTTTGGGAAAAGTTTAAGAAGGATTGCTATTAGTTCTTTATATGTTTGCTAGAATTCATCAGTGAAGCATCAGTTTTTTTTTTTTTTTTTTCTGTGGTACGCGGGCCTCTCACTGTTGTGGCCTCTCCCATTGCGGAGCACAGGCTCTGGACGCGCAGGCTCAGCGGCCATGGCCCACGGGCCCAGCCGCTCCGCGGCATGTGGGATCTTCCCGGACCGGGGCACGAACCCGTGTCCCCTGCATCGGCAGGCGGACTCTCAACCACTGTGCCACCAGGGAAGCCCGCATCAGTTTTTTTTATTACTAATTAAATCTTGTAACTAGTTACAGGTTTATTCAGATTTTCTCTTTCTTCACGATTTAGTCTTGGTAGGTTTTGTGTTTCTAGGAGTTTGTCCATTTCATCTAGGTTATTCAATTTTTTGGCATACAATTGTTGATAGTACTCTCATAGAATCATTTTTATTTCTGTAGAATTGATAGTAATGTCCTCATTTTCATTTCTCATTTTAGTAATTTGACCCTCTCTTTTTTTCTTTGTCAATTTCACTGAAGGTTTGTCAATTTTGTTGATCTTTTAAAAAACCTAGCTTTTGGCTTCATTAATTTTTTCTACTGTTTTTCTAGTTTCTATTTCACTGATCTTTTCTCTAATGTTTATTATTTCCTTCCTTCATCTAGTTTTGTGTTTAGTTTGTTCTTCTTTTTTTGGGCTCCTTGCATTGTAAACTTAGGTTGTTGTTTTGAGCTCTTTCTTGTTTTTAACGTAAGCTATAAATTTCAACCTTAGCATTGCTCTAGCTGTTATATATGTATTTATAAAAAATATATAATATTTATTATTATATAATATGATATATATTATATATATACACAAATTTTTCCTTTAGCACCGCATTTGATGCATCCTATAAATTTTAGTACATTGAGTCTTTGTTTTCATTGACTTCTAAGTATTTTCTAATTTCCCTCTTTGATCCATTGGTTGTTTAAGTGTGTACTGTTTAATTTCCACAAGTTTGTGAGTTTTCTAATTTTACTTCTGTTATTTATTTCTAATCTCATCCTGTTGTAGTTGGAGAAGATATTCTGTATGATATCTATCTTTTAAACTCTGTTGATACTTAATTTGTGGCCTAATGTGTTGTCTATATTGGAAAATGCCCCATGTGCACTTGAGAAGAATGTGTTGGCAATTGTTGGGTAGTGTTCTGTATATGTCTGTTAGAACTAGTTGTTTTATTGTGTTAAGTTCTCTGTTGACTACCTGTATTCTGTTTTTTCTATTACTGAGAGTGAGGCATTGAAGTCTCCAACTATTGCTGTATAACTGTCTATTTGTCCCTTCAGTTTTGGGCTTCATATATATTTGAAGGTCTGTCATTAAGTATGTGAATGTTTATAATTGTTGTAGTTATTGCTGTATTGGACATTTTATTAATATAAATATCCTTCTTTGTCTCTTGTAACTTTTTAATTTAACATCTATTTTGTCTGATATTAGTATAGCCACGCCTTCTCTCTTTTCATTACTATTTGCATGGAATGTCTTTTTCCATCCTTCCACTTTCACCATATTTGTATCTCTGGGTATAAAGTGAGTCTCTTGAACATATAGTTTGATTATGTGTTTTTAATCCATTTTTTCAATCTCTCATTTGATTAGAGAGTTAAATTCAAATTTTATTGCAGAGAATGAAGTAATTAAAGATAATGAATGACTTTCTTCTGTCATTCTGCTATTTGTTTCCTATATGCCTTGTACCTTTTTCATCCTTCATTTTCTTTTTTTTTTTTTAACATCATTATTGGAGTATAATTGCTTTACAATTATGTGTTAGTTTCTGATGTATAACAAACTGAATCAGCTATACATAAACATATATCCCCATACTTCCTCCCTCTTGTGTCTCCCTCCCACCCTCCCTATCCCACCCCTCTAGGTGGACACAAAGCACCAAGCTGATCTCCCTGTGCTATGTGACTGCTTCTCACTAGCTGTCTATTTTACATTTGGTAGTGTATATATGTCCATGCCACTCTCTCACTTCGTCCAGGTTATACTTCCCCCTCCCCCTGTCCTCAAGTCCATTCTCTACATCTGCATCTTTATTCCTGTCCTGCCCCTAGGTTCTTCAAAACCATTTTTTCTTCTTTTTTTACATTCCATATATATGTGTTAGCATACAGTATTTGTTTATCTCCTTCTGACTTACTTCACTCTGTATGGCAGTCTCTGTGTCCATCCACCTCACTACAAATAACTCAAATTAGTTTCTTTTTATGGCTGAGTAATATTCCATTGTACATATGTACCACATCTTCTTTATCCATTCATCTTTCCATGGACACGTAGGTTGCTTTCATGTCCTGACTATTGTAAATAGAGCTGCAGTGAACATTGTGGTACATGACTCTTTTTGAATTATGGTTTTCCCAGGGTATATGCTCAGTAGTGGGATTGCTGGGTCATATGGTAGATCTATTTTTAGTTTTTTAAAGAACCTCCATACTGTTCTCCATAGTGACTGTATCAATTTACATTCCCACCAACAGTGCAAGAGGGTTCCCTTTTCTTCATATACTCTCCAGCATTTATTGTCTTCATATACTCTCCAGCATTTATTAATGATGGCCATTCTGACTGGTGTGAGGTGATACCTCATTGTAGTTTTGATTTGCATTTCTCTAATGATTAGTGATGTTGAGCATCCTTTCATGTGTTTGTTGGCAACCTGTATATCTTCTTTGGAGAAATGTCTGTTTGGCTCTTCTGCCCATTTTTGGATTGGGTTGTTTGTTTTTTTTGATATTGAGCTTCATGAGCTGCTTGTATATTTTGGAGATTAATACTTAGTCAGTTGCTTCATTTGGAAATATTTTCTCCCAATCTGAGGGTTGTCTTTTCGTCTTGTTTATGGTTTCCTTTGCTATGCAAAAGGTTTTAAGTTTCATTAGGTCCCATATTTTTATTTTTGTTTTTATTTCCATTTCTCTAGGAGGTGGGTCAAAAAGGATCTTGCTGTGATTTATGTCATAGAGTGTTTTGCCTATGTTTTCCTCTAAGAGTTTTAGAGTGTCTGGCCTTACATTTAGGTCTTTAATCCATTTTGAGTTTATTTTTGTGTATGGTGTAGGGAGTGTTCTAATTTCATTCTTCTACAGGTAGCTGTCCAGTTTTCCCAGCACCACTTATTGAAGAGGCTGTCTTTTCTCCATTGTATACTCTTGCCTCCTTTATTAAAGATAAGGTGACCATATTTGTGTGGTTTTCTCTCTGGGTTTTCTATCCTTTTCCATTGATCTATCTTTCTGTTTTTGTGCCAGTACCATACTGTCTTGATTACTGTAGCTTTGTAGTATAGTCTGAAGTCAGGGAGCCTGATTCATCCACCTTTGTTTTTCTTTCTCAAGATTGCTTTAGGGCTTCCCTGGTGGCGCGGTGGTTGGGAGTCCGCCTGCCGATGCAGGGGACGCGGGTTTGTGCCCTGGTCCGGGAAGATACCACATGCCGCGGAGTGGCTGGGCCCGTGAGCCATGGCCGCTGAGCCTGTGCGTCCGGAGCCTGCGCTCCGCAACGGGAAAAGCCACAACAGTGAGAGGCCCGTGTACCGCAAAAAAAAAAAAAAAAAAAAGATTGCTTTAGCTATTCAGGGTCTTTTGTGTCTCCTTACAAATTTTAAGATTGTTTGTTCTAGTTCTGTGAAAAAATGCCAGTGGTAATTTGATAGGAATTGCATTGAGTCTGTAGATTGCTTTGAGTAGTAGAGTCATTTTCACAATGTTGATTCTTCCAATCCAAGAACATGGTATGTCTTTCCATCTGTTTGTGTGATCTTTAATTTCTTCCATCAGTGTCTTATGGTTTTCTGCATACATGCCTTTTTTCTCCCTAAGTAGGTTTATTCCTAGGTATTTTATTCTTTCTGTTGCAGTGGTAAATTAGACTGTTTCCTTAATTTCTCTTTCAGCTTTTTCAACATTATTGTATAGGAATGCAAGAGATTTCTGTGCATTAATTTTATATCCTGCTACTTTACCAAATTCATTGATTAGCTCTAGTAGTTTTCTGGTAGCATCTTTAGGATTTTCTATGTATGGTATAATGTCATCTGCAAACAGTGACAGTTTTACTTCTTCTCTTCCAATTTGAATTCCTTTTATTTCTTTCTCTTCTGTGATTGCTGTGGCTAAAACTTCCAAAACTATGTTGAACAATAGTAATGAGAGTGGGCAACCTTGTCTTGTTCCTGATCTTAGTGGAAATGTTTTCAGTTTTTCACCATTGAGGATGATGTTGGCTGTGGGTTTGTCATATATGGCCTTTATTATGTTGAGCTAAGTTCCCTCTCTGCCTACTTTCTGGAGAGTTTTTATCATAAATGGGTGTTGAATTTTGTTGAAAGCTTTTTCTGCATCTATTGAGATTATTATGTGGTTTTTTTCCTTCAATTTGTTAATATGCTGTATCACATTGATTGATTTGCGTATATTGAGGAATCCTTGCATTCCTGGAATAAACCCCACTTGATCATGGTGTATGGTCCTTTTAATGTGCTGTTGGATTCTGTTTGCTAGTATTTTGTTAAGGATTTTTGCATCCATGTTCATCAGTGATGTTGGTCTGTAGTTTTCTTTTTTTGTGACATCTTTATCTGGTTTTGGTATCAGGGTGGTTGTAGCCTCATAGAATGAGTTTGGGAGTGTTCCTCCCTCTGCTATGTTTTGGAAGAGTTTGAGAAGGATAGGTATTAGAACTTCTCTAAATGTTTGATAGAATTCTCCTATGAATCCATCTGGTCCTGGGCGTTTGGTTGTTGGAAGATTTTAAATCACAGATTAAATTTCAGTGCTTGTGATTGGTCTTTTATATTTTCTATTTCTTTCTGGTTCAGTCTCGGGAGGTTATGCTTTTCTAAGAATTTGTCCATTTCTTCCAGGTTTTCCATTTTATTGGCATAGAATTGCTTATAGTAGTCTCTCATGATCCTTTATATTTCTGCAGTGTCAGTTGTTACTTCTTTTACATTTCTAATTCTATTGATTTGAGTCTTCTCCCTTTTTCTCTTGATGAGTCTGGCTAGTGGTTTATCAATTTTGTTTATCTTCTCAAAGAACCAGGTTTTAGTTTTATTGATCTTAGCTATCATTTCCTTCGTTTCTTTTTCATTTATTTCTGATCTGATCTTTATGATCTCTTTCCTTCTGCTAACATTGGGTTTTTTTTTGTGCTTTCTCTAATTGTTTTAGGTGTAAGGTTGTTTTTTTGAGATGTTTCTTGAGATAGGATTATATTGCTGTAAACTTCCCTCTTAGAACTGCTTTTGCTGCATCCCATAGGTTTTGGGTCATCGTGTTTTCATTGTCATTTTTTTCTAAGTATTTTTTGATTTCCTCAGTAATCTCTTGGTTATTTAGCAGTGTATTGTTAAGCCTCCATGTGTTTGTATTTTTTACAGATGTTTTCCTGTAATTGATATCTAGTCTTATATCATTGTGATTGGAAAAATACTGGATACAATTTCAATTTTCTTAAATTTACCAAGGCTTGATTTGTGACCGAAGATATAATCTATCCTGGAGAATGTTCCCTGAGCACTTGAGAAGAAAGTGTATTCTGTTGTTTTTGGATGGAATGTCCTATAAATATGAATTAAGTCCATCTTGTTTAATGTATCATTTAAAGCTTGTGTTTATTTATTTATTCTCATTTTGGATGATCTGTGCATTGGTGAAAGTGGGGTGTTTAAGTCCCCTACTATGATTGTGTTACTGTTGATTTCCCCTTTTATGGCTCTTAGCATTTGCCTTAAGTACTGAGGTGCTCCTATATTGGGTACATGAATATTTACAATTGTTATATCTTATTTTTGGATTGATCCCTTGATTATTATGTATTATCCTTCTTTGTCTCTTGTAATAGTCTTTATTTTAAAGTCTAGTTTGTCTGATATGAGAATTGCTACTCCAGCTTTCTATTTTTTTTGCGGTACGCAGGCCTCTCACTGTTGTGGCCTCTCCCATTGTGGAGCACAGGCTCCAGATGCGCAGACTCAGTGTCCATGGATCACGGGCCCAGCCGCTCCACAGCATGTGGGATCTTCCCGGATCGGGGCACGAACCCATGTCTCCTGCATCAGCAGGTGGACTCTCAACCACTGTGTCACCAGGGAAACCCCTCCAGCTTTCTTTTGATTTCCATTTTCATGGAATATCTTTTTCCATCCCCTTAGTTTCTGTCTGTATGTTTGCCTAGGTCTGAAGTAGATCTGTTGTAGAGAGCGTATATATGGGTCTTGTTTTGGTATCCATTCAACCAGTCTATGTCTTTTGGTGGGAGCATTTAATCCATTTACATTTAAGGTAATTATAGATATGTATGTTCCTATTACGATTTTCTTAATTGTTTTGGATTTGTTTTTGTAAGTGTTTCCCTTCTCTTGTGTTTCCTGCCTAGAGAAGTTCCTTTAGCATTTGTTGTAAAGCTGGTTTGGTGGTGCTGAATTCTTTTATCTTTTGCTTGTTTTTAAAGGTTTTAATTTCTCCATCGAATCTGAATGAGATCCTTGCTAGGTAGAGTAACCTTGGTTGTAGGTTCTTCCCTTTCATCACTTTACATATGTCTGCCCCTCCCTTCTGGCTTGCAGAGTTTCTGCTGAAAGATCAGCTGTTAATGTTTTTGGGATTCTGTTGTATGTTATTAGTTGTTTTTCCCTTGCTGCTTTTAATATTTTTTCTTCATATTTAATTTTTGATAGTTTGATTATTATGTGTCTTGGCATGTTTCTCCTTGGATTTATCCTGTATGGGACTCTCTGCACTTCCTGGACTTAACTATTTCCTTACAGTTTTCAACTGTAATCTCTTCAAACATTTTCTCAGTCCCTTTCTTTTTCTCTTCTTTTTCTGGGACCCCTATAATTAGAATGTTGATGTGTTTAATGTTGTGCCAGAGATCTCCGAGACTGTCCTCAATTCTTTTCAATATTTTTTCTTTATTCTGCTCTGCAGTAGTTATTTCCACTATTTTATCTTCCAGGTCACTTATCCGTTCTTCTGCCTCAGTTATTCTGCTATTGATTCCTTCTAGAGAAGTTTTAATTTCATTTATTTTGTTGTTCATCATTTTTTGTTTGCTTTGTAGTTCTTCTGGGTCCTTGTTAAACGTTTATTGTATCTTCTCCATTCTATTTCCAAGATTTTGTATCATCTTTACTCTCATTACTCTGAATTCTTTTTCAGGTGGACTGCTTATTTCCTCTTCATTTGTTTGGCTGGGTGGGTTTTTATTTTATTTTTTTGTTTATTTTTATTTTATTTATGTATTTATTTATTTTTGCGGTATGCGGGCCTCTCACTGTCATGGCCTCTCCTGTTACGGAGCACAGGCTCCAGATGCGCAGGCTTAGCGGCCATGGCTCACAGGCCCAGCTGCTCTGCAGCACGTGGAATCTTCCCAGACCAGGGCACGAACCCACGTGCCCTGCATCGGCAGGCGGACTCTCAACCACCGCGCCACCAGGGAAGCCCCAGCCAGGTGGGTTTTTACATTTCTCCTTCATCTGCTGTGTATTTTTTCTGTCTTCTCATTTTGGTTAACTTACTGTGTTTAGGGTCTTCTTTTTGCAGGCTGCAGGTTTGTAGTTCCTATTGTTTTTGGTGTCTGCCCCTAGTGGGTAAGTTTGGTTCAGTATGTTGTATTGGCTTCTTGGTGGAGGGGACTGGTGCCTGTGGTCTGGTGGATGAAGCGGGATCTCTTTCTGGTGGGCAGGACTGCATCTGATGGTGTGTTTTGGGGTGTCTGTGAACTTATGATTTTAGGCAGCCTCTCTGCTAATGGGTGGGTTTGTGTTACTGTCTTGCTATTTGTTTGGCAAAGGGTGTCTAGCCACTGTAGCTTGCTGGTTGTTGAGTGGAGCTAGGACTTAGCATTGAGATGCATCCTTCATTTTCTGCATTACTTTCTTCATTTGTGTTTAGTTGATTTTTTTGTTGTGAAAATTTTAAATTCCTTTCTCATTTTCTTTTGTGTATATTCTGTAGTTATTTTCTTGGTGATTACCATGGGAATTACATCTAACGCCCTAAAGTTATAACAGTCAAATTTGAATTAATAGCTTCAAACTTCAATAACATACAAAACTGCTCCCTTACAGCTCCGTCACCACCACTTTCAGTTGTTTATGTCACAAAATTACATTTTTATACATTGTGTGTCCCCAAATATAGACTTATTATTCTTTTAAATGCATCAGTCTCTTAAGTTATTTATAAAACCAAATTTGGAGTTACAAGTCAAAGTTACAAGAATACTAGCATTTAGACTAAACTTTAAAAAATCTATTAGTCTTTTAAAGATCTCAGTAAAGGTATATACATGGGCATTAAAAAAACTAGTGTTATTGTAAGTGTGATTTATAACTCAAGTTTTTGTTTTCTACATGATTTGTCTCTCCATATGGCTTCAAATTACTGTCTAGTGTCCTTTCATTTCACAGTCCAGGATTCCCTTGAGTGTTTCTTTCAGGGCAGGACAAATGGTAATGAACTTTCTCAGCTTTTGTTTATCTGGGAAAGTTTTAATTTCTCCCTCATTTTTGAAGGACAGTTTTGCCAGATACAGGATTCTTGTTAGACAGTTTTTGTTTTTATTTTCATTTTGCACTGTGACTGTATCAACTCACTACCTCTGGTCTCCAAAGTTTCTGTTGAGAAATTTGCTGATAATCTTATTGAAGATCACTTGTATGTGGTAAGTCTCTTTTTTTGTGATGCTTTCAAGATTCTCTCCTTATCTTTGGCAAGTTTCATTACAGTGTGTTTCAGCGTGGATCTTTTTGCGTTCATCTTACGTCGAGTTCATTGAGATTCTTGGTTGTTTATAGTCATGTCTTTTATCAAATTTGGGAAGTTTTCAAGCATTTTTTCAAATGTTCTCTCTCCCCTTCTCTCTCTTTCTTATCCTTCTGGGTCCTCCACAATGCATATGTTGGTCTGCTTGATAGTGTCCCTTATTCTCTGTTCACTTTTCATCAATCTTGTTTCTTTTTGTTCCTCAGACTTAATAATTTCTGTCACTTCAGCTAGAGGAGGGGGGCTTGCACCAATGGGAGGGAGGTTTTACAACAACAATGGCTGCCCACCTCTCTGTCTGCACCTCTGTGATCAGAAGCAGCAGTCATCAATTAGAGCAAAGATTCCCGATAGTTGGAGGGCAGGATCCGTTTTGCCCACTCTGATTTCCATAATCTGCTGCAAGCTACTCCAGGAATTCATGAAGAGCTGCCTACCATGTGGCTAAGGGGTGGGATATGGGTGGCTGCTACTGTACTAAGAGCTGAAATTAACCAAAATTAACTGTAATTTACCATCCAAGCCTTCCCCTGGAAGTTACAAGTCTTCAATTGACTCCAGAGTTCCAAAATAGTTACATCATATTTTGCCATTGCAATTGTTGTCTTAGCAGAGGGACATGTTCTTGGTGCCTCTTACTCCACCATCTTCTCTGAATCCTCTCCCAATCCACCTTCTAATGGTAAACCTGCATGACTTCTGCAAAATCTCTACTTAGATTTTTCATATACCACACACACACATAATCCTTGGCTTGGTTTGCTAATATTTTATTTAGAATATTTATCTTTTTGCTCATAAGTGAGATTAGCCTCTAGTTTTCCTTTTTTGTACTGTTCTTTCCCAGTTTTCATGTCAAGATCATACTAGCCTCATAAAATAAGTTAGGGAAATTTCCCTCATTTTCTGCTCTTTGAAACTGTTGGTATTAGAGATACTATGACTGTTGATAGTTTTGGGGAGTATGTATGTAAGTTTTTTTGGTCACAGCAAGTTTTTTCCCCTTTTGATTTTTCAGGTAGATTTTAAGCCATAGACACCAATTTTTTAATGGTTATAAATCTATTAAAATTTTGTGTTTCTTCTTATGTTAGTTTTGGTAATTCATATTTCCCTATAAATTTTATCAATTTTGCCCAAGTTTTAAAATTAATTGGCATAGAATTATTCATTTTATTTTTCATGTTAAAAAAATCCCTATTCTGTCTGTTATTATTCCTCCTGCTTTCTTCCTGACACTGTTTACTTTTTACCATTTTTATTTTCTTTGTCCTACCAGCAACTTGTCTATTTTACAGCATTTCCAAAGAGTTAACTCTAGCTTTTGTGAATCACATCTACTTTGCTTTGTTTTCTTTTTTATTACTTTCTATCCTAATCTTTATTTCCTGTTTTATATAGTTTTTTTTTTTTGGTGTGTATTTGTTGCAAATTCTGTTTCTAGCTTCTTGAGAACACATTGTTAGCTCACGTATTTGTGGCCTTTCTTGTTTTCTAACATACATTTAAACATAGGCATTAAAAATAGCTAAATTTCTGGGAGTAGCTACATTTGTTATCTAGTGCTTTTTATGTTTTATTCTGATCTAAATTCCTACTATGATTTTTAACCCATGAATTATTCAGAAGTGTGGTTTTTAGGTTCCATCTGTATACTGTCTTTTAAAAAGCAATCTTTAATTTATTGATTTCTAGTTTTATTGAATTTGAAGTAAAATAATATCTATTATATTGAATCTTTGCGTTATATTATCTTTTGCTGTTTAACATGGTTTGTGTTTGTAAATATGTTAATATACTTGAAGAAGAAATGAATTCTCTGCTGGGAATGAAGTTGTATACATGTCAAGTATGTTTACTTTGTGATTCAGATGTCCCAGACTACTCATGTTTTGTTGTTATTGTTGTTATTATGGCTTGATTTCTCAATTGCTAAGGAGAAATAATTGGGTGTTATATAGGATATAAATTTCAAAAAACATGTGGGAGAAAACAGAAGCAAATCCCTATTCTGTCATTTTCTAACTGTGAGAACTTGTGCAAATTACTTAACCTATTTGTGCCTCAGTTTTTTCATCTGTAATATTGGGATGAAAAGTAATGACATCTACCTCTAGTGATTTTTTCGAGCACTCATACATTTACTCGTTCAACAAATATTTATTGGCTGTTCATTTTGTGCCAGTTATGTTCTTGCCATATGTAACACACAAGTGAATAAAATATACAAAAATTCCCTTCCCTCACTACAGCTTATATTCTCTTGAGGGAGAGACAGAAAATAAATAAGTAAATTTTATAGTATCTTAGAAGATAAGTGCCATGCAAATAATAGAGCAGAGGAGAATGAGGTGGGAGGTAGGTTTCTATTTTAAATAGAGAGGTCAGGCTAAGCCTCATCAAGTTGATGGTATCTGAATAGAGACCTGGAAGAAGTGAGGAATCTTGCCATGCTGATATCTGGGTCAAGAGTGTTTCAAGCAGAGGAAATTGCAAAAGCCCCAGGACCAGAGTATGCTTGGAATGGCATGGGCTTCCACAGTTTTGTGGAAAGGTGTGAGCAGAGAAGAGCATGGTAGAGTAAGTGGTCTGGGGGGTTGAAGGGGTTACATCTGCAGAGCCTCATAAACCATTGTGAGCAGCTTTGATATTCACTGTAAGTAAAAAGAGAAGTTAGAGGATTTTGAGCAGAGGGATGATGTGATCTGACATACATTTTGAAAGAATTGCCCTAGCTACTGTGATGAGAACAGAATAATATGGGGAGAGGATGGAATCAAGGAGACTAGTTACAAGGTTACTGAAAAAATGTAGGCAAATGATGGTAGTGGCTTGGACTAGAGGGTAGCAGAGGAGTGGGTGAGAGATGGTTGGATATACTTTGAAGACAGGACCAATAGGACTTCCTGATCTTTTGGATATGGGGTATAAAAGGAAATGAGGAACAAAAATCACTCCAGGCTTTGGGCCAGGGGATTGGAAAAATGGAGCGTCAGTATTAAGACAAGGAAGGCTGTGGATGGGGCAAATGTTGGCATGGGGGGGGGATCAGGAGTTTGATTTTGAGTGTTTAGATCAAGAGTCTATCAGACATCTAAGTGAACATGCTGAACTGGAGTAAGTGAATTAATGTACATTTACAGAGCTTAGAATAGTGTCCAAAATACTAATGCTACTGAATACTATATGTATTAACTATTATTATTAAGAGAAATTTCCCCAATATAATTGCAGATTTTCAAATATATCCTTATAGTTCTGTACATTTTTACTTTTTATAATTGGAAATATGTTAGGTTTATAAAAGTTTAGAACTGATGTGTCATCCTGGTGAATTGCTCTTTTATATACTGACTCTTCTTACTCCTAATGATGATTTTTGCTTTAAACTCAGTTTCAAATGACTGTGAATAAATCTACCCTCTTTTTTGGTTATTTGTCTGGTATATGTTTTTTACTACTTCATTTTCAATCTTTCTGTATTATTATGGTTTAGGTATATTCCTTATAGACTGCACATAGCCAGATTTTAAGTTTTTAAAATCCAATTTGAAGAATCTGCCATTTAAATGGAATTTTATTCCATTTTTATAAAGTTACTAATATATTTAGATTTATTTATGCCACTTTATTTGTTTATGCTATAACAAATAGCACTTTCTATTTACTATGAATTTTCTTTGCATTTTTCCTTATGTCAGATTGAGCTAGTTTCCTAACTTTCTATTTTCTCTCTACTGGTTTGTGACTAATACATTGAATTTCTATTTTTTTTAACATCTTTATTGGGGTATAATTGCTTTACAATGGTGTGTTAGTTTCTGCTTTATAACAAAGTGAATCAGTTATACATATACATATGTTTCCATATCTCTTCCCTCTTGCGTCTCCCTCCCTCCCACCCTCCCTATCCCACCCCTCCAGGTGGTCACAAAGCACTGAACTGATATCCCTGTGCTATGCGGCTGCTTCCCACTAGCTATCTACCTTACGTTTGGTAGTGTATATATGTCCATGCCTCTCTCTCGCTTTGTCACACCTCACCCTTCCCCCTCCCCATATCCTCAAGTTCGTTCTCCAGTAGGTCTGTGTCTTTATTCCTGTCTTACCCCAGGTTCTTCATGACATTTTTTTTTCTTAAATTCCATATATATGTGTTAGCATACAGTATTTGTCTCTCTCTTTCTGACTTACTTCACTCTGTATGACAGACTCTAGGTCCATCCACCTCACTACAAATAGCTCAATTTCGTTTCTTTTTATGGCTGAGTAATATTCCATTGTATATATGTGCCACATCTTCTTTATCCATTCATCCGATGATGGGCACTTAGGTTGTTTCCATCTCTGGGCTATTGTAAATAGAGCTGCAATGAACATTTTGGTACATGACTCTTTGCATTATGGTTTTCTCAGGGTATATGCCCAGTAGTGGGATTGCTGGGTCATATGGTAGTTCTATTTGTAGTTTTTTAAGGAACCTCCATACTATTCTCCATAGTGGCTGTACCAATTCACATTCCCACCAGCAGTGCAAGAGTGTTCCCTTTTCTCCACACCCTCTCCAGCATTTATTGTTTGGAGATTTTTTGATGATGGCCATTCTGACTGGTGTGAGATGATATCTTATTGTAGTTTTGATTTGCATTTCTCTAATGATTAATGATGTTGAGCATTCTTTCATGTGTTAGTTGGCAGTCTGTATATCTTCTTTGGAGAAATGTCTATTTAGGTCTTCTGCCCATTTTTGGATTGGGTTGTTTGTTTTTTTGTTATTGAACTGCATGAGCTGCTTGTAAATTTTGGAAATTAATCCTTTGTCAGTTGCTTCATTTGCAAATATTTTCTCCCATTCTGAGGGTTGTCTTTTGGTCTTGTTTATGGTTTCCTTTGCTGTGCAAAAGCTTTGAAGTTTCATTAGGTCCCATTTGTTTATTTTTGTTTTTATGTCCATTTCTCTAGAAGGTGGGTCAAAAAGGATCTTGCTGTGATTTATGTCATAGAGTGTTCTGCCTATGTTTTCCTCTAAGAGTTTGATAGTTTCTGGCCTTATATTTAGGTCTTTAATCCATTTTGAGCTTATTTTTGTGTATGGTGTTAGGGAGTGATCTAATCTCATACTTTTGATGTACCTGTCCAGTTTTCCCAGCACCACTTATTGAAGAGGCTGTCCTTTCTCCACTGTACATTCCTGCCTCCTTTATCAAAGATAAGGTGACCATATGTGCGTGGGTTTATCTCTGGGCTTTCTATCCTGTTCCATTGATCTATATTTCTGTTTTTGTGCCAGTACCATACTGTCTTGATTACTGTAGCTTTGTAGTAATAGTCTGAAGTCAGGGAGCCTCATTCCTCCAGCTCCCTTTTTCGTTCTCAAGATTGCTTTGGCTGTTCGGGGTCTTTTGTGTTTCCATACAAATTGTGAAATTTTTTGTTCTAGTTCTGTGAAAAATGCCAGTGGTAGTTTGATAGGGATTGCATTGAATCTGTAGATTGCTTTGGGTAGTATAGTCATTTTCACAATATTGATTCTTCCAATCCAAGAACATGGTATATCTCTCCATCTATTTGTATCATCCTTAATTTGTTTCATCAGTGTCTTATAGTTTTCTGCATACAGGTCTTTTGTGTCCCTAGGTAAGTTGATTCCTAGATATTTTATTCTTTTTGTTGCAGTGGTAAATGGGAGTGTTTCCTTAATTTCTCTTTCAGATTTTTCATCATTATTGTATAGGAAGGCAAGAGATTTCTGTGCATTGTGTCTCCTGCAGCTTTACCAAATTCATTGATTAGCTCTAGTAGTTTTCTGGTGGCATCTTTAGAATTCTCTATGTATAGTATCATGTCATCTGCAAACAGTGACAGTTTTACTTCTTCTTTTCCAATTTGAATTCCTTTTATTTCTTTCTCTTCTGTGATTGCTGTGGCTAAAACTTCCAAAACTATGTTGAATAATAGTGGTGAGAGTGGGCAACCTTGTGTTATTCCTGATCTTAGTGGAAATGGTTTCAGTTTTTCACCATTAAGAATGATGTTGTCATCGGATGAATGGATAAAGAAGATGTGGCACATATATACAATGGAATATTACTCAGCCATAAAAAGAAACGAAATTGAGCTATTTGTAATGAGGTGGATAGACCTAGAGTCTGTCATACAGAGTGAAGTAAGTCAGAAAGAGAGAGACAAATACCGTATGCTAACACATATATATGGAATTTAAGAAAAAAAAATGTCATGAAAAACCTAGGGGTGAAACAGGAATAAAGACACAGACTTACTAGAGAATGGACTTGAGGCTATGGGGAGGGGGAAGGGTAAACGGTGACAAAGCGAGAAAGAGGCATGGACATATATACACTACCAAACGTAAGGTAGATAGCTAGTGGGAAGCAGCCGCATAGCACAGGGATATCAGCTCGGTGCTTTGTGACCACCTGGAGGGGTGGGATAGGGAGGGTGGGACGGAGGGAGACGCAAGCGGGAAGAGATATGGGAACATATGTATATATATATAACTGATTCATTTTGTTGTGAAGCTGAAACTAACATACCATTGTAAAGCAATTATACTCCAATAAAGATGTTAAAATGAAAAATAAAAAAAAAATTAAAAAAAAAAAGATGTTGGCTGTGGGTTTGTCATATATGGCCTTTGTTATGTTGAAGTAGGTTCCCTCTATGCTCACTTTCTGGAGAGGTTTTATCATAAACGGGTGTTGAATTTTCTCAAAACTTTTTCTGCATCTGTTGAGACGATTATATGGTTTTTATTCTTCAGTTTGTTAAAATGGTGTATCACATTGATTTATTTGTGTATATTGAAGAATCCTTGCATCACTGGGATAAATCCCACTTTATCATGGTGTATGATCATTTTAATGTGTTGCTAGATTATGTTTGCTAGTATTTTGTTGCGGATTTGTGCATCTATATCATCAGTGATATTGGTCTGTAATTTTTTTTTTGTAGTATCTTTGTCTGGTTTTGGTATCAGGGTGATGGTGACTTCATAGAATGAGTTTGGGAGTGTTCCTTCCTCTGCAACTTTTTGGAAGAGTTTGAGAAGGATGGGTGTTAGCTCTTCTCTAAGTGTTTGATAGAATTCACCTGTGAAGCATCTGGTTCTGGACTTTTATTTGTTGGAAGATTTTTAATCACAGTTTCAATTTCATTACTTGTGATTGGTCTGTTCATATTTTCTGTTTCTTCCTGGTTCAGTCTTGGAAGTTTATAGCTTTCTAAGAATTTGTCCATTTCTTCCAACTTGTCCATTTTATTGGCATAGAGCTGCTTTTAGTGTTCTCAGGGTGCTTTGTGTTTCTGTGGTGTCTGTTGCAACTTCTTTTTCATTTCTAATTTTATTGATTTGAGTCCTCTCCCTCTTTTTCTTGATGAGTCTGGCTAAGGTTTATCAATTTTGTTTATCTTCTCAAAGAACCAGCTTTCAGTTTTATTGATCTTTGCTATTGTTTACTTTGTTTGTATTTCATTTATTTCTGCTCTTTATGATTTCTTTCCTTCTGCTTACTTTGGGTTTTGTTTGTTCTTCTTTCTCTAGTTACTTTAGGCATAAGGTTACATTATTTATTTGAGATTTTTCTTGTTTCTTGAGGTAGGCTTGTATAGGTATAAACTTTCTTCTTAGAACTGCTTTTGCCTCATTCCATAGGTTTTGGATCATTGTATTTTCATTGTCTTTTGTTTCTAGGTATTTTTTGATTTCCTCTTTGATTTCTTCAGTGATCTCTTGGTTATTTAGTAATGTATTGTTTAGCCTCCATGTGTTGTGTTTTTTATGTTTTTTCCCCTGTAACTGATTTCTAATCTCATAGCAGTGTGGTCAGAAATGTTGCTTGATATGATTTCAATTTTCTTAAATTTACTGAGGCTTGATTTGTGACCCAAGATGTGATCTGTCCTGGAGAATGTTCCGTATGCACTTGATAAGAAAGTGTAATCTGCTGTTTTTGGATGGAATGTCCCATAAATATCAATTAAATCTATCTGGCATACTATGTCATTTAAATTTTGTGTTTCCTTATTAATTTTCTGTCTGGATGATCTGTCCATTGGTGTCAGTGAGGTGTTAAAGTCCCCCACTATTAGTGGGTTACTGTCAATTTCCTCTTTTATAGCTGTTAATAGTTGCCTTATGTATTGAGGTGCTCCTATGTTGGGTGCATATATATTTATAATTGTTATATCTTCTTCTTGGATTGATCCCTTGGTCATTACGTAGTGTCCTTCCTTGTCTCTTGTAACATTCTTTATTTTAAAGTCTATTTTATCTGATATGAGTATTGCTACTCCAGCTTTCTTTTGATTTCCATTTGCATGGAATATCTTTTTCCATCCCCTCACTTTCATTCTGTATGTGTCCCTAGGTCTGAAGTGGGTCTCTTGTAGGCAGCATATATATGGGTCTTGTTTTTGTATCCATTCAGCAAGCCTGTGTCTTTTGGTTGGAGTATTTAATCTATTCACATTTAAGGTAATTATCAATATGTATGTTCCTATTACCATTTTCTTAATTGTTTTGGGTTTGTTCTTGTAGGTCCTTTTCTTCTCTTGTGTTTCCCACTTAGAGAAGTTCCTTTAGCATTTGTTGTAGAGCTGCTTTGGTGGGACTGAATTCTCTTAGCTTTTGCTTGTCTGTAACGCTTTTGATTTCTCCATCAAATCTGAATGAGATCCTTGCTGGGTAGAGTAATCTTGGTTGTAGCTTCTTCCCTTTCATCACTTTAAGTATATCATGCCACTCCCTTCTGGCTTGTAGAGTTTCTGCTGAGAAATTAGCTTTTAACCTTATGGGAGTTCCCTTGTATGTTATTTGTCGTTTTTCCCTTGCTGCTTTCAGTAATTTTTTTTTGTCTTTAATTTTTGCCAATTTGATTATTATGTGTCTCAGCATGTTTCTCCTTGGGTTTATCCTGTATGGGACTTTCTGTGCTTCCTGGACTTGGTGGCTATTTCCTTTCCCATGTTAGGGAAGTTTTTCACTATAATCTCTTCAAATATTTTCTCAGGTCCTTTCTCTCTCTCTTCTCCTTCTGGGACCCCTGTAGTGTGAATGTTGTTGCATTTAATGTTGTCCCAGAGATCTCTTAGGTTGCCTTTATTTCTTTTCTTTCTTTTTTCTTTATTCTTTTCTGCAGCAGTGAATTCCACCATTCTGTCTTCCAGGTTACTTATCCGTTCTTCTGCCTCAGTTATTCTGCTATTGATTCCTTCTAGTGTATTTTTCATTTCAGTTATTGTATTGTTCATCTCTGTTTGTTTGTTCTTTAATTCTTCTAGATCTCTGTTTAACATTTCTTACATCTTCTTGATCTTTGCCTCCATGCTTTTCCTGAGGTCCTGGATCATCTTCACTATCATTATTCTGAATTCTTTCTCTGGAAGGTTGCCTATCTCCACTTCATTTAGTTGTTTTTCTGGGGTTTTATCTTGTTCCTTCATCTGCCTTTTCATCTTGTCTATCTTTCTGTGAATGTGGTTTTTTCCCCCACAGGCTGCAGGATGGTAGTTCTTCTTGCTTCTTCTGTCTGCCCTCTGGTGGATGAGGCTATCTAAGAGGCTTGTGCAAGTTTCGTGATGGGAGGGACTGGTGGTGGGTAGACCTGGGTGTTGCTCTGGTGGGCAGAGCTCAGTAAAACTTTAATCCACTTGTCTGCTGATGGTTGAGGCTGGGTTTCCTCCCTGTTGGTTGTTTCGCCTGAGGTGTCCCAACACTGGAGCCTACCCCGGTTCTTTGTTGGGGCTAATGACAGACTCTGGGATGGCTCACGCAAAGGAGTACTTCCCAGAACTTCCGCCGCCAGTGTCCTTGTTCTCACGGTGAGCCATAGCCACCTGCTGCCTCTGCAGGAGACCCTCCAACACTAGCAGGTAAGTCTGGTTCTGCATCTATGGGGTCACTGCTCCTTCCCCTGGGTCCTGATCACACATTACTTTGTGTGCACCCTCCAAGAGTGGAGTCTTTGTTTCTCCCAGTCCTGTCGAAGTCCTGCAATCAAATCCCATTAGTCTTCAAAGTCTGATTCTCTGGGAATTCCTCCTCCCGTTGCCGTACCCCCAGGTTCGGAAACCTGATGTGGGGCTCAGAACCTTCACTCCAGTGGGTGGACTTCTGTGGTATAAGTGTTCTCCAGTTTGTGAGTCACCCACCCAGCAGTTATATGATTTTATTTTATTGTGATTGCACCCCTCCTACCATCTCATTGTGGCTTCTCCTTTGTCTTTGGATGTGGGGTATCTTTTTTGGTGAGTTCCAGTGTCTTCCTGTTGGTGATTGTTCGGTAGTTTGTTGTGATTCCGGTGTTCTCGCAAGAGGGAGCGAGCGCACGTCCTTCTACTCCTCCATCTTGAACCAATCTCTGGTCAATTGTTAAAGCTTCTGTTCCTGTCTCCTGATGATGGAAAGATGTTAGAGCCTGCATGTAACTGTATTATAGTGTGACTTTGGGAAGTGTCAATCACTGTAGGTAATATAATTATTTCTTTCTATACTGGCTATTCAGTTAGACTGTGAGCTCCTTGAAGGGAAGGACTCGCCATTTTTTATTTTGTTATCCCCGGCACCTTGGAGGAAAAGGGGTGACAGGATAAACACCTGGGTGGAGACCCAGGTATTATAAGCAAATAATTGAAATTGGTTGAATAAAGGATGAAAGAATATGGAAAAATCATAATCAGTAACTGGTCTTCTCTTTGTGCTAAGTAATGCTTTGAACTTTTCCTGAAGGCTTAGCAGTCATATCTGAAGTTCAGAAAACACATAAAGGAACACGTTGACATTGTTAAGGAAGTGAGATATCATAAAGAAAAGCATGTTCTGGATATTGAAAGGTTTCCCCTTTGAAGCATAAAAATTTGGGTTGGTCTTCCCTGGTGGCGCAGTGGTTCAGAGTCCGCCTGCCGATGCAGGGGACACGGGTTTGTGCCCTGGTCTGGGAACATCCCACATGCCGCGGAGCGGCTGGGCCCGTGAGCCATGGCCGCTGAGCCTGCGCGTCCGGAGCCTGTGCTCCGCAACGGGAGAGGCCATAGCAGTGAGAGGCCCGCGTACCGCAAAAAAAAAAAAAAAAAAAAAAAAAAATTGGGTGGAATTCTTTCTAAGATCTAGCCCACACTTCCTTATTTTAGTAAAAATAATTTTGGAGAATTAAAAGCTTTTTAATCTGAAGGTCATCTTTTAAAATCCATTATTGTATTGTACCTTTAGGTTGTTATACTTACAGGTAATAATTCCTATTCTTTTGAGTCTCAGTTTAGACTTTTCTACATCTGGAAACCTTCCTTAACACCCCAAATGTGGATCTCAGGTAACATCCATAGCATCCTATACTTCTCATTTTATAACTTATCCATCTTGATTATAATCAGCTGTTTCCTTGTTTGATTCTCCTAATACATTGTAATTTCTGTGATGATGGAAATTTCATGGTCTTGTTTACATGGAACAGTGACTGATATATAATAAGCAATAAGTAAATGTGGCAGATTTGAATACTCCACATTTAGTGTGAGAATGTCACGTTTCACTATTTTTAAAAAGTACGCTAACACTGCTTTGGGTTACTTTCTTCCCATCCCTGGCTCACAAGAAATTTAATCAGAGTCATGAACAAAAAGTTTCCTCCTTTTATCTACAGTCATGCAACGATAGTAAGAATCTTAACTTATGCCAGACATTTAGGAAAGAGCACAATGGTCTCCAGTCTTCACTGGTCACCTTTGATATGCACATTTTCCAAGCTCACAAAATCCTTCAAAGGCATGAGAGTTCACTGCTTCTTTGCCAAGCTTGGGCGTGAGGTTCTTTGTGAAATCTCATGTCCAGCCTCCCTAGATGTGCTATGCACCCCTTCCCTCCAGTTTCTTCACCTTCTTGTGAAAGGTAAAATGCTAAATAAGCCTCTTGCTAGCTTCACAATTTAAGAATGTTCCCTCCAGGACCTGAAAGCCATCTCTCTGGACTGTGTTATCAAGGAAGAGACTGCCTGCTGCCCGATCTCCCAGTCTTTTGGGAGATTGTGAGCCTAACTTCAGCTGTCACCTGACTCCAAATTGTGAACTCTACCTCCAGTCACAAAGATAAGAGAAAATTAGCAATTTTATATTGAAAACATGAATGTCCTGGGTTGTATCCACTTAGCTATATAAAAGTATGAAAGACTAAGTTTTTTTTTTCTGTCATGGCATTCTCTTTTGCCTGTGATGAGCATTGCATCCTCGTTAAAGCTTATTCAATAATAAAGTTGTTTTCTTTCTCTTTAGTCTTTGTGGAGAGGTTTTCTAGGCTGGGAAGAGATTTTGTTTTTAATTATATTTCCCCAACACGTGGAACACTCTACAGACTTGGGTTCCAACTACATGTGGGACACACCAACAACAAATCCTTTGCCCAGTCTGTGAGTATATGACTACATTATCCTTCTTCCTGTTGGCAACTGCCAGCTGCTGCTTTTTTGCCATGCAGCATAAAAGCCCCAATGCAAATGAACATTGCAAATGTTTGAATGGGAAGGGATGAAGACATTTGACTTGCAGAGCAAAATTGAGATCTGTATGATAGAAAGAAGATACTGGAAAAAATTGGAGTTTAGGTTGAGAATTATTCTTTTAGGGACAAATAAAAATTAAAAATAAAGTGCTTAATTTTATTGGAAATAAGGGAAGAAACTTCTCCCTCCTTGTTTTTCTTAGAGCATTTACTTTAGAAAATTCGAAGTACTTTTTCCTCTCTTTGAAATGTATGTATATCCTTTTGGAGACTAGATAGGCTTTTTGTCAGCATTATGACCCATCTCTTTGAAATATAGACATCAAACAGCTTCTCCTCAGTTTCTGAGGGAGGGTAGGACACCAACTGCTGTGGGCATCTTGATCCAAGTTGCAAAACTACCTCTTGTTATAAAAATATGAGAAATGTGTTTCTTCTCTGGACAAAGTATTGTCTTTCTCTACTACCTTTGTGAAGAGAATTTCTGGGCTGGGAGATTTGAATTTTTAATTATATTTCCCCAACACTCTCAAATATAGCCTAGTTACCCACATAGGGTGTGGACCCTGAGTAAATATTTTGGTTTTTATTTTTGTAATTGCCAACTATAGTTTACCTTAGAAACATCCTCACTGGTAATTCCTACACTTCTTAAACATCTGGGTCACCTGCTTTCTGATAAAATCTTTATCTTATTCTGTAATATAATTAAGCCACGGTTAATAATCAACCCAAGATCAGATGGTGTATAGAAAATTCTTATTTTATATTATTGATGCCATCTGTTTTTCTTCTAATCAATGATTTTATTTACTCCAAAGATGTTGTAGATGTGTGAATTCAAATGGAATTTTTAGAAGTAGGACGGTGGCAATAGTGGGAATTTAAATGGCTCTTTACTGCTTAGAAATTGTATCAGTTGCGGGGTAAGAAATAGATTTTAGCTTGTTTACATCCAATGAAGACTTATAGGGCTTCCCTGGTGGCGCAGTGGTTGAGAGTCCGCCTGCCGATGCAGGGGACACGGGTTCGTGCCCCGGTCCGGGAAGATCCCACATGCCGTGGAGCGGTTGGGCCCGTGAGCCATGGCCGCTGAGCATGTGCGTCCGGAGCCTGTGCTCCGCAACGGGAGAGGCCACAAGAGTCACAGGCCCGCGTACCGCAAAAAAAAAAAAAAAGACTTATAGTACCCCAGCCCAGTGATTTCTTTGGAAATACAATTCAAATATTATTTTATAAATAGATCATTAAAAATACAATCAGAGTTAATTTGCATAATTAATCACATAATTTAACTCCTCTCCCCTCTACCCAAGATAAGTTATCGAGAACCTGGGTTTTTTACAGGAGGCAGAAGTTGTGTGATGATGCTAGTTTAATAATGAATAGTGAATAATCTTCCCTAGTAAGCTGCCATGGTCAGAAGCAGCAGCAGCTAT
Organism: Grampus griseus; assembly: GCF_964374135.1. Taxonomy (NCBI): domain Eukaryota; kingdom Metazoa; phylum Chordata; class Mammalia; order Artiodactyla; family Delphinidae; genus Grampus; species Grampus griseus. Next base: position 28,455,619 of record NC_139007.1, on the reverse strand, counting down.
TCTCCAGGAGCTCTTCTACTTGTTTTTAGGAAGCAAACTTTGACTAAGCATAGTTCATATGTCTTCTTTGCTTTTCCCAAGCTTTTCGAGATATAGAAAAGCTTCTGCTGCTGAAACCTGGGAAAATGTCAAAGGAAAGAGGTGGAATACCTGAGTAAATCAGAGCTTGATACATAGAGAGAACCACTATCACCTTTTGTGCTTGAGAGTCAATGGTTTTAACATGGCCTCAGTAGCTTTCAGAGACCAACAGGAAGACACAAAGTCTTATTCACAGGCCAGAATGAGAGCATGCTAAAGGCTGGTAGCCTCTTTCTCTTTGTGTGTTATTTGGATTCCTAATCATGTTTAGCTTATTACTGGACTCTCCTCTTTTGGATGACAGAAAGGTGATCACACCCTCCTGCCACAGAGCCCCAACTGACTTCTTATTTGAGAACCTGTGTGAACTAGGGCAGTTTATGTATAAGTGGGCCCTAAGACACCTTTATTATTATTGCGACCAAACACGCTAAGCTTCCAAGTGAATAATAGTCACTGGAACAGCAAGTAACCACTAAGGAAACGTGAGAGTCTGATCTTAAAATGAACTGTGTTCCTGCTGTAAGGCTTGGAATGTAATAAGGTGCTGGCCAACAGAATTCCAATTATCTATGAATATTTCATCCGTATTTCTTACTCAGAGAAAGGCATCACTGCACTTTTTAGACAAATGGGGAGGGGTTGGGGAGGAATAGAAGGCAAAAATAAAAATGAAATCTGGTCTGATAGATGAGGCTTAAAGGGGGAATGTATTTGTGATTTATATTTTCCGCCCAGAGCCTTAAATAATAGAGTCTCTGTCATTTTAAACTAATTCTGATTACTGCAGATAATAGTTTTGCAAGTCTAATTTACAGCCCCTTTCTATTGTTTTCATTAATATTGGAACAAAAGGTGGACTTCATCAGGGCCTTCTGACATGAATCAACATAGTATTGGAACAGATTCTGTTATAAGAGGGGCATATTGTACTTGTCTTCAGCTAAGTATTACAGGAATGGCTCTTTATCACTTTATTCACAGAATCTACAGTGGAGCTCATTTCTTGGTGTGCTGATATCATTTCTTGGCCTGCTGATCTCATGCACAATTGTAAATGGGCCGCATGAAATGCAACCAACCGGGCAACCAGGACCACAGGTTCTTAGAAACCTACTTAGCCTTCTTCACCCTCTTTCTTTACTGGTGCTTCTGTTTCTGAACACGACTTTGTTTACACAGTAAAGAAAGAAGTCGAGGAAAATTTGAAATATCTACTAGCCTTATTTAAATCATAATCTACCAATTAATGCCTATGACTATCATTTAAAATTGGAGACACCTAGCATTTATACAGCTGAATAAAAGCAAATGACTCAGACTCTAATGCCAAATGAGTAAAATGTTTTGTAACTGTATAAAAGGAGAAATGTGATTAAGTAGTAATAATAATAATAGTTGTTGGAAATAGAGTTTTTCCAGGCAGGTCATCAGAATTTTGCTGTCATATCTCTCAGTGAGGAGACAGGCATTTCTTCTTGACCAAGTTTTCTTATTACGTTAAACTTGGTTTCTAGAACCTGCTGATTATCCTACTCTCCTAAAGTATCTTTGTTGCATCTTTATTATTCACCTTTATTTGCCTTCCCCCATCTCTCCATGTTTGTTTTTTAGATGTAAATAACACCTCTTCTAGAAATTCAGTTCCCTTTTCTCATCGCTAAAAAAAAGAAGCAAAATAAATGAACCAAACACAAGCAAAAACTTTCATTGCAATTACTGCTTTGTCTCTCGTTCACTTAAGTTTAACTGCTGTAAGGAAAGGTTGTCCACCATGAAAGCTAACTGATGCAAGGAGCAGGAAGAATTCATAACACTTCGATTCTCAGACACTGGTGGTCTGAAGAAGTCTTCACAGAGATATATTTTATTTCTCTTATCTATTAGTGGCCATAATATGCATTTTTTTCCACTCAACATAAATCAAGTGATTTCTTACAACAGTCTCATTTAGAGCTACACCATTTTCCCTAATCTCGAGGATTTTTGCTTGGCTGGTTTATTGTTTTTGATGGAGATGAGGTATTGATAGAAGAATGGAGGAGGTATTAGATGAGGTTTCAAATGAAAAGAAGTGGCACCCTCAGAAGACATCAAGAGAAGCTGGCGGTCTGGCTGCTATTACAGAGCTCCTCTCATGAAAATTTCTTTGGTGAATTTATCAGAAACTGGCCTTCAGCCTTAAAGGATTAGAAACCTGACTTGTCAATATCCCCTAGAATAGGTTAGTTTTTCAGGGGTGAGTGTGTAGTAACCAAGCTCTGAAGAGTAATATATAACCAATAATTCCAATTGATTGAGTTGTATAATGAATGATAAGAGCCACATAAGTGCCACATACCATAGAATATTCCTGTTGTCATGGCTTGTACATTCTCTCATACACTCGAGGCAACTGGTGGGCAGGTACTACGTGTCTAGCAGAAATATGGTCAGCAGGAAAGGGCTACTCTGTTTATGTTTCTATATTCACCATGGTCTATCTCTAGCTCTCAGGAAAGGTCAGAGAAGAGCCCTTCTGTAGGAGGAAATGGGTGCCTGAGCTAATCTCTGCAGCAGAACCTGGTGTGGGGTAGAAGAGCTTCATCAGTACGTGCTCATGCCAAGTCTGAATAAAATCTGGGTCAGGATTATCTGTACATTCTGTCTCAGGTTACAAAGATGTAGCAGTGGTTATCTTGGTGATTTCAGCTCTTGTTTGTCTCTTAAGTCACACTATGACAGCTGGTCACAGATGAAATCCTAGGTCTTCCTTTTCTATCCTCCTTGTGTTTTCCTTCACTGTTCTGTATTTCTGTTCTCCTGTTTCCTGCAACCCATGTCTTCTTCTCTCTTGCCTTTTTTTTCTCATTGTGGTAAAGTACATCCTTAAGGGACTTCTTTTTTTTTAATTTTTTAATTTAATTTTATATTTTTATACAACAGGTTCTTATTAGTCATCAATTTATACACATCAGTGTATACATGTCAATCCCAATCGCCCAATTCATCACACCTCCATCCCCACCCCCCTGTGGCTTTCCCCTCTTGGTGTCCATATGTTTGTTCTCTACATCTGTGTCTCAACTTCTGCCCTGCAAGCTGGTTCATCCGTACTATTGTTCTAGATTCCACATACATGCGTTAATATACGATATTTGTTTTTCTCTTTCTGACTTACTTCACTCTGTATGACAGTCTCTAGATCCATCCACGTCTCAACAAATGACCCAATTTCATTCCTTTTAATGGCTGAGTAATACTCCATTGTATATATGTACCACAATTTCTTTATCCATTTGTCTGTCGATGGGCATTTAGGTTGCTTCCATGACCTGGCTATTGTAAATAGTGCTGCAATGAACATTGAGGTACATGTGTCTTTTTGAATGATGGTTTTCTCTGGGTATATGCCCAGTAGTGGGATTGCTGGATCATATGGTAATTCTATTTTTAGTTTTTTAAGGAACCTGCATACTGTTCTCCATAGTGGCTGTATCAATTTACATTCCCACCAACAGTGCAAGAGAGTTCCCTTTTCTCCACACCCTCTCCAGCATTTGTTGTTTGTAGATTTTTTGATGATGCCCACTCTAACTGGTGTGAGGTGATACCTCATTGTAGTTTTGATTTGCATTTCTCTAATAATTAGTGATGTTGAGCAGCTTTTCATGTGCTTCTTGGCCATCTGTATGTCTTCTTTGGAGAAATGTCTATTTAGGTCTTCTGCCCATTTTTGGATTGGGTTATTTGTTTCTTTAATATTGAGCTGCATGAGCTGTTTATATAATTTGGACATTAATCCTTTGCCTGTTGATTCGTTTGCAAATATTTTCTCCCATTCTGAGGGTTGTCTTTTTGCCTTGTTTATGGTTTCCTTTGCTGTGCAAAAGCTTTTAAGTTTCATTAGGTCTCATTTGTTTATTTTTGTTTTTATTTCCATTACCCTAGGAGATGGATCAAAAAAGATCTTGCTGTGGTTTATGTCAAAGAGTGTTCTTCCTATGTTTTCCTCTAAGAGTTTTATAGTGTCCAGTCTTACATTTAGGTCTTTAATCCATTTTGAGTTTATTTTTGTGTATGGTGTTAGGGAGTGTTCTAATTTCATTCTTTTACATGTAGCTGTCCAGTTTTCCCAGCACCACTTATTGAAGAGACTGTCTTTTCTCCATTGTATATCCTTACCTCCTTTGTCATAGATTAGTTGAACATAGGTGCATGGGTTTATCTCTGGGCTTTCTATCTTTTCCCATTGATCTATGCTTCTGTTTCTGTGCCAGTACCATATTGTCTTGATTACTGAGCTTTGTAGTATAGTCTGAAGTCAGGGAGTCTGATTCCTCCAGCTCCATTTTTTTCCCTCAAGACTGCTTTGGCTGTTAGGGGTCTTTTGTGTCTCCATACAAATTTTAAGATTTTTTGTTCTTGTTCTGTAAAAAATGCCACTGGTAATTTTATAGGGATTGCATTGAATCTGTAGATTGCTATGGGTAGTATAGTCATTTTCACAATATTGATTCTTCCAATCCAAGAACATGGTATATCTCTCCATCTGTTGGTATCATCTTTGATTTCTTTCATCAGTGTCTTATAGTTTTCTGCATACAGGTCTTTTGTGTCCCTAGGTAGGTTGATTCCTAGGTATTTTATTCTTTTTGTTGCAGTGGTAAATGGGAGTGTTTCCTTAATTTCTCTTTCAGATTTTTCATCATTAGTGTATAGGAATGAAAGAGATTTCTGTGCATTAATTTTGTATCCTGCAACTTTACCCACTTCATTGATTAGCTCTAGTAGTTTTCTGGTGGCATTTTTATGATTCTATATGTATAGTAACATGTCATCTGCAAACAGTGACAGTTTTACTTCTTCTTTTCCAATTTGTATTCCTTTTATTTCTTTTTCTTCTCTGATTGCCATGGCTAGGACTTCCAAAACTATGTTGAATAATAGTGGTTAGAGTGGACATCCTTGTCTTATTCCTGATTTTAGAGGAAATGCTTTCAGTTCTTCACTATTGAGAATGATGTATGCTCTTGGTTTGTCGTATATGGCGTTTATTATGTTGAGTGAATTTAGAGGAAACACTTTCAGCTTCTTACTGTTCAGTATGATTTTAGCTGTGGGTGTGTCATAAATTACTTTTATTATGTTGAGATAAGGTCATGCTATACCAACTTTGATGAGATTTTTTTATCATGAGTGGATGGTGAATTTTGTCAAATGCTTTTTCTGTGACTATTAAGGTGATCATGTGATTTTTATCCTTCCTTTTGTTAATGTGGTGTATCTCATTGAATGATTTGAGAATATTGAACCATCCTCGCATCCCTGGAATAAAGCCCACTTGATCAAAGCTAGTGCTTCCATTTTCTTCTCTTTTTTTCTTATTTTATCTTTTTGCTCTACTTAATGGGGTTTGCTCAAAATATCTTCTAAGCTTTCAATAGTGGTTAAAAAAATTCTGCTGTAATATTTTTAAATTTGAAGATTTTTCTCTTTTCTTTTAAAATGTCCTACTGTTCTTGTTTCATGAATGCAACATCTTCTTTTATCTCTCTGAGGTTATCAATGATGGTTGTCTAGATTGTATTTCCTACTAGTTGTTTTTTTTCAGGTTGTTTGCTTTGATCTCTTCCATTCTTGTTCGAGATTTTGCTTAGATATTTAGTAGTCCTTGATTGTGTAGTGTTGAATTATCATGAAGGAATAAAATGGTGATTCATGATTTTGAACCTCAAATTTGACCCTGAGTGAGTCTGTTGTTGGGGAACTGTCTTAGGTATTCCCTTTGAGAAAGTTTCTCTGCCTGGACAGTGAATGCCCAGCTGCTGGAGTTTTGGGGAGCTGAATGGGATCAGGGGAAATATGGGATCTGCAGTCAACTTTCAGTGGGTTCAGTTACTTAATCTGCCTATACTTCATGCTGTTCACCCCACCTCATGTCTTCAGCCTCTTTTTCTTTGAACATTTAGTTACTGTAGTTTTAATGGAGTTTGGAGAGGGAGTGAATAATATGTTAATGTTCAATCTGCTGTCCTAACCTGGAATGTATGGGAAGGTTTTCAGGCCATCTCTTTCACAGGAAGACCTATTTTAAAACTACATTTAAAGAGAATAGTGGTTATTTGGTATAACATCCTAATTTTACAGATAAGGTAACTGAGGTGCAGAAACTTTATCATTTGCTGGGTTGAGAGTAACCTAGGCTCAGAGAGAGAATTGTAGCATATTTGTTTTATCTTATTGAATGACAAATAGGGATATGACAAAGAGGAAATATGAAATACAGAAATAAAATGAGGTATAAAGGACATAAATTTCAGCTATGTATGTTTAAGGTTTTCTTCATGACCTTTATCTTTTATAATCAGGAAAATTTCTGCTCATGTGAAGACTGTAAACCCCTATTGATATAAATAATTGTATTGAAATACTATATCTAAGAGTAGATTTAAATATAATATAGCAGTGGAAAAAATACCTTGTGCAGTTTTTTTTTCATACACATTTACTCTGGTTTTAAAGTGATTTTACTTTGTAGATCTAGGCTATTGAGTTGTTTTTGTGTGAAGTTTTTCAGGTTTATAAGCAGAAAAAAAAAGTGTGGCAATAAAAAGGGATGTAGGGAAAACTGGCAGCCTACAGCCTTTGTGGGTGGTCATATTTTCAAACAGATGGAAAACTAAATATTTAAAGTCATGTTTTCCAATGACATAAACATTTGAGTAAGACAATTACATTTTGAAAATTATGATAAGAACATTCTTTCTAAGGATTTGAATTGCTCTTAAGATGAATTTGGTTTCCGAAAACCTTATGAAATTGTTCTACAATACAGGAAGTTTTGTCATTTTGATATTTCAGGTATATCCTCCCTGAGAGACAGAGTTCTCTGTGCTTTTCTAAATATATAAACATCCTGCTGACACGTACAATCAGGTTCAGGGCTTTGGACATGATCAACACTGAATAAATAGTGCCCTGCTGACAGAAAATGGGAGATGTGATGTAGAGATGTTTGAAAGCAATTTTTAAAAATAGCAAGCTCTTGAGAAAATTAACATATAGAGTTCTTAAGTAAAAGTAGAAATTATGACTTAGTTATATAAAGATTTTTTGTTGTTGTTTTTCTGTTTTTGCATGTTAATTGTATCACATCTATGGGAACACTTACACTAAACATATTTAGGGAGTTTTTCCTTTCAATGCTAAGATTGCTCTGAGTCTGCTGTCACAGCTAAATAAATATAGTAAGAAGACATTTATTCATAATATGTCTGTAAATTACTGCCAGCAGTCTCAGTGACCAAGAGTGCATGTGTTAAGAATTGTCTCAAACAAAGAAATGATTTCTCTCTGTGTAATTGTTAGCTGTAGCCAAGTTCACTTAAAACCTTTTACTATTACTAGTTTGCAGGCAAAAAGTGCTATTTTCTGTTTCATCTAGCATTCATTTGAAAAATATCTGCCTTGGATGTCATAACATTGATAACAATGATAGCCCTATTAAAACTCTCTGGATAAGATGTGGCACATATATACAATGAAATATTACTCAGCCATAAAAAGAAAAGAAATTGAGCTATTTGTAGTGAGGTGGATGGACCTAGAGTCTGTCATACAAAGTGAAGTAAGTCAAAAAGAGAAAAACAAATACTGTATGCTAACACATATATATGGAATCTAAAAAAAAAAAAAAGTTCTGAAGAACCTAGGGGCAGGACAGGAATAAAGATGTAGACGTAGAGAACGGACTTAAGGACACAGGGAGGGGGAAGGGTAAGCTGGGATGAAGTGAGAGAGTGGCATGGACTTATATATACTCCAAATGTAAAATAGATAGCTAGTGGGAAACAGCCACATAGCACAGTTAGCTCAGCTTGGTGCTTTGTGACCACCTAGAGGGATGGGATAGGGAAGGTGGGAGGGAGATGCAAGAGGGAGGAGATATGGGGATATATGTATATGTATAGCTGATTCACTTTGTTATAAAGCAGAAACTAACACACAATTGTAAAGCAATTATACTCCAATAAAGATGTTTAAAAAACACAAAACTCTCTGGATATACGTTAAAGAATTTCAGGAGAGCTGGCACAGAGCTGAGTCAGGGGATTCAGGAATCCTCGTGCTTATACCTGTGGGAGGACATTCAAAACAATTACTGCCCTTCAGCTGGATTCAGACTTTCATTCTCTATGTTCTAATCATCCCTTGGTCTTTCCAACACCTAACTTGGATTTCCCAGTGTGTGATTTCTTTGAAAAGGGATTTCTAATTGTGACAATAGTTCCTCTACTTTGCTCCAAACTGTGCTCCATAGATAGCACATGTGTCCAGAAAGATGTTAATAGGTATTCTGGAGAGTAAAGAGTTTTAGCTAAGATCAGTTAGGGCTGCCACTGGCTGAGTCCCAGCTTGGAGGGTCAAGGTATCAGGGCCTCTTTGCCCCTCCAGCCTTTGCTTTACCTGGCATCACCCTGACAGGGCATCCAGGCTCTCTCCTGACACTCTCACGTGCAATCTAGAAAGACCAGGGGGTTAACCCCTTACAGGGCCACACTTGGCCAATAGGCAACAGGACACAGAGGATAAGGCTCCGTTCTTCCACCCCTCAGCACTGCTGAGACACATTCTATGCGGCTCTTCAGAGGCTTTCAGGGAGATCTAGCCCAGTTTCCCACCGCAGTGCCTGGCCCCGTAACATACCCTTGTAGTGATTTCTTCCTTCCCTGTGTTACTGTTCTCTTCCTCCTCTCTGGGTCTCTGGGATCACTCCCCAGAATAAAAGCCCTTGTCTCGCAGATTCTGCTTTGGACAGGCGGAGAGGCAGGCTAAAGCAGTAACAATGCACATTAGCTTACTGGAGTCTCCTGAGAGCTCCTGCATTTAAAAAAATAAATAAACAAGCACACAAACAAAAAGCAAAACCAAAGACTTGTTCAGCACTGTTTCCCAATTTATAACTGTGGAAGTAGAAGAACATGTTTTCTTTTTACAAACCTTGTTACTGAACACAGGATACCTTTAAAATCTGGGCCAGGGTTGGCTTCATGGGTGTGTGTCCTGTGCAGCAACATCAGACCCTGCTGTTAGAAGGGCCTTGAGCTTGGTTTAAATCTCTGCTGCCAACTTTTTGAAGTTCTTGTTTATTTATTTATTATTTTTTAAATGAATTTTTATTGGAGTATAGTTGCTTTACAATGTTGTGTTAGTTTCTGCTGTAGTGATTTATGAAAAAGAGGCTTCACATTTTTTATTTTGTACTAGGCCTTGCAAGTTATATAGCTGGTCCTGGCCTGAGCTAAGTTGAAAGAAATTCAGACCTTAGACTATGCTCCTCAGGACACCTTTTGCAATCCTATAGTCCTTGTAGTTGAAAGAACCCTGCACTTAAAACAAGGGTCTCTAATCCTTTCTTTGATGCTTTTTACTTTACATGGGTGGGTTAGTGATTGAGTCTATCAGTGCTTCAGTTTGGCTGCTAATGATGGGTGGATAAGACCAGTGGCTCTCAACCCTGGCTGCACATTAAAATGATCTGAAGAGTTTTGAGAAATATCAAGTCTGGATGGGACTGTGTCAGAGTCTTTTAAAGCTCACTCTGGTGGTTGGGATACTCAGCCAGGGTTAAAGGATAGAATGATACCCACCTTTCCACCCAGCTCTGTTTTCTGTGTGTATAATGTTAGTTACAGGCTCGAGCTACATAAGCTTCCACAGTGCTCATTTTATAACACAGAATAAATTATCAAGAGAACATTGAAAGCTATTTGAGGCATAGTAGAGTATAGGGAGAAGAGTTTAAATTTTCATAGGATCTCATTGTTGGACAGTAACTTGGAAGGTTATAGCTCATTCGTACACCTAATATAAACAGTATTTAGAATACTTCAGCTATACACACAGGTATAATAAAAAGAATTGTAGGAAACAGAAGAAAAGTTCAGAAGAAATGGGAAATCCAGTTGGCTTTAGTGTGAAGAACTACTCCAATATATTATAAAAACAAACAAACAAGCGAGTAAGCAAGAAAACAAATCGAACCAATTGTTGGATCACCCTTTGTTTCAAGGATAAAAACATAGCTCCAGATAGAAGCATCCCAGGACCATCTGGAGGTTTGCAAATCTTTGGGGGAATAGAATGCTCTTAATTGGGGAGAGAATAACTCTGAATCAAAGAGAAAAGACTGAAAAAAATATGAAAACAATCATGTAAAAAAATGAATTAATTAGCTGTCTCCATCTAGAATGTAGCAAAACTCTAATTAGTATGCAAAATAGACATGAATAGTATTTGATGGATAGAAAATATGCATCTGAATCCTTTCCCAGATTTTTCTCTGACAATATAGAAGGAAATCATTAATAATTTGCTGTCTGATGGAAGTCAGAGTCATTTTAGAACCTAGCTTTTACATTATTAATATGTGTTTCATTGTGTTTTCCCCCACATACCAATTATTTTTCTGGGAAGGAGGAAGTTAGTTGTCTGCCATTTTTCTGACAATATATTTTGCTGTTTTTCCCCCCTGGGACCTCTGAACACTTGATGAGAAGAAAACCACTTTTATTTATTATCACCCATGAATGTTTATCTACTAAAGTTCAGAGTGTATCAATGAGAGGTCCATAAAAATAAATCTCTATTTTATTTTCTTTTAAAAAAAATAATTATGTAAAACCAAACTCCATGCCTTCACCTGCTTGTTTCTGCATCACATGTGGTTCCGCAGATGCGTGTGTCACTGGGCAGAAGACAGAGCAAGGCCCTCGGCCACTGAGCTGCTTATTATGTTTCTCAGTCTTTTTCAACCTCAGAAATTTGAGTCCTCCTCTTGAAGCATAATCAGGTCAGTGAATTAGATGATATCAGCTGCAAATCTTGTGTACTTCTTCTGTCTGCCATAATTGGTAACAAGTTCTTCTTCTGTGCTCTGGCCTGTCTCTTGGGAATGTGTCAAGCTTTGGATGAGTCCATCCACCCTCAGATATACTTTCTGTTCAAGACCTAATTTTTATTTGTTGCTGTGAAGGCTCATGTGGGCTTTATTCAATTTTGGTAAAAGAAGAGAGATTGACACTCCTAGCTGTCCTGTGGATCAGGAGGATGGGCTTTTATTCAGTAATTAAATAAATGAAAAAAGAATGGATCACAGCTTCAATTTTTATTTTTATAAAATCTGACCCAGGAACTTCATTGATATTCTGTATATTCAGAGCATATGTCAACGGAATGACATGCTGAAGTGATTACATTGTGTGGAGAGAAGATTATTCTGAAGGAATCTAGGAATATTTTACTGATTCTTCACTCTATGACTTAGCTATATTTCAGTTCTATACTTTTGTAAAATCAACAGTAAAAGAGTAGCATATTTGGTACTGATGAACCTAGTTGCAGGGCAGGAATGAAGATGTACACATAGAGAATGGACTTGAGGACACGGGGTGGGAGGGGGAAGCTGGGGCAAAGTGAGAATAGCATCGACATATATACACTACCGAATGTAAAATAGCTAGCTAGCAGGAAGCAGCAACATAGCACAGGGAGATCAACTCAGTGCTTTGCGATGACCTAGAGGTGTGGGTTAGGGAGGGTGGGAGGGAGGCTCAAGAGGGAGGGGAATATGGGGATATATGTATGCCTATGGCTGATTCACTTTGTTGTACAACAGAAGCTAACACAGTATTGTGAAGCAATTATACTCCAATAAAGATCTATTTAAACAACAGAAAAAGAGTAACATATTACCATTTAAGATTAATATGCTTTATCTTGCTCTAGCATATGTGTTATGCCTATCACTTAAAAAAATATTTATAGTATTCATATGTATTTTATTGAAGGAGAAATTGGGGTTCAGAAAGCTTAAATATCTGACTATAGTCACTTCATCTAGAACTCATAAGTCTTTTTATTTAAGTATTTGCCAGGTTGATCCCTCCACCTTTCAGATAGTTTTATAGTCTGAGCCATTTTATTTTATATATATATAAAATATATATATATACACACATATATATACATATATATGTATATATATACACATATATATACATATATATGTATATATGTATGTGTGTGTGTGTATATATATATATATATATATATATATAGTTTTTTTGGCTGCATTGGGTCTCCATTGCTGCACGCGGGCTTTCTCTAGTTGCGGCAAGTGGGGGCTACTCTTCATTGCGGTGTGTGGGCTTCTCATTGCAGTGGCTTTTCTTGTTGCGGAGCATGGGCTCTAGGCGTGCGGGCTTCAGTAGTTGTGGCGCATGGGCTCAGTAGTTGTGGCTCGCAAGCTCTAGAATGCAGGCTCAGTAGTTGTGGCGCACTGGCTTAGTTGCTCCGCGACATGTGGGATCTTCCTGGACCAGGGCTCGAACCCATGTCCCCTGCATTGGCAGGCAGATTCTTAACCACTGCGCCACCAGGGAAGTCCTATATTTTTTAAAAAATTATATGTGTATATATATTTTATTATGCATTTATATTTATTATATCTGTAAAATTCCATAGAAATACTTAACTAAAACAGTATAATTATTAGTGAATATGTCAGTGAACAATAAAAGGAACTTAAGTATCAAATTCAATTCTTTGAGTATCTGTTGAAGTGAGCTTTATATACACATGGTATATAATCTACTTTCTCATTAGTTCCCTTTGGAATTGATACTGTGTTTTTACAGCATAGGCCTTCGTTTGAACCCCCAAATTGACATCTTTCCCTTACTTAAAGCTTAGCAATTCTTGAGACAGCAAAAGTGTTGTTATGTTTAGCAAGCTCAGTAGAGCAATAAGAATTTCTTCCAGCCTTGGAATTTTATAGTAGGAACTAAGATGACCGTCTTCTGAAATCACAATAACTTTGGTGTGTTTGAAATGGAGAATTATGTAACATGTACAGAAAACAATGATTGACAATGAATTTTACACATATAAAAAAGGATATACTTTAGGAGAGTGGCCATATACCAGTTTGGTTATTTAGGGATAAACATGAAATTAATAATGAGTGACATTTACATAGGGATAATAAAAAGAAATATCCAGTCTTTATATACATATGTGTGTGTGTGTGTGTGTGTGTGTGTGTGTGTGTGTGTGTGTGTGTATAAAGATCTATTCTGGTTTACTCATATTTTTGGCACAGTAACAGACTGAGAAAACAATATTTTCCTATGAAGTCCTTACCTGGATAATCTCTGGGTCCTATTGCAAATCCTACCCTATTCCAAATCCTACCCCTAATCCACACCTGTCAGATGTTAGCAGTTACCTTGCATTTGTCAGATCCTGGGGCCCATTTGGATATCCATTCTCCTTGATCCCTTGAATTTTTTGCTTTTCTGCTCCTCCCCTCCTTGGGAAATGTTCTTTTTCTCTTAGACCTGGGGTCTCTGAGAGCTTGGTTCTCCTTCTGTGTCTATCACTGTTTTTTTCAGTCTGCACTCTTTCCTCTTTCTCTCCTGGTCCTGCTTTGCCGCTGCTCCCCAGCTGAGCCCTCAGCCCTTTATTATGTCTTTTTCTTACTCCTGCAGTTCTCATCCATGCACTCGTCGTCAGCTTTCTCTTCTGCCTCTATTAATAAAGCTTTTGAAATGGCTTCCAATGGATTTTCCCTGCTCAGATATTTCTTTTTCATTCCCTGTGGTCCAGTCTCATTAAGGCTAAGTCAGAGACCAATAATTATTGCTCTAAGGAAGGAAGAAAGAGATACTGTCTACAACCCAGAAGTCATGGTTCACCTTTTAATTTTAAATCTGACATTTTAAAAGCCATAGAGAGTCAATAGTTTTAAAAGCTAACGGGAGGTTTTTAAATACTCAGATACATTTGGAAGATTCAGGGCTTCCAAAGGTATAGCCTGAGGGAGCCTGCCTGACTCTCTCTCAGAGAAGTCCATATTGAATGTTACCATGCCCACCAGGATGTGGGAGTGGTTGAGTAACAAAGACGAAGGCAGGTAGCCTACGCAGATGGGCCTGATAACAACTTCACTGGATCGAGCACACGTCGGAATGATACAGAGAAAGCACCTGAGAATTCCAAGGTCCCTAAGAAGCAAGGGACATAGAAGTGTTGAGAGGAACTCAAGAGGCCTTTGATAAGGAAGAGTTACGTGGTGGTTAGAGTGAGGATGAGGTGATTGCACTATCCTGCAGCTGGAGGCCATGGCACCTGCAACAGTGCCAGAGTGATACTCAGATGTCCACATAGGATGGTCTCAATTCAGCAGAGACCAGTTCAGGACACCCAGGGACCTGATGGGCCAAGGCACAGCTCAGCAGACATATGAAGACTCAGAAGATAGCATAAGGACTGAAAATTCCTCCCTATCAAAGCCACATGGAATCCAGATGCTAAATTGGAAAGAGGAGGAGGGGAGATCAATTAAGAGAGACAGAAATCTTTACAACTAGATACTTATCCCAATGAAGCTATTTTAAAATCAGTGACTACAATACATTTGATTAGCATGATCAGACATTTTCCCCATTAACAGCCATGTCTACCACTACTACGTGCAGTTGGCTGTGTTTGGATTTGTGGTAATGACAAAAAGACTATATTCCTACTTTAATGCGTTCACAGTTAGTTGGGAGTATTTATTTCCAAGTCATCTTTCTCTTTTTAGTAGTGAGGTCTTATCTAACTAATGAATATGACCTCAGCATGCTAAACTCGATGCGTGCAACACTTAACTAATTGTTTTCCTTAGCACTTACTATTCTGCCTAAATTCTTTAGTCTCTCAATTATACTTTTAAAAAATTGAAGTGTAGTTGATTTACAATATTATGTCAGTTTCAGGTGTACACCAAAGTGATTCATTTATATATATATATATATATTTTTTCAGATTATTTTCCATTACAGGTTATTACACCATATTGAATATAGTTCCCTGTGCTATACAGTAAATCCTTGTTACTTCAATTGTTCTTCTTATACTCATAGTGTAGTTATCCTCTTTGAATTTTCCTTCCTTTTTCTGAGTTCCTCAGAGACAATCTCCAAGCATCTCCCTGTGTTCCTTTCTCATTGCTACCATAATATTTCAGAAAGATATGAATAAGTGTAACGTCATGATTTATCTTCAAAATGGGAATTTATTTCCATCCCTATCTTAGAAACATTCAATACATGCAGGGGATATTCCTGATAATTTACTTTGGCCCTCAAGTTTCCTGATACTTTATTCTTAAGGTAACAAATTACCATAAGCAGAGTGACTTAAGACAACACACCTTTAAGCTCTTCCAATTCTGGAGGTCAAAAGTCTAAAATCAAGGGGTTGGCAGAGCTGCATGACTTCAAGAGAGAATCTGTTCCCTAGTCTTTTCAGGTTGTAGAGGCCACCTGGGCCACCTGCATTCCTCAGCTTCTGCACCCTTTCTTTTTTTTTTTTTTAATACCTTTATTGGAGTAGAATTGCTTTACAATATTGTGTTAGTTTCTGTTGTATAACAAAGTGAATCTGCTATAAGTATACATATATCCCCATAACCCCTCCCTCTTGAGCCTCCCTCACATCCTCCCCATCCCAGCCCTCTAGATGGTCACAGAACATTGAGCTGATCGCCCAGTGATATGCAGCTCCTTCCCACTAGCTATCCATTTTACATTTGGTACTGTATATATGTCAATGCTACTCTCTCACTTCATCCCAGCTTCCCCTTCCCACCTCGTGTCCTCAAGTCCGTTCTCTACATCTGCGTCTTTATTCCCGCCCTGCCACTAGGTTCATCAGTACCGTTTTTTTAGATTCCATATATGTGTGTTAGCATACGGTATTTATTTTTCTCTTTCTGACTTACTTCACTATGTATGACAGACTCTAGGTCCATCCACCTCATCACAAATAACTCAGTTTCGTTTCTTTTTATGGCTGAGTAATATTCCATTGTATATATGTGCCACATCTTCTTTATCCATTCATTTGTCAATGGACATTTAGGTTGCTTCCATGTCCTGGCAATTGTAAATAGTGCTGCAGTGAACGTTGTGGCACATGACTCTTTTTGAGTTATGGTTTTCTCAGGGTATATGCCCAGTAGTGGGATTGCTGGGTCATATGGGAGTTCTATTTGTAGTTTTTTAAGGAACCTCCATACTGTTCTCCATAGTGGCTGTATCAATTTACATTCCCACCAACAGTTCAGGAGGGTTCCCTTTCTCCACACCCTCTCTAGCATTTATTGTTTGTAGATTTTTTGATGATATGGCCATTCTGACCTGTGTGAGGTGATAGCTCATTGTAGTTTTGATTTGCATTTCTCTAATGATTAGTGATGTTGAGCATCCTTTCATGTGTTTGTTGGCAATCTGTATAGCTTCTTTGGAGAAATGTCTGTTTAGCTCTTCTGCCCATTTTTGGATTGGGTTGTTTGTTATTTTGATATTGAGCTTCACGAGCTGCTTGTATATTTTGGAGATTAATCCTTTGTCAGTTGCTTCATTTGCAAATATTTTCTCCCATTCTGAGGGTTGTCTTTTCGTCTTGTTTATGGTTTCCTTTGCTGTGCAAAAGCTTTGAAGTTTCATTAGGTCCCATTTGTTTATTTTTGATTTTATTTCCATTTCTCTAGGAGGTGGGTCAAAAAAGATCTTGCTGTAATTTATGTCAAAGAGTGTTCTGCTTATGTTTTCTTCTAAGAGTTTTATAGTGTCTGGTCTTACATTTAGGATTTAGGTCTTTAATCCATTTTGAGTTTATTTTTATGGATGGTGTTAGGAAGTGTTCTAATTTCATTCTTTTACATGTTAACTGTCCAGTTTTCCCAGCTCCACTTATTGAAGAGGCTGCCTTTTCTCCATTGTATATTCTTACCTCCTTTGTCAAAATAAGGTGACCATATGTGCATGGGTTTATCTCTGGGCTTTCTATCCTGTTCCATTGATCTATAGTTCTGTTTTTGTGCCAGTACCATACTGTCTTGATTACTGTAGCTTTGTAGTATAGTCTGAAGTCAGGGAGCCTGATTCATCCACCTTTGTTTTTCTTTCTCAAGATTGCTTTGGCTATTTGGAGTCTTTTGTATTTCCATACAAATTATAAAATATTTTGTTCTAGTCCTGTGAAAAATGTTATGGACCCTTTCTTATCATCCAACCTCTTGCTTTCATCACAACATTTCTTTCTACTAACTCTGATCTCCTTACATCCCTTTATAAGGCCCCTTGTGTTTACACTGTGCCCATTTGGATAATCCAGGATAATCTTCTCTCAAAATCCTTAATGTAATCACGCTGTAAACTCCCTTTGCCATGTAAGGCAATATTCACAGGTTTCAGGGATTGGGCCTGGATGTCTTTGGGGAGGCCCTTATTTTGTCTAGCACACCCACTGCCCATTCTAGGCTATCTTCCACTGTATCAGAGCCTTCCAGTTACTGTCCCATGGATGGAACCTGTGCATTCTCATCTCAACCTGTTTGCTCTTGACTTTTCCCATATTTGGAATGAATGCTTTTACTTAATGATACCAGCAACTGAAATGCTACTCATCCTTTAGTTCTCAGCTTCCTTTCATCACTACCCCACCCCACTATGCTTTTCTTCTTCCTGACCTCTTCTAATTGCTATTTTATATACCATGTGAGGAAGAAGGTATTTACTATATTGTATCTTGCACTGTTATTATAATTATCATGAAAAAAATTTAATCAAGGTCTACTATAGGTAAAGCATTAATTTTAGATGTTAAGAGAAATATAGACATATGTAAAGTTGATTCTTGACCTAACAGAATTTATAATCTGATAAGAAATTAAAAAAATATATTACTGGGGTCATTGTGATGTGTTGGAAAGAACATAGATTTTTCATCATAATGTCTTGAGTTGAATCATAGCTCTAACTTGGGGCAACTTATTTATCTCCACTGAAATTCAAGTCTTCTCATCAATGAAATAGAGATTTTTCATTATAAGATTCAAAGTGCAAACTATTATAGTTTTTGAAATATCTGGTTCACAATATAAACTCAGTAAATTTTCCTACATGAGTTTTTAACATTAAAAAAAAAGTCTTTGGGCATACAGAGGACAGAGAAAACAGTCAGTCAGAGAAGGCTTTGTGGAGAAAGTGGGATTTGAGTTAGGCCTTGAAATCTGGATATAATTTACTTCTTAGAGATAGAAAACAAGATCTTGGACATGGGAATTTGGTTCCAAATTATGTATGCAGACAACCAGTTGGGAGGAAGCACAGTATACTCCTACAAGGAAGGCTTAAAATATAGGCTGAAGAATTTGAAGGTCAGGCTAAGGGTTCATCCTGTTGTCAGAAGAGAGTGATTCATTCACAAGCCTTTGTTTAGGCCTCCATCATTTCTTACCTGTGCTATTAAAAGCTCTATAATGATAGGAACTATATCTGTCTTGTGCATTTCGGTATCCCTAGCATCAGGACAGGGCTTGGCACATCATATGAAGCACTCAGGAAATGTCTGTTGGATAACCAAATAGAGAAGCACAGGAAGATAAACATTACCACATAATAATTATTTTTTTTCCTCTGATGCAGAACAAAATGATCTGAGGACAGAGACATCTTGTACACCTTTTCCAAGCTTTCATTCTTCCTAAAAACCAGTAGTGAGGACTATAAATGTGAGGAGATAAATTATCTGCTGTGTTGGAAGCTGGAAATACCTACAAACATTTGAGTGCTTTTAAAAATACAGTAAACAAAAGTATCTTGCATTATAAATCTCGAAGTCATTTCTGTGAAAAACTATTAGTTATTCTTCTTGTTCCTATGATTCTGAAACTTTGATTGCTTTGGTAATTTATGGTGATAGTTTTGTATGTAGACTCAGGAGGATGGGTTTCATAAATAATTGAAAAGAATAAACAGATTCAATTTGCTTATGCTTTATGGTTTTTAAGCAAATTTATATTTTTGCATAATTCATACTTTCTCTCACTAAGTTTCTCTCTTGCCAGGAAGTCATAATGACTGTATGATGCATGAAATGCTTGTCCCTTTGAAGACTGATTGCTGGAGCTGATGAGGGAAAAAAAACACCCCAAACCATGGACACAACAGAAAACTCTGTTGAATATCAGAGCCTGAATTGGTTTCTGATATCCAAACTTTTGTTTGAGAACTTTGGGTCTTACAGACTGCTAGTAAACTGAAACCTCTTTTCTACTTTTAAAGTATACTTTCTACCGAGCATAAGGAAGCAAGTTTAATCATTAATAGGTAGATAACCATGGCAACACCATAGTTACGCTGCTATAATCAGCATCGTTTTCTATCTGAGCTAAGAATAGCATAACATGTTGAGAGTTTTACTTTAAATATGATTTCTAAGACTGGAGGTTGGTAGATGAAAAGGTTTAAATGCCACATTATAATTGTTCAGCCAGAATTTTACATTTTCTTAGAGATAATGGGAACAAGTTATTGAGATGTCAATGATATCTACATCAAATGTTAGTTGGTATATTTCCACCACATCTGGCTACATCTTAAAACAACATGTAAGATTTTTAATTAATAATTCTTCTACTCAGGATTAGGGAAGTAGCCACCCTGGAAGTGGAAAAAAATGAAAGAAGGTCACAGAATTGGGGAAATATAGAAACCTATTTTTTGATGTACGTGGCGGAGCCTGCGTCTAGGTGGTTGCCATGAGAATGGTTCCTGCCAGTGGAACATGAGAAGTTCTAAATGTCACGATCCAGGCTGAGATGATGAGACCAGGTGTCCCCTTCTTTCTCTGATCACTTGTCAACTGTCCAGATGGAGAGGATCTAGCTAAGGAAAGATGGTGGAGTCACTAGAGAGAAGTATCTGTGGTCCCAGAATCATTGCATAAAGCAGAGCCCACCACCCACCCTCACTGCACTGTTACATGAGCAAGAAAGTTTGTGTTAAGCTGCTGAAATTTAGATGTTGTTTGTTTCAGGGATTATCCTAAAACAAGGGATGGAAGACTTTGAAAATCAAGGAAATCCCAACTTCTTCTGATGGTTCAGGCTCGGGAAGTGATGTTGGCATGGGCATCAAAATATGTTCACAGGAACTCATCACTTTTTCCCTTGTCCAGTGAGCCAGGGCAGGGGCTGTGGATATCCTGCCCCTCCCTGTCTCTTCACCTGTGCTTATGAGGTGCCTGTTTCCAGCCCACAAAGGCCACACCATGTGCCCTGCCTTGAATGCATGACATAGAGCCGACTTGTTTGAAGTGACTTAGCAAAACCATTACCAGTGGACAAATTAAGTTTAGCTAAGCTGCTACTTAAAACCCATTAGAATTTTTGTTTTTTTGCCAGTGAATATAAATCCAGTAAAATAGCTTCATTTATTTTCTTATTTATGAGTGTTTGAGTCCTGGTATTTAATTTTCTTTTTATATGGTGCAGAGATATTGATAAAATCCTTTACGAAACATGGATTATTTTTTAATCTAACTTCCTTTAATAGTATATCTAATATTCAAGAAGGAAAGCAATTGACAACTTTTAATTTAGAGTACAAATTTTTTAACATTTGGTAGTTCTGAGTAAACCTTAGGAATATTTATTCCCACATACGAACTTTTTAATTAGCCAAAAGATCTTCGTTTTACTTTTAAAATATTTCATCAAGAAATATAAAATAGGGGACTTCCCTGGTGGCGCAGTGGTTGAGAGTCCGCCTGCCGATGCAGGACACGGGTTCGTGCCCTGGTCCGGGAAGATCCCACATGCCGCGGAGCGGCTGCGCCCGTGAACCATGGCTGCTGAGCCTGCGCGTCCAGAGCCTGTTGCTCCGCAACGGGAGAGGCCACAGCAATGAGAGCCCCGCGTACCATTAAAAAAAAAAATATATATATATATATATATAATGGGAAAGGAAAGACATATAATCATCTGGGTCTTGGATCACTTATTTTTTAAAAAATTATTTTATTCAAGTATAGTTGATTTACAATGTGTTAATTTCTGCTGTACGGCAAGTGATTCAGTTATATATATATATATTCAGTTACATATATGTATATATATATATATACACACATTCTTTTTCATATTCTTGGGGATCACTTATTTTGAGCTTAAATTTAAAAAGAAAATATATTTTCATCTTTCTCTTAAAAAGTCATCTAGAAGGTGTTGCTGAGAATATTTGTAAGAAAGTGATCCACAGGAAGATGACATATAGGATGATTTAAAAGTAGCCTTTCTACAAAAAAGCCATTTCCACCCTAGTTTTTGGATTTGTGGCTTCCATCTGCTTGGTTCATAGTAAGAAGTCTCTGCAGCTCCAAATCCAGGCATCAGACCTGGGTGCATCCTGTCTCTTGCAGAACTGGGAGTGACAGACGATCTTTGATCAAGGCTACTGAGAGGTGGAGAAGAGCAGGAAAAAGACAGAGAGATGTTAGAGTGTATGTGTGCTGCCTGCCGTCTTTTAGTTGGTTCAATGATATAATCTTTTAATTTAAACTTTGGGTGCCAAACATGCCCAGTTTGAAGCAAATGTATTCCTTAAGAATTAGTTATATATTTCCCTAAGCAATGATTGTTCTTAAGACCCCTGAGTAGTTTCTTATAACAACAGTAACAACTGCAAAAACGTTATAGAGAAAACTCAGCAAGAATAGTATTTTGCTTTCTTTTCTCTTCAGAAGGAAAGAGGCAGATAATGAATGTGTGCATGCCTGAGTTTGTGCAGCTTGGGTATGGGGGGCACATAAATAAATCGTATTTTACTGCCCCAGAGTATTGGGAATCATTCCAGTTATCTCCTTCTGTGTAATGGAGTACCTTCCCCCTCGAACTTAGTGGGATAAAACAACCACCATTTTATTAATCGTATACTTTCTAAGGGTCAGGAATTCACTCAAGGCGTTGTCTTTGCTCCCCAAAGTTTGGGGCCTCAACTGGGATGAGAATCACATATCTGGCGCCTTGCCTGGGCTGGTTCAAAGGCTGTGTCTGTTGACCTGCGCCCCTACATGTAGCCTCTTAATCGTGTCCTCAGGGTAGCTGAACTTCTTACCTGGTAGGTTAGGGCTCCCAAGGAAGGTTTCCAGCAAATCAGGCAGAAGTGCCATGGCTTTTTATGACTTATCCTCAGAAGTCACATTGTGTCTCTTCCTATATACTCTATTTGTCAAAGAAGCCACAGCCTACCAGATTCAAGTGGAGGGGACATAGACCCACCTCTTGATGGGAGAAGAATGGAAGAATTTGTGGCCTTGTTTTAACATGACTACAGGAGGCATAGATGCAGATGAAATTTACAGTCCAACAAGTTATTTATCTAGGTCTCTCAGTATTCTGAAGACCAGGTGTTTGGATATTAACTTTTCTCCTTTGGACCACCCTAACCTTTCATACCCCTACATTTTGCATTCCTGAGAATGTTGATTTTTTTTCCTGTGATTTCCTTTCTATTTCTGAGCTTTAGCAAATATATACAAAGTAATATTAAACATGGTTTCCTCTGTGTTTAACTGGTGACACTTATCCTTACCAAGACTAGAGAAAGTCTTGCCTAAGGAGCTGGGCACCGATACAGTATTATAAATCCCCTGGAAGAAAGGGAACCATTATTAATCTAACTGGGGGATATCTCAGTGTGTGTCTTGCTCCCCTGTATCAGCTTACCCACAGAGCTGACTGTTTGCTTCTTCGGGTTTTCTTTCATAGGGATTGGCTTCCCCTGTATGGAAAGAGTAATGCAGACTGAGTGGTGGCATTCAGGTGCCTCATCCTTCAAGGCACTGGCTTGAAGTTGTTTTCCATTTAACCCTGCCTTTGTCTTCTTCTGATTATGTACCTCTTGGTTTGTGTCTAGTCTTCTAGAAATATTCTCTAAGCCTGATCATTGGATACATCCTTCAAAGACTTCAGATCTGCTCACTTTATCTGACTGTGCTTGTACTTACAACCCTCCTTGTGTATGTGACAAGTCAGCCAACTCCCGAATCCTGGTGTTTCTCTGTTCTCTTGTCATAAACCATAACTTGTCCCTGCCTGACTCCAACAGAGGCTCACCCTCCCCACAGTCCAGCGTGGCAGTAAAGAACAGAATGCTAACCTATGGAGAAAATCTTCCCACATGAATCCTGGCCAGATGGTAGGAAAAAGTCAGAGTGGGGGTGGGGTGGGGTTACCCTCAGTGTTAGTGCTTTTACGTTTTAGTTTGATTGTATTATGATAGTACCACGTGGTCTGATGAGACAAGCACTACCTTTCTAAAGAAAAATGTCCAGTCCTACTCTTTATTTGCTTGTGAAATAATCAGGGGGTTTGTTTGTTGGTTTAAATCAGCTGTACTTGTTATTGTAATTGTTTAATTATATAATATGGAAGTGAATGAAATATGAATTGCAAAAAGAGAACTAGGGCTTCTTGGGAAAATAAATACATTAATTGCTTTATTAAGTGCTTTATTGAGCAATATCTTTGTAAAATTAGGTGAGGGAGAGATAAGTATAAAAGGTAGTAAAATAATTGTAATAAAGTAGAAGGATCTTGCACTAAGTTCGCTACCTCATCTGAGATTTATCTTATCCTCAACAAATTATAGTTATTATGTATTGTATTTAAGGAGAAATAACCAGGTGGACAAAGTTAGTACATATTAGGTTCTTTTGTCTTTGGATTGACACTTGAAACAGAACTTGGGTGGGAGGGGGAGATTGTGTTTCACTTTCAAGGCACAAAAAAATGTGTCTTGCCCAAACATCTAATTACCTTCTTAGGAGGCTGTGTTGATTCTTCCAAGCGTTGATGGGCACAAACTGTCAGATGGTGATAAATTATGTATCTGCTCAAATGATGTATCATGGGCCCAAGTTTTTGTATCAAGGAATTTTTGTAACAGTGAGGACTTGCCCAATCCCCCTACTTAAAATTGTAACCCTTACCCCATCCTTTTTCCATGGTTCTCCCTATCCTCTTTCCTGCTCTTGTTTTTCCCCCATAACAATTATCACCTTCTTATATATCATACGATATCCTTACTTATTTTATTGCCTCTCTTCCCCCACAGCCTAGATTATAAATTCATAGGAGCAGAGATTTTTCATGTTTAACTCAGAGCTATACCATAGCATTAAGAACAGTGCCTGACCACATATGGTAAATACATGCTCATGCACACACACACAAACACACACACACACATTTATGAATAAATGAATTTATGAATGAATAAGAAATGTGGAATTCTTATACTAGTAATTAACAAAACTTTCCAACCACATAATAAAGCTTGCCTTGAAGTCACCCCAGAATTAGATTAGATTATTTTAGATTAAGTTAGATTACAGACACAGACACAGACACATACACACACAAAATCAGGAAGTGACCAGTGATAAATACTTATGTCCATAAGGATAACTTTGAAGATAATATTGGATTCAGGAAACAGAACTCCAACTCAAAATGGCTTAAACAGTAAGAATACTTACTACTTTATATAATAAGAGGTTCCAGAAGCAATATAGCTCCATACTGTCTAATACAGGAGTCCAACAATGACATCATGGACCCAGCTTCTCTGAATCTTTCTGTGTTTCCACTCTTAAAAGAGTCAGATTTGTTCTCAGGCTTCAAAGTGTCTGCAACAATCCAGGCATTACAACCAAATGCAAAGATGTTCAGAAGAATAGATTATTTGCTTCTATGTGTTTTCCTTTTAAAAATTAGGAAACATTTCCTGGAAGCCCTCCAGCAAAGTTACCCTCATGTCTCATTGGTCAGAATTGTATCACATGCCTACAGTACTAAACCAATCATTGGCGGGGAGAATGGGTTTCCCCATGGTTGACAAATTAAGACTCACCCTCTGTCCTGTCCTAAAGCATATGGCTATGAGAAGAAGGAAGGAAATTGTAATAAATACATTTTGGGGGGAGGGGAAGAAGAGAGCGGACAGAAATAGATGCTTGATAATGTCTGCTACAACACTAAATGCATTTGTATGTGGAGTTAAGGCTAAATATTTATAGGCTTGTTTGAAGCAGGTGGTTTAAAACGTAATAAAATGAACCTCTTTAATGGTTTTATATTTTCCTTATACTTAACCAACTAATTCTCTTTGTCAGAAGAGACATTGCTCTGATTTCATAAATTCTTCAACTTTACTTCAGTTAGAAAAATTATCTTGTTTAAATTCAAATAAAACTGTATTTCTTACTTAAAATATTACATATATTAAAATTTTATTTTATGTATATATCCATACATCTCTATTATTTTCTATATATTTATGCATAAATATCTGGAATGAAGCTCATTTAATGTTGAGAGTTTTTAGTTTTTTACATTTTGTATATATTTTTTGCTATCTTTTTTTATACTCTTCTGGAGAGCTTGAATATTATGGAATGAGAATGTTTCATATTTATAAAAATAATAACATTATTCTAAAAAGTAAAAAAAAGACAAGTAGATATATAATATTGTAAAAGTATCTCCATATTGTTAAATCCAATAAGCAAATTGTAAAAAAAAGAAGTATAGTATAATCCCATTTTGTAAATAAATAAATAAAAAGAGAGGGAAAACTATGTTATTAGAGGAATAGAAAAATTTGAGACATTTATATATAAAACAGGTAATAGTGCTTATCTCGGGATGATGCTGGTTTATGGGCACTTGCACTTTTCACAGTTTCTATATTGTTTGAATGATTCTTCAATGATTGTATAAATTTTTTTTTTACAGTACGTTATTCTTTTTTTATTATTATTGAAGTATAGTTGATTTACAGTGTTGTGTCAATTTCTGCTGTACAGCAAAGTGATTCAGTTATACATATATATTCCTTTTTACATTCTTTTCCATTATGGTTTATTACAGGATATTGAATATAGTTTCCTGTGCTATACAGTTATAATTTTTATAAGTATTAAATATAGTAAATATAAATGTATATAAATAATAAGCAATCCCATGCCCCAATAATTAATCCCTTTTGTTGGGTTACTCTCCCAAAGCTGCAAATCCCTACTTCCTGCTGCCTCTGCAAAGGCCATGGTCAGCCTGTCATTTTCTGCCACTTGATACAGCCCCTGACTGTTGAATGGCTCTCCTGGAGGTTACAGAGGTGAGTCACAGGTGCCTTCCCACTTGTAGTAAATGCTGACGCTCTTTATTGCTGCTGAAGCCTGTTCAAAGGGAGGTCAACGGTGTGACTCTGGCCTTTGCACTTAGACTCCCCACTCTACACTCCTTGAACTTTAACAGTAGTTGTCTTTGCAAAAGCCTACTGTGAGTGCACACCAAATGGTGATCTTAAACCACTACTGTAAAATTAATGATAAAGTGATTCCTCCCCTTCTAGTGCCTTAGGGGCATCGTAAGTAAGGCCAGCACTGTGCAGGCAGTTGGAATTTCTTTTTAACTGAGCATACTTGATTTTAAGACTCAGAGAGGTTGGTTTTTAGGTATTTGTTTCCTATTGGATTTTAAGTCCAGTCCTCCCTGGCACTGTCAACTTTACTTCTCCTTTGTTGGTTTGGGAGATTAACTTTTCAACAGAAAAATCTCTTCCTGAATGCTTAAACATACTAGATTTGAGAGTTATAGAGTGTCAGCTTTAGGAGTACCTGACACACATTTTTAACTTCCCACTGAAATATCAATGAATATGTGCAAAAAGACAAAATAAAGCATACACCACAACTAAGACAGTTTCAGACAAGTTATTGCCATATTTTGGTGACAATTCATTAAGAAAAAAAGATGAGGGAACTGCACTGAGAATTACTAACCTTCATGAAACACAGCATTAAAAAACTTTGCTGTGAAGATAGGGATTGATCCTACCTGAATAAACATAATGGGCTGCCATAACAAAATACCACAGGCTGGGTGGCTTGAAACAACATAAATTAATTCTTTTGTAATTCCAGAGGATAGAAGTCTGAAATCATGGTGTTGGCAAGGCCATGTTCCCTCTGAAGGTTCTGGGGAAGAATTCCACTTTGCCTCTTTCTAGCTCCTGTTAGCTTCCAGCAATCCGTGGTGTTCCTTGGTTTGTAGATGCAGCACTCCAATCTCTGCTCATGGCTTTCACATGGCCTTCCTCTGTCTTCACATGGTCTTCTTCCCTTCATGTATCTCTTGTGTCCTTCCCTTCTTCTCACAGTAGTCATTGGATTTAGGACCAACACTTCTCCAGTATGACATCATCTTAACTTCTGCGAAGACCCTATTTCTGAATATGGTCACATTCACAAGCATTGGGGGTTAAGACTTAAACTTGTCTTTTAGGGGGACACAATTCAACCCACTACATTACCTGAAATCAAGAGAACTACACCAAATGAACACATACTGGATCCTATGTTAGTCAGCTCTTGGTAAGTAAAGCAGTGGTGACAAACCAACCCTGAAATCTTAGTGACATACAATAAGAAAGATTTATTTGTGGCTTGTATTGAATGTCAAGTATGGATCTGCAAGGCTTTCCTTTACATGTCTTCTTCATTCTTGGATTCAGGATGAAAAAGCAGTTGTGGTTTGGGGCATTGTTATGTGTTGAATTGTGTTCCCCCATTTTCATATGTTGAAATCTTAACCCCCAGTGCTTCAGAACGTGACCTTATTTGGAAATAGGGTCATTACAGATGTAATTAGGTAAGATGAGGTCATTAGAGTGGGCCCTAATCCAGTATGACTGAGTCTTTATAAAAAGGGCAAATTTGGACACAGATACAGACATGCACAGAGAGAAGATGATATGAAAATACAGGGAGAAGATGGCTGTCTACAAATCAACAAGAGATACCTGGAACAGAGCCTTCCCTCACACCCTCAGAAGGAACCAACCCTGCCAACACCTTGACTTTGGACTTCTAGATTCCAGAACTGTCTGACAATAAATTCTGTTAACCACTCCCCTTGTGGCACCTTGTTACAACACCCCCAGGAAACTAATATAGTCATGCCAATCTCATGGCAGAGGAAAATATATGTATGAGGAAGCATGCAGTGAGTTTTGAAGCTTCTGTTCAGAGCTAGCTGACATAAATTCTTACATTCCTTTGGTTAAAACTGACAATGGGGGCTTCCCTGGTGGCGCAGTGGTTGAGAATCTGCCTGCCAATGCAGGGGACACGGGTTCGAGCCCTGGTCTGGGAAGATCCCACATGCCGCGGAGCAACTAGGCCCGTGGGCCATGGCCGCTTAGCCTGCACGTCCGGAGCCTGTGCTCCGCAACAAGAGAGGCCGCGATGGTGAGAGGCCCGCGCACCGCGATGAAGAGGGGCCCCCGCTCGCCACAACTAGAGAAAGCCCTCGCACAGAAACGAAGACCCAACACAGCCAAAAATAAATAAATAAATTAATTAATTAAAAAAAAAACAACTGACAATGGGGTGACTTGAGTTGGAATCTGGAGGAATTGTGAATGCATGGGTCTGCCAAGTACTGGGGCGACAGGCACGATGGGGCCTGGACTGAAAAGGGAAGTAAAATTTCCCACAGTATGCTGGGGCTTTGGTAGACAAAGCCGTGCTGGAGGAGTGGGCCTGTCATAAACACAGGCTCAGCCTCAAACATTTGACACTAAGGTGAACTGAGTCGTATCTAAAACTCTGTCCATTTGGAGTCAACTCAGTTCTTGGTTGGAGCCCAGCGATAAACCTCTCACTTTATTTGAGGGACAGAAGAAAGGCAAGACTTCTCTGAAGAATGCAGGGTGGGGATAATATTGACTTCAATTTCTTCTATCCTCTCATACACAAATATCTGGAATCAAAAAGAGAGAGAAAGACATGCAATGAAGCAAGAAAATTATTCAGGTGTTAGGTTTGGTATCAGGCAGAGTTTTTCCACTGTGATATTTTAGGCAGAAGCTTTTAGGCATCTGTGTTAAATCATTGTTCCTGCAGACAACTGTATTTGTGACCCAGGCCCTCCTTAGAACGTGACGCCTCTGTTCAATATACAGTAGGACAAAGGAAAATAATATATATGTAAATTTTACAGGATATTTTAATCATATGCTTTGAAGTAATCAGAACCAAAAGAAAATGAAAGCAAACTCTTTAATATCTTCCATACCCATCAATTTATTTATTTGTTCAACAAATATATGCCGGCCACTGTGTTAAGTGTTAGAAATCTGGGAATGAACAAAACAGAGCTGAGTTATGTCCCAGTGGAGTTTACTTACTTATTTATTATTAATTTTTATTGGTGTATAGTTGATTTACACTGTTGTTTTAGTTTCAGGTGTACAGCAAAGTGAATCAGTTATACATATACATATAATATACATATGTATATTATACATATTATACATATACATATATCTTTTTTAGATTCTTTCCCTATATAAGTCATTACAGAGTATTGAGTAGAGTTCCCTGTGCTATACAGAAAGTTATTTGTTATCTATTTTATATATAGTAGTGTGTATATGTCAATCCTAATCTCCCAATTTATCCCCCAGCCCCTTTTCCTCCCTGGTAACCATAAGTTTGTTTTTTACATCTGTGACTCTATTTCTGTTTTGTAAATAAGTTCATTTGTACCATTTTTTTAGAGTCTACATGTAAGTGATATCATATGATGTTTGTCTTTGTCTGACTTACT
This sequence comes from Grampus griseus, assembly GCF_964374135.1. Classification (NCBI taxonomy): domain Eukaryota; kingdom Metazoa; phylum Chordata; class Mammalia; order Artiodactyla; family Delphinidae; genus Grampus; species Grampus griseus. The sequence continues at coordinate 28,425,984 of NC_139007.1, read as the reverse complement.
TCACTCAGTATGACAATCTCTAGGTCCATCTATGTTGCTGCAAATGGCATTATTTTGTTTTTTTAATGGCTTAGTAATATTCCATTGTACATATATATACCACATCTTCTTTATCCATTCCTCTGTCGATGGACATTCAGGTTGCTTCCATATCCTGGCTGTTGTAAATAGTGCTGCAATGAACATTGGGGTGCATGTATATTTTTGAATTATGGTTTTCTCCAGATATATGCCCAGGAGTGGGATTGCTGGATCATGTAGTAGTTCTATTTTTAGTTTTTAAAGGAACCTCCATACTGTTTTCCATAACAGTTGTACCAATTTACCTTCCCACCAACAGTGTAGGTGGGTTCCCTTTTCTCCACACCCTCTCCAGCCCAGTGGAGTTTAGAGTAGGACAGTCAGAAATGTTGACTAAATAATGAAATCAAAGGCCAAAGGCTATTAGGGTAAAAACAAAATACAGGGCTCTGGCCCCCAGAATGGCGTTGGGACCCCAGTGCTATAACAAGGGTGGGGTCTTTCTCTTGTGAGTGGGTATTTCAATCCTTTGCCTCAGGGGCTATGACCTCTGCATCTTCTTATGAAATTGTTTTCGCTTAGGAAAACTCATTCCTAGGAAAGATTTCTCCTTCAAATTCATAGTTGTTTCAGCTGGAGAACCCCCTCAGAAGATTTCTGCGTAGAAGCTTCCATCAAGAGGTCACGTGAGGATCTGTGCCTATGTTTATTCTCCTCAGCTTTTGGACATCAGGGGCCTTGACTTTCAGAGGCCTTGACTAGTAGTTTTACCCTCTATTGTTTTCAGCAGAATTGGGATATGTTTCTATTAACGTATCTTCCTTCTCTTTTCCGCCCCTACTCTTTATTTATTTATTTATTTGTTTGTTTATTTATTTATTTATTTTGCGGTATGCGGGCCTCTCACTGTTGTGGCCTCTCCCGTTGCGGAGCACAGGCTCCAGACGCGCAGGCTCAGCGGCCATGGCTCACGGGCTCAGCCGCTCCGCGGTATGTGGGATCTTCCCGGACCGGGGCACAAACCCGTGTCCCCTGCATCGGCAGGCGGGCTTTCAACCACTGTGCCACCAGGGAAGCCCCACCCCTACTCTTTTAAGAAGGCTCTGTGGTGTCTAACAGTTTATTCTTTTTGTTATGTTAGTATCTTTACTCCTTGCAACAATAATGATGGTAATGACGATAGATAACAGTAAGATAGTTACCATATGCAGACACTGCTCTAAAGACTTTCATTATACAAACTCATTTTATCCTCACACCCCCTGGGTATAATGCTTCTTTGTTATTATTTTATTATAATAAAATATTGTTTATTATTATATTCTCCTCATTATTGATCTATTCTGGCCTTTAAGATCTCATGTTTCCTTTAATATCGCATCTGTTTCCGCAGATTTTAACCTTTCTCCTGAGGAAATTTCTTTCTTCCTCCAGTTTAAACAGTCTGTCTTCCTTGATTTGCTTTCATTCTTCCACAACGCTTCTTCTGAATATAACACTAAATCAACTTTTTTTTTCTTTTTTAAATCACTCTCAATTTCTCCTTGATTCCTGAGCAAACTTGATTTCTAGAGGCAGAATGTTCTAAGCACAGGCTTTTTAAATCACCATCTGTGTTTCTGCAATATTTCTTTGAGCTCAAGAAGGTAGCATTTGTCTCTGTATTAAAGGCCCTGTTCTTTTTTATTTGTTAATGAAATATACCACTCTTCAGTAAATTTAGCTACAATTTGAGACTTGCATATTTTTAAGCCATTTAATAACTTAGGTAATTAACAATCCAGAGCAAGCTTGAGTCCATACTGGGGGAGACTTTTAAGACCTTGTGGACAAGCCGCATGTATCCAAGCTCAGCTCCTCCACCATTTCCAGTTTTTCATGAGTGAAGTTCAGAATAGCATAGAACATTACAGAATTTGGAGAAATCTATCCCACTGCTGACCTAGGCCTCATACGAACAATTTAAAGCTAAAAATTTGCACCCTATGGGACTTGCTTGGCGGTCCAGTGGTTAAGACTTTGACTTCCAATGCAGGGGGTGCGGGTTTGATCCCTGGTCAGGGAGCTGGGATCCCACATGCCTCGGGGCCAAAAAACCAAGACATAGAACAGAGGCAATAATGTAACAAAATCAATAAAGACTTTAAGAAAATGGTCCACACCAAAAAGAAAAAAAATCTTAAAAATCTTTAAAAATTTGCACCCTATTTTTCTGTAGTTCCTACACAACGTAGTTATAATTTAAGATTTGATCTAGTTGGCAAAACAAAACAGAAAGCAAACAATAAAAAAACCTAAGCAAAAGCATCAGATAATTTACATGACCCCCAAATATCTAAAAAGCCTGACATGCAACGACTTTTACTCTGTAATCAAATCCTCTCACTATAGTCCCTGAGGACCGCCTGCACTTGCTGAGGTCCCAGCTGCATTTATTGTCTAGCCTGGCGCCTGTGTGGTTTCTGGTTCAGCTACAGCAGCATTCAGCCTGAGGCATGCACCTTTGCTGATTCTGAGACAGCCTGGGAATCAGACATATGCTGAGACCAAGGCACCTTGTGCTTTTGCTGAGGCAGGCTTGAATTTTCCGAATGCCAGTGAAGATGTACAAAATAGCCATTTGCCTATGAACAAAGTTTCCAGAAGCTTCTGTGGCATGTCAAGGAAAAACTGCATTTGTGCAGCTTTGATCGCTCTCTTTCCTACCCATCTCCTCTATGCATCAACTCTTTTATTATTACTTGTCCCCTCAATTCAGTTTCGTCTCCTTTTCTGAAGTTTCAGATTTTGGCATTTCCTGAATCCCAATGAATGACTCCTTTGCTTTCTCTACCCAAGATTTGAACCAGTTGAGAGAGACAAAGAAGTAGCAGATAGCAAAATATTACCTCCATTACTAATAAAGTGTTTCAGGTGGCCTGTGTGAGTGGCAAGAGTGGGCTTTCTAACTTTGAACCCTAGGATTAGGCAGACCTACACACTGGGTCCCAGGCAGTGCTGGGAAGCCCCTGGCCTCTCCAGTTAAGCTGCGGCTTTAAAACTTACAGCAGAGAGGAGCAGATATGACAAGTGCTTCCCACAGTTTCTGGTGTGGAGGAACAGGGAGGTCGGAGGAAGAGTGAAGCTGTGCTTGCCCAGTTCCTTATCGTAAACTCACAGATCAACAGTTCCTCATCCCTAGGGGCAGAGGGAGAGTGAGTGCAGAGGGGAACTGTTTTGGGGAGAGTGGTTGAGGGACCAGGGGTGTTAGGCAGTGGGGCTCCATCGACATATAAGATGCTCTGCTCTAAATGTTTGCGTCCCCCAAAATTCTTATGTTGAAATCCCAAGGCCCAAGATGATAGTATTGAGAGGTGGGCTTTGGGGAGCTGATTAGGTGACAATGGTGGAAACCTCATGAATTGGATTAGTGCTTTTATAAAAGAGACCCCATAGAGCTCTCCAGACCCTTCCACCACGTAAGGATACAAGGAGAAGTCTGTAACCAGAAGAGGGCCTTCACCCAACCATGCTATTCCTGGCACCCTGATCTTGAATTTCCAGCCCCCAGAACTATGGGCAATAAATTTCTGTTGTTCATAAGCCACCTGGTCTGTGGTATTTTGTTACAGTAGCCCAAATGGACTAAAACAGAGGGAAACAACAGGAGTGGGAAGGTACATTCCTCTACTTATATTTCAATAAGGAAAACACTAACAATAGTGTTAAGTAGGCAAAAGACAATAGAAAAAGAAAATTTTCTATAGGAACTTAGGCAAGAAACATAGACAATTAATGGAATAAATCCAAAGTATAAATAAGTAGCTTAAAAACTGTCCAATTGGGCTTCTGTGGTAGCGCAGTGGTTGAGAGTCTGCCTGCTGATGCAGGGGACACGGGTTCGTGCCCCAGTCCGGGAAGATCCCACATGCCACGGAGCGGCTGGGCCCGTGAGTCATGGCCGCTGAGCCCGCGCGTCCAGAGCCTGTGCTCTGCAACAGGAGAGGCCACAACAGTGAGAGGCCCGCGTACCGCCAAAAAAAAAAATTAAATTAAAAATAAAATTTAAAAAAAAAACTGTCCAATTTGATTTCTTGTCAGATAATTGAAATTTAAAATAATGATGAGGGATAGATTGGGAGTTTGGGCTTGAAATATACACACTGCTATATTTAAAATAGATAACCAACAAGGACCTACTGTATAGCACAGGCAACTCTGTTCAATATTCTGTAATAATCTAAATGGGAAAAGAACTTGAAAAAGAATAGATACATGTATATATATAACTGAATCACTTTGCTATACACCTGAAACTAACACAACATTGTTAATCAACTATACTCCAATATAAAATAAAATTAAAAAAAAATAATGATGAGTTACTGTTTTTCCACCAGAGGAGGTAAAAAAAAATTACAGAATTTCTAGAAAGTATTTAGTTTCTGAAATATAGGCCAAGTAAATGAGGGTAATGTAGACAAATTAAGCACAAAGATGTTTCTTATAGTGTAATTTATACTAGCCAAAAATGGGATAATAATCTCAATATTCAGCTGTGGGAAATTGGTGAATTAACTAGGGCATGATGGAATATTATGTATCCATTAACATTAATTTTCAATAAAATTTAACAAATTGGAGAAATGCTCATGATTAAAGTTTAAGTAAAAAATCAAGAAGCAACTCTACATACAAAATGATGAAAATTTTGTTGAACATGTATATACCTAGAAAAATATTCTTGGAAGAAATATATAAAAATAAACCCTAGTTTGCTTAATTTTTATTTTTCTCTCTACACTTTCATGTAGTTTCTAATTTTTTGCAACAAGTATATATTTTACTTTTTACAAGTAGAAAAATATAAGCATTTAATAATGTCATGAATTTTATTGCAGATTAGCCCACAGTCATTAATCCCACTCTGTAAAGAAGAAACCATGGGAAGTGAGAGTTCAGAGAGCAGAACTGAAGTGAACTGAGAACAGTTCAGCACCAAATGGAACGGCCATCAGCTTATATGTTTATAACCATAGTGAGTATTCATTTCATTCTTGGTGCAGCCCACACACTGTCCTCAGAGTTTTAGTTGAATTAACTCTTTAAATCCTCACAACAGCTCTATGAGGGAGGTACTATGATATTATTATTCTTATCTCATAGTTGATAAAAAGACTGAAGCAGAGAGAGATTAGTTAACCTGTCTGACTTCTTACAGCCCTTAAGTGCAAAGGGTAGGATCTGATTAAGGGCCATCAGATCCTAGAGTCCATGTTTTTAATCTTAATGTTCCACTGCCTCTATGCTGGCATTTGTTCACCCAGGTTATGGAAGGGAATTTTAAAACAGTAGGTTCTCTTGTAGGTACTTCCACTATGACAGTTCCTTTATTGCCATGTTAATTGTGTGCCTCCGGAAGTCTGGCAGGGGTCAACTCCAGAATCTTTGAATCCAGATTTCATGTTCTTCCTACCTTACCATGCACAATGCCAGGAAAGCTCGTTCTTGTTATTGTAAGAATGAATTTTCTTGTAAGAAGGCTAATTACACTAAGAGGCTAGCTTTTGCTCTGTTTTGGGTAGCATCTTGGTACACACACTGCTGATTATTAAAGGCAATACTTTGATTCATTGTGAACCATTTGTATTTTATTTTCTAGGTGAGTTAAGAGATAATGCTGTAACCTAATTAGAAGACCAAATTGCATTGCTTTAAATGTTAGTATTTAGCTAGATTGTGAACACTGTTTAAAGAGAGTAGGACATAAGAAAATCAACTTCCAAAGTCGAATAAACACATATCCCCACATAGCTTACAACTAAGAGTAAATTAGTCATCAAATTCTGGAAGTAATGTCTATGAATTAAGGTAGCACAATGAAGGACTTCCCTGGCAGTCCAGTGGTTAAGACTTTGCCTTCCAATGCAGGGGATGTGGGTTCGATCCCTGGTCGGGGAGCTAAGATCCCACATGCCTCATGGCCAAAAAACCAAAACATAAAACAGAAGCAATATTGTAACAAATTCAATAAAGACTTTAAAAATGGTCCACATCAAAAAAATCTTTAAAAAAAAAGTAGCACAATGAAAAAAAATTATGAACTCTTTCAGTAACCTGAGCTTTCACATACCCCTTACTAAAGGTACCTAAATATGCCAATCAACTGTGGTCTGAAAATAAATGATCTTTCCTTTAATTGTGTTATAGTAGGAATTAGCTTTAAGAACCCCTAAAAACACTGTCAATACAGAATGATTTGAGAATAATTTAAAAAGCAAAACAAAGGACAGTCCATTACTCTCCCTAATTAAATTAATTACAGAAACTTGCTATCAAAGAATATACAAGGCAGGTGAAAATAATCTATTTAAATAGCTCATTGATTGCCAAAGACATTTATATCACATGAGATTACATTAAGGAGCACTAGGTACTTGAAATCTTTGTTGCAAGTGACAGTTTCATACTGTGTTCTCCTAGTACTTCACATCTTTTTTCAAAATATTTTGCTTTAGTGAAAATTATAGGGTTTACAGTGTTATAAGTTTAATTCATGGACTAATTCTTGTGCTATATGACTCCTCCTCCCCACATCTTTATTCGTGGTATCAATTCTCAGCCATTCAAAGAAAGAAAATAATTTTCATAATGCACTAGATGGTTTTCTTTTCTCCCAATCTAGAAAAGTAGCCTGTTATTGAATAAAGTTTCTTGAGAAAACTTTAATTTTGAAGATACTGTCTTGGACAACTTGAAAATGGAAATTGGAAAGGATTACAGCAGTGAAAAGGATGGATTTGATTAAAGATCAGCCTTGAATAAATCCTTTTCACCAGACCTCAATGTGGAGAGATGATTATATCAAGGACTGACTAATCCCACCCAATGCCTCCCTCTCACTCCGCACCCCATCAGAACATGGACACAGACTCTAGGGAAATTGACTGAGATGAAATTTCTGGTACTTGGAGGACTAGAAGCTAAAAATAATAAAGTTTCAGAAAATATTAAATTTACATTTTTTCATATGTAAGTTTGCAAACGCAGTGGGAGAGAATAAAAGACAGTGAATGGATTTTACATATACATGTACACACACGCACGTGCACACACACACATACACACAAATGTATAATGCTACAGAATTTCAGGAGATACTTCCTAAATTACACAAGCAAGAAAGGCCTGTCAAAAAAGGTGATCATTAAAAGCTGAAACTTGAAGGATGCATCAAAATAGATCATAAAAGGGCTTCCCTGGTGGCGCAGTGGTTGAGAGTCCGCCTGCCGATGCAGGGGACACGGGTTCGTGCCCCAGTCCGGGAGGATCCCGCATGCTGCGGAGCTGCTGAGCCCATGAGCCATGGCCGCTGAGCCTGTGCATGCGGAGCCTGTGCTCCGCAATGGGAGAGGCCACAACAGTGAGAGGCCCGTGTACCGCAAAAAAAAAAAAATCATAAAAATACATGGAATCTGAAAAAGCTGAACTTATAGAAACAGAGGGTAGAATGGTGGTTTCTAGGGTCTAAGGGGTGAGGGAAATGGGGGAATTCTTGGTCAGCGGGAACAGACTCCAAGCTATAAAATGAATAAGTTCTTGGGATTTAATTACAGCATAGTAGCTATAGTTAACAATGCTGTACTGTATACTAGAAAGCTGCTCTCAGAGTAGATCTTTTTTTTTTTTTTTTTGGCTGTGCTGGGTCCTTGTTGCAACACCTGGGCTCTTCAGTTGGCCCATGGGCTTCTCTGGTTGTGGTGCGCAGGCTCCAGAGCACATGGTGCATGTGCTTAGTTGCCCCACGGCATGTGGGATCTTAGTCCTCTGACCAGGGATCTAACCCACGTACCCTGCATTGGAATGCGGATACTTAACCACTGGGCCACCAGGGAAGTTCCGAGAATAGATCGTAAATGTTCTCACCATACACGCACACATACATACATGCACACACACACACACACACACACACAAATGGTAATTACGTGAGAGCGTGGAGGTGTTAACAAACCCTATTATGGTTATCATTTCACAATATATGCGTGTATCAAATCATGTTGTACAGCTTATGTAAGTTTCAATGTCAATTATATCTCAGTAAAGCTGGAAAACAAACAATTTAAAAATTGTGAAGAGGGCTTCCCTGGTGGCGCAGTGGTTGAGAGTCTGCCTGCCGATGCAGGGGACACGGGTTCGTGCCCCGGTCCGGGAAGATCCCACATGCCGCAGAGTGGCTGGGCCCGTGAGCCATGGCCATTGAGCCTGCGCGTCCGGAGCCTGTGCTCCGCAACGAGAGAGGCCACAACAGTGAGAGGCCCGTGTACCGCAAAAAAAAAAAAAAAAAAAAAAAAAATTGTGAAGAAAGAGCATTCTAGGCAGAGGCTACAGCATAGGGAAAGCCCTGAGGCAGGAGGGAACTTATACTTGGAGAAACCTGCAAGATGCCTCTGTGTGTGTGTGTGTGTCATAGTGAAAGAGGATGTGAATTATACAAGGTCAAGTAGAACAGGTAGACAGGAAACACATTCCCCTCTCAAAATACCCCACCCACCCACAGTGCTGGGATAGGTCAAACTGATTTAACTATACCCCTGACCTAACTTCAGTCAATCATTCTTTTTTTTGGGGGGGGGTGGAATTTTATTTTATTTTATTTATTTACTTTTAAATTTTATATTGGAGGATAGTTGATTAACAATGTTGTGTTACTTTCAGGTGTACAGCAGAGTGATTCAGATATACATATACATGTATCTACTGTTTTACAAATTATTTTCCTGTTTAGGTTATTACAGAATATTGAGCAGAGTTCCCTGTTCTAAACAGTAGGTCCTTGTTGGTTATCTATTTTAAATATAGTAGTGTGTACATGTCAATCCCCAACTCCCAATCTATCCCTCCCCCCGACCCTTGTTCATTGCAGTGTTGTTTACAATAGACATGAAAGCAACCTAAATGTCCATTGACAGATGAATGGATAAAGAAGATGTGGTACATGTATGCAATGGAATATTACTCAGCCATTAAAAAGAATGAAATAATGCCATTTGCAGCAACATGGATGGACCTGGAGATTATCATTCTAAGCGAAGTATGTCAGACAGAGAAAGACAAATAGCATATGATATCGCTTATATGGGCAATCTAAAAAATTATACAAGTGAACTTATTTACAAAACAGAAACAGACTTACAAACTTAGAGAATGAACTTATGGTTACCAGTCAATCATTCTTTCCTTTGGAAAGTTAGAATTGGGAACAGGGGCTGAGACAGTTGAGGGCAGTGAGGAGCTGAGCTGCGCGGTCGTATTTCTGAGAGACAGTGTCAGCATGGGGAGATGGGTGTCAGAGCCTCATGGAAGCTAAGGTCATGGGGAGCCAGAAACAGGAGTTTTCAGGAAAAGGCTTTTTTTTTTTTTTTTTTTTTTGTAGAGAAAACATAGGAACAGATGCTCAAAGAGAAGCAAACATGAGAGCATGTGTGGATCTAGAGACTGACCATCAGAGAAATTGGCTGCCTGACAATTTTTTTTCGGTTTCTGTGTGGTCCTGCTCTTCATTCCCGTGAGGCCCTACTCTTCAAATCCCATGTGAGTCTGTGGTGGACACTCACCATTTTTGTATTCTCAGCACTCATTTATTTCTTCCCCAACTATGGACTTTGTCAGGACTGTCAATTATGGTGCCCCTCTGGTTCTGTGGTCCAGGGATGAGTATGTGGCCCACTGGAAGTTTTCCCAGAGATTTGGTATATGGGCAATAGGACAAAAATATCTCTTTTCCCTTTGAACCATGAGTTATAAAGGGTGTGGTTTCCCAAGGGTGTTATTTCCTACCACGTGTTGAGAAGTTGTTGATGGTAGAAGAATGAGGCCAAAACACAGAAGCAGAGACAAGCAAAGCTGTGACACAGAGCCCTTGCTAACAAAATCTCACCCTTCTACTTGAGCTATTTTGAGAGAATCTCTGTTCTTTGCAAATAAATTGTTGTAAGATACTCTGTGATAATTTAATTCAATTTTCTCCTTTCACAGATGGGAAATTTAGTCTCAGAGTGGCTAAGTGACTTCCCCCTGGCACTCCGGCACTATGAATTATGGCCTTGCAACCACAAAAATCAGGGCCTTTCTATGTACCCCTGGATCAGCAGAGTGCCTTACAAAAAGCTCCTAGTTAGTGGCAATTTTTCACAAATAACATGTTATTTAAAACCAGATTATATTTAAAAAAAAGATTAAAAAAAACCAGATTATACATCATGAGAAAGATATTAGAACTTCACCTGATAAAAATGCCCCACATCAATAGGTAATTCAATTTTAAAAATATAGTTAGAAAATTCATAGAAAAGGATCAATCTCATTAATATCAAATAAATGCAAATCAAAGTGTCTTACATATTAAATTAGTTTCCTCCCCAAAGTTAACTATATCTGATAATAGAAGCAGTATATTCAAAGTTTATTGCTCCAGGAGATCTTGGCTAAATTTATTTTCTAAATTTGAAGCCTTCTAATACTCACAGTAGGAGAGCACTGGAATCACAACTAACTGCTGAACAGTCATCAACAGGAAGGCACTGGAACTCACCCAAAAAATACCCCACATCCAAAGACAAAGGAGAAGCTGCAATGAGATGGTAGGAGGGGCGCAATCACAATAAAACCAAATCCCATAACCACTGGGTGGGTGACTCACAAACTGGAGAACAACTATACCATAGAACTCCACCCACTGGAGTGAAGGTTCTGAGCCACACATTAGGCTTCCCAACCTGGGGGTCCGGCAATGGGAGGAGGAATTCCCAGAGAATCAGACTTGGAAGGCTAGTGGGATTTGATTGCAGGACTTTGACAGGACTGGGGGAAACAAAGACTCCACTCTTGGAGGGCACACACAAAGTAGTGTACACATCAGGACCCAGGGAGAAGGAGCAGTGACCCCACAGGAGATTGAACCAGACCTACCTGCTAGTGTTGGAGGGTCTCTTGCAGAGGCGGGGGGCTGGCTGTGGCTCACTGCAGGGACAAGGACACTGGCAGCAGAAGTTCTGGGAAGTACTCCTTGGCATGAGCCCTCCCAGAGTCTACCATTAGCCCCACCAAAGAGAGGGTAGCCTCCTGGGCTGAGTTCCCTCAGGCCAAACAAACAACAGGGAGGGAACTCAGCCCCACCCATCAGCAGACAAGTGGATTAAAGTTTTACTGAGCTCTGCCCACCAGAGCAACAGCCAGCTCTACCCACCACCAGTCTCTACCATCAGGAAGCTTGCACAAACCTCTTAGATAGCTTCATCCACCAGAGGGCAGACAGCAGAAGCAAGAAGAACTACAGTCTTGCAGCCTGTGGAACGAAAACCACATTCACAGAAAGATAGAGAAAATGAAAAGGCAGAGGACTATGTACCAGAAGAAAGAACAAGATAAAACCCCAGAAAAACAACTAAAGGTAGTGGAGATAGGCAACCTTCGAGAAAAAGAATTCAGAATAATGATAGTGAAGATGATGCAGGACCTCGGAAAAAGAATGGAGGCAAAGATCGAGAACATGCAAGAAATGTTTAACAAAGACCTAGAAGAATTAAAGAATAAACACCTGGAAGAATTAAAGAACAAACAGAGATGAACAATACAATAACTGAAATGAAAAATACACTAGAAGGAATCAATAGAAGGAGACTGCTATCAATAGCAGAATATCCATTCTTCTGAATGGATAATTGACCTGGAACACAGAATGGTGGAATTAACTGCCACAGAATAGAATAAAAAGAAAAGAATTAAAAGAGCTGAAGACAGCCTAAGAGACCTCTGGGACAACATTAAACACACCCACATTCGCATTATAGGGGTCCCAGAAGGAGAAGAGAGAGAGGAAGAACCCAAGAAAATATTTGAAGAGATTATAGTTGAAAACTTCCCTAACATGGGAAAGGAGATAGCCACCTAAGTCCAGGAAGCACAGAGAGTCCCAGGCAGGATAAACCCAAGGAGAAACACACTGAGACACATAGTAATCAAATTGACAAATATTAAAGGCAAAGAAAAATGATTGAAAGCAACAAGGGAAAAATGACAAATAATATACAAGGGAACTCCCATAAGGTTAACAGCTGATTTCTCAGGAGAAACTCTACAGGCCAGAAGGCAGTTGCACAATATATTTAAAGTGATGAAAGGGAAGAACCTACAACCAAGATTACCCTACCCAGCAAGGATCTCATTCATTTTCAATAGGGAAATCAAACAAGCTTGTCTGCTTTTACAGACAAGCAAAAGCCAAGAGAATTCAGCACCACCAAACCAGCTCTACAACAAATGCTAAAGGAACTTCTCTAAGTGGGTAACACAAGAGAAGAAAAGGACCTACAAAACAAACCCATAACAATTAAGAAAATGGTAAAAGGAACATACATATTGATAATTACCTTAAACGTGAATGGATTAAATGCTCCAACCAAAAGACACAGGCTTGCTGAATGGATACAAAAACAAGACAAATGCTGTCTACAAGAGACCGACTTCAGACCTAGGGACACATACAGAATGAAAGTGAAGGGACGGAAAAAGATATTCCATGCAAATGGAAATCAAAAGAAAGCAGGAGTAGCAATACTCATATCAGATAAAATGACTTTCAAATAAAGAATGTTACAAGAGAGAAGGATGGATACTACACAATGATCAAAGGATCAATCCAAGAAGAAGATATAAATGTATATGCACCCAACATAGGAACACCTCAATATATAAGGCAAATGCTAACAGCTATAAAAGAAAAGATAAACAGTAACACAGTAATAGTGGGGGACTATAATACCTCACACGAATGGACAGGTCATCCAGACAGAAAATTAATAAGGAAACACAAGCTTTAAATGACACAATAGACCAGATATATTTAATTGATATTTATAGCCCTTCCCATCTAGAAACAGCAGATTACACTTTCTTCTCAAGTGCACATAGAAAATTCTCCAGGGTAGATCACATCTTGGGTCACAAATCAAGCCTTGGTAAATTTAAGAACACTGAAATCATATCAACCATCTTTTCCGACCACAACGCTATGAGATTAGAAATAAATTTCAGGGAAAAAAACGTAAAAAACACAAACACATGGAGGCTAAATAATACATTACTAAATAACCAAGAGATCACTGAAGAAATCCAAGAGGAAATTTAAAAATACCTAGAGACAAATGACAACGAAAACATGATTATCCAAAACCTATGGGAGGCAGCAAAAGCACTTCTAAGATGGAAGTTTATAGCAATACAAACCTACCTCAAGAAACAAGAAAAATCTCAAACAATCTAACCTACACCTTAAGGAACTAGAGAAAGAAGAACAAACAAAACCCAAAGTTAGTAAAAGGAAAGAAATCATAAAGATCAGAGCAGAAATAAATGAAATAGAAACAAAGAAAACAGTAGTAAAGATCAGTGAAATGAAAAGCCGGTTCTTTGAGAAGATAAACAAAATTTATAAACCTTTAGCCAGACTCATCAAGAAAAAGAGGGAGAGGACTCATCAATAAAACTAGAAATGAAAAAGGAGAAGTTACAACAGACACTGCAGAAATACAAAGCATCATAAGAGACTACTACAAGCAACTCTATGCCAATAAAATGGACAAGCTGGAAGAAATGGACAAATTCGTAGAAAGGTATAACCTTCCAAGACTGAACCAGGAAGAAATAGAAAATATGAACAGATGAATCATAAGTAATGAAATTAAAACTGTGATTAAGAATCTCCCAATAAACAAAAGCCCAGGACCAGATGGCTTCACAGGTGAATTCTATCAAAGATTTTAGAGAAGAGCTAACACCCATCCTTCTCAAACTCTTCAAAAAAATTGCAGAGGAAGGAAAACTCCCAAACTCATTCTACAAGGCCACCATAACCCTGTTACCAAAACCAGAGAAAGATACTACAAAAAAAGAAAATTACAAACCAATATCACTGATGAATATAGATGCAAAAATCCTCAACAAAATAGTAGCAAACATAATCCAGCAATACATTAAAACAATCATACACCATGGTCAAGTGGGATTTATCCCAGAGATGCAAGGATTCTTCAGTATAAGCAAATCAATCAGTGTGATACACCATATTAACAAACTGAAGAATAAAAACCATATGATCATCTCAATAGATGCAGAAAAGGATTTGGACAAAATTCAACACCCATTTATCATAAAAACTCTCCAGAAAGTGGGCATAGAGGGAACCTAGCTCAACATAATAAAGGCCATATGGGACAAACCCACAGCAAACATCATTCTCAATGGTGAAAAATTGTAAGCATTTCCTCTAAGATCAGGAACAAGACAAGGGTGTCCACTCTCGCCACTTTTATGCAACATAGTTTTGGAAGCCCTAGCCACGGCCATCAGAGAAGAAAAAGAAATAAAAAGAATACAAATTGGAAAAGAAGAAGTAAAACTGTCACTGTTTGCAGATGACATGATACTATACATAGAAAATCCTAAAGATGCCACCAGAAAACTACTAGAGCTAATCAATGAATTTGGTAAAGTTGCATGATACAGAATAATGCACAGAAATCTCTTGAATTCCTATACACTAACAACAAAAGATCAGAAAGAAAAATTAAGGAAACATTCCCACTCAGCATTGCAACAAAAAGAATAAAATACGTAGGAATAAACCTATGTAAGGAGGTAAAAGACCTGTACTCAGAAAAGTATAAAACACTGATGAGAGAAATCAAGGATGGTGCAGACAGAGAGATATACCATGTTCCTGGATTGGAAGAATCAACAATGTGAAAATGATGGACTTCCCAAAACAATTTACAGAATCAATGCAATCCCTATAAAATTACCAATGGCATCTTTTACAGAACTAGAACAAACAATCTTTAAATGTGTATGGAGACACAAAAGACCCCGAAGAGCCAAAGCAATCTTGAGGGAAAAAAGGGAGCAGGAGGAATCAGACTCCCTGACTTCAGACTAAACTACAAAGCTACAGTAATCAAGACAATATGGTACTGGCACAAAAACAGAAATATAGATCTATGGAACAGGATAGAAAGCCCAAAGATAAACCCACGCACCTATGGTCAACTAATCTATGACAAAGGAGGGAACGATATACAATTGAGAAAAGGCAGCCTCTTCAACAAGTGGAGTTGGGAAAACTGGACAGCTACATGTAAAACCATGAAATTAGAACGCTCCATAACACTATACACAAAAATAAACTCAAAATGGATTAAAGACCTAAATGTAAGGCCAGACACTCTAAAACTCTTAGAGAAAAACATAGGCAGAACACTCTCTGATGTAAATCACAGCAAGATCTTTTTTGACCCACCTCCTAGAATAATGGAAATAAAAACAAAAATAAACAAATGGGACCTAATGAAACTTAAAAGCTTTTGCACAGCAAGGAAACCATAAATAAGACGCAAAGACAATCCTCAGAATGGGAGGAAATATTTGCAAACAAATCAATGGACAAAGGTTTAATCTCCAAAATATATAAACAGCTCATGCAGCTCAATATTAAAAAAACAAACAACCCAATCCAAAAATGGGCAGAAGACCTAAATAGACATTTCTCCAAAGAAGACATACAGATGGCCAAGAAGCATATGAAAAGCTGCTCAACATCACTAATTATTAGAGAAATGCAAATCAAAACTACAATGAGGTATCACCTCACACCAGTTAGAATGGGCATCATCTGAAAATCTACAAACAACAAATGCTGGAGAGGGTGTGGAGAAAAGGGAACCCTCTTGCACTGTTGGTGGGAATGTAAATTGATGCAGCCACTATGGAAAACAGTATGGAGGTTCCTTAGAAAACTAAAAATTGAACTACCATATGACCCAGCAATCCCACTACTGGGCATATACCCAGAGAAAACCATAATTGAAAAAGCCACATGCACCCCAATGTTCACTGCAGCACTATTTACAATATCCAGGTCATGGAAGCAACCTAAATGCCCATCAACAGACAAATGGATAAAGAAGTTGTGGTACATATATACAATGGAATATTACTCAGCCATAAAAAGAACGAAATTGGGTCATTTGTTGAGATGTGGATGGGCTTAGAGACTGTCATACAGAGTGAAGTAAGTCAGAAAGAGAAAAACAAATATCGTATATTAACATATATATGTGGAACCTAGAAAAATGGTACAGATGAACCGGTTTGCAATGCAGAAATATTGACACAGACGTAGAGAACAAACGTATGGACACGAAGGGGGGAAAGCAGGGGTGGTGGTGGTGGGATGAATTGGGAGATTGGGATTGACATATGTACACTAATATGTATAAAATAGATAACTAATAAGAGCCTGCTGTATAAAAAAATAAATAAAATTTTAAAAACACCAATATATTTAATTATATTCTCTCTTTCTTGGGAAAGAAAGCTTAAAGACTTTTGTTTTCATTCTCAAGGAATTTCTACATAGATTTCAAAGCATCTTTCTCAGAAAAATACATTTTTCATCATTGCAACAATAAGCGCTTAAACTTTGTAATGCTTGCAAAGTCCTATTGAGAACGCATTGCTCAAAACATTTGCCAGTTTGTGGTTTAAAGATGTCTCAGGTGATATGATGTCTTTGCTGACAATTGAATTCACTTGGAGAATTTTTAAGGGATAGGAAAAACTTCTCCAGGTTGTAAGAATCCCAATTTTGAAGGTCCAGTTATGTTTGCACATATGAAAAAGAAAGAAATGTTTCAATCAGACAGATTAAATCAATGTGGTAACATTTACATGCTGTAATATTGTTTTGTATAGTGAATAAAGGAATAAATAAATAACCCTTTGGCTTTTTAAAAAAGTACTTGAATTTTTGAAATGTCTGCCTTGTATATTTTTCAAAAAGCAGGAATTCGTGACCTGCTTTTGGCAAACATGCAATAATATTGTACACAGTACCATTTTTTGGCAAAAAAATTTTCTCTGTATCAGTAAAAATACAATCATGACCAGGAATCTATCAAAGAAAATTAGTGTAAATTTTGGAAAAATTTAGATAGATGAACTTATCCATTGCAGTAGTATTTATTTATTATTTATTTATTTTTTGTGGTACGTGGGCCTCTCACTGTTGTGGCCTCTCCTGTTGCAGAGCACAGGCTCCGGACGCGCAGGCTCAGCGGCCATGGCTCACGGGCCCAGCCGCTCCACGGCATGCGGGATCCTCCCGGACCGGGGCATGAACCCATGTCCCCTGCATCGGCAGGCGGACTCTCAACCACTGCACCACCAGGGAAGCCCAGCAGTAGTATTTATAATTATGACCAAAATCTACTGAGATTCTGTCACTGTGGTAAGAACCTTGCGAGTGTTATAGCTACTGTGTGCTATAACGAGGTAGGCACTATATTATTCTCCTTTTGTAGGTAAGGAAACTGGGGATTAGAGAGGTTATTAGTTATGGTTTTCCAGAACCAATACAATGTGTATATATATGTCCCTATCTATCTATCTAGAACTATTTTAAGAAATTGGCTCATGTGTCTGTGGAAGCTTGGCAAGTCCAAAGTCTGCAGGATGGGCCAGCAGGCTGGAGATCCAGGGAAGAGTTGCCGTTCAAGTCTGAACTCACCTGCTGGCAGAGTTTCCTCTGTGTTTGTGTCCTAATCTCTTCTTATAAGTACATCAGTCATATTATATTAGGACCCACCCCAGTAGCCTCATTTAATCTTAATTACCTTTTAAAGAGCCTATCAGCAAGTACAGTCACATTCTGAAATACTGGGGGTTAGGATTTCAACATACACATTTGAGGGGACACTATTCAGTCCATAGCAGAGGTTTCTTCATTTGTTCAACAAATACTGATTGAGAGCTTACTAAGTGTCTCTTTGTGTGAGATTCTGGAGAAAGATTAAGTAGCACATTTACCATCAGGCAGCTGATTACTGGTAGAAACACAGTTTGGTGTCAAAGGATGTTCTCTTAACTACTCTAATGTCTTTTAATAGCAAAAATCAGAAAATGAACAAATAGAGTGTATAATCTTTTGTTGGAATAAGATGGAACTTAAAAAGGCTGATTATAAAGGTAAGAAATATGGGAAACTACTTTTGGCAGAAATAGAAATGCTGGTTATTTATACTTCTACATTAGAATGGCATCTGTGAACAACTGCATAGAAAATAAAAGCCTAAAAAGAAATACATCGAAATAGTGATAGTAATTTTATTGGAGCAGTAGGCACTCTCAGAGCTTTTGTTTCTTTACTTTCAAAATTTTTTGTAGTATAACATACTTTTCTAAAATTTTCTAAGAGATTAACTAACGAAAGGTGATTATTTTTGTTACTTATGAGACTCATAAGACGGAATAATTTTGACATAGTAAAATCTCTTTTTGGATATATTGGTTAATCAAGGAACCATGAGTATTAGAACTGGAATATGAATACGAGGACAGTTAGTAACTTAATGATATTAACCACTACCCAGTTTACAAACTATTAAGACTCACTGTCATCAGTATCTAAGTGATCTAATGTTTTGGGTCAAAAATTCATTTATTTCATTCTTCAGCTCTATTTACTTTCAACACACCTTACTGCTTTCATGCATCTGGAAAGTCTCTGGTATTTTTCAAAATTATTTATATTTCTTTCACTTTTAATCATGGAAACTTAATGAGGTCTTTGGAAGTTTATGGAATGGTTAAATTAAAAAAATGGTATATTTTATGGCTCCAATAAATTTATTCATGTGACTCTTCTGCAATGGCTAATTAATCTCACTTTGGTAGTCTAGTTACGAAGCATATACCTTTCCAAACATTAACTATCCTCATTATCTTTCTCCAGACTTTTTCAGATTAAATTACTATCTGTTACAATAAAGTAAAAAAAAATTAGCACAAATTATTTACCATTCAATAAGCACACTTTATATTTTCCATAGAAAGATAGCCAGTGCATTGGGCTAAATTTCGGCCTTCCAGCTGATTACACAGCCTAGTCCTTTCCCCATCGCCACTCACCAATTTTTACCCACACACCAAACTCAGCAGAGGGCTGGTTTTAAGTAGTTACCTTGGATAAGGATATTATATTGTAGGGCACTACAGAATACGACAAAGAGAAAGAAATATAAACATCTTTCAAATGAGTGATTGCTTGTGTGGTATACCATGGGGAACAGGCAAAAGTGCTTACTCCCTCCAACAAAAATTCCCCTCAGTGAAACCTAAAATCTTTCTAATAATGATTATTAAATAATCCTTTGGGATTTGAAAGTAGTCACAGTTAAGACTCTATGGCCTTGGTATGAAAGCATTGTTAAAAGTCTTCTGTTAGATCCTAAAGTAGAGACAACATATGGACCCAAGAAAGAGGAACTAACTAGAGAGATGGATGGGCTGCTGAACAAAGAAGACTGATGATGGGGAGAGCAAAGGCGAATGATCCTGTTACGGTCTGAATGTTTGTGTGCCACCAAATTCATATGTTGAAATCCTAACCCCCCAATGTGGTGATATTAGGAGTTGGGGCCTTTGGGAGGTCATTATGTCATAAGGATGGAGCCTTCATGAATGGGATTAGTGCCTTTTCAAAAGAGATCCCAGAGAGCTCTCTAGCTCTATCCTCACCACGTGAGGAGGATACAAGGAGGAGATAGCAGTGTGCAGCCTGGAAGAGGACCCTCATAGAACCTGACCACACTGCCATCCTGATCTCAGAGTTTCAGCATCCAGAACTGTGAGAAATAAATTCGTGTTGTTTATTAGCCACCTAATCTATGGTTTTCTGTCCTAGCAGCCCAGACTGACCTAAACACATCCTGATCTCACAAGAGTGCCTGGTGGTAAGCCTTATATCCCAGCAAGGGTAGATTTAAAGAAGGCGTGGGGGGTGGGGGGGTATGGAGAGACATGCTTTGGGATGTATCTCTATATGCAAAATGGAAGAATGACAAATAGTGTTGCATCCTCAATGCAAGGGCTAAAATCAATTTCTCTTTTATTAAAGTGAGCCCTACAGGGAGGTGGGTTGGGTGTCTGTGAAGGATGGAAGTAACGTGATGGAAGAAACTGTCCCCTCAGGTGTTGATCGCAACAATGAGCCACACTGTGCCACTGAGGCCAGCTTGGGAAAGTAATGGGAGCTAAGGTAATTTTAAAGAGGATGGCATTGGTAGGTCTTAACCTCAGGACCCTCCAGATTCACTTTTCATCTTTGACCCTCCTTCATATCATCCATTGTATTTCTGATGTAACTACAATAATTATGGGGCTTTATTGTTTCCCCTGCAGCAGGAGGGTGAATGTATATTGGAGAATGTCAGAAAGGGGAAACTACAAAAAATTGATGATCAAATCTGAGTATGGGGGTTGGGTGGGGAGAAAAGCAGAGCAAATGATGGCTATTGCATGAATGGAAATGCAAGTTTTCCTTCTCTCTGTACTCAAATCGAGGATATGTTATAGCGAATTTTAGTGCCATTGAAGAGTCAGAACAGATGGCAACAGCCAGACCAATGTGTGACTCTTAGTTCTGCCCAGAGGACTTGGGGCAATTACTTAACCTACCAGCTTCTTTTCAATGCCGTAATATTATCTACTTCATGCTTGAAGGTTGAATTAGATGACATGGGTAGGACATTTTGCCCAGCACTAGGCACATAGAACTCAAGCAAATATTTACTGATTTCATTATTTAGAAGAGGGTCCCCCTGGGAATATTTATTGGCCTGAAGAACTGGTGTGGTTGACAAAATAATGCTTATCCCCACTCAGGAAGTCCATGTCTGAATCCCCAGAACGTATGAATATGTTACTTTACATGGCAAAAGAGACTTTGCAGATGTAATTAAGAGTAAACACCTTGAGCTAGGGAAAGTGGTCCCGGTTAGCTGGGGGGGTGGGGCCCAACTTAAATACATGGTCAGAGGGACCATGTATAAATACATGACTATGGAATAAGGGTGAGAAAGAGATTTGACATTGCTGGCTTTTGAAGGTGGAGGAAGATGGCCACAAGCCAAGGAATGTGGGTGTGCTCCAGATGCTGAAAAAAGCAAGGAGGCATATGCTCCCTTAGATCCTCCAAGAAAGATCTTGGTCCTACTGACACTTCTTTAGCCCAGTGAGGCCCTTGTTGGACTTCTTACCTACCTGGGAAAGAACAAGAACAAAAACAATCTATATTTACACCCTGCTGGGAGAAACATGGACATTTATACACAGGCCAAGTGCAATTATTCAAGTGAAGTGCCACGGGAGCACAGAGGAAGGGGAAACAGCTGGGGATTTATGGAAGGGTTTTGGAAGAGGTAAATGACACAGACCTTGACATATTTCAACAGGAGTAGAAGTGAGATGAAAATTAATCTGAGGAGTAGCACAGTGGAAGCTTGAAAGGGTACTGCATGTTCACCAGCTAGAGTGCCCATCCCAAGGGACTGGAGAAGAGCACTTGAAGTGGGAGGAGAAAAGAGTAGACAGTGATGCATCTGTGAAGCCTGGGTGGAGAGGCAGCGTTGCCCACGAGAAGGTGCACAGCACTGGGGGCAAAGAGACCATGGTTGAAGTCTTGGGGTTGAGCTCTCAAAAGATAACCAGGGGAAGCAGCTGCGGCTCTGTTCCATGCCAGTGCACCTCTGCAATCTGAGTGGGGCACTTACAGAGGCACATTCTGGCACTAATGGCCTCAGAGGATTCATTCTAAGTGCTCCTTTAAATGACTCACTGCATATGGGCACTTTGAGAAAACAGAAGAGCAAAACACTGACTTGATTATTTCTCTAAAACAGGCTTGCATGTAAGCCTTCACCCATTCTTCTTTCTGTTATTCCCTACCTAAAACCTCCAAGCTTTGTACTTCTAAGGATACATTTGAAACACCAATCAAAATGAGAGACCTCTTTTCTTTACCCCTTGCCTGACACACATTTTCCTCATATGAGTCAGCTGCGCTTACTTGACTCAGTGCAGTGCCGCCAACTAGGGCTGGGTGGATAGTTTGTAAGCCCAGCATAGTGAGAAGACGTGGAGCGTGGCAAACTGATCCCCAGAGGAGACGTTTGGCACCTAATACAATGTCCTGTGAGATCCAGGCTCCCATTTAGGCAGCTCAGACATTTCTCTTTTTATTCTTGTGCCATTCCCTAGTGAAACTTGCAAAGCCAAGCCATCCATGCAAACTAAGGGTACAGATCCCGTCAATGAGCCTACAGATTGAAGGAAAAAAGCTGAAATTTAGACTTGGGTTGAAACATCTATGAAGGGCTTTATATTTGAGATATCCTAAGCTGTTTTATAGAGCGAGATGCTTATTTTCCTCTGGCCCAGTGATAAAAAGCTGTAAATGTAGATTCCAGTCACTGGAAAGAGTTGGAAAGGAGTTTGGTTGTTTGAATAATTGAAGTGATGACTTTCACTCTGGATGCAAATTTGCAGAGGTTGCAGCATCCCAGCATCCCCAGACAACCATACTCCAACCGAGCCTGTGAAATTCCTCTTCTAGCTTTTCCCTGGATCTCACATCCTCATCATAACCAACATCGCTTCCTGGAGACAGCCTGATGTCTGCATATTACTCTCTGATGAATCTGCCCACTGATGCTGTAGACCCTGTAGGAGGTAGATGCAACTAGGGGGACAAGGTGGGATATAGTTGGCTACAATTCCTGGGAATTTATTAATAAATTAATTTAAAAACCCTCTTCCCTTTTCTAAAGCAGAGTTTCTAAAAACGTGGTCTTTCCCAGAACTGCATTAGAATCTCCTAGGGAATGATTATTAAACACAGATTCCTGTTCTTACCAGACACACTATTTCCAGGGGATGGAGATCTGGAACTACATCTTTAGAAAGCACCTGAGGCAATTTTGTTGGGCACCAGTGTTTGAGAACTATTGCTAAGGCAAAAAAAATAAAACTACCCTCTTCTCTCTCTCAGATTGCCTTACAGTGAATATTTTTTCCATCAAAGTTGCCTTCGAAGGTGTGCCGTAGTCCTTTGGGGCTGCTATAACAGAACATCATAGACCGGGTGCTTTATAAGCTACAGAAATGCATTTCTCACAGTTCTGGAGGCTGGAAAGTCCAAGATTAAGGCACAGGCAAGTTCAGTACGTAGTGAGTACGTGCTTCCTGGCTCATAGAGAGCTGTCTTCTCACTGTGCCCTCACGTGGGGGAAAGGAGGGACATAGGAACTCTCTGGGAGCTCTTGTAAGGGCATGAATCTCATTTATGAGACCTCCACCCTCGTGGCATAATCATCTTCCCAAAGGCCCCACCTTCAAATGTCATCACGCTGGGGAATAGGTTTTAAAAGACAAATTTTGGGGGGACACACACTTTCACAGCAATGTGTGTGTGAGGGTGGAGGAGATGAAGGGGTGGGTGGCAGGGAAGAAGCAAAAACTTTTGATAAAAAATGACAGAATTGGGCTTCCCTGGTGGCACAGTGGATGAGAGTCCTTCCGTCGATGCAGGGGACACGGGTTCGTGCCCCGGTCCGGGAAGATCCCACATGCCGTGGAGCGGCTGGGCCCGTGAGCCATGGCCGCTGAGCCTGTGCGTCCGGAGCCTGTGCTCCGCAGTGGGAGAGACCACAGCACTGAGAGGCCCGCGTACCTCAAAAAAAAAAAGACAGAATTAAAGATTCCTCCCTCATCATATCTTGACATCTGAGATCTTCCCCTAGGACTTCAAACACGTAGATTCTGCCATAGGCGTTTTTAAAATGCATGCTCTTAGCTTTAATGCAGAATTACAGTTATCACAATTTTGATGTCTCTGATTCCTGGAGAGAAATTTACTGAAGGCTGAAGAGAACAGAAAGAAGGCTATAGCCAACCAAAAAGTATTATATTTGTTTCAGGCCATATTTAGGGTTTAGATGATTGATTGCAGGTGCTGTGTATCAGGACTCTGCATATTTACAGTATATTAATACTGATTTTATTCATTTATGTATCAGTTCAGTACTTATCCCATTGTGAATGATAGGAGTTCAAGAAATAATTTAGTGAATGTATGTTCTTCATTATGTTTGCCGTTTATTTGATGCTGAGTGGTTGATCATGAATATAATCTCAATTCTGTTGCTGAAAAGGTGGTATGGTGTAATGGAAGGGGTTCAAACTTTGTAGATGAGGATTGTGGTTAATATGAAACCAGAGAGCTTTTAAGCCTATGTAGCCCAATGCTGAGTACTTAACCAATTACAAAAGTTTGGGTCCTTTAGCTTTGTCTTAAGGGAAAATATGATCCCCATTATAACATATGTTCGTAAAAAGCATCTGATAGAAAGCAGAGGGTTTAGGCAAACTGTGATGAGTTGATGAAAACTTCTGTGGCTACTAGGGCTGTACTGCTGGATGCAGAGGCAGCACGAAGCACAATGGCCTTTTTTAGCAAGTGCAAGAAAGGAAGACAGACAGCTCTCAAGAACGCAGTCACCATCTCTCTTGGGTGTACACAGACGACAAACAGCTGAGCACAAAAATATTGTGCAAAGGATATGCACTTTAGAGACTGCCTGCGTAGGTAGTTTTCCTTTAAACTGTTCACTCCAGATAACAAACAAGCCTTAACCCATCATTCCTTTTCTACTGACTCTTGGATAAAACCTAAATTATAAAAACTTGTAGCAAAGCTATATAGGCAAACTAATAACTAGCATGTGAAAATAACCCCAAAGTAAAACCATTAAGTAAGAGAAAAAGGACAATTTATCTGCTTTTTGACCTTACACAATTTACTTAGCTTCCTTTTAAGACTTATTTTACATATTTGTAAAAGTGGGAATAATAACATCTACAGAGATTTTGTAATTATGAAACAAAAATGTATATAAAGTGTTTAGGACAAAATGCTCAGCGAATGGGAACTATTTATATTAAATGGAATAATACAGAATGGCTAATAGTAATCAGAAATAAGTTATTGAAATATGGCTCTGAAAATAAGAATGGGGGCTGTTGTGTTTAAAACTGGATTTATTTTGACAGCACTGTAGCTATTTCCACTGCAGCGTGTGCGACTGTCAATCGTCTTCTCTTCCTGCTGACACATGATATTTTCAGGGCTGAGGTAGATTTTAAAAATGGTTCAGAGAAGGTACTTGGCTGTCTTTCTGAAGCTACTATAATAATCCCCATAAACCCTCAAGCCAGCAGTGTGCTCTTACCTGGGTAAATTGATTTAGTGAGTCATGTGTGATTTCTCAACAGTAAGCTGCACAGAAATTTTGTTCAATATATTTTATGGGAAAAATAATACTTTTTGAAATGAATTGTTTTCCCTCATAGAGATGCAATTTGAAACTAAATTTCAGACTATACTTAGAATTATACAATGGCTATGAATCAATTAAACCAATAGAGATGCAGAAGTGAGTGGAGTTTATTTGTTTATTTGTTTTAAATCTTGTTGCTTTTTCAAATAAAAGAGTTAAGAAAAATATTTTATGTCTTTAGAAGCTATTATATATCCTTATGTATTGTGGTTTGGATAGTTTTAATTCAATTAAATGAAACCACGTGTTTACTGCCTTGGGAAAGATATAAGAATAAGACACAATTCCCACAATTCCTTATCTAATGGAAGGAAAACAATGATATAAGTAATCTGTTTAGTTTAGTAAAAAACCAAGTGAGATATACAAAGTGCTATGTGTGAAGTACCCAGCTCTAAGGTGCTGAGGGGGGAGGGAATGCTTCATTTGACCCGGGCTTTAGAAGCTTGAAAGGATTTGTATTCTAGAAATAGGCATTCCACTTGTCAGAAAAAGCATAAGCAAAGTTACAGAGAGAAGAAAATACATGTCAGACTAAGGGAACAAAAAAATAGCCAATTTTGGCTGGTGCAAGGGTCACTGGGAATCATATGTAACAAGTCATAATGGTAGGCTAATACCATATGAAGCATCGTATCCTCAGAAGTTGTAAGCAAATTAATTGTTGCACTGAGAGATAATTCTGATGGAAAATTGTTCATGTGAATAGTGGTGAGGACGGTAAACAGGTTGAGAACAACTACTCCAGTCAATGGAAAATAGTTGCTTTAGTCAACAGAAAAGCCAACTTTTTCTAAACAGAAGACTGACATGATCAAGGAATTAGGAGACTCTAGTAATTTACTAACAAGAGGAAATAAAGGCCAATATCTAGCTAAGCATGCAAGTCGAATTGAACTTCGGCCCCCTGCCCCAACCCATGCTAAAATGACAGTGAAGAGATTTTAACTTTTCAACCTAAAAGGACAAAGGAAATGGAGAGGAGCCAATAGCAAACATTTGGAAGCTGGCAAAGCAGATGGCTGACCAATATTTAATTAGCAGACCTGAGAAATATGAAGATCTGAAAAGTAACCCGAGCTACACTGCAGAATTCTCATTGGGTGAGGAATTGTTGGCACTGTGTGCCTGTGGGATCATAGGTGAATTTGGGGCCATAAACAGAAGAATTATTTGAAAGTTTGTGGAGGTAGAAGATGGTCCTGTAGGGCAGGCAAAATTTTACCTCTACGATGTTAGCCTATCAGCTGGAACTCTCTAGCAATGTGGTCTGTACACATCAGCAAGAGAAACCTAAACTCAAAGTAGTTCACAATGGTGGCTTAGAATTCAGCCTCTTCAACAAAGGACAGGACCTTTGTAGAGAAATGACGTAACAAAGGAAGGCAGTTTTAGGTTTCCAAGGGCAGCAAACTGTGCGAAGGTAAGTATCTGGGAGGAAACTAGTGGAGTAAAGTTTATTTGCAGATTCCTCTGGTGCCATCTCTGGACTGATAAGAATCTCTCTTTAGTAAAAGGAGAATTTATATGCTGCCTTTAGGCAGAAAATGGGGAGTATTTCCTGGGTTTTCTGCTTCTTGATTGCCTTCAGCTCAAAATAATTTTTATGTCAAAGAGACATATTTTGGAGTGAAATATTCCAGTTTCCTTCATCCCCTTTATTCATTTTTTTCTTTTTCTTTTTTTTTTACATCTTTATTGGAGTATAATTGCTTTACAATGGTGTGCTAGTTTCTGTTTTATATCAAAGTGAATCAGTTATACATATACATATGTTCCCATATCTCTTCCCTCTTGCGTCTCCCTCCCATCCCCCCCTCCCTATCCCACCCCTCTAGGTGGTCACAAAGCACTGAGCTGATCTCCCTGTGCTATGCGGCTGCTTCCCACTAGCTATCTATTTTACGTTTGGTAGTGTGTATATATGTCCATGCCACTCTCTCGCTTTGTCACAGCTTACCCTTCCCCCTCCCCGTATCCTCAAGTTCATTCTCTAGTAGGTCTGGGTTTTTATTCCTGTCTTACCCCTAGGTTCTTCATGACATTTTTTTCCCTTAAATCCCATATATATGTGTTAGCATACGGTATTTGTATTTCTCTATCTGACTTACTTCACTCTGTATGACAGACTCTAGGTCCATCCACCTCATTACAAATAGCTCAATTTCGTTTCTTTTTATAGCTGAGTAATATTCCATTGTATATATGTGCCACATCTTCTTTATCCATTCATCTGATGACGGAAACTTAGGTTGTTTCCATCTCCGGGCTATTGTAAATAGAGCTGTAATGAACATTTTGGTACATGACTCTTTTTGAATTATGGTTTTCTCAGGGTATATGCCCAGTAGTGGGATTGCTGGGTCATATGGTAGTTCTATTTGTAATTTTTTAAGGAACCTCCATACTGTTCTCCATAGTGGGTGTACCAATTCACATTCCCACCAGCAGTGCAAGAGTGTTCCCTTTTCTCCACACCCTCTCCAGCATTTATTGTTTCTAGATTTTTTGATGATGGCCATTCTGACTGGTGTGAGATGATATCTCATTGTAGTTTTGATTTGCATTTCTCTAATGATTAATGACGTTGAGCATTCTTCCATGTGTTTGTTGGAAGTCTGTATATCTTCTTTGGAGAAATGTCTATTTAGGTCTTCTGCCCATTTTTGGATTGGGTTGTTTGTTTTTTGTTATTGAGCTGCATGAGCTGCTTATAAATTTTGGAGATTAATCCTTTGTCAGTTGCTTCATTTGCAAATATTTTCTCCCATTCTGAGGGTTGTCTTTTGGTCTTGTTTATGGTTTCCTTTGCTGTGCAAAAGCTTTGAAGTTTCATTAGGTCCCATTTGTTTATTTTTATTTCCATTTCTCTGGGAGGTGGGTCAAAAAGGATCTTGCTGTGATTTATGTCATGGAGTGTTCTGCCTATGTTCTCCTCTAAGAGTTTGATAGTTTCTGGCCTTACATTTAGGTCTTTAATCCATTTTGAGCTTATTTTTGTGTATGGTGTTAGGGAGTGATCTAATCTCATACTTTTACAAGTACCTGTCCAGTTTTCCCAGCACCACTTATTGAAGAGGCTATCCTTTCTCCACTGTGCTTTCCTGCCTCCTTTATCAAAGATAAGGTGACCATATGTGTGTGGGTTTATCTCTCGGCTTTCTATCCTGTTCCATTGATCTATATTTCTGTTTTTGTGCCAGTACCATACTGTCTTGATTACTGTAGCTTTGTATTATAGTCAAGTCAGGGAGCCTGATTCCTCCAGCTCCGTTTCTCGTTCTCAAGATTGCTTTGGCTATTCGGGGTCTTTTGTGTTTCCATACAAATTGTGAATTTTTTTGTTCCAGTCCTGTGAAAAATGCCATTGGTAGTTTGATAGGGATTGCATTGAATCTGTAGGTTGCTTTGGGTAGTAGAGTCATTTTCACAATGTTGACTCTTCCAACCCAAGAATATGGTATATCTGTCCACCTATTTGTATCATCTTTAATTTCTTTCATCAGTGTCTTATAATTTTCTGCATATAGGTCTTTTGTCTCCATAGGTAGGTTTATTCCTAGATATTTTATTCTTTTTGTTGCAATGGTAAATGGGAGTGTTTTCTTGATTTCACTTTCAGATTTTTCATCATTAGCATATAGGAATGCCAGAGATTTCTGTGCATTAATTTTGTATCCTGCTACTTTACCAAATTCATTGATTAGCTCTAGTAGTTTTCTGGTAGCATCTTTAGGATTCTCTATCTGTAGTATCATGTCATCTGCAAACAGTGACAGCTTTACTTCTTCTTTTCCGATTTGGATTCCTTTTATTTCCTTTTCTACTCTGATTGCTGTGGCTAAAACTTCCAAAACTATGTTGAATAAGAGTGGTGAGAGTGGGCAATCTTGTCTTCTTCCTGATCTTAGTGGAAATGTTTTCATTTTTTCACCATTGAGGACAATGTTGGCTGTGGGTTTGTCATATATGGCCTTTATTATGTTGAGGAAAGTTCCTTCTATGCCTAGTTTCTGCAGGGTTTTTATCATACATAGGTGTTGAATTTTGTCGAAAGCTTTCTCTGCATCTATTCAGATGATTATATGGTTTTTCTCCTTCAATTTGTTAATATGGTGTATCACGTTGATTGATTTGTGTATATTGAAGAATCCTTGCATTCCTGGAATAAACCCCACTTGATCATGGTGTATGATCGTTTTAATATGCTGTTGGATTCTGTTTGCTAGTATTTTGTTGAGGATTTTTGCATCTATGTTCATCAGTGATATTGGCCTGTAGTTTTCTTTCTTTGTGACATCTTTGTCTGGTTTTGGTATCAGGGTGATGGTCCTCGTAGAATGAGTTTGGGAGTGTTCCTCCCTCTGCTATATTTTGGAAGAGTTTGAGAAGGATAGATGTTAGCTCTTCTCTAAATGTTTGATAGAATTTGCCTGTGAAGCCATCTGGTCCTGGGCTTTTGTTTGTTGGAAGATTTTTAATCCCAGTTTCAATTTCTGTGCTTGTGATTGGTCTGTTCATATTTTCTATTTCTTCCTGATTCAGTCTTGGCAGTTGTGCTTTTCTAAGAATTTGTCCATTTCTTCGAGGTTGTCCATCTTATTGGCATAGAGTTGCTTGTAGTAATCTCTCATGATCTTTTGTATTTCTGCAGTGTCAGTTGTTACTTCTCCTTTTTCATTTCTAATTCTATTGATTTGAGTCTTCTCCGTTTTTTTCTTGATGAGTCTGGCTAATGGTTTATCAATTTTGTTTATCTTCTCAAAGAACCAGCTTTTAGTTTTATTGATCTTTGCTATTATTTCCTTCATTTCTTTTTCATTTATTTCTGATCTGATCTTTATGATTTCTTTCCTTCTGCTAACTTTGGGGTTGTTTTGTTCTTCTTTCTCTAACTGCTTTAGGTGCAAGGTTAGGTTGTTTATTCGAGATGTTTCCTGTTTCTTAAGGTAGGATTGTATTGCTATAAACTTCCCTCTTAGAACTGCTTTTGCTGCATTCCATAGGTTTTGGGTCGTCTTGTCTCCATTGTCATTTGTTTCTAGGTATGTTTTGATTTCCTCTTTGATTTCTTCAGTGATCACTTCGTTATTAAGTAGCGTATTGTTTAGCCTCCATGTGTTTGTAGTTTTTACAGATCTTTTCCTGTAATTGATATCTAGTCTCATAGCATTGTGGTCGGAAAAGATACTTGATACAATTTCAATTTTCTTAAATTTACCAAGGCTTGATTTGTGACCCAAGATATGATCTATCCTGGAGAATGTTCCATGAGCACTTGAGAAAAATGTGTATTCTGTTGTTTTTGGATGGAATGTCCTATAAATATCAATTAAGTCCATCTTGCTTAATGTATCATTTAAAGCTTGTGTTTCCTTATTTATTTTCATTTTGGATGATCTGTCCATTGGTGAAAGTGAGGTGTTAAAGTCGCCTACTATGAATGTGTTACTGTCCATTTCCCATTTTATGGCTGTTAGCATTTGCCTTATGTATTGAGGTGCTCCTATATTGGGTGCATAAATATTTATAATTGTTATATCTTCTTCTTGGATTGATCCCTTGATCATTATGTAGTGTCCTTCTTTGTCTCTTGTAATAGTCTTTATTTTAAAGTCTATTTTGTCTGATATGAGAATTGCTACTCCAGCTTTCCTTTGATTTCCATTTGCAAGGAATATCTTTTTCCATCCCCTCACTTTCAGTCTGTATGTGTCTCTAGGTCTGAAGTGGGTCTCTTGTAGACAGCATATATATGGGTCTTGTTTTTGTATCCATTCAGTCTGTGTCTTTTGGTGGGAACATTTAATCCATTTACATTTAAGGTAATTATCGATATGTATGTTCCTATTACCATTTTCTTATTTGCTTTGGGTTTGTTATTGTAGGTCTTTTCCTTATCTTGTGTTTCTTGCCTAGAGAAGGTCCTTTAGCATTTGTTGTAAAGCTGGTTTGGTGGTGCTGAACTCTGTCAGCTTTTGCTTGTCTGTAAAGGTTTTAATTTCTCCATCAAATCTGAATGAGATCCTTGCTGGGAAGAGTAATCTTGGTTGCAGGTTTTTCTCCTTCATCACTTTAAATATGTCCTGCCAGTCCCTTCTGGCTTGCAGAGTTTCTGCTGAAAGATCAGCTGTTAACCTTATGGGGATTCCCTTGTGTGTTACTTGTTGTTTTTCCCTTGCTGCTTTTAATATGCTTTCTTTGTATTTAATTTTTGATCGTTTGATTAATATGTGTCTTGGCGTATTTCTCCTTGGATTTATCCTGTATGGGACTCTCTGTGCTTCCTGGACTTGATTAACTATTTCCTTTCCCATATTAGGGAAGTTTTCAACTATAATCTCTTCAAATATTTTCTCAGTCCCTTTCTTTTTCTCTTCTTCTTCTGGAACCCCTATAATTCGAATGTTAGTGTGTTTAATGTTGTCCCGGAACTCTCTGAGACTGTCCTCAGTTCTTTTCATTCTTTTTTCTTTATTCTGCTCTGCAGTAGTTATTTCCACTATTTTATCTTCCAGGTTGCTTATCCGTTCTTCTGCCTCATTTATTCTGCTATTGATCCCATCTAGACTATTTTTAATTTCATTTATTGTGTTGTTCATCATTGCTTGTTTTGTCTTTAGTTCTTCTAGGTCTTTGTTAAATGTTTCTTGCATTTTCTCTATTCTATTTCCAAGATTTTGGATCATCTTTACTATCATTATTCTGAATTTTTTTTCAGGTAGACTGCCTATTTCCTCTTCATTTGTTAGGTCTGGTGGATTTTTATCTTGCTCCTTCATCTGCTGTGTGTTTTTCTGTCTTCTCATTTTGCTTATCTTACTATGTTTGGGGTCTCCTTTTTGCAGGCTGCAGGTTTGTAGTTCCCGTTGTTTTTGGTGTCTGTCCCCAGTGGCTAAAGTTGTTTCAGTGGGTTGTGTAGGCTTTCTGGTGGAGGGGACTAGTGCCTGTGTTCTGGTGGATGAGGCTGGATCTTGTCTTTCTGGTGGGCAGGTCCACGTCTGGTGGTGTGTTTTGGGGTGTCTGTGGACTTACTATGATTTTCGTCAGCCTCTCTGCTAATGGGTGCGGTTGTGTTCCTGTCTTGCTAGTTTTTTGGCATAGGGTGTCCAGTACTGTAGCTTGTTGGTCGTTGAGTGAAGCTGGGTGCTGGTGTTGAGATGGAGATCTCTGGGAGATTTTCGCCGTTTGATATTATGTGGAGCTGGGAGGTCTCTTGTGGACCAGTGTCCTGAAGTTGGCTCTCCCACCTCAGGGGCACAGCAGTGACTCCTGGCTGCAGCACCAAGAGCCTTTCATCCACACGGCTCTGAATAAAAGGGAGAAGAAAGAAAGAAGGAAAGAAAGAAAGAAAGAAAGAAAGAAAGGAAGGAAGAAAGAGAAAGAAAGGGAAAGAAAGGAAGGAAAGAAGGAAGGAAGGAAGGAAGAAAGAAAGAGAAAGAAAGAAAGGAAGGAGGGAGGGAGGGAAGGAAGGAAGGAAGGAGGGAGGGAGGGAGGAAGGAGGGAAGGAAAGAAGGAAGAAAGAAAAAGAAAGAAAGGAAAGTGGGTAAAATAAAGTAAGAAAAAATAAAATAAAGTTATTAAAATAAAAAATAATTATTAAGAAAAAAAATTTTTTAAGAAAAAAAAAACGGACGAATAGAACCCTAGGACAAATGGTGACAGCAAAGCTATACAGACAAAATCTCACACAGAAGCATACACATACACACTCACAAAAAGAGGAAAAGGGGAAAAAATAATAAATCTTGCTCTCAAAGTCCACCTCCTCAATTTGGGATGATTCGTTGTCTATTCATGTATTCCACAGATACAGGGTACATCAAGTTGATTGTGGAGCTTTAATCCGCTGCTTCTGAGGCTGCTGGGAGAGATTTCCCTTTCTCTTCTTTGTTCTCACAGCTCCCAGGGGCTCAGCTTTGGATTTGGCCCTGCCTTTGCGTGTAGGTCGCTGGAGGGCGTCTGTTCTCCGCTCAGACAGGACGGGGTTAAAGGAGCCGCTGATTCGGCGGCTCTGGCTCACTCAGGCTGGGGGGAGGGAAGGGTACGGTGTGCGGGGCGAGCCTGCGGCGGCAGAGGCTGGCGGGACGTTGCACCAGCCAGAGGCGCGCCGTGTATTCTTCCGGGGAAATTGTCCCTGGATGCCGGGACCCTGGCAGTGGCGGGCTGCACAGGCTCCCCGGAAGGTGGGTGTGGAGAGTGACCTGTGCTCGCACACAGGCTTCTTGGTGGTGGCAGCAGCAGCCTTAGTGTCATGCCCGTCTCTGGGGTCCGCGCTGTTAGCCGCGGCTCGCGCCCGTCTCTGGAGTTCCTTTAAGCAGCGCTCTTAATACCCTCTCCTCGCGCACCAGGAAACAAAGAGGTAAGAAAAAGTCTCTTGCCTCTTCGGCAGCTCCAGACTTTTCCCCGGACTCCCTCCCGGCTAGCCGTGGTGGACTAACCCCTACAGGCCGTGTTCACGCCGTCAACCCCAGTCCTCTCCCTGCGCTCCGACCGAAGCCCAAGCCTCAGCTCCCAGCCCTGCCCACCCCGGCGGGTGAGCAGACAAGCCTGTCGGGCTGGTGAGTGCAGGTCGGAACTGATCCTCTGTGTGGATATCTCTCCGCTTTGCTCTCCGCACCCCTGTTGCTGTGCTCTCTTGCGGCTCCGAAGCTTTCCCCCTCCGCCACCCGCAGTCTCCACCCGCGAAGGGGCTTCTAGTGTGTGGAAACTTTTCCTCCTTCACAGCTCCCTCCCACTGGTGCAGGTGCCGTCCCTATTCTTTTGTCTCTGTTTATTCTTTTTTCTTTTGCCCTACCCAGGTACGTGGGAAGTTTCTTGCCTTTTGGGAGGTCTGAGGTCTTCTGCCAGCGTTCAGTAGGTGTTCTGTAAGAGTTGTTCCACGTGTAGATGTATTTCTGGTGTATCTGTGGGGAGGGAGGTGATCTCCACGTCTTACTCTTCCGCCAGCTTCCTGATTCCCCTCTATTCATTTTTCTATTGTATAAAGCCAAGACAGTTCCCTCTTTTAGCCAGGCAGAAGATCAGAGATTTATTCTCTAAGGACTGTGAAATATAGAGTCTTTGGACTCAGGAATACCAAGAAGAATTGAAGGCAGGATTGCTGTATGAAAACAAGGGCATTAAGTGAAAAATTTACTCTGAATCTGAGCCACTCTGCCTTCTCTTTCCTCTCATTTACCGTAATGGCTGGTAGCTAGGTTTATACCATCGAAGCAGACAGTACAGGCTTTTCCCTGGGGAATCTGATCAGCCAAGAAGAAAAGTTTTATAGAAATGGGTATCAGATGTTTCTCCCAACATCTAATCTGGCCCTTTGAGATTACCTTTTAGTCAAGCTCTTCATTGAAAACCCCACCTGTTCAGTCAAGGCTTTCAAATAGCCTCAGTGAGCCATCCTGAACTATAAGCTGACACTTCAGGATCATCTCAAATTTGAATAAAAGCTGTTATGGAAGACAGAGACCAAAAAAGAAAAAAAAAAAAAACTTAGAGAAACAGACTGTGCAGGGAGAGGAAAACCTCAAAGAAATTAATCATTAATATTCTCTGAGAGACAAAAAACAGATTTGTATCCATGAAATAGGATCATGAAATGAAACAGAAAACAAAAAGAATTACTGAAAATTAAAAATATGATAACAAAAATGAAAAAAACCACTAAGAATAGTTGGAAGTAAACATTAAGAAAATCTCCCAGAATACAGATGGAAAGAGAAATAGTTCAAGGCAGTGTAACATCAAAATATTAGGAAATTCAGAAAGAGAAAACAAAGTAAAGGGGAATAACTTTCAATTACTTATATTTCAATCATATGTAATATTTCAATTATTTATATATGTTATATATATATATGTGTATCTCACTAGTAAAGGACACAGTTTTCCAATGGAAACGGCTTTCTGAATTGAATGCTCAGCAAAATGGATAAAAATAGATGCATACTAAAGCACATATTTGTGAAATTTCAGAACACTGGAGATTAAAGAAAGATCCTACAAGCTTCCTGAGAGATACAAAAATAAATAGTAGTAGTAGGAGAGGGAGGTTCATACAAAGAGGATCAAGAATAAAAATGTCACAGACAAAAGCAACACTGCAGACTAGAACATATTGTTTTCTAACCTCGAAAACAACATCTACACATACTTTCAATCAAATGTGAGGGTAGAATTTTTTTTTTTTTTTTGCGGTGTGTGGGCCTCTCACCGCTGTGGCCTCTCCCGTTGCGGAGCACAGGCTCCGGACGCGCAGGCTCAGCGGCCATGGCTCACGGGCCCAGCCGCTCCGCGGCATGTGGGATCTTCCCGGACCGGACCACGAACCCGTGTCCTCTGCATCAGCAGGCGGACTCTCAACCACTGCGCCACCAGGGAAGCCCCGTGAGGGTAGAATTTTAAAAGTTTCAAGAATTTACCTTTTCTCAGGACACTAGCAAAATGAGAGGTTATAGCTAGAATGAAGACATGGGGTCCAGAAAACAGAGATTCAACTCAAGAGTCAGGAGAAGGGAGTCATCATGATGCTGGAGAAGGAAGATCTTAATATGGCAGTAGTGCAATTGGCCTGGGTTGGGATGAGGTATGGGGGGACAGTCTTCATGGAGCACTGAATCTGAAATTCCAGTGAGAGATGTCACAGAGATGAAATCGAAAGGACACCTGAGCTGTTTGAATGTAGTGAGAAGATACTGACACAATAGGGGAGGATTTGTGATTGAATTAATGATAGAAAATCAGGCCAATGAAATTCTGGCAAAAACAAACTGTTCAGTAGAGAAAGACATCATGTTATGCTACATGGATCAATAAAAGCATTTACTTAGTCATAAGAATGTAAACATGGATCCAATCAAAATTACAGTATGTTTATATTTGAAGAATGAAGATCGCAAAGTGTGTGGTGGGAGCTGAGGAGAAGGAGAGCTGGATCTTCCTCTTCGGCTGTGAGAAATCAATAGTCAATGCCTGACATTAAAAACAGTAGCAGCAGACATGTTATTTGGAAGTAAGGATGCACATATGCCAAAAGACTCACTTAAAAGAGCAGAAGAGAGTTGGCTCTGGGGATGAGGAAAAGGAAGCGGGAGGGTCTAAAATTAGACGAGAGGGTGAGGTGAGGAAGGAGAAGTAAAGAAAGGAGATTTAGGACTAGATGAGGGAGATGTGTAAAATTAAAGCTGTAGGACTGGGCAATTGGTTGGATTTTAAAAAAGAGTAAGACAAAGATGACAGGTGTTTCGGGCAGGGTAACTGAGAGGACAGTGACATCACTAACCCAATTAGGAAATTCAAAGACATGGGTTAGAGTGGGGACAGATAGGGGGAGACCATGGAATATGATCGAAGTGTAATGGCTCAGAAATGTGAGCATCCTGATTCTGCCACTTCGTCTATATGACCATGGGCAGAACACCTAACCTCCACAGGTTGTGGTGTCCTTACCTACAAAGCAGGAGAGGCAGAGGAGCAGAGTGGTGAAGAACCCAGACTCTGGAAGTGGATTGCCCAAGTCTGAATGCCAGCAAACCCCATTCTTTTATCCCATTTACTTAACTGCTGTGTGCCTCAGTTTCCTCATCTGTAAAATGGAAATAATAGTATCCGCGTTATGTATTTCTTTGCAGAATTAAATGGGTTTGGGCCATTTACTTAACTGCTGTGTGCCTCAGTTTCCTCATCTGTAAAATGGAAATAATAGTATCCACATTATGTATTTGTTTGCAGAATTAAATGGGTTAATGCATGAAGCACTTAGAACAAAAAGTCCTATATATGAATTTACTATTTTTATTATAAGTAAACTCTAATGTCCATTCCACATCTAAGTTTTTATGAATATATATTAGGGTATGTTGTATTTGAGATTCCAGTTTAATAATTAGGGGAAGGATTAGGACAAGCAGTTACAAATATACTTCTGGAACTTGTGAGGGGAATCAGGATGACAGAAATTTGCAAGTTATTTGATTGTACAGGTGATTGTTGATGCCAGGAGAGTGAATTAGATTGTTCAAGGATAAGAGAGAAATAAACCCTGAAAATATAAAATAAAATCCCTGATTGAATATAAATATAAATGAAGTAAATTTGAAAAACAGGAAAGAGGCTGTACAGAAGCATCAGTAGATTTTCTCCCAGTAAACACCAAGTAGCACAAACAGATCATGGCAAGAGCTTGAGCCTTGGACCTGAACAGACCAGGGTTTAAGTCTTGATTCTCAAGCCATGTAAGTTGGGGAAAGTTATGTACCTCATCTAAACACACTCTACCTCAGCTGGGAAATGCCTTAAACTTTTGTATGAAATAAATCACACATTATGAGGAATGTGCCCAATACGGTGCATATCCCAGAATGTACATTGGAATGTTGTACACATGAATGTTGCACACAGAGCGGGAGTTAT
Organism: Grampus griseus; assembly: GCF_964374135.1. Classification (NCBI taxonomy): domain Eukaryota; kingdom Metazoa; phylum Chordata; class Mammalia; order Artiodactyla; family Delphinidae; genus Grampus; species Grampus griseus. The sequence continues at coordinate 28,388,287 of NC_139007.1, read as the reverse complement.
ATATGACCACTAGCTTACATGTACCTAGGGTATCAATGTCCATGCCATCTGGAAGTCAAGCTGTTTCCTCTCCTTTGTCAATCTCTTTCCTAGGTTTCTTCTCCCATCATTCAGGTCCTCATCGCTCTTGGAGTCCCTGTGCAGCCATAACTTTCTAATTAGTGTCGTTATTCTGTTGGCTGATCTGTAAATAAAGTGAACAAATGACCCAGTTCACAGAGCCCATGACCAGGTGCAATGTAACGTCTACAAAGCAGGCACAGTTGTCTGCATCTGCACACTGAATTAATGCCTGATGTCACTGCAATCTCAGGAGCATGGTTAGATTTGAGAGTCCTCTGGTTTATAGACTAATGAAGGAAATTCAAATCCTGGAAAATGATAGGCTGACCTGACTGTAATATCCAGTAACTAAGAGTGCAGAAAACAATCAGGTGTGATAGGTAGGATATGAAATCACTTGGTTGCAAAAATGGAAGAGTAAATGTAGGAGTTCAATACATGCTTTTTTATTGAGTGCCCAATCTCTCTACAATCCAAAGCATTGATCTCCTTGGAGGAAAGCAGAAAAAAATTTAAAATAACAACAAAATAAAAACAAATAGAACAGAGTTCTTGGGATATTTCATCATTCAAAGACACATATGTGCAAGAAATCGAACACAACTCACAGAATATCTATTACACCTTCCAAAGTGTCTGTGTAATCATAACCCTGGGTTTTGAAATTGTGTCTTTGCAGAAGTCAAAGAAAAAAATGCAAAATCCTTCATGTCCTACAAGATGTGTCACATTAGATGGGCCAAACTTAGAGTAAGAGAGATGCAGGAAACAGAAGCACTCAAAGTTGTTTCATTGCCCATCAAAAACTGAGTTCTGTACGTGTCTGCTTCCAGTAACCATAGCATCATACCAATGGATTTGTGCTCCATTTTATGCTGTAGGCTTAACACTACAGGAATTCAGCAGCCAATCAGAGTTAAACAAATACTCAGCACTAATTAATGATTCTTAAGGTTTTATGTGGGGAAGAGATGTGGCCCAGACCAAGCTAGTCAACAGGGTCAGAGTGGCCTCCAGTGATAGACAATATTTCTATTATTATACAGAGTTTCCTGCCACAAGTAGTGAATTGCTTAAATCCAGCAAGACACGTGCAGTGTAGGGAGGGAGCTGGTTTTGCAGGTAGAGAATTCATGTGTGTTACACGTCTTTGGCCAATGCTTAACACAGTTCCTTTATCTGTAAAATGAGGATAATAACACTTTGCAGGGTTCTTCTGAAGGCTAAATGATTAAATATAAAAAAATATGACTGGGGCTTCCCTGGTGGCGCAGTGGTTGGGAGTCCACCTGCCGTTGCAGGGGACACGGGTTCGTGCCCCGGTCTGGGAGGATCCCACATGCCACGGAGCGGCTGGGCCTGTGAGCCATGGCTGCTGAGCCTGCGCGTCCGGAGCCTGTGCTCCGCAGCGGGAGAGGCCACAACAGTGAGAGGCTCGCGTACCGCAAAAAAAAAAAAACCACTTCAGGGCCTGGCATATATTTAGAACTCAGTAAATTTTATTTTGTTTATTTCTCTTCTGAGGGGAAAACCGTCTTAGATAAATGACTGCAAAACTGATCTTTGTCTACCTGAAAATAGAGAGGGGCTTACCGTTGTAATCACATCAGCCCTTTTCGATTTTATTGTGGCTGCAGAGGTGAACGTCTGTTGGCCCTGCTAGCTTGAATCTGCACATTTTTTTTTTTTTTTTAGTCGGGAAGGGCTAAGAAAGGCAGTCTTGGTCAAATGCCACACACCTCTATGGTTGCTCAATTGATATCAATTAATCCTCACTAGCAGCATTTTGGCAACAGACCTTGACTCCTGTGACCTTTCATGCTGGGTCGAATTACTCTCCGATGTTTCCTTTTCTCAGCCAAGCCCTTCAGAACCTTCTTAGGCTGTTGGCAGAATTCCATGAGCACTACAGTTTCCTGAGAAGACTGAAGTTGGCACCTTAAATGTGTTATTGCTAAATAAGTAGAACATGAGACAATACATATCCAATTTTGGTGATGGAAGATACCCAAGTAATTGTCGTCAATATACAAAAATTCCCGCTCTGAGCTCTGTGGGGCTCCAGAGGGTGGATTGGGGAAATAGTCTCCTGCCTGCTGCCTGCAACCATTCACAAGTCCTGTGGTTATGCAGCACGTCCACTCACCACGACAAGGGATATTGCTGGCAAAACAACTGCTTCTCTCAGAGGATAAGCAGCTTACATTTGGTGCCTTGGGTAGCGTTGGCATTACATTAGCTTTTAGTCCTCCTTCACTTTTTCTCCTGCTGTTTATGAAAAGGTGTTTTATTATGTGATTTTATTCTGTTTGAAATGAAGGCAGAAGTCACAAAAACTGGAACAAAGAGCTGACACTTCTAGCCCTACCTGGGCCTCTTTCTGCCTGAGATGACAGTGCCCAGGCACCAACTATGGCAAGGAAGGAACATGTAATGTTTGGATCATCTTTTGCATCCCTACAACTGCATTTTCTTGTAGAAAGGGTTTAATGCAATTTAAAATTCTACTGTAAATGATTTTCAAAAATTCTGTAAATGATGATTTTCAAGAACTTGGTAATAGTAGCTATTATTCTGTAATTACAACGGTTACTACTGTTAATGCCTTTTCTTTCCTGGAACTACACAGCACTACTGTCACCACGTGTTCTAATGGTCAGTTTACTTTTCTCTCTCCTCCACCATATTTTAGGATGTTTTTTCATTGTATCCCAATCACCTGGAACTGTGATGGGTGAGAGTAAACTGTTCAATAAATATTTGCTGAACAAATGAATGATGAGGTCTTATGAAAGTAGTGGGATACATGATAGTGAGGTAGCCAAATATTTACAGACTTAGTGTGATGACAAGTAGTATCATTCGCATATGTTTTTTCCGCCTCCAACCTGCTGTTAGTTAACTCCAAGTTGTCCTTCAGATAAAACAAGTTTCTCAAGGAAGAACTCTTGCATGCGATTTATCTTTTCACTTAACTTTGTAAGTGTAGAGACCAAGGTTATTTTCGCCTAACATTCTATTCCTGGCACTGAGCACAGAGCCTGGCATGTTACAGACACACAACAAATATTTGTTGAAAAATTACTCTGTGCTCTGACTGCGCCTCTACCTACTATCAAATTGTCTAGGCACTCACCACATTTCATTTAGAACACTTCAGCGATCTTCTTGCCGGACTTTATTCATCCAGCTACTCCACACTAGAATTGGTCTGGACACAGCTGCCAAAATAATTTTCACCAAGCTGTGTTCAGGCCATAAACTTCCTCAAATTGCTTTCAAATTACTCCTATTTATTCACTTGTAAACAGGGACTTTTAAGTTTTACACCAGATGCTCTCCATTATCTTTATTTTTAAAAAATATTTATTTATTTATCTGGCTGTGCTGGGTCTTAGTTGCAGCACTCGGAATCTTTGTTGCTGTGTGTAAGATCTTTGTTGCGGCACGTGGGATTTTTAGTTGTGGCATGCGAACTCTTAGTTGCAGCATGTGGAATCTTGTCCCCTGACCAGGGATCGAACCCAGGCCCCCTGCGTTGTGAGCACAGAGGCTTAGCCACTGGACCACCTGGGAAGTCCCTCTCCATTATCTTTTGAAACCTCATTTGGCCACAGAAGTTGTTTGTACTACTCAAGCCATTTTTTTTGCTTTGTCTTTAAATGTATGCATACTTCTCTCTGGTCACGCCCAGCTTCTTGTCTTTCTCTCAGGTCTTCAGAGTCATGTTTATATTGCATATCCCATTTGCCTTACATGTGTGAAAGAGACCCAGAAATGTTTTAGCTCTATGGAAGATGAGCTCTCAGTATTCAACAGCAAATAATTCGAGGAAATGAACCACACAGAGAGACTTGAAGTTATCCAATAATCTGAATGAAACTATAAAATAAGCGGATCACAGGAATAAAAGGCTTCCTGTGAGTCCAGCAGGGAAGAGGGGAGAGAACGAGCAGAAAGTGGGGTCCCCACCGTGCTGTGCCACTGCTGCCTCATTGGTTCTCTGAGCTGGAGAAGGGGGAGATGGAGGTGTGAGTCTTGGAGGTCAGTGGGAGCACCTGGGTGATGGGGGTTGTAGTAGGTAAGTAAAGGCAGATCAGGATACTCAACAGTGCTGGTAAGCAGCATCAATTGGCTGCTGGAAGTCAAGGGCCCAGAGGCTGGTGGGAATATCCAACTATAGTGGAAAGAAATCAGAGGCCTATCCTTACAGTCCTGGGAAGTCTCTCCGACTGTCTTACTAAAACTAAATTGCCACTCAGAACATGTGATGATATCCATGGTCTATCTATGATATTTTTTGCCTTTTTTTAATATAGTAGTTTGCCTCCAAAGACAATTATTGTTTCTTGAGTCTATAAGATGAGGAAATACACATTTTATTCACTATAGGCTGTCAGTGTACTGTTGGCCTACAAAATCAACTATTCAGGTAGGTTTTTCTTCTCAAAGGAAATTATAAATATTAATGGAATTTATTAATTTTATGATGAATATCAAAGAAGATAAAATATTGAACCATGAAAACCCCCAGAGTAACTGTTTGCAAATGTAGCTATCATGCATTAGAAATTTTTCATTACCATGAAGTTTTTAATCACCAAATCTTTAAAAATCTATGGAGTAGATTTAATGAATTGTTTGACAAACTTACGTACCAGATCAAATTCTTTTTTGTGATTTTTGGTGATGGTTCCTGAAAATATGTCTGGGTTTGGGATGAAAATGATGAAGAAAGTCCTTCACATTCAGACCAGAAGTAGTTGTAAAACATTTCCATAAGTAAGATTGGGAACTTACACAGAAAGTCTTTCATTAAAGACAAATATGAATTTCTGCAAGGACACCAAGTTATTGTATGGGAATTTGATAACACATTTGCCATGAGGAATATGGAAAAAAATGCTTACATGTATTCTTTCTGAATTCTTAAAATTTCAGGGAAAATAAAGCCAAATTTCAGTAGATTCATAATACTACCGGAGTATGGTCAAAGAGCAAAAAAAGAAGCAAAAAGATCAATTTAGTACTGCTTAGTTGGGATTTTTAATACAAAATAGCTTACTTTCATTTTTAAAACTGTAATGTGTACTAGTCTTTTTTTCCCAAATAAATATGGGTTTGTGTGCCCCTTACCCATTTTCATTTATTATAACATAAAAATAAGAGATTTTCCCCAATTTAGAGTATAGTGTTTCTTATCAAATTAAATTACCAGTTCCATTTGTAAGCAACTTTTATTCTGAAAGGTTACAGCTGTGTACTCCAAGGGTAAATATATAATTCGTTCACTTTTTCTCTTTAAATTCAGTGCAACCAATTATTAAATTATCTTTCTTCATTATGTTTTTCATCCTTTACTTTTAGTCTGTGTCTTTATACGTAAATTGAATTTCTTGAAGACAACATATATTAAATCTTGAATTTTATTTTTTTACCCTCTATAGTCTCTGTCTTTAATTGGCATTTAGATCATTCACATTTAAAGTGATTATTGATACAGTTCTTTTAGTATCTAGCATGTTTGTAACTTTTCTATCAGTTGCTGTATGATCAGGCCGCCCAAGACGGCTGTTCTCTCGCTGTCTGTACATCCCTTGCTCAACCAGCGCCTGCTTCACCTACACCAGTCACATGACTGACCTTCCCTTGTACATGCCATCCCACCCCGCCCCCCGCCTCAGCTGGTGATTGTTCTAATCTTTGGAGCAGAACATCTCCACCAGAATAGCTTATCAAAGGAGTGGTGAGGGGCGTGCCCCTCTATTAGTTTCCCTGGTAACTGATGAGCCCACCTGACGTCAATTCCCCTGTAACTGATAAGTAACCTTCCCACCTGCCCTGGGAGCAAAGACTGCCGCCATGTTCGGCCTGCCCGCGGTCTGCCGCACAGGAGGGAGGATGTTGCTCCAGGACCTCGCTCCAGACAGGTAAGCTCCCCCGTGCATTAAACCATTAATGTTTCTCTCGCTGACTCCGGGTTCGCTCTTCAGTCTTGAAGCTGGGCAAGCATAGGGCTTGCAGGCCTGCGGGCTGCAGCCCAACAATTGGCCTAGCCAGCCAGGAGACCGAGGAAACTCCCGTGAGCGCTGAGATGTTGGAAAATAAGGACAGGGAATGGAAGATTGCGGGGCCCTCCGCTCAAGTATGGAAGCCCGGAAGTTACGAGTGTAATCCTGAGGTGGCCATCCACTAATGGGGGGCCCAAAAGTTCCAGGGGTAATCCTGGAGTGGCCGTCCACGGGTATATGGGGCCCTGTGGTGGCTGTCCTTGACGAATCGGGGCTGCTAAGAGAGTACAGAGAACTTACCACGCTACCCGCCCCCTCCCAAGGCCATTGCTGAGCTATTGGCTGCCATTATGGTGGGGGGAAGAGAAGTTAGACGATGAGGCAGTGGCCACAGCTGTGGGCAGGCCATTGCTTTTTCTGTTAAGAAAGGCCACAGAAGCTGAGCGAACAGCTGAAGAGAAAGTTAACTTGAATGCTGATTCCTGTTCCTCTGAAAGTGAGGCACGTGAATGTGAGTGAATGATACGTATTATTGTCTGTTACTGTTATTTATTTAAACTGACTTGGCTGTTTAGAAACTGAAAAAAATCCTTGAAAATGGCCAAGGTGGGAATCTTTTGACACTCTAAAGCTGGTTGTTGCATATTCCCTGAGAGGAAGTTAGTTTTCTAGAAAGAATTGGTATTTCTCTTCCTGCGCCTTTGAGATATAAATGATCTACCTGGGTTCCCAGGAATTATAATCACCTGAGATCCCTGAGAGCGAAGAAAAAAGAGGCCTTTTAAACTCTAGCAGGAAAACTGTGACATCTCCGTGTCTATATAGATATATGAAGAGAATTCATTGACTATCTGTGTCATTTCACATAGGATAAAATATTGGAGTATTAATTGCTGGTCAGGTCTAAGTTTATCTACCTTTGCTTTCTTAGGAAAGGAAGACTGAAGTATAAGTTTTCCAATCAGGAAATGCTGGTATGACAAATAGTTTACAATTAGTTCTTGTTTTTTGCCAGAGATTAAGGTTTTTAAGGGTTAATTAAGATTATAATCAGTCATAATTGTAGTTGTTGTAACCAAGTTTCTTTATTATATTGTAATCAGACGTTTAACCATACCTTTAAAAGTCTTTTATCATTTATAGACCGTTGTTGTATTCTGATGTCATTGCAAAAGGGCTTCATTTTCAAGAAAATTCATAGGAAGAACCCTTTGACAAGTATAGGCCTCTGATAAATTTCAGATTATACTGTTGAACAGAGAAAGAAATGAAAGACTCCTAATGGAAGACCTAATGGCTTCATTAAAAGTTCACAGAAGGATTGCTTACTGAGTGAACTGGTGAATATGTTTATAATTCTTTTGGTTTTTCTCTGGAATATTACTGGTTTTGATCTGTGCTTTGCAGGTCTAGGGAAGCCCTTCCCCTCGAGTTAATTATGACTTACAGCAATTGGGTAAACTACACCTGTGGGTAGAATTGAAAAATTTTTCTTTTTTCTCTGCCTGGTCCCTCCAGAAGTTGGAGATTCTTGGGTTCCAAGCTGCCGTATCAGGTGAACAGGAAAGACCGTCTCCTGGCATGTGCAGGAATCTCAGTATTTTGGGGACCTCTAGAAGAGAGAAATCCACCAAGGCGGAGTCTGATGGCACGCCTTTGACATGGGTTTCCTGGCCTTGAGAGGCCTTTTGGGAATTCAGTCTGAGACTCCTTCTGAGGACTGTTCCACCACAGCCAGTTTGGAAGAAACTGTGTGGTCTATTGACCAGACTTAATTTGCAAACAAATTAGTCATGATTTAGCTGTGTTTGGTGGAGATGAGGGTAATTTGAGGGAGAAAAATATTATGTCTCAGTGGATATTAAATTCTAGTTCTGCTAATTGAGGTCTGTATTTATGAAAGTTATTGTGTTAGCCATACTTTTGCCCTGATGTTCAGGATGGAAAGAGAATCTCTAGTGAAGTTGTCACAGAGTATAACTACTCATGGTGTGTAACACTGCTTGCTTTAAATCTGCTGCTAAAAGCACAGACACAACGGTCGTGTAACAATTTGGTATAAATGATAAAATGTATAGCCTCTAAAACGTTTCCCCATCAATATACCTCTGAGCTTGTTCAGGGTGTGGTATCTCAGAATGCTGTTACTGCTTGTGTTTTGCTTAATGGTCATGATCTCTCCTGTGTCGTGCCTGTTAGATGTCTTACATTTCGTCCCTAGCCTGAGCAGCAACAATGGGCTCACTGTGAAATGAGTCTAACTGCTGGGTCTACAGTGAGTTGCTATTGTCATCTTTCTCTTGACTTTCATGAAAAATTGACCAGGCTAATGCAACCATGTGGGGATGACTGACAATGGGGAGAAAGACGCTTACATCTTCCTGTCACACATGCCAGTACCTCAGAAGGATGCCTGTCGGTAAATGTTACCATACAGCACATCCTACTCTTTGCCAGGGAGACTGCCCATGTGCCCCCCTGGGCTATGCTGTGTCGAGGGAATCAGCTGGCTTCTGGACACACAAGTCCAACTAGTGGGATTAACATTTTTTTGGTTGGAAAGACCTCATGGGTCCACCCCTAATGGCACCCAACATAACATGGGGTGGCAGACCTGTACTGTGACTGCTGACTCCTGGCTAGGCCACCAAAATATTTCTCTTAGAGCCAGGGCCTTCCCCTCCCCATGGGGGTGGCTCTGGGTTTGTGAAACCAGGTGTGGCCTTACCTTCCTTATAACTGGACAGGGTGCTGCTATCATTGACTCCCTCTCCATTGACCTGGTAAGTGCTCGGCTCTAAAATTTGCCCACAAATGACTGTTCTGAGCATACTAGGTATCTCATTCTTGATACTCTTTGACTGCTGCTGTCTTTTATTGTATTTGTGACATGTGGTTATAGTGCCCCCCTACATACATGACCATAGGGATCTCGTGGAAGAGGAATGAACCAAGATTATAAGGGTCCTGCAGGGTGTGTAGGGGTGGAGTATATGATCAGGCCACCCAAGATGGCTGTTCTCTTGCTCTCTGTACGTCCCCTGCTTGACCAGCGCCTGCTCCACCTACACCCTACTCGACTGACCTTCCTAAATACTCCTCCCACCCCTGCCTCAGCTTATGATTGTTCTCATCTTTAGATCAGAACATCTCCCCCAGGATAATTTATCAAAGGGGCAGTGAGGGGCCTGCTAGTTTCCCTGGTAACCGATGAGCCAACCTGATGTCAATTCCCTCTATAAACTGGTAACCTTCCCCTCCCCTCTGGAAGCAAAGACTGCCCCCCACGTCATGTCTGCCGTCTGCTGCACACAGTGCAGTGTTGGCTGTAGGACCTTGCTTCAGACCTGTAAGCTCCCCTCTTCCATTAAACCACTGATGTCTCTGTTGCTGACTCTGGGCTCTTTCTTTGGCCTTGAAACTGGGCAAGTACAAGTCTTGCAGGTCTGTGGGGTGCAGTCCAGCCCTTGCCCTTGCTCCTTCTCCGGTTTTAATTGAATGTTTCATATGATTCTTTTTTCTTTCTTCTTAGCGTATAAATTATACTTGTTTAAATGTTTTTTTTTAGGTGTTGGCTTAGAATTTGCAATATACATTTAAGACTAAGATAAATCTGCTTTCAAATAACACTGTATTATGCTTTATGGGTAGTGTGTGTACCTTACAGCAGAGTATTCCCAATGACTCCCTCCCATTCCTTACAACAGCTGTCATTCATTTCACTTAGCCATAAGCCGTAATCACTGCATACATCATTGCTATCATTATTTTGAACAAACTTATTTATTAGGTCAATTAAAAATAAAAAGTCTTATTTCACCTTTACTTATTCCTTATCTGATTCTTTATGCAGGCTGACCTATGTCATTTCCTTTTTCTCTGAAGAACTTTCAACATTCGTGCAAGGCAGGTCTACTGTCAACAACAGCAACACAACAAGAATAAATTTGCTTGTCTGAGAAGTCTTTATTTCTCCTTCTTTTTGAAGTATAATTTTTCTGGATACAATTTTCTAGGTTAGTGATTTTTTTTTTTTTCCTCAACACTAAATATTTCACTTTGCTCTTTTCTTGCATACATGGTTTCTGAAGAGAAGTATGAGGACATTTGTATCCTTGCTTCTCTGTATGTTAGGTAGTTTTGTTTCCTCTGAGATTTTCAAAATTTTCTCTTTGCCTTTGGTTTTCTGAAGCTGGAATATGATATGCATAGGTGTAGATTTTTTTTGTTTATCCTACTTGGTGTTCTCTGAGATTTCTGAATCTGTAATTTTGTGTCTGTCATTAATTTTAGAAAATTCTCAGCCATTATTAAAATGGCTGAGAATAAAATAGAGCATATTGGAGGGAAAATATCTTAAAACTTACCAGCCAGGAAAGATACTCTATGTACAAAGAACAACAATTAGATAGACAGGAAATTTCTTATTCAGAAATCATTACTTGAATACAATAATATGATATCTTTGAATTACTGATAGAAAAAAACACTTTTAATAAGAAATTCTATACCCAGGTAAACTACAATTTAAGAGTGAGGTCACAATAAAAATATACTCAGAGAAAGACTAAGAGAGGCTACCAGTCCTTAAAAGAGCTACTAAAGGATATAGTTTAGTAAGAAAAAAAAGAATCCAGAAGGAATTCTGGATTCTGCCAGAAGAAAATTGACTAATTTATGTTTGTTAATATGGTGGACTACATATCCTGAAGAATCTCCCTCAGTAGAACACATATATTCTAAACATACATGATAATTAGTATATATTCACTTAAATGCATAGTTCAAAACGTCAAAAATTTAGAAGCTGAGATCATGGTTGTAAGTGATCACAGATACTTAGACTGCCCTGAGAGTGTTTATTAATGAATTTGGGTTTAATGGATTATTGGAATTAGACACTAAGGCATAGGAGTGAGTCGGGAATGTTATCCCTCTCTCCTCATACAGCTAAGAATCTTATGGTATCTGGCATTATTGTTCCCAGTTTTTCACCCCTTCCTATATCCATACCCTTTGCCATGTTGAAACTGAGTGAGAGGCAGTGACCACTATGGCAGGCTTTTGGCTATGAAAATGAGGATCTGTTTATAAATCAAGTAATATTCTAGCAGGCTGTCAATGTATTTCATTCTCAGAGACACTCTGATCTATTAGCTCACCAGACATCTCTATAAGTCAAAATGTTCTGACCATCACTAGGTTCCTGAGTCCTTTTTATTTAAAATATCCACCTTGTCCTTGGCACCAAAGTGCTAAAATTTCGTTTCTGCTGTTTTGAAGTCTCCAGTGTAATGGGGGAACCCATCTCAATGGTAGTATCCCAAAGGTCATTACTGTCTAGAAGATGAGAACAGGTATTGTTAACAAACAGGTATTGTTAAGGTTATCCTCATTAATATATTTCTCAACACCCTAGTGAAGGGAGTGTCTTCTGGGTCTTCTAACAGATATAGTTGGTATGTGTCTGTGTGTAGATTATACAGGATAAATCCATTTAAAGTCTTGTCTTCCTAAATCTTTGTATTCCTTTTTCTACATTAGTGCCAGGGAAACACTGGCATTTCAACTTCATTAAGCATATGCCACCATGAAGTCCAAGTTTCAGCCAACCAATTGCACTGTTAGAACACATCCTAGCTGTACAGACTAACATTAATTTCAATATCTCTAGTAAGTGCACCCATGTAAAAAGAATTCAGCCTGGTATAGTATAGTATAAATAGTATAGTATAATCTGTCCTCCTTAATACAGCAACTTTAAAATCTGTTCATAAACATATTCCCCAGGAGTCTCCAATATACCTTAGCAAAATATTACAATTCTTTTGGTGTTTAAACTACTTCCTCTTTAATGCTTCTTTTTGACCCCCTGAAGTAAGTTCAGATTTGACCTTAGTTATGGCTCTAGTGGCAAAGGAATGGTTGGAGTGCATCTTGAGCAGAACGGGCATCCTCTAGTAAAGCATCTGTCTGAGGTGAGGTTATTATAGGATTTACAAGCAGATGAAGGATATTCTTCTTACAAGGGAGAGCAAGCACATTTTCTTGATGAAGGCTAAGATTGACTCAGGGTCTGAAGATTCTCAGTTTTGTCTGAGTAAAGTCAGATATTCTTATTCTCAGTTTCAAGGCCCCATTCCTTGCCAAACAGTGCCCTAAATTGTATCTGAGAAACTTGGCAAGGCTTCAAATAAACTTTGTAATTTTGCAACCCACCTATTAAATTTCGCATTCAGTTTTAGTTAACAATTGAATTTTTCCAGTTCAAATTACTGGTGTAGTCTCTGTCTCCTGACCAGATTCTGACAGGTACCAAACATGAATTGCAGAAATGTTTGCTAAAACATTGACTTAAAGATAATGTCATCGTCCAGTTAGAAGAGTGACACTATAGTAGCAGTGATGACAAACAACACTGACTGATAAGACAATAGATTTTGAGTCCACTTGAGTTCTTACATAAAGTAAGTGACAAACTCAACTCAAGTCACAGTCTGAGGACCAAAGAGTTAATTTCTGGAAATCCTGGGTTATATTGCTGGGAAAAAGTCTTTCTCCTATAGTCTTTTTTTTTGTAATTAATTTATTTAATTTTGGCTGTGTTGGGTCTTCGTTGCTGTGTGTGGGATTTCTCTAGTTGCAAAGAGCAGGGGCTACTCTTTGTTGCAGTGCGTGGGCTTCTCATTGCAGTGGCTTCTCTTGTTGCCGAGCACGGGCTCTAGGTGTGCAGGCTTCAGTAGTTGTGGTTCGTGAGCTCTAGAGCACAGGCTCAGTAGTTGTGGTGCACGGGCTTAGTTGCTCCGCGGCATGTGACCAGGGACATGGGACCAGGGCTTGAACCCGTGTCCCCTGCATCTGCAGGTGGATTCTTAACCACCACACCACCAAGGAAGTCCTGTCCTTTAGTCTTGTCTTCTCCCTCTAACCCCCACTTTTGGTAGTGCTTAACATCAAGGCAGTTGGCAAAGAACAAAAGTTGTTTGGAGTTCAGATCCAGCATCATAAAGCAGGGAAAAGACAGGTAGGTATGGTTCTGAGAGGCAAGAAGATAAGGGCTTAAGGCAGAGCTCAACTGGCATAGATAAGCAGCTTGAAATTGAAATAACTAAATCCAGTTCTTGCTGAAAAAGAGCATAGATTGCTCTGTGATTCATAAGAAGAGCTTTAACTTTTATGTAGAAAGGGAAAAAAAATTCATAATTCAACCACTCAATTTTCTAGTCATCTTTCTTATGTATAAAAATTGTACCCTTAAAATAGTGATCACGTAGAGCACCACTTTATGGGATTTCAGAGATGGAGATATTTTTTAGTTTTCTAGTGAATCGTCTTGTCTGTGGCATGTCTGGATTACACAGTATTGATATTAGCCTGCTGTAATCAAGCCAAAATTCGTAACCTAATGAGAGGTTAAGTCAAGTCAGGTTTTATTAATAGTTAGCCAGCAGTTTGTTGTGTTTTTTCTTAATTGGACAGTTATTTTGATTCCTTTGGCTCTCTGTTTCTTTATCTGTATAATGAAAAGTGACTCCATACCTGTGAAAGTACCTCGTAGGATATCCTCACTTTCCACTGGAATTAGAAGAGGTGTCTATAAGAATAATGGTCAGAACCACATTTCCAGTTACCTGTTTTGCCAGTCAAATAGTAAAGAGGAGGAGAAAAAAAAACTTTTAAATGACCCCTGTCACAAGCTTTTAATACTGAGAATATACAGATGCACCAGTGTTTGTGCATTTTATGGCAATAGGTCAGGTTTTCATCTGTTGGGATTTTTCAACTGTCATTTTAAAATGTATGAGAAATGTTACTATAGCAGAAGTGGAGAGAATTTAGCTCCTTAAAAGACAGAAGCAGTGAAATACTAAACTTCTTTTTTTAGGTTTCAGATTTAACTGTAGCAGTCATGAATTTCTAAGGTTTCAAACTTGACTATTTCCATATCCATATTCATGATGCTGTTTTTATCTGTAAGTGCTACCAACTAGGTTTATTTTAGATGATCTTGTTAATACCCTGACAAGCAGTGAACCTCTCATCTTTAGGACTCAGAAATGTGAAAGATTTGGGGTGGTGCAGGAGGGTGATAAAAAGAAAGTAGATACAGGGGGAAAAATCCCTTCTATTAATGCTCAAATATCAACATGAAAATATTTCAGTGGTCAGAATTATTCTGAAATGTAATAAAAATGTATAAAATAGATAAAATTAAAATGTATAAAATCTAGTGATTAAGATGCAGAATATTTAATTCACTATATTTCAGAATAGAAGAATATTTTCAACTATATTAGAGATGTATTTCTCAGGGATCTTCTAAGTATCTTAAAGGGGTGCATTTGACTATTTAAAAAGAAATACACCTGAGATCATTGAAGTATTGGTAATTATGCCTTTTGACCCAGGGCTTTACTTTTGATTAGTATATTTTCTACCATTTTGTCAGAAGAAAAACATTTTTATGTAATGAGGAAAATATAATAACATTAAAAGTAGATCTTGCTGATTTTTTAGTATAATCTCTTCAACCACAATAATAATTCAACCTTAAGGCAAACCTACTTCACTTATTTATTTAATTTCTATTTCTGATGCCTAGTCATCTTCTATTTTTTCTTTCAAAAATGCTGGAGTCTGGGGTAGATGTGTGTGTTGGTATAAGAAAGAGAAAATCTACTTTTAAAAATTGATTATAATCTGTAAAATAGTTTCTTTTTTGCAGTTCAGTAACTTTAGTAACATACTTTTAAAAAAGTACATTCAAATATATCTAATAAAAATATTGATTAGGGATTATATTGTCAAATTGCTCATTAAACTGTGGAAATGAGTTTGGACCATTGTTCCACTTTAAATTATGTTTGACACAATGGATGACATGTGTAACTTGTCCATGTTCAATGTGAAGCATGTTCAGGACCTGTTTTGCTGGACAGCCCATAGAGCCATCTTTCTGAGCACTGCTGGTTCCATTTTGAGACTGAATTATTATTATTATATTTGGCTGCGTTGCGTCTTTGTTGCTGTGCGTGGGCTTTCTCTAGCTGTGCTGAACGGGGGCTACTCTTTGTTGCGGTGTATGGTCTTCTCATTGCGGTGGCTTCTCTTGTTGCGGAGCATGGGATCTAGGTGCGTGGACTTAAGGAGTTGTGGCACGTGGGCTCAGTAGATGTGGCTCAGAGGCTCTAGAGCGTAGACTCAGTAGTTGTGGCGCACGGGCTTAGTTGCTCGGCAGCATGTGGGATTTTCCTGGACCAGGGTTCGAACCTGAATCCCCTGTATTGGGAGGCTGATTCCCAACCACTGCGCCACCAGGAAAGCCCCCGAGACCGAATTTTGAGACTTAAATTGTAGAGCTCTTGAGAAAATAAATGGGGAGTGAAAAAGAAGTACAGAGAATTTTCATTTTAATATTTGTAATTCATACCGTATTCTTATCGGAGTGATAAAAATACCATTCCCACATTTATTCTGCTGATCCTTTTCTCCACGAGCCAAAAGAATTGCACAGAAATGGAGTTTTTATGGTAGCCTCCAGAGATACTGAAGTGACAATGATATTTGTATCCTAGATGAGAATGTACCTATCACTGGCAAAATGAATTAGCATGACCAAAACCCAAATGAATGTTATTTTACCCCTGACCACCTCCAGAGTACTTATTTCATTTTATTGTAATTGCTTATTTAATTTTCTGCCTGTGACAGTGTAAGTTAAGTAAGGGCAGGATCTATATACACTTTATTTTACACTGTTTTCACAGTGCTTAGTACAAAGTCTGACTCTTGGTAGATTGTTAATAAGTATTTGTCAAATGTATGTCTGAGGAATAAATAAATAATGCTATGACCGCAGTTGCTTAAGCAATGCTCTACTGAATGGAGGGTAAAAATTTTACATAAGAGAACTACAGTCTACAGTAAGAATAATCAAATGATCAATTCTTGACCAAGGATCAATGGCTGAGCTGATAATAGTCAACCTACTGGGAAATTCTAAAGTTTAGTCACTCATCAATCATCTTTTGAAAAGCAAGTATCGAACACCTGTTATGTACTAGTTCCTGGAATAAGCTCTAAGGCCACAATTCCCAACAGTAGTACCCACCTCCCACCTCCCTTCCCAGTGGTGTTTTGCAATTTATGAGACTTTTTTTTTTTTTGGTCACACATATTTAGTGGTCAGGTGCCAACAATTCTAGACATCTTTCAGTCTGTAGGATAGTCCTTCACAGTGGAGAATTGTCCAAGGTTCCATAGGATTTTGAAATATTTTGCCATACTTTCACATACCATATTTCATTTGATGTAAGATACCACTGATTTTTAAGATAAATGATTATAACTGAGAAGGGAGAAATGCTGTAAGATGTGACACATGCCTTTACTCTAGTTCTGTTTGAAACATGGATCAGTCTCCATAGCTCTTGTAGCTTTGACATTTCTTTTATATTTCTTTTATCAACTCTGAGGGATCTACAAATTCTCCTGAGATCTGTTGCATTGGGTGACACGTGGTAGGAAATGTCGCACATGATTCATTAAGAAAACATAAGCCAACATCTTCTGATGGTGTCTACCTTCCTTAAATAAGGAATGTGTGCTTCTTTCTTAAAGGAGGAAGCAATTTAGATGTTCCTTTGGGAAAAAAATCGAATATGATCATTCTTCCAATTATTAATATTCTAAAATTTCAAAATTATGCCCAGCTACACAGCTTTCCATGCCTTTGAATAGCTATTTATTTCAGTGTTGAATCATACATGATCTTTTAAAAGGACATTTTATATAGTAATTAAACTCAACACAGGTAATACCTACAAAGCAGATAATGCAGTTGAACTGATGACACGATGAGCAGCTGACCAAGTTTCTGATCTTGACTGCCACCTGGTTGAAAGAGACTGTAAGAAGCCCTTGACTATGAAATAAGTTTCCTAATTTCAAAGAACTTAAAATGTGAGGAAAAAAGTTACCCTGAGACAATAGACGAAAGCTTTGTTTTTGTAGTTACGGGTCCAGAACCTAAATCCATTTTGTTCAGTGGTTCATCATTTTGGAAGGTCAAGTCACTGATGGAAAACATATTTGTGGTATTAGAGGCTCTTACATCACACACCTATAAGTGTCAGCATTAGGAGCCAATACATTCAATGTAATTCTTCATTGCAAATATCTGAGTAATTCAAATTTTGTCCTGTTCAAGGATTTATATATTGACATATAGCCTCCTTAATTATAAGTAATTTCCCTTTATTATTCCGTGTACTAAAGTGAAGGAATTTTGTTGATTTCTTTTGAACACAGTTTACTGCTTTATTATATTTATAGTGGTATAAAAATATAATTTCAAATGACCATAACCACATCATATATTATGATTGATAGTTTTTACATACTGAAATAGTGATAGTTTAAATAATACTTGAAATTCACTGACATTTCTTTATACAGATGCATCCACACGTTTTTCTAAGGTCTATAAACTTTTAATCTGATCTTATTCATATTCTTAGAATTTTCACACATCCTTAAAGTGTTAACTAAGCTCAGGAACTTTTTTTCTGAAAGAACTGGCCTTTTTTACAAAAGCAATTACCCCCCAAAGCAGCTGTGCTTAATGATACATAGTAACTGATAGGATATGGATGGCTTTTGATGTATCAAAATTTCCTTTTTATTTAGAGCAAAAGCAAAAACTTTCACCTGGGCATCCAGACCACCTTCTAAAGACTGACCATATCCTTGAAATAGAACTCATTTGAAGGTATTTCAGATAGCCGTTTCCATTTTAATAGTCAAATGAGGATTGTAGTCTTCAATCTGAGAATCTTTAGCTTCCAAGTCATTAATTACCTCAATTTTTTTTAAGAGGGCTTGAGTTTTAGCTCATTTTTTAAAAAATTAATTAATTAATTAACTTATGTTTGGCTCTGTTTGGTCTTCGTTTCTGTGCGAGGGCTTTCTCTAGTTGCGGCGAGCGTGGGCCACTCTTCATCGCGGTACGCAGGCCTCTCACTGTCGCGGCCTCTCTTGTTGCGGAGCACAAGCTCCAGACGCGCAGGCTCAGTAGTTGTGGCTCACGGGCTTGGTTGCTCCGCGGCATGTGGGATCTTCCCAGACCAGGGCTCGAACCCGTGTCGCCTGCATTGGCAGGCAGATGCTCAACCACTGCGCCACCAGGGAAACCCAATTATCTCAATTTTTTTGAAGACTGTGAAGTTAAGGAAAGGTCTGATTATCTTTCAATGGTTCAACGTGATTTAAGTAGCCACGAGCCTCTCCAAACTTTGTTCAAAGTCTCTTGTCTTCAGGTCTGTGATGCGTGGGATCATGTAAGTGATGCTGAAAGGTCCCTTGGGATGCATGTCTCTTGTCACCCGCTGAAGTTCACTGTTCACCAAAGAACCGGCTACTGGCATGCCGCCAGTGCCAACAAAGGGAGTGTTTTTTTGTGGGGGGAATTCTAAACCCACCTAATGATTCTTTTCTCATTGGAGTTGGTTTTGATTACCACAGTAACCTTTGGCAGTTGGTCTACTTCTTGACCTGAATAATCTGGTTCATCTCTTTGCATTTTGTCCCAGTGTTTCTACTGAAAAGCTTGTTCCCGACCTCCTTTTGGTGGGGAATCCAAGACTGTCCAAAAAGGTTTTGGGATTCATTGGCATAGTCGGATTTACTCTCTTGGAAGACAGTTCTTCAGCATGTGTGGCTGTCTTGATAACCATGGTAAATCTTCTCAGAACTGGTTTGTCCTCCTTCCTGAATGTGAGAATGTGCTCCATCTTCCCAAGGTACTAAAGCTGGCTGTGGGGGTGTGGTTCCTGCTCTGGCTCTGGCTGAGCCAGTGGGCAGGTACCAGGAGCCTGTGCTCACCTCCTGTGCAGCAGGCAGCACCTCAGGCTGTTGCAAAGGCCATGGGCCTATTGATATTTTAAGTGTGTGTTTATGTAGGTGCATAATTGGCTGTACGCCTGAAACTAACACAGCATTGTAAATCAACTATACTCCAATAAACAATAAAAATTAAATTTAAAAAATAGAGTGAAAATGGCAGGAAGGAAATGATAACACATGAAATACAAGAAAGTATTTTATAATTGAGAAATATGAATATCCAGATTTAAAGGATTTACCAATTTGCCACTACCAAGAATGAAAATGACCCACGCTAGGACACCTCGTAATGAAATTTCAGAGCACAGATAAAGAAAATTTCAGAACACTGATATAAATATCTCCTAAGTATTAGAAAAGACCACATGTAAAGGACTGGGTATCAGCATAGAATCAGATATCTCAAGTCTGGAAACAAGAAGACAATAGAAGATGGCTTTCAAAATTCTGAAGGGAAGTCCATCTACCTGCTTGTTAGCTAGCTATCATCTGTCTCCATCTATCTTTCTGAGAACTTTATACTCGTACTGCCAACGAAAAGTAGGGAAGATGAAGACCTATTCAGAAGGTTTGCCTTCTGTGCAAACTTTCTTAAGCTGTTAGTGGAGGATGTGTTCCAGCAAAATGAGGGAATACATCAAGAAAGGAAAATATAGAATCTAGGAAACCATGTTTCTAACGAAGGAGAGTAACAAGGAGATGTGCCAGGATAAAAGCTGTTCAGCAAGCTGAAAGAACAACCAGTCTTGTTTGGAGTAGGAGAAATGGAGGCCTTAATGATGGAGCAATCCAGAAAAAAAAAGTAGACCCAGTAGATTGCATGAAATTGTAGATAGCAAATTAGAGATAAAGTATTAAAGATATTTACATGGAAATTATGTAAGAAAAAATTGTCACAATAATAAACTCCATAAGATAGGACATAAAGTCTTGATAATCCTTTTCTGTATAGAAAATAATATTTCCTAAATCATATTAATGAATTGATTCAACTAGTAGCTTTTAACTATATTCAAATAATAGGAGAGGGGAAGTGGAGGTATAAGAAAATGCACATATATCATATATGGAAATCAGTAATATGTAAACTGTTGACATAATGTGTAAACTGCCATAAATCTAGATGTAGAAGTATGAGCATATGTAACAGAGACTTCTAGTTGTCACCCAGTAGCCTGTCTGCCCTTCTTCAATAGGAAGAGTTGACACACGGCTGGCCAGTGCAAGCCCTACGTCTCCATCCTCACTGTGGCTTGGATGACATTTTGTTTAAGGTGATGTATAGACACATTTTAAGCGACAGCCACCTGGAATGTCTCATAAGGGAGAATATGCTCACGTGCCCTCATGTGCCCTTTGCTCCCTCTTTGCTTCTTTCTTCCTCCTGCTTCCTGAAACGTGGACTCTACCTCAGACCAGGAGAACAAAGGCCATATTCTAGTGGTGGTGGAATGTGAACTGGGAAAATTCTGGGTCCCTATACTGCAAATCTTTTAAGTGAGAGAAAAGCAAGCAAACAAAACTCCCTTTGCACTTATTTGAGGGATTGCTTTGAGCTTTGAAGAGCCAAACCTAACACTATTTTAGAAATATGGAGTTAACATCCAGAAGAATCAACTGAAAGGATGAAGAGTGGTTGTCTTTGGGGAGGAGGCCTGGAGCTAGGGAGGGACAAAGCAAGGAACTACGGTTTTCCATTACAGGTTTCAGTAATAATAGGTTGAAAATGAAATTGCCACTTTTGTATACTAAAATTGGTTGAACATCAGCAACTTCATATAGTTCAATGGAATAGATTTTTGTCAAGCTAGATGCATGTATTGGTATGATTAAAACATTTGAAATGACAAAAAAGAAAGATGAGACTGGGAAAGTAGGCAGGAGTCCTCTTGAAGGGCCTTGTATATTGTGGCAAGGAGTTTGTAGTTGAATGTGATCAGATTGGTAGTGTGGAGATGACTCCCACATGGAGAGGAGAGATGAAAGGGCAAGCATCAGCAGCTGTAATAAACAAAAATGCAAGAGGCTTTTATGGTAATCCCGTGACAGATAATGAAGACTAAACCAAGGCTAAAGAAGAGAGCATCAGCTCAAGAAATGTTAGAGAGTTAGGCCCAACAGAGCTGCACTACCAACCACAAGAGAGGGTGGGAGATGGAGGAGAGGTGGTACCACTAAGTGGTTCAGACCCTGTACCTGGAGTCCTTCCATCTGCGGCTGTCGCTCCATGTTTCACTTTTTTTTTCCTTTGAGAATATTTTTATTATTTTTTTATTGGAGTATCATGTTGTGTTAGTTTCTGCTGTAGAACAAAGTGAATCAGCTACATGTATATATATATCCCCTCCCTCTTGAGCCTCCCTGCCACACCCCGCCATCCCACCCATCTAGGTCACCACAGAACACCAAGCTGAGCTCCCTGGGCTATACAGCAGCTTCCCACTAACTGTTTTACACGTGGTAGGGTATATGTGTCAATGCTACTCTCTCAATTCGTCCCACCCTCCCCTTCCCCCCTTGTGTCCACAAGTCTGTTCTTTATGTCTGCGTCTCTTCCTGCCCTGCAAATAGGTTCATCAGTACCAGTTTTCTAGATTCCATATACATACTTTGATATACGATATTTCCTTTTCTCTTTCTGACTCACTTCACTCTGTGTGACAGACTCTAGGTTCATCCCCATCACTCTCCATGTTTGACCTTGACAAGATTCTGCAAGGATTCTATGCTTCTCGTTCCCCCTCTGTAAAATGGATATAATAGGAGTACCTTTTCTTGGAGTTGTGGGGAAGATTACATGCAAGAGCACATGTGGAGCACTTAGCACGCTGCCTGGTGCAGACTGAGTGTTGAATAAATGTCAGCTGCTATTGTTACTGCAGGTTGATCTATTTACAGCGAGGAAGCACAGAGCAGGCTCAGGCTGGGGAGTGGGAAGATCTTGAACTCTATTCTGGAATGTGGCATTTGAGGTCCTGACTATCCAAGCGGTCTGTCCACTGAAGAGGATTTACAGGAGAAAATTTGGGCTACACACAGGAGTCATGGGTATCCAGGTAGAGTTTGAAACTATGGGAACTAATTAATTCTACATCTGAGAGCCGTGTGCAGAGTGAGTAGAACATAAAGGAAGGAAGGAAAGAAAGGAAAGAAAGAAGGAAAACCAGTATTTACAGGGAAGGGAGGCTTAAAAGAAATTAAGAAGGAGACATCAGCAATTTGGGAGGGGAACACAGGGGAAGAAACACTTTCAAATAGTCTTTGAGCATGCTCAAACACAAGGCTTTGGGCATGTCCATTGGCTTTAGTACCAAGGGGGTTGATGCAAACCTTGTGTTCCAAGGAGCACAAAGCCAGAGGGCAGAAAGCAGAGGCACTGTAGCATGAAGGAGGCAAACCGAGCCCCTGGGCTTTGACTACTTTTTCTAGAAGCTTGTCTGGGAATGAAATAACTGGGAGAGATTTGAGAATGTGTACACATGCAAATAAATAAGTTGTCAGAAAAGAGGAAAAAAATATGGGAAAGAGTACACATGAGAGGGCAGGGTCCCTGAGGATCTGTTCTCTGATTCTTCTGTTTTGCTTTCTCGGATAAGTAGGATTTGTAAATTCAGAAAAATGAATCATTATTTTTGGCACTTACTTACATAAGATCTCTCTTAAAGCCCTCATGGGAGCACGTGTTTCGTCCTGTTATATATCCTTTTTCTGTATCGTTTCTTAAAATAAATAATATATTCAAAGGAACAGTGAGAGAGAAATCGATCTGCAGTGACATCACATGTCCAGGGATTATTCTCTGTGTACAGAGAATAATAGCTTTTTAATAGCTTTTCCTATTAACATGCCACCTCTTGGAAGAAAAAGAAAGTGCTATGCCTCACAGTTGGAAAACTGTTTTCTATTTTAACTTCTCCAAAAAGGTAATTGAGTGATTTCATCTGTCTATAAAAGCAGCAGGTGTGTGTGTGTGTTTAAGAGACTTGGGAGTTGAACTTAAAAGTCTTTCTGTAATTAAAGATATTTTTAAACTGTCAGTGAAAACAATCATAAATATATTTGATCTCAGGACGTGACAGAGGCATTTCTAGTAACAAGCAGTGCGTGCATGCAGCCCCTGGGAGGGGCTCCTATGCTGAGCTCTGCCTCTGCAGCCCTGCTTCAGAGCCACTATAAATAGAGACAGTGCACATAGGAGAACCAATATGCTTTTCTGTATCAGCATCTGATTGATCCCAGGAAGTGAACTGCTATAAAAGCTGATGACAAGAACTGGATGATTATTTTCAAATTATTTTAAATAGGTTTTCAATGCATATGCTGCTTGACATGTGAGGAAAATGTTATTTACATATATATAACTTTGAGAGAACTGAGGAAAAGCTCAAAGAGAGATAGCCTTCATGATTACCAAGCCCATGTCCTTCTAGGCCAGAATACTGCCATGTGTGTTCCTCATGTGAGTTCTGATTATTTGCCAGACACTGTGCTATGTACTTTAAAAGCGTTTACAATTGCTAACATTACAGTCCTATGCCATAGATACCAGTATCACGCCATTTAGCAGAGGAGGAATTCGAATCTCAGTTAAATGACTTTCCCACTTTTTGAGATTGGTATGTGGGATTTAGAGCTACTAGTGGGGAGACCAGTCTTCCTAGCAGTTTGAAAATTGAGTGATATTTTGGGGCAAAACAACCAAGATTAAAGAAAATATCCTCATTTTATGAAATTGGTATATTGCTCAAAAGTTGTGGGCCTGGATGTATATATAAATTTTATAAATGTCTACAGCTCTATTTGAAAGGGGCCCTGCTGTGAACACTGAGTAGTGTTCTATAAGCAAAGAGTATAAATGATTATTTCCCAAATAAACACACTCGTATGGCACTAACTGCACAAATGGGGACCTCATTGCTTCAAACCGTGTGGCTAAGATGTGGACTCCTGTCAGTTGAGTGTCACGGTACCTGGTGGCCACTAGAGATGGGGCCATGCCCCACCAAGGGCATGGAGCTGGCCTGGGCCTGCAAGCAGCACGCCATCTCCTGTGCCCTTCTTGGTAAGGGTGTCTAGCGAGGACTCTTATAATTCCTGCTATGTTTCCATGATTCCAAATCTTTTTTGAAATATTTTTGTAAATATCCCATGGTTTCCTAAGAAAATGTTATTATGTGCTCCTTTATTTCTTATTTTTATATTATTTCAAATTTATAGAAATATGAGAATAGTTTGAAGAACTATGTCCATACCTTTAACCAGATACACCAATTGCTTACATTTCCCCCATTTTCTCTATCATTTTCTCTCTCTCTAAATGCTTATTTTTTATTCTGAAACACTTAAGAATAAATCTCAGACATCATGCCCCTTTGTCCTAAAGGTTTTAATGTGTATATCCTAGGAACAAAGATATTATTCTACCTAACCCACATAACTGCGATTATAAAATCAGGACACTTAGGCTTCCCTGGTGGCGCAGTGGTTGAGAGTCCGCCTGCCGATGCAGGGGACACGGGTTCGTGCCCCGGTCCAGGAAGATCCCACATGCCGCGGAGCGGCTGGGCCCGTGAGCCATGGCCGCTGAGCCTGCGCGTCCGGAGCCTGTGCTCCGCAACGGGAGAGGCCACAGCAGTGAGAGGCCCACGTACCGCAAAAAAAAAAAAAAAAAAAAAATCAGGACACGTAACACTGATACATTCCTATTATCTAATGGTGTATATTCAAATTTTATCAGTTGTCCCAATTATGTTCTTTATAGTTATTTTTTTCCCAGTCTAGGGTCCAATCCAGGACCATGCATTGTATTATGTCTCTTTCATCTGGAACTGTTGCTCAGTCTTTCTGTGTCATTCATGATTTTGACAATTTAAAAAAGTACAGGCAAGCTCCTTGATGGAATGTCCCTCAGTTTGGGCGTGTTTGATATTAACTCATAATTAGACATTAGACCATGTGTTGTTAGCAAGAATTCCAAAGAAGTGACATATCTTTCTTGGTGTTTCACAGCAGGTAGCACAAGATTCATTTAGTCCCATTACTGATGACCTTGATTTTCACCACTTAGTAACATGGTATCTACCAGGTCTCTCCTCTGTAAAGTTATTTTTTCTCTCTTTGTCATTAATAAATAATTTGTGGGATCATCCATTGACGATTCTTGCCTGAATGAATTGTTACTGTGGTATCCAAAGTGGTGACTTTCTAAATTTTCTTGCACAGCAAAGAATTTTATCCCCTCTTATGTATTTATGCACTTATTTATATCAGTTTACATGAGTTTGGACTCATGGATTTTATTTTGTTCAATAGGATGCAATATTTCGTTATCATTATATGAGGTGATGGGTGTGTTAATTAACTTGATGGGGGAACCCCTTCACAAAGTATATCAAATCATCACATTATACACTTTAAAATCTTACCGTTTTTCTGATCAATGATGCTTCAATAAAGGTGAAAACTATACATTCTCATAGCATGGAATTTGATTCTAATATATACAAAATCAATTATGAATAGTCAGTGATCTTGAAGAGTGGTATCTTTGTTGTAATCAGGGTACCACTTCTCAAACAATCTACTCATATTTCTCTTTTTTAAGCTAGTATAAAGTTCACCACTATCAGTAGGGTGATTCTCCCTTTTAGATTTTAGGTTCTGCTAGATTCACATTAGTCACACCTTCTGTAAGATTTTTCTATTTTCTTTGCTCAGGTACCCTCTTAACCTCAAAGAACAACTTGAGAGGTCAGGAATGGATTAAAATATATGTTGATAATACGTAGTTGCTTCTAATTATTGATTCATTTCTCTGTGTACTTTAGTCCAGTAAGTATTATCCATTTGGTCTCTTAACAGCCTGTTTTGTTTGGGATGTCTTCTGGTCAGTCTCTCTTTACAAATCCTATATTGTAGAATTCTCAAAATTAGATCTTATTTGCATGCGTAGAAATCTACAAACTTATGACCAAAAGTGAAATGGCATGAACTTACATGTGAATCTGTTGATTACCATTGCTTCTAATATTGTCATTGAACAGGAGAGGCACGGAATGGTTTAACTGAAATTATACCAGGGAAACTCTGTGTATCATGTTCAGAGGCTAAAGAACAAGGAATCTAATAATTGTGAAACTTCATGGAGAAAAATTACCTGGCAGAAAATTAGAGTTTGGAAGGATTTCAAGTTTAGATCATAAGTTTGGAAAACATATGTAGTGCCTTTTTGACTAGGCCTCTTCTTGGACTTAGGAAAACAAGTAGGGTAGTAGGGTAGTTAGGAGTGAAGAAAGGAGTCTGCTGGTTGAGTGGCATTGAACTAGGACTAAATTTTCCATTTTGCATGTTATTTAGGGTTTGTATTCGTTTTGTGCCTAGCCCAAATAAGGCATTCTATTTCTTGGGGAAGTATTTTCTCTTCTGTAGATATTCTAAGAAGTCTTTATTTTTTTCTGTGATAATTTTAGAAAATAGCCTTGACTCTCCATTAGAGGGAGGTTTACTTGAGTTTGCAAGTTGTTATTTTAGATGGTGAAAGCCACACAGATGTACAACATCACTGTAAATAAGGTCTTAAGTAGCACTTAATCTTAATCATACTTAGCTACGTCTGATGGAAAAACAGTTTTTGTTTTCTTTTAATTTTAGAGGAAAGGTATTTTTTCCCCCGTGGCCTATCTGAAATGGTATTGGTGTTGGAAACACAGCAGTCTGTAGCAGGTTCACGTTTATTTGACGGAATGGCTGATCCAGAAGGTTAAATACCTCTGTGCTTCCTACAGCAGTATATAGAAAATGAGTTCAGATGGCTTTCATCTATCTCCAGATGCTGTGCTTCCATTGGTCCCACATTGATACAGACAACCTAAAAAATAAGTCAAACTGTAGCCACTGAAAGCTGCCACTCTGGTCTGTGGGTACATAATGGCTTTCCCGCTCAACCCTGCAAAGCTGGCTGCAGCTCAGTGATTACACATCAACTCTGAGGCGGAGAGCTTCCGTGTGGAGATGATGCATCACCCAAGTTCAACGGTGCATTGTGCACACTCATTTGAATCGTTGCCTGTATACTATTGCTGTCATCCTTTTTCTCTTCACAAGAATATAAGTATTTACTTACAAATTTTTAGTCAGAAACAAAGCATCAGGTAAGCAGGGGACTGTTTATTATTATAGACTGTGAGTCAATTATTTCCTCATTTTTATGAGCAACTGATGACTAGTTTCAAGTTACAAGCAAATGTTGACTGATGATAATATCTATTAAGCACATGCAAATGGTAAATGCAGTATAAAACCTAGGAAAGCCATAATTCCTGTTATCTAACATTGCATAATCTAAGACTGAAAGATGGTCATATGTTCAGCCTCTGCCTTCCTTACCCACCGGATCCAAAGGAGACTGGCAATAAGGCTGTGAGTGAAACAGTCTTCCCTAGTCATTCTTAATTAAGTCAGCTTTTTATTGAGTAGATGATATCTGAGAATTTTTGGGGGGGAGGGGCGGCTGATTACAAGTGGGCCCAAGGGAACTTTTTGGGTGATGGAAACGTCCTATATGTTGATTGTGCTGGTAGCTACATGAGTGAATACATTTGTCAAAGCACATCAAACTATATATTCAAAATGGATGAATTTTAATGTATTTAAATCATACCTGGCTCCTAATTCATAAAGCAATCCTGGAAATTAATGTAAAGTCCAACTAACTGATAGAATATTCTTCAAAGGATATGAAAAATCGATTCACAGAAAAGGAAATACAAATGACTCTGAAGAAAATATACTGGTACTAGACTCCTCTCAAAATAAGGAAAGGCAATTTAAAATAACATAATGTAGTTTTTTTTTTACATGTAAGTTTGAGGAAAATTATAACAAACACATTGTATAAGAAAACAGGTGCTATCAAAAGGACAGCATGAAGAATCCTTGTGATGATGGAAGTGTTCTGTATCCAGGCTGGATCAGTGTCAACATCTGGCCGTCATATTGTGCTATAGTTTTGCAAGATGTTACCATCAGGGGAAACTGGGTAAAGGATACACAGGATCTCTCTGAAGTTATTTCTTAAAACTGCAAGTGACTCTGCGATTACCTCAAAATAAAAAGTTGAATTAAAAAGAGTCCATGTACAGATTAGCATGGATAATATGCTACTTTGTATATAAAAATTGTGAGAAACAATCTATAATTGTTTTATTGTAAGTAAATAATGGAATGCTAGAAAAATTCTTAAGAAATTTAAAAATGTGGGAGGGAGGGATGGAGGGAAAATGGGGGGACATGAATAGAAAGGAGACTTTTCACTGTATGTTCTTTTAAATTTCCAATTTATATATGCTTCTGTTTTAGATTATAAAGTCCCATAGGCCAAGTATATGTGTTTTCTTGATTACATACCTGTACACTTCTCCGTGCTATTAGTTATTTAATAATTTGTTGCACGCTTGCTAACTGATTTATAAACGTGAGTTAGGAGATTTGCCAAGAGGACAAATCTAGTTGAATAAAAATGAAAAATGTGGAGAATGGATTAAATAAAGCTGGATGCTGAGTGGTGAAATAGAAGATAGTAAGAAATACGAGAAATAGACACACTTGTGCACACTTACCAAATGTAATTAACTTTTTTCCATCCTCATTTTCTTTATTTGGTATGAACTCGTCACTATGAAGCTGTCAACTCTGGCTGTCGGGTAACTAAACTTTCTAATTCTTGGGTCAGTGTTCATTTAGTCTATTTACTTCATTGACTCAACCCTTATCTTGATACTGCATGAGTGTGCATGTGTGTGTGGGGGGGTGGAGAGGTAGTAAGAGAGAAGGAGAAATGGCACATCCTACAGTTTAGTCTTCAGGTTTCTAGTCATTTCTCAATTCACTTTCTATCCCAAAGAGCCCACACATATAAAACAGTTAGATGCCAGGCACCATGTAAGCACTTTCTGCACTTACTAATGTAATACTTGTAACAATGCTATGACGCAAGTTGTATTATTATCATACTCGGTATTATCATACTTTATTTTTCTCATCTATAAAATAGGTGAAGTGAACAACTTTCCAACATCATATAGCTAGTAAGTAATGGAACCAAGATTCAATGCAGGTCTGTCTGATACCAAAGTGTACGATCTTTGCTGCCCTGCTTATGTCTGAATGAGGAGTAATCAGGTGAGCAGAGCAGAGGTGGTGCTGTGATGAACGACATGCAGCACATCTATCTCCAGAAGAGTTCATGGGGAGAGAGGCCAGAATTGGGTAACTCCTTGACCAGATTATAGTAGTCTGTATAATGAAATGCCTGTGATATCATAGATGCTTGGGTCATCATGAAGGAAATGTATACTTTATAGAAAGTATGAAAAACATTTTGTCAAAAAATGGAACGTGGGAGAAAAGAGCAAAACATTTGATGTCCTGTCCTGGGGAAAAGGACATGGTGGTGCCTTTTACTAGTGAAAATTGGTAGTAGAGTTATCTTGGTTAATTAAAAAAGAGAGGGAAATACTTCTGTTGCCCGGTTCTGCTGTATGTGTTAGGATGTTATTCAGACAGGGGATGAGGACTGGCTATCCGACAGGAGGGCAGAGTGATGTGAAGTGTATGAGGAGGTCGTGACTCAAGACAATTAGGATGGCTGTGCTTGTTTTGATGGCATACTTGGAAGGAAAAGGACAGGGCCAGTACAAGATGAAGAAAACCAGACTCCTAAATTAGAGAAAACGAGGAAAGAGAGAGACCATGAATCGGTTCAATGATAGATTGATAGATTTGAAATAGATCTTTGAAAGAATCAGATGCGTTTGTATAACTGTTTAAGGTAGAACGTTTCACTGTGCTGAACAATATCAGGGTATAATTTTCAGGTAATTTTAGGCTGGTAGAAATATCACTTTCGTGGAGTCCGCTGTAGTTCCCTTCTCCTCACGTCTGGATTTCTGCTGATGGAAGTGCACTCCAGGCACCAGTGCCGTAACCAAGTGCCAAGTCCCATTCCAACTCTAAAATTAACCACAGTGGCCCTTTGGGAACCGCAAGGATAGAGAGACTACAAGTTTAAATTATCTCCTTTCCTTCCTGCACCTTTTCACTTGGTTAGGCCAGAATTTACGCCTGACTCTCTCAGATAATTGTTGGGTGGCTGCCAATCCTAGTAGGGACAATGGTTTAGAAAAATCCTCTCTCACTGATTTCAGGGAGTTTGCACATACCATGGGGGAAATACGCCTTGCTGTAGCCCACCCCTCTGGGAATTCATGGACCAGTGACTGCACATAATGAAGCTCTACCTGGGGAGAGAGCCTCCGTGATAATCTAGTGATCTTGAAGAGAGAAAGTCTGAGCCCAAGGAGCTGCTCTCAAGGTTATGTCCTTGTGGAGAGTCCTTCCTTTTAAAAGTCAGCCTCCTTCCATCGCACTGTCCAGTTGCAATGGGAGTTTCTCCACAACTTAAAAATTATCACCCGACCCACAGTTTGGGGGATGTGCAGTAGACTTCCAGGGTTCGTTAAATCGCCATAGCCTAGTATCTCACACAACATGTGCTACTGGCATTTAACCCAGAAGAAACAATTTTTTTTTCTAAAAGTAAATGGTTACTAAGGAGATTACAACTATTTGGCAGGAACCAAACATAGTCTAAAGTTTGGACAAAGTGCTAGGGGAAAAAAAGGTAAATTGTGGTGCAGTGCTGAGGCCCTTTATATTCCTCCTGATTAAAATTCGCCTGATAAATTACTTTCTGGAAACAAAATGTAATTCCTCAATGCTAACCTTAATTCTTAAGAACCTAGGTAATAAATAATGGGACCTAGATAAAATGAGTTCTAAAAATGTAATTTTTACTTTATCTGACAAATTATATTTTCTTAAAAAGAGCCTCTTTAGAGATTCATACTAAAATATTTACAGATGAGGTAGTATGATGTCTGGGATTTGCTTCAAAATAATCCATGTGTGAGGGGAAAGGAATAGGTAGAAGTATAGAAAAAAGAAGACTGGCCAAGAGTTAATTAATCGAATTTAGGTGATGGGTCCATGAGTGTTTATTGTGCTACCCACTGTAGTTTTGCATATGTTTTCCATCATGAAAAGCTGGAAAATGATAGCACATAATGGTCAATCTTAGAGGCATTTAATTCTTGGGAATTTGACTACTTTCCTCAAGACAGATCATCCAAACTTTCATAGCAACTGTACATCACGCTTACTACTTAGCTCTGCCCCCAGGTCTTTATTTAGCACGAAATGTTGGCACAAAGTATGGATATATTTTCAAGGAGGAAGCTCCAAGGAATTCAGCTTGATTAAGCCAAGTGTGGAGGAATCTATATCATATCCACCTGCGTTTCTAAGGAAGCGCTCTCTGCTGGGTCAAGAGACCTACATGCTCAGGTGCCAGAAAAAAGTGAGGTTCTAAAAAGAGAGGACAGAGTGTGGATAGAATTCAGTTGTTGTGTTTTTTTTTCACACACACTGTATTTTATTTTTACAAGAGATAAATAAACTGACACCAGGCATTGTAAATGGATGACCACAACAAAAGCAACAATGTTTGCAATTACCGAACACGAAACACGCTAATACTGTCATAATATTGACATTCAGTCCAGTAATCCTCCACTGTAACAGCTCCTTGACTTTGCAGTGAAAATTGATTTGTATATTTTTTGCCTCTGAGTCCTTGTGGGATTTTTTTTTTATTCAAACAAAGTCACAAAAGTTATAATCATCCTCATCAGTTCGCTCAGTCCCATGTAATTAATTTTTTTTCATCTTGATCTTTTGTTAGCACTTGTATGAATTCATCAGTTTTCCATTAGAGTTCGGAAAATGCTTATTCATTCAGTTCAGCAGTGTAGTCAGTTACCAGAAACCTGTACTTGTCAGAGTCTTTTCCATGAATTCCTAGACGATGAAACCCTTTTATAGGAACATTTTTGCGAAAGCATCAGAGTACACCCAGAACTGTCTGTAAATGAGAAAAGACTTAAAAATGACCACGGTTAAAGATTTGATGAAAGTTCATAATAATGCAATTGACAAGGAAATTTAGTTAGTTCTGAGATATACATTTTAAAGTAATAACTAGAATTATGACGTAACATTATACCAGAACATATAAGATTTTTAGAAATTCGTGTAATGTCTGAAACATTTATATTCACATATTTCCATACAAATAACCCAAAGAAAGTTGAGTATTAGTTGTTTTTTGTTTGTTTGTTTTTTTATACTGCAGGTTCTTTTTAGTCATCAATTTTATGCACATCAGTGTATACATGTCAATCCCAATCGCCCAATTCAGCACACCACCATCCACAACCCACCGTGGTTTTCCCCCCTTGGTGTCCATATGCTTGTTCTCTACATCTGTGTCTCAACTTCTGCCCTGCAAACTGGTTCATCTGTACCATTTTTCTAGGTTCCACATACGTGCATTAATATACGATATTTGTTTTCTCTTTCTGACTTACTTCACTCTGTATGACAGACTCTAGATCCATCCACGTCTCAACAAACGACTCAATTTCGTTCCTTTTTGTGGCTGAGTAATATTCCATTGTATATATATGTACCACAACTTCTTTATCCATTCATCTGTCGATGGGCATTTAGGTTGCTTCCATGACCTGGCTATTGTAAATAGTGCGCAATGAACATTGGGGTGCCTGTGTCTTTTTGAATGATGGTTTTCTCTGGGTATATGCCCAGTAGTGGGATTGCTGGATCATATGATAATTCTATTTTTAGTTTTTTAAGGAACCTGCATACTGTTCTCCATAGTGGCTGTATCAATTTACATTCCCACCAACAGTGCAAAAGGGTTTCCTTTTCTCCACACCCTCTCCAGCATTTGTTGTTTGTAGATTTTCTGATGACGCCCATTCTAACTGGTGTGAGGTGATACCTCACTGTAGTTTTGATTTGCATTGCTCTAGTAATTAGTGATGTTGAGCAGCTTTTCATATGCTTCTTGGCCATCTGTATGTCTTCTTTGGAGAAATGTCTATTTAGGTATTCTGCCCATTTTTGGATTGGGTTGTTTGTATTTTTAATATTGAGCTGCATGAGCTGTTTATATATTTTGGAGATTAATCCTTTGTCCTTTGATTCGTTTGCAAATATTTTCTCTCATTCTGAGGGTTGTCTTTTAGTCTTGTTTATGGTTTCCTTGGCTGTGCAAAAGCTTTTAAGTTTCATTAGGTCCCATTTGTTTATTTTTGTTTTTATTTCCATTACTCTAGGAGGTGGATCAAAAAAGATCTTGCTGTGATTTATGTAAAAGAGTGTTCTTTCTATGTTTTCCTCTAAGAGTTTTATAGTGTCCGGTCTTACATTTAGGTCTTTAATCCATTTTGAGTTTATTTGTGTGTATGGTGTTAGGGAGTGTTCTAATTTCATTCTTTTATGTGTAGCTGTCCAGTTTTCCCAGCACCACTTATTGAAAAGACTGTCTTTTCTCCATTGAATATCTTTGCCTCCTTTGTCATAGATTAGTTGACCATAGGTGTGTGGGTTTATCTTTGGGCTTTCTATCTTGTTCCATTGATCTAGGTTTCTGTTTTTGTGCCAGTACCATACTGTCTTGATTACTGTAGCTTTGTAGTATAGTCTGAAGTCAGGGAGTCTGATTCCTCCAGCTCCATTTTTATCCTTCAAGACTGCTTTGGCTATTCGGGGTCTTTTGTGTCTCCATACAGATTTTAAGATGATTCGTTCTAGTTCTGTAAAAAATGCCATTAGTAATTTGATAGGGATTGCATTGAATCTGTAGATTGCTTTGGGTAGTATAGTCATTTTCACAATATTGATTCTTCCAATCCAAGAACATGGTATATCTCTCCATCTGTGGGTATCATCTTTAATTTCTTTCATCAGTGTCTTATAGTTTTCTGCATACAGATCTTTTGTTTCCCTAGGTAGGTTTATTCCTAGGTATTTTATTCTTTTTGTTGCAATAGTAAGTGGGAGTGTTTCCATAATTTCTCTTTCAGATTTTTCATATTAGTGTATAGGAATGCAAGAGATTTCTGTGCAATAATTTTGTATTCTGCAATTTTACCAAATTCATTGATTAGCTCTAGTAGTTTTCTGGTGGCATTTTTAGGATTCTCTATGTATAGTATCATGTCATCTGCAAACAGTGACAGTTTTACTTCTTCTTTTCCAATTTGTATTCCTTTTATTTCTTTTTCTTCTCTGATTGCCATGGCTAGGACTTCCAAAACTATGTTGAATAGTAGTGGTGAGAGTGGACATCCTTGTCTCATTCCTGATCTTAGAGGAAATCCTTTCAGTTTTTCACTGTTGAGAATGATGTTTGCTGTGGGTTTGTTGTATGTGGCCTTTATTATGTTGAGGTAGGTTCCCTCTATGCCCACTTTCTGGAGAGTTTTTATCATAAATGGGTGTTGAATTTTGTCAAAAGCTTTTTCTGCATCTATGGAGATGATCATATGGTTTTTCTCCTTCAGTTTGTTAATATGGTGTATCACATTGATTGATTTGCGTATACTGAAGAAACCTAGCATCCCTGGGATAAATCCCACTGGATCATGGTGTATGATCCTTTTAATGTGTTGTTGGATTCTGTTTGCTAGTATTTTGTTGAGGATTTTTGCATCTATATTCATCAGTGATATTGGTCTGTAATTTTCTTTTTTTGCAGTATCTTTGTCTTGTTTTAGTATCAGGGTGATGGTGGCCTCCTAGAATGAGTTTCGGAGTGTTCCTTCCTCTGCAACTTTTTGGAAGAGTTTGAGAAGGATGGATGTTAGCTCGTCTCTAAATGTTTGATAGAATTCACCTGTGAAGCCATCTGGTCCTGGGCTTTTGTTTGTTGGAATATTTTTAATCACAGTTTCAATTTCATTACTTGTGATTGGTCTGTTCATATTTTCTGTTTCTTCCTGGTTCAGTCTTGGAAGTTTATACCTTTCTAAGAATTTGTCCATTTCTTCCAACTTGTCCATTTTATTGGCATAGAGTTGTTTGTAGTAGTCCCTTAGGATGCTTTGTATTTCTGCAGTGTCTGTTGTAACTTCTCCTTTTTCATATGTAGTTTTATTGATTTGAGTCCTCTCCCTCTTTTTCTTGATGAGTCTGGCTAATGGTTTATCAATTTTGTTTATCTTCTCAAAGAACCAGCTTTTAGTTTTATTGATCTTTGCTATTGTTTTCTTTGTTTCTATTTCATTTATTTCTGCTCTGATCTTTATGATTTCTTTCCTTGTGCTAACTTTGGGTTTTGTTTGTTCTTCTTTGTCTAGTTCCTTTAGGCGTAAGGTTAGATTGTTTACTTGAGATTTTTCTTGTTTCTTGAGGTAGATTTGTATAGCTATAAACTTCCCTCTTAGAACTGCTTTTGGTGCATCTCATAGGTTTTGGATCATTGTGTTTTCATTGTCATTTGTCTCTAGGTATTCTTTTATTTCCTCTTTGATTTCTTCAGTGATCTCTTGGTTATTTAGTAATATATTGTTTAGCCTCCAGGTGTTTGTGTCTCTTACAGTTTTTCCCCTGTAATTGATTTCTAACCTCATAGTGTTGTGGTCAGAAAAGATGCTTGATATGATTTCAATTTTTTTTGAATTTACTGAGGCTTGATTTGTGACCCAAGATGTGATCTATCCTGGAGAATGTTCCATGCACACTTGAGAAGAAAGTGTAATCTGCTGGTTTTGGATGGAATGTCCTATAAATATCAATTAAATCTATCTGGTCTATTGTGTCATTTAAAGCTTCTGTTTCCTTATTTATTTTCATTTTGGATGATCTGTCCATTGACGTAAGTGAGGTGTTAAAGTCCCCCACTATTATTGTGTTACTGTTGATTTCCTCTTTTATAGCTGTTAATAGTTGCCTTATGTATTGAGGTGCTCCTATGTTGGGTACATATATATTTATAATTGTTATATCTTCTTCTTGGATTGATCCCTTGATCATTATGTAGTGTCCTTCCTTGTCTCTTGTAACATTTTTTATTTTAAAGTCTATTTTATCTGATACGAGTATTGCTACTCCAGCTTTCTTTTGATTTCCATTTGCATGGACTATCTTTTTCCATCCCCTCACTTTCAGTGTGTATGTGTCCCTAGGTCTGAAGTGGGTCTCTTGTAGGCAGCATATATGTGGGTCTTGTTTTTGTATCCATTCAGCAAGCCTGTGTCTTTTTGTTGGAGCATTCAATCCATTCACATTTAAGGCATTTATCGATATGTATGTTCCTATGACCATTTTCTTAATTGTTTTGGGTTTGTTTTTGTAGATTCTTTTCCTCTCTTGTGTTTCCCACTTAGAGAAGTTCCTTTAACATTTGTTGTAGAGCTGGTTTGGTGGTGCTGAATTGTTAGCTTTTGCTTGTCTGTAAAGCTTTTGATTTCTCTGTCGAACCTGAATGAGATACTTGGTGAGTAGAGTAATCTTTGTGTACGTTCTTCCCTTTCATCAATTTTAGTATATCATGCTACTGCTTTCTGGCTTGTAGAGTTTCTGATGAGAAATCAGCTGTTAACCTTATGGGAGTTCCCTTGTATGTTGTCATTTTTCCCTTGCTGCTTTCAATAATTTTTCTTTGTCTTTAATTTTTGCCAATTTGATTATTATGTGTCTCGGCGTGTTTCTCCTTGGGTTTATCCTGTATGGGACTCTCTGCACTTCCTGGACTTAGGTGGCTATTTCCTTTCCCATATTAGGGAAGTTTTTGACTTCCTAAATCTTCCTAATCTCTTCAAATATTTTCTTGGGTCCTTTCTCTCTTCTCCTTTTGGTACCCCTGTAATGTGAATGTTGTTACGTTTAATGTTGTCCCAGAGGTCTCTTAGGTTGTCTTCATTTCTTTTCATTCTTTTTTCTTTATTCTTCTCTGCAGCAGTGAATTCCACCATTCTGTCTTCCAGGTCACTTATCTGGTCTTCTGCCTCAGTTATTCTGCTATTGATTCCCTCTAGTGTAGTTTTCATTTCAGTTATTGTATTGTTCATCTCTGTTTGTTTGTTTTTTAATTCTTCTAGGTCTTTGTTAAACATTTCTTGCATCTTTTCGATCTTTGCCTCCATTCTTTTTCTGAGGTCCTGGATCATCTTCACTATCATTATTCTGAATTCTTTCTCTGGAAGTTTGCCTATCTCCACTTCATTTAGTTGTTTTTCTGGAGTTTTCTCTTGTTCCTTCATCTGGTACATAGCCGTCTGCCTTTTCATCTTGTCTATCTTTCTGTGAATATGGTTTTTGTTCCACAGGCTGCAGGATTGTAGTTCTTCTTGCTTCCGCTCTCTGCCCTCTGGTGGATGAGCCTATCTAAGAGGCTTGATGAGAGGGACTGGTGGTGGGTAGAGCTGACTGTTGCTCTCCTGGGCAGAGTTCAGTAAAACTTTAATCCGCTTGACTGCTCATGTGTGGGGCTGGGTTCCCTCCCTGTTGGTTGTTTTGCCTGAGGCAACCCAACACTGGAGCCTGCCTAGGCTCTTTGGTGGTGCTAATGACAAACTCTGGGAGGGGTCACGCCAAGGAGTACTTCCCAGAACTTCTGCTGTCAGTGTCCTTGTCCCCATGGTGAGCCACAGCCACCCCCCCTCTGCCTCTGCAGGAGACCCTCCATACTAGCAGGTAGGTCTGGTTCAGTTTCCCCGGGGGTCACTGCTCCTTCCACTGAGTCCCGCTGTGCACACTACTTTGTATGTGCCCTCCAAGAGTGGAGTTGCTGTTTCCCCCACTGCTGTCGAAGTCCTGCAGTCTATTTCCACTAGGCTTCAAAGTCTGATTCTCTAGGAATTCCTCCTCCCGTTGCCGGACCCCCAGGTGGGGAAGCCTGACGTGGGGCTCAGAACCTTCCCTCCAGTGGGTGGACTTCTGTGGTATGAGTGTTCTCCAGTTTGAGAGTCACCCACCCAGCAGTTATGGGTTTTGATTTTACTGAGATTGCGCCCCTCCTACCGTCTCATTGTGGCTTCTCTTTTGTCTTTGGATGTGGGGTATCTTTTTTGTAGAGTTCCAGTGTCTTCCTGTCGATGATTGTCCAGCAGCTAGTTGTGATCCTGGTGTTCTCGCAAGAGGGAGTGACAGCACGTCCTTCTACTCTGCCATCTTGGTTCCTCACTAGAATTCAGTTTTTATTAGTCCCTATGAGCCTTGGCGTCAAATCCATGTCAGTGGATGTTTATAAAATTTTCAATTAGAATTCTCCTGAAAAATTCTAATAAGTGCATGTCAAATTCTCTTCTTTTGCAAAATGCCATGGAGTAATAAGTTCAATTACAGCTTTCTGCAGAAAAGCAAGAGCACTCCCAATGCACTGATATTTTTTTTTTTTTTAGAGTTCGTCATTGCTAAAGCACAGTTGCCAGATAGGTTATGTCAGTTTTCCAACAAGGTCGGCAGCTACAGCTTAGATAACAATGTTGGAACCTACTGTTAGTGCAGATGCATTTTTAGATATAGACAGAAAAATAGAGAGATGGATGTTGTTCATTCATTAATCATTTAGGAGGGAATTATGGCATAATGGTATATGCGTGGGCTCTGGAGCCAGACTGCCAGCAAGAATCTCAACATTTCCTCTTACTGTGTGGCCTTGGGCAAGTTATGACACCTTTTTGTGTCTCATTTTTCCCCAACTCCTTCACAATGTAGTGGTTTAACTAAGTTAATATTCATAGAGGCTCTAGAACAGAGTTAGCTTTTGCAGTCATGGAGCTTATAGTAAGACAGGCTGTTAAGACATCAATCCTAGAATGTTGGAGCTTGAAAAAAGACTAGGAAACCTAGTCTTATCCTCTTATTTTATAGCTTAGGAGGCGTGAACGAATATCAGTGTCCAGGTTCCACCATCAGAGAACTGGCATCTGGGTTGGGCCCTCGGGTGAGTCTAATGTGCAACCAGGGGTGAGAACGGTGACTTGAAAGTTACAGAAAACTATTCTACTGGAGGTTTTTCTGCTTAATCTCACTATCTGACATCTGGACGGAACATTCTATGAGGGCTCTCAGCCTTTCACCCAACGTCTGTGCATCCGTTCCCACTATGTTAAAGCAAACAACAGAAACATATAATTAGTGTGCTCATACCTAATATTTATTACTGTGAAAACCTCTGATTTTTCTTTCCCAACTTAAAAATAGTCATTTGCTTTAAAATGCCAAGCGTGACAAGAGGGAGGGGATATGGGGATATATGTATATGTATAGCTGATTCACTTTGTTATGCAGCAGAAACTAACACACCATTGTAAAGCAATTATACTCCAATAAAGATGTTAAAAAAAAAGGTTCTGAAGAACCTAGGGGCGGGACAGGAATAAAGACGCAGGCGTAGAGAATGGACCTGAGGACACGGGGAGGGGGAAGGGGAAGCTGGGATGAAGTGAGAGAGTGGCATGGACATATATATGCTACCAAATGTAAAATAGCTGGTGGGAATTAGCTGCATAGCACAGGGAGATCAGCTCAGTGCTTTGTGACCACCTAGAGGGGTGGGATAGGGAGGGGGGGAGGGAGATGCAAGAGGGAGGGAATATGGGGATATATGTATAGCTGATTCACTTTATTTTACAGCAGAAACCAACACACCATTGTAAAGCAATTATACCCCAATAAAGATGTTAAAAAAAAAAAACAAAACGCCATGTGTGACAAGGCCAGCATTGCTAAGGGTAGAGGTGAAGGCAATTTGCCTGAATCTGAAGCTTTAGGACTAGCCCAGTAATGTCACTTGAGACAGTAACAATTTTCTGCCACCTAGTGGATACTTCAAAGAATAAGCCATATTTTTATTTTTTAAAAAAATCAACATTATCACAAAGCAATGACTTCTAAGTGTCCTGCTACCAGAAGGAAACGTTTTGGGGTTAGTGAAACAAATAGTTTTCCACACGCTATGTCTGAAATGTAGTCTTCCATTTTTATTCATTTACTGACTTATTTTTTCAATGGAAAAAAATTTATTTTCCCATCACTTCTCTTAATATTGCTAAAAAAATAGTAGATACACAAAATATAAATCCAAATATGCTAAATTCCTAAAAGTTTATATACTTATCGGCCTGTGGTATAGATATATATGTTTATATTTGGCTCTTTTAAAAATTTCTCCTACTGGAAGAAATTAAAATATTGTCTACACAGAGACTCTAAAGGAATCTACAAAAACGCTCTTAGGACCAATAAGGGGGTTTAGTAAAGTTGCAGATAAAAGGTCAAAACAAAAAACTCAACTGTATTCCTGCAAACAAGTAATGTGCAATGGAGAATCAAAGTTTTAAAAAAAATCCCATTTATAAAAGCTCCAAAATAACTGAAGTATTTAGGTATAAATCTAACAAAATTTGTGTAGGATCTGTATGCTTAAAATTACAACTAAAAACCTACTGGCAGACAAAGAACTATTCTGCAATTCAGGGAATTATGTACCAGCCAAAATATAAATAAGGCTTAATAAAAGTTCGATAACTAATATTCAGAGTAATAAACACATTGCTTTACTCTAAAAAAATTCTCCTTTCCAATATTGGGGGCAGTAGTGTCCAAGTTTAAGAGCATGAACTCGAAAGCCAAACTTCCTGTTTTAAAATTCGGGCTTTCTATTAACAGTGGGAACTTAGAGAACTTAACCTCTTTGTGCCTCGGTTTCCCCATGTGATAAGGATAGTACCTGCCTCACAGGGCTGCTGAGAGGATGAAATCCATGCAAAGTCCTTGGTGTGAATGTCATTAGTATTTTTAACTGTTGTTGTTTACGTGTGTATCAGTATTTACTAATTATGGGGAAGAAGTTCAGAAGTGGCTTGTACTGAGACCCAATTCAATTAAAAAAATTAACAAGCATTTATTTAGGCGTATTTTATACTCAACATTACAGGGAATACAAAACTCAATCAGACATTGCCCTGTTTTGAGTCAGTGTTCTCATAAACGAATGGGGGAGAATTAACTATAATTCAAAGCAATTACACTGAGTGTGAGACTGGAAGCATACTGAGCGTGAGACCAGAGTTATAAACAAAGTATAGAGGTGGAGGAGGGTGTTTGCAGCTGGAGAAGTTGACTTAAATGAGCTGTAACTTAAATAATGGATATATTTTAATGGAAATTAAATTGCCTAAGTGGAAATGGTAGGGAGGACTCCACAGGTACATATTTTAAGCAAAGGAATCAAATTGGGAAAAATCTAGGATTTATTTATTCTGGATGCAATAAGATTGGGCTGAAGCATAAGATTTCTTCATTCTTTCACCCAACACTTATTTGAGCATCTACTCTGTGCCAGGCTCTGTCGAGGTATGTATATGATAGAGTAGACAAAGACTCCATCCTTAAGGATGCATATTCCAATGAGGAAGGAATACTGGGAGAGGAAGTCTGGGAAGAGAGGGTGGGACTAGATTTTGGAGGAGCCCTAATGAGGAGACAACAAAGGCTGCTGAGTAAGATGGAGCCATGATCAGGTGCTACTTGGGAAATATTTATGTGGTGGAGGAAGTGTGTGTGACAGATAAAAGGATGATGCTGTAGAGGCACAGAAACATACTTCAGTAGGTGGTGATGGAAGTCCAGGTGAGAGATAATGAAGCCTTGAACCATGGACGCGAAAAGGAGGAAACTGACTTAGAAGACATCCAACAGGGGGAGCAGGACTTGGGCCAGCAGGACGAGAGAGGCATGGACATATATACACTACCAAACGTAAAAGAGATAGCTAGTGGGAAGCAGCCGCATAGCACAGGGAGATCAGCTCGGTGCTTTGTGACCACCTAGAGGGATGGGATAGGGAGGGTGGGAGGGAGACGCAAGGGGGGGGGATATGGGGATATATGTATACGTATAGCTGATTCACTTTGTTATAAAGCAGAAACTAACACACCATTGTAACGCAATTATACTGTAATAAACATGTTAAAAAAAAAGTGATGCGAGATGATGGCACTAGGCTTGCTGAGGAGAGGGGAGGCATAGTTGTGTAGTGCCTCGTCAGCATTACTGGCACCATAGACGCTGGAGTCAGACCTATCTGTATCATGACTCAAGCCAATTATAGTGTCTCTTTAAACCACAGTTCCCTCATCAGCACAATGGGAATAAATAAAAGCACCACTTTATTAGATTGTTGTAGAAAATAAAGACAAGTCCTTCCCACATTACTGCAGACATGGTGGACGCTCGGCCCTGGAGACTGTTCTTGGAGGAAGTAAAGAAGGCTAAGCAGAGTCACTTACACCTGCCTGTATTTAGCATCAGATATATTTGTAAGGGGGGGGGGGTGTTGCTCTCACCTTACAGCTGACAGTTGTTCACAAAGAAGATAATTAGCCAAGAAGTTTTCGACAATTATTCCACATTAAAAAATGAATCACAGATTAAAGGACCTTAATTTTTTAAAAAATTTTGTTGGAGTATAGTTGATTTACAATGTTGTGTTAGTTTCAGGTGTACAGCAAAGTGAATCAGTTATCCATGTATATATATCCACTCTTTTTTAGATTCTTTTCCCATATAGGCCATTACAGAGTATTGAGTAGAGCTCCCTGTGCTATTCGGTAGGTCTTTATTAGTTATCTACTTTATATATAGCCGTGTGTGTATGTCAATCTCAATCTCCCAGTTTATCCCCGCCCCCTTACCCCCTGGTAACTATAAGTTTGTCTTCTATATCTGTGACTCTATTTCTGTTTTGTAAATAAGTTCATTTGTACCTTTTTTTTTTCTTTTTAGATTTAAAACAATTTATGTTGCATTTGGGAATCCAAGCAGTTGTGAATTTTTGGTAGTATTCTCCTCATAAACTGGCATAGTCCTCATTTCAGCAGCTAGAAACATACCTCTTATGAGGGACAGAGATTTCGTGAAAAACCTAAGAATGAGAATTGGACTAAAGTTTCAATGGCCAGAG
The DNA here is from genome assembly GCF_964374135.1 of Grampus griseus. Taxonomy (NCBI): domain Eukaryota; kingdom Metazoa; phylum Chordata; class Mammalia; order Artiodactyla; family Delphinidae; genus Grampus; species Grampus griseus. The sequence continues at coordinate 28,345,417 of NC_139007.1, read as the reverse complement.
TGTTTTATTTCCCCCAATCTCAGGACCTGTCTCTGAACATTTGCCAGCTCAAGACTTTTATTATCCCATCGTTAGAAGCTACATATAGAGCATAATATCAGGAAGCAGAACTGTGGGTGCTGGTTAAGGACCAGGCACTATGGATCAAGAAGTGTGCCTAGGGCTTCCCTGGTGGCGCAGTGGTTGAGAGTCCGCCTGTCGATGCAGGGGACACGGGTTCGTGCCCCGGTCCGGGAGGATCCCACATGCCGCGGAGCGGCTGGGCCCGTGAGCCATGGCCGCTGGGCCTGCACGTCCGGAGCCTGTGCTCCGCAATGGGAGAGGCCACAACAGTGAGAGGCCTGCGTACCGCAAAAAAAAAAAAAAAAAAAAAAGAAGTGTGCCTAGATGTCTGTTTTCTGGAATTCCTTCCAAAATAATTAGGTGAATAGTCTGAATCTGTGTCCAGAGGGAATTAATGCACATTAACACAAAGAGAGCACTGAAATGGTCAAAGGGGAAGCTTAATAAGGAGGAACAAGAGAAACACAGTACCTGGGGAGGAATGAGGCAGCTCATGAATGCTGCTCTGGTACGATAAGAAAATTTAGGATGCCCAGAGCTACACATAACAACAGGTTAGAGTAAAATTGTCTTGCACTTTTTTTTTTTTTTTGGTGGTATGCGGGCCTCTCACCGTTGTGGCCTCTCCCGTTGCGGAGCACAGGCTCCGGACGCGCAGGCCCAGCGGCCATGACTCACGGGCCCAGCCGCTCCGCGGCATGTGGGATCTTCCCGGACCGGGGCACGAACCCGTGTCCCCTGCATCGGCAGGCGGACTCTCAACCACTGTGCCACCAGGGAAGCCCTATCTTGCACTTTTGAGAGACACAGAGAATGCACTTTGCAGTTTAAGCAAAGTAAGTACAGTTATATTTCTAGCTGTAAGTACATGAAACAAAACTTGTTTGGTTAGATCGACTCCAAATTTGGCAGGCGTATTTGGGATGGTATGGCTTAACATAAAAGCTACTCTGCATGCAAAATCTACTTTGAGGGCCCAAGAGGAAACTTCAAGTATAGGCAGTTATTCTCCAGGGCACCTGAAAATTAAGTGTCTGAAGAAACCCATGTGAATTCTGGTTGAAAGAAGCACACTCTATAGATCAGTAGTCACTGGGCAGAGGAAACAGCGACATCAAATTTAAAAAATTCAAAGCAGATGCTTGAAGATGCAGGTGTTGATTTGCAATCTAGCTGCTTCTCACATGGGCAACTTCATACAACACAATCAGGATGAGTAGCAAAAAAGATTTACATATTTATCATGGTTACTGACAATCAACATAGGAAGAATGTTATTATAACAATGATAACACTTTCACAACTAAAATTTAATTCAGTAAGTATTTATTGGTCATCTACCAAGTGGCAGACATTTTGCCAAGCTCTGGGTTTATAAAGATCAGTAAAAGCATAATCTAGGGGTGGAGTCAGGGTGGAAAAGAAGGTGAAGATAACTAACGTTTAATAACTTTTTAATAAGTTAAATACGTTTTATGTAGATGGGAAGCAGTTTGCATCTATTTCGTCTAATATTCAGAGCAGCTTTTTGAAGTTTATATTACAGATCCCCAATTAAAGACTGAAAAACCGAGACTCAGAGTTTAGTAACTACCAAATGTCACACACCAAGGGAAGTGGCTAGGCTGGGATCTGAACCCGGTTTATCTGGTTCCAAAGACCATCATCTTTGAATTAGATTTTCTCCCATTCTAACTGTAATATAAATTGAGTTATTTAAACTGCTCACAGAATTGTAAAAGAAGTTGAGGAAAATGATTAATTTTTTTCTAAGGGATATCAGTAAAGATTTGACATAGGAGGTAACTTTGATCTGGGCTTTAGAGGTTGATTAACATTTTGACAGGCAGGAGACTCCTAGGCAGAGAAAGTGTAAAGGAATGAAATTTGAAAGAAATAAAAAGTTTGCAAGGGAAAATTTTAAAAGTGTGGCTTTTCTTATAGGAATTAGGTGTAAAGGGGCTGGGGAGAGCAGGGAACCAAGACAGATTTAAAAAAAAGAAAAAACAACAACTTTATGAGATGTACTTTACATATCATACAATTCACTCACTTCAAGTATACAATTGAATGAGTTTTAGTAACTTTGCCATAAATCAGTTTGGGAATATTTTCATTCCCCTATTAGAGATCCCTCATGCCCGTTTACATCATATCCCCATTCCCACTCCTAGCCCTAGGAAACCAGAGATCTACTTTCTGTCTCTATAACTTTGCATTTTTGACATTTCATATAAATGGAATCATGCATATGTGGCCATTTTTGTCTGGCTTCTTCCATTTAGGATAATGTTTTCAAAGTTCATGTTGTGGCATGTTTCAGTACATCATTCCTTTTTATGGTTGACTAATATTCCGTTGTATGGCTATACGATGCTTGTTTATCCATTCATCAATTGAATACTTGGGTGGTTCCACCTTTTGGCTCTTAGGAGTAGTGCTGTTACGAACGAACATTTACGTGGACATACGTTTTCATAGCTCTCGGGTAGATAGCTAGAAGTAGAATTGCTGGGCCGTTCGGTAGTTTTATATTGAACTGTTTGAGAAACGGCCAAACTGTTTTCCAAAGCGGCTGCATCACTTTACATTCCTGCCAGCAGTGTGTGAGGGCTCCTGTTTCTCTACATCTTAATAGCACTTGTTATTGTCTGACTTATAAATCAGTCATTCTAGTCTGTGTGAAATGGTATCTTGTGGTTTTAACTTGCATTTTCTTCATGACGAATGGTGTTGAGCATCTTTTCATGTGCCCAAGACAAAATCTAAAGGCTCTGTTGGATGATGCATTTAAGATGCGGAACATAAGAAAGTAAGTGGAATTTGTAGGAAGGATAATAAAGTTGTGAGCTGCCCGCATAATACTGATTTGCAGGTGTTCAGAAGGCAGAGAAAACTTGGGTCTGGAACTCAGAAGAGAATTGAAGGCAGGACACGTAGATTTGGGCTCAGTTACACAGAAAAGGCAATTGAAATCAAGAAACTAGATGCGTTCATTGACCGGGAAAACGTGGAGCAAGAAGCTTGAGGAGAGAATGTTTAGGAATATCTGTTTTAAAGAAGTGGATAAAGAATAGTGTACACGCAAGGGAGGCACAACTTTAGGTGACATTAAGAGAGACAGGTGTCATGGATGCCATTGGAAGACAATCTTAAAATTTTGCTGATGTTGATATTTTATTGTACTTCTTTTCAGTGTTTTTCTTCACACCTAAATTAATAAATTAACATTGGAATATATCATGTGTTTTATAACACTTTATTTCCACTCAACCTCAAGTCATGAACATTTTTTCATGTCACTAAGTAGTCTTAAAAAGTTATTTTTTTCATGGCTGTTTTTAAAGTTATTTCATTATAAGTAGGTATCATAATTTATTCTCTTATTTAGGACCTTTACGTTGGTTTCTCGTTTGGGGCTTTTTAAAGAACACAGCAGTAAACCTTCCAGTACAAAAATATTTGGTTCTCCAATGATTCCTCCAGTATAAGTCTTAGAAATCAGAATTTCTTATTCAAAGCTTATGGAAAAAAATTTAAGGTTCTTTTTATATACGTTGACAAATTGCCTTCCAGCAGTACCTTTCTCTCCCCAGCTGTGTATAAAAATAATGAGCCAGATGTATTGAACACGAAAAGAATATCTCATAAACATAAGGACAATATTTAACATCATTACTATTTTAGAAGATCTGTTTCCAAGATTGCTGTGAGCACCTATTGATGGGAACCGCCTGGAGAATTTTGTAATTTTTTAATTTTTAAAATTATTTAAGGTGTACAGCATGGTAATGTGATATGTGTATACATAATGAAATGATTACTGTGGTCAGATTTTGAAGGAACAAGGGAACGCCAACAATAGCAAATACCTCACAGCAGCATTGGAAGGTGAATATTATTGACTTTGGCAACTGTGTATCTATTGGTGGCATCTTAGAGTAATTTTCCCTTGAGAGGGGGAGACAGATACCAAATTATAATTCTCAAAAATTTTATTAAAAATGTTCTTTTTCTTTGTCCATTTATTTTGCTTTCTTCAAATGCCTTGTGGTTTTGAAAATGTTTTATTATACTGTAGGAAAAAATGTTTTTAAAAAGCAATTTAATTTTCTGTTTTTTTCAGGAATGTTAATTTTTTATCACCACTCTTTTTTTCTTCATTTCTTCTTCATCCATACTCCCTCATTTATTTCCTTGGGTTAGAGTTTTCAGATAAACAGCTTCATAAGTGATGCTACAGAAACAAATCAAGGATAGGCTGTCCTTTGTATAAAGAAAGAATAAGCCTTTGGGATTCAGTGTGTGGACTTCCATAAATGTCAAACCTAACTTTTGTTTTTGTATGTGGTGGGAATAGAATTTAACGTCACTGTCTGAGTCACTGAATGGGTGTCTGTTGAGCTCATTAATGTTCCCCATTCAGAGAACCCTTTATGGACATCCACTCCATAAGTTTATTACCATTTGTGGGAAAATATTTGACCCAAATACTCTTTGCTTCTCTGTGACATGGATCCTAATTCTATCACAGTGAGCTGTTTCCTTTCTCAACCACAGAGATATACAATCCAGGCATTCCAAATACACATAAACTCTGTTATTTCTTTTATAAACTCAAACTTGAGCGTGAATCTCTTCCGTTTCTTTCCCCTCCTTTTTGATTCCCAATTTGAGAACTATCTCCTCCAACCCCACATTCAACAGGGTATCTGGTCCAAAAGCTGGTCATCTGGGGAAATTCAGAATTCTGAACAAGAACTTCTCTAATTCTCTCTGGATAATGCATTTTTAGGACCATCTAGGAAGTCACATGGATGATTGAGTGGATGGACTAATTTCTAATTTCTCTTGAGTTTGATGGTTCAGATGAAGACTCTTGGTATCCTTGCCCCTTGGTGTTCTTTTGTTATGTTGGCATAACACATCTAAACACAGAAACTTCTGGGAAGTTATAAGGTGAAATCTATCTTAGGACATTTTACCAAAGTCTTGCTAGGTCTCCTTTACCTCTTCCTGGAAAGAGGACCTCAAAGTTCCCCAAACATTTCTTTACAGTTATCCCAGCTGACTCTTGGAATGTTTCTGATAGAATAATAAAGATTTAAAGGTCTGATGCTTCTGAGGGAAGAGGTTCATGCTAAAGGTTATACCCCAGCAAGTATAGTTTCTAGTGATATTCTGTTTCATTGAAAAAACACCATTCTAGGACATAAAAGTTTATCTTTTGAGTACCCATTAGAATTTCATTATATTTCAAAGCCATATGATTTTTAGAAATGCTCTAGAAATGTTTGAGAGATATTCTTCTGAACCTTTGTGGAACACGTTCTGACATTAAATGAATTAATCATCTAATGTAACTCTAGAGAGAACCTAATTGATGCTTGTAGTGTGGATTAGCAAAAGTTTCATGAAGTCTGTTACAGACACAGATTTTGCTTTAGATAAAACAAAAGATTAAAACCACTAAGAGTTTTAACAATTCCTCTTATATATAAATAGTATTCCTCCAATATATAAAAGAAATTAGCAGAAGACTACCTCAGTCAAAACAGGAAAATCCAGTTGGATGGGATATTTCTGACAGAACATTTTTGGAATCACAAATAATAATTAAAATAATTCTTAGTTTAGAATATTTTAAAATTTGATCACTAGGAAAGAACATAGATGTGGAGGCATTACTATTTGGGTCAGACAGAATTGAATTATGATATTTTTATATTAATACGAAATGATATTTGGACATATGGTTAATTTAGGTGTTACAAAAATGAAGATAAAAGTCATTATGCCCACTTATGTAACAAAAGTAGAAACACTACAAAAGTTATTCCATACCTCTTTTGCTTACTGCAGTTAATGTAAAAAATAAATATCTAAAAACAATTTGAGAAATGTGTACTATGCAAACTTATTCAGCATAAGAAACTTCTGAAAACCAGAATTTGTAAAACAAGTAAAAGCAGTATTATTGTAATAATAAACATCTGTAAATGTATTTGAGAATAATTTATGTGCTCAATTAAATATATCTAAAACATACTGTAGCCATCATTTTCCTATTTGAAATATGAATTATTATCAATACAAAAGTAGGTTAAAAAGTAGTTTTTTCTTAAATTCAAAAATGGTGTTACTAACAATAGACATATATTTTTAGGCTGATTTTTCATTTGTAGTACTAAATTTTGCAGTGATATTTAACCAAGGCCATTTGTGACAGTGTTATGCATTTTCACAATGGTTGACCAATCTTTCACTCCAAAGTACAACTTCATGTTTTTTTAAAGTAAGTTTTGAACCCATGATTGTAGCGCTGTCACACTTCACTGAACCAATGGGCCTAGGTTGTCCCAAAATAACGTTTATGGTTTTGTTAAGTGAAAACTGAACGGTTGGTCACCCTTCCTGTTATCATGGAAGCAGAAATTCTTGTCTTCATTTTTCTTTTTCATCCCTAACCCAACATGACAACACAAAATATTTGACTCATTGACTTGTCTACTCATCTGTATCAACAAATCTCGCTCTTGGCTTGCATTACCTATTGCTGTTTCTCTCTTTTCACTTCTGTAGCCACTAACCAAATGTATTACTTCAGTCAGAGATCTTCACCTTCGGAACCTTGCCCTCTTCAGTTCTAGGCCACATGGGAGCATTAGCACAGTGTTCCTCACACACTGTCGTTAATGCTTTTTCTTCCCTATTTAAGAACAATTAGTAACTTTCTATTGCCTGTTCTATTAAGTGTAAACCTTTAATCCTAAGAGTTCATTATTCTCCCTTCATCTGACCCTTTTTCGTTTAGCAATCCCATTTCTTCTTGCTCTTTGGCACAGTTGTTCTGCTATACTTCAAGCCATCTGGCTGCTCTTAGCACACAGAATTTGCTTCTAACTGCTTCCCTACCTGTGCAGATGTCATGCCTTGAATCACTGGAAGCCTGCTGCTTCCTGAGACAGCCCATTCCATCTTTGGATAGGTCACTTAGAGAGGTTTTCTCTTTACTGAGCTAAATCAACTCTAGTATATTGTGTATGATTTTTACTTTTATCTTTGTGTGTCAGTCTAAGGGTGTCTTCCTTCTCAGTTGTTGTGTATATGTATGTCTACAGTGGCACTTTTCATAAGCTCTCTACATCTGGCTCTCCCATGCTTCCGTACCCTGATCTGCCCTCCCACCAACCCAGAATCACAGTAGCTTGAGCTCTAACTGTGCACAGTAAATGTTTAATGCATGTTTGATGACTAAGCTACCTTCTAAATAGGGAATAAATATCTTCTAAAAATAGAAATAATTCTCTATTTAGAAGGTAGCTTAGTCATGTGAAAGTATATATACTTAACTACACTTATCAAAGGATCACAAAATCTCTGTCTTGGAAATGGTTCTGTGAATTTTTTAATTGTAAAGATTGAACATAAGCCTGATCACATGCATACTCACACCCACCCCCCTATCCCACACAGCAAAATGCCTAGACAATACCAATTGTTTAGAAAAACCATTACATTTTGTATGTTTGTTTATAATTGACTGAGACAGTATTACATGTTGTATATCTACACAGATTCAAAATGGCTTGGTTCTCTAAATATATGATACACTGTTATATTCTAGATCATAAAACAATTGGCATATCCAGTGTCACATGTGTAATTTCAAACAATGCAGGAAAAGTATTGATATTTTTGCCTACATTTAACAATGTGAATAAGAGAAAATATCTTGGCATTGTTAATACCAAAAAAAGGCAATTATATCTTTCAAATCGCCTATGAAGCCTGACCTTTTATTAGTATCTCTAAATTGCTAATCTCCAAATATCCTTGCATTTTAAACTATTTCAAAAAATGTGTTTCCATAACAATTTTAATTAAATCTCTTGTGATATAATTGTAATCAGCCACAGCATATAATTAGACTTCAATCAGAACCTTTAATGCTATGCAGTAATCTGAGAGTAGACACTTTTAAAAATGTTATGTCAATGTGCGTTTCTTCTCATGACCTCTCTCTGCTTCACCCAAGTGACACTATAACAAAGGGTGGTAACTGAGCATGGAGAGCAGAGGTTGATTTCCATTTATCCCACATAATGTGGAAAATTTTGTCCAGGGGCAGCTAGGTAGGGTCATCATCAGTAGATGTCTGGTATAAAGTTAAACACATGGTGATAGGCTTTTCACTAAGGCTGTGACCAATACACACTGGCTTCTTTGTAGATTGGCTACCGAGGGTTGAGAGTGCCCCTCACAGCCATGCGAGAGCCTGAAGCTCTAGAACACCATTGGCGTGGGTGAGGTGAGTTGCATGGGCGTGGAGGAACAGTGGGGAGGGCTCATCTGTAGACCTCATCGCTCTGTTGTGCTGCTTTGCAGGTCCTGAATTACCAGCAGTGAATTATTCTTTTTCAGTTCTTATTATTACTAGGTTTCTTGAAAGCCCACTTTTATGTCTTCCCATTAATCAACTATGTAATTTTGGAAGGCAAAATGCATGACGCTCAGAGCTAATTATGCATTCTGTTATGCCTTTAGATATCTGGGTGAAAGTCAGGTTCTAACACTCAATCCCTTCCCTAAAACTCATTTCCAGAAGTGATGATTTAATGATCTATTTACTTTAAAGGTTTGCCTTTGGGGACTGATTATCTTGGTTAGTCAGCTCTTTTGAAAGAATAGACTTTTCTTTCATGGAATCTCTAAGTATTTAGACAAAAATCTTTGTGGGCTTTGAAATGCATTTAATACAAAATGTGTTGGAACCTATGCTTTGACTATCCTTAGGGATAGTCTTTGACTATCCTTAGGGATATCTATGCAGAGAATGAGAGGCATAGTGTCCAGAATTCTCAGATTCCATTGATTAAATATGGTAACCAACCAGCTGTGGAAGCAGGATGGATGAGGGCAAATCGTAGCTTTGTTTTTCGACTCTGAAGGCAGTACTTGTGAACAATAAAAGAATGATAAAATGACAAAATACTTAAATGTGATGATTAGTAATCACTTCCTCCTGATCATTTCTGTTCTTCTACCATTCACAGCCAATCACGTTATATATAACTAGCTAGTTAGGAATGCAAACATTAGTCTCACGTATGCCCTTCAATTTGATCTCTTATTTTCCTTTTTACTCTGCAGGTTTGAAAAACATCAGTTTTCAGTAATAACATCCATGACTTCTAGGTATAGATCATACACTTGATTACAATAAAGAAATCTTTTCCTGTATTTCTAACAGCAGAGTGCAGTATTTTGCAAGGAAATGTGCCTTTGTGACTTAGTATATATTCATTTCTGTTAGTCTGTGTTGTTTTTTTTTTTTTTTGAGCTCTTATAACAGTTCAATCAGACTGTGTGCAAAAACTCTTCCACTGTAAACTCTACATGAATTTTTTCTAAAAATTAAGTCAGAAATACAACATCGATCGAGTTCTGGATTTAGTGAGAACAAAAGCAAGGTGCATTTCAGGTGCGGAAGGACTGTCTCCTTCTACATGTCAGTGTCCACCCCAGAGCCACATTGGTGGCAGAAGATTTCCTTGTTGTGAGTCAGGAAGCCTTTCCCCACCAAGGTGACTGAGCACTTCCCACAGTTAAAGCATTCGCTGTGCCACTGGCGGTCTTGAAAGCAGATAAACTTGGTGTCTCTGAGACCTGTAAAGCAATTGGAGAAAAGGAGTAATCTACTCTTTCAGCAAATAGATTGAGCGTTCTCTCAGGGACTCTTCTGGGAACTGGAGATACAGCAGTGAGCAAGGCCACGTAGAGGCAAGTAACCTAAGAAAGGAGGCTGCCCCCAGTGACCTGTGTCCATTTGGGAGAGTCACCCATGGACAAGTCCTTTCTATGAGACCCAGCCAGATTCTCAGTCAAATTTTTCCATAATCGACATAAGTAGGTAGAATCTGGGTATACAAAGCACATATTTTTGGAGACAGTTAAGGATTGCCTAAGACATAAGGAAATACAGGGTGGTGCCGTGAGAAGAGGGTATAGGTTTTGAAGTCAGACATATCTAAGTATGAATATTTTTTTTCCTTCTTTGTGACCCTGTTTACTTAGAAGCAAAGTTAAGATAAAATAAATGTATACTTTCCAGCCTGTTATTTGATATTTTAATGACTTTTAGTTCTCTTCTCTTCCCTCTTTTTTCATGTTTCATTTTATTCAGGATAAAGTCCCATGGTCGTATTGTGGTGTGGGACACAATTCTCAAAAGCCCTAAATAGAGAATTCCATCTATCCTGTAGCTAGCCTGTTGTGATGACCTCATTACCTTGCCCAGAGGTGACTTCAGCACAGGCTTGCAGCAAAGATCTGTGAATCTGATCCCTCTGGCCAATGAGGCCATGCTCCCCATTGATGGGTTTCTAATAGGTGCTTTGTCAGCCTCTGTCACTTCAACTTGGGCCTCACTTGAGCCATAGGGTTCCTAAGAAAGGTGTGAGAATTTGAGTTTTCAGTGAGACTCATCTCTATATCCCAAATATGAATCCAGCATACGGTTCAAGGAACTGATTTTGAGGAGTCGTAGAAAAGGAGAAAAGGTCTAAGGATTGGGAAGGGGTTGGGATGCCCTAGGCTTGAGTCTTTATTTGCCAATGATAATGAACTTTTGTTTTCATCCTGGAAACGTTTTTTGATGTCTTCACATAAATTTACTAGTTCAGGGATAAATTTACATCAAATTCTTGTACTTTTCTTGATTAAATTTATAGCTTATTTATAATGCTGTCATCACTACTTTCTAATAAGAGTAAATAATGTACCAATTAATTCCCTTAATATTCAGAACATTAATAAGCTGACTGCAAGAATAATGTTCTGTATATACATAAATCATCTCTTCGTAAAACTAATTATTATACATCCAGCATTTTGATGCACATGAGGTTTTCTTGATTTTATTATTAGGCCTTGTACAGGTGGCAAATGTAAAAATAATTCTTTCTAGAATTTTACAAAGAATAAAAAAGAAGCATCTGGTAGCAGGAATATAAGAAAGTCCTGACTCAATATGTGAGCTGATTGTAAAGTTTTTTGATTTTGGATATGTTTACTCCCTCAGGTCACAAGGGTCATTTGCAGTAAGAAAGTCAACAACAGGTCTCTGACACCTGTTTTATTTGGCTTCATTCATTCCTGAAAATTCTGTAGAATAAGAGCTAGCATTTGTTGAGAACTTGAAGATGAGCCAGTCACTGTTCTAAGCCCTTTACTTCATATAGCTCTCACCTCACCTTCATGGGGTAGGTATTACCATCAACCCAACTTTGCAGACAGAAATTGTTGGACAGAGAGGTTCAGACTCTTGGCCAAATCACCCAGATGCTAAGTGGCAGATCTGGGATTCAATCCTAGGCCATCTGGTTTCAGAGCCTATGCTCCTAACTTCACCAAATTGTCTGAATTTTCTTTTTTAAAGAACATAACCGGGAACCTTAGCATCCCTTTCTGAAGAAATCAACATTTGAAACTCACTTTACTAAAAATAAACAAATAGAGGAAAGCAAAGATGTGATCTTGTTCAATTCCTCATTTTGCAAATAAGGCAGATGAGGACCTTGGAGATGAGTTTTGTACCCACGGGTCACACAGGAGTCAGGGGCAGAGGCAAGACCAAGGTCTTTTACTCCCTAGATCAGAGCTCTTCCTACTAGATCACGCTGCTTCGTTTATCCCAGAAAGTTTGCAAGGTAAATCCTATCTTAGAGGAGGAGAAAAAATTGTAATTACATCTTGAGTTTGTTCCTTATAGATTTAGTTACTTTAAAATAGTGTTTTGAAAACATTCTAACATAGTTTCTTAGGATGACATATTGTTTGCATGAATGTACAACTTTCAGAAGATAAATATATGGTATAGTTCCCTATGGTACATTAGTTCAAATAGTTCAATTTTAAAGAAGCACTACTACAGGGCCTATATACATTTAAGAATCAGATCAAAACATATTAAAGTGAGTTGGAAGTTTTTGCAGGCATTTAGTTTCTGGTGTCTCTCAATCACAGAGCTAAAAGAAGGTTAAGATAATGACCAAAAGACTGTCCTAAATTAAATGCATATCCTGCATGTGGATTACTTTGGGGACAAATCATTGGTTCCTGATCATCCCTATGCTTCATGTGGAACAATTTGGTTTTTCTGTCTGACCTAAAAAAAAAAAAAAAAAAGCTGTGCTCAGTGATTGACCTGTAACAACCCATCAGAAAAATCACATGAATCTGTGATGGGTCAGAAATGAAACTCATCAAGTTCAGGGCTTGTGTAGGCACTTTCAGATCAGTATTAGCCATTTGGGTCCCCAGAAAATTTTCAAACCATTTTGAGTTGTTTAATTTTCTCATTTCTTCACGGAACACCCCCCCCCCCCGCCCCCAATTTTTTTTTCTGGCCAATTCAAGAAAAGTGTTGTAGAATAAATTGACTAAATCCATTGGGCAGTGATTGCAGATTCTACTAAGATTTTGCTGCTCCAGTTACTGTTGCATTTATGGAAGTCCCATTTCTAACTAAAACCAGTACAGATGGTGGCTTATTCTCTTGGCTTTAGGAGTCGCCAGATGTATAGAAGCAGGAGAGCAGAGTGGTTAAGAGCCCAAGATTTGGAGCCCTATAGTCTGGGATTGCCAACGTAAGCCCTTGAAAGGGCTGGAGAGGTGACAGAGCTGAGTGATAGAGACAAGGTGGAAGCAGCAAAGGGACCATGCCCTACATAACGGGCCAGCCACTCAGCTCCATATGACCGTGACCCGGCCGGGAATGTGAGGGTAGTCTGCTCACCCTGGGCAGGCTCTTTGTTTACTTTTAGGCTACAGAGACGGATTTTACATTAGTTGTTTACAAACAAGTGCAGGCCAAACAAACCATGCTTGCTGGCCAGATATAGCCCATAGGCCAGTGTGAGATTCTGAAAAACATGGTGCCTTCCTTGTACGGACAGACAGAACTATGTTCTGTTCATCCAGGAAACTCCCTCCCTTGCAAGTAAGTGAAAGCCTGTCAATCTGGGTTTGCAGTAAAACTCTTTATTTGAAGCTGAATAAATATTCAGTTTTACTTTGTGATATCTTTGAAGATAGAGGAGGAGGAAAAGGATAAAATAATCTTTAATTCTGTGTTATATAGACTGAGCTAAAAGTGAAATATGACCAAAGAGTAGTAGGAATGGAGAACAGAAGTATAGTTCTGCCATGTTATTTGGTGACCATACATTGCCTAAAAGGATAGCTGTTGGATTTCTCAGGTGATGAGCTCTTCAGTTCCTTTATTACAGGATTAGCATTTTAGAAATGTCTCTAAGGAAAATATAATGCTCTTTTTACCTTGAAAATCCATTTAACACAGATCAATTTACCATTTATGTTATTTTCAAATCATGTCATGTATATTTTGTTTCTTCAACAGAATGCTATCTTGTTTTTTTTTTAATCTCATCTATTCACAATTAAAACTTATTGTAGGGCTTCTCTGGTGGCGCAGTGGTTGAGAGTCCACCTGCCGATGCAGGGGACACGGGTTCGTGCCCCGGTCCGGGAAGATCCCACATGCCGTGGAGCAGCTGGGCCCGTGAGCCATGGCCGCTGAGCCTGCGCGTCTGGAGCTGTGCTCCGCTATGGGAGAGGCCACAACAGTGAGAGGCCCGCGTACCGCAAAAACAAAACAAACAAAAAAACCCCAAAAAACTTATTGTAAGTGAATAGAAAGCAAAGAGAATAATACATTTGTTAGAAGCATCTTAAATTGAGGTTTAATTAATTCCTGACCTTTGCTATCCTAATTATTATAGCTTCAGATTTTTGTGCAGTACTTGCATTTAATTAAAACTTTTTCTGTTTTAAGGCCCTGTTACCCTTGTTTGGAATTCAGCAGCATTTTGTTTTATAAGTATCCCTTCCCCCACTCAACTCCTTAAAGTTCTGCTTCAGTTCAGGCCTCCTTGTGAAGGTCTTCTCCGCTCATCTTATCCTCCTTCTTCCCTGAATTATTACTTTATGTAGAGTCAGTACCATGAGGTTTAGTATTAATTACCCTCTACAGAGCATAGCTACCTTAATTACACTCTATACTTGCCTTGAGGGTTGTGTGTAATATTTATATTTATATATAGGTACCCATGTTTATTTCAAAAGGAAACATAAAGGAAAGATCATCTTTTTTAAATTGCATTTCCTGAATTAACTACATAGCATTTACAGAGCCATAACTGTCTCATGGTAGGACCGTATTAAACTGAATAACTCACCAATAATAGGCTTGGTGCAGGTGGCACACTTTTTGGCATAAAGATGATTGTAGCAGTCCAAGCAGAATGCATAATCATCTCTGGACATAAAGTCTTCTTCACAGAGCTCTTTCCTACAGCCACTGCACAGAAAACACTCTTTATGCCATGGCTGGTCACAAAACATTATCCCACCTGAAGTAATCGCCTGGCAAATGATCACAAAAAAGGCAATGACTGTGGAAGTTATTACAATTCAGACCTTTTGTGATTCTCTTCTGTGCCCACAAGTGGTACTTTGGGCTACTCTATCACATTGTGTCAGGATGTCTTTTCCCTGTGATTTTTTTGAATCTATATGAGAAACAGAAGGCTACAGGGATTAAATAGGACTGGTGATAAATGTCCTAATTTTTCTCCTACAATGGAACAGAAAGGAAGCAGGACCATAATGAACTCAGGAAGATGAAAAAGAAATAGGCCCTTGATTCCTTTGCTCATCTTTCTCTTTCTTGTTGTTTTTCAAAGATCTGTTTTTAGAGCTAAGATATTTTATATGCTATGTTCTTATGTCCATGTATAACTTTTCAAGATCCTAAGAAAAAAAAAAAAAAAAGCTATTTTTCTTCCTGAATGCTTTATTCCGGCGGTAGTAACCCTGAAAGGAATTGATCAACATCATAATCTGCTAATAATGAATAATATTTCTGAGGTGTTTTTTCAGTCTTCAACCCTGTTCTTAACTTCTTCTAAACATTCTCGACATCCTGACACAGTAGGGACTATTATCTCTCTCCCTTTAGAGATGAGCAACTACTAAGAGTTGGAGTAGTTAAGTCACTTGCTAGGGTCACACAGAGCTAGCATTCAAACCTGCACAGCCTTATTCTGCAGCCCATGTGCTTAACCATGAACACAGTACTGAGATTAGATTACTTTGCACTGATAAGCAGTTGACAAGTCTTTGTTGAATGAATGAACAAACACTAAGGGGAAAAATGTTTGGAAAGCAACTCCAGTATTGTATCTAGCACAGATGGGGTGCCCTGGGCAACTGTGTGAGTTTGCAGCATTAGGGCTCAAAGTCATAAGTGCTGGTTGTACATTGAACCTTAATGTGTGATATGCTAGGGTTTTGCAGAGATGCTTGTTATTCCTCCATAAGATTTATTTTCTAAACCAGTTTAATCTGGATTTTACTTTTTTAAAGGCTGAGATATCTTTATTTAAAAAGCAGATGGAAAAATATTAGACAACTTTTCTTGTGTAGCAATTTTTAAGTCATAGCATCTTTCAAATCCACGGCTCTTGAGGTCCTGGGTTGTCCGGGGAACCTGGTATATGCTCATGGAAATGTCTTATAATGACTGAAGCAATGTGATATCTGAGATGCCGCCTGTAATCTTTGTATACAAATTAAGTAGATATAGAAAAAGTAGTCTATTCTAAGCCATCCTATTGTGACATCTAAGTATCCTATAGCCATCCTATAGGATACTTGTCTCTCCTATAGGCTTTTGAAAAGATGATTCTAAAAATATTTTAAAATCTTACAATGACTGTCTTAAAAATTAAAGACACTTGATAGAAAGTTATTTTTCACAAAGGAGAAAAAGTATACTATTCTAAATAAGTAAGTAGGAAACATAATGGTGTGTGTGAGCTAAAGCAATTTAAAATGCCCCCCCTACTGACTTCAAAGGCCTTACAGAAGGCACAGCAGAGTTCCAGATTCCTTTGATTCGTTTGGTCAAATGATTAGCAGGCAATGCTTAAAAGATTCAAAACTTGAAAACTGTATTCACAGCAAAATAAAACTTGATGTACCCTCCAAAGATTGTTTCATTAGGGAGAAGAAACTCTGGAACATTAAAAATTGTTTGCTTGTGATTATATTCTTTTGAAGAGGCAGACGGGCTAAGATGAAGTCTAATATCCAAGCGTGGTTTTCGCTACTGATGGATCCCAGGATTTAGAGCAAGTTTCTTCTCTGGCAAAGTGGAGGCAATAATGATTTTGCACCCAGTGGATGAAAGCTGGTGAATGACAGAATACTCTGTGTGAAACTTGAGGAGTTTGAATTCAGAGTACTACAGGTTGAGGTTACTTGCTTTTTGGTAGAAAACAGATTTTATTTTGTGAAACTAAAATGTATGAAAAAAGTTCGATGGGCCTGATGGTCAAGTAGTTTTTGCTTATTTTCTTTTGTTTTATATTCGGTCTTTGGCTTGGGTTGAAACAAATTGTTTTTCTTCAGCTTGGATCATCTTGATCCGAAACATTTATATCCAGCTTTACTTAAAGGACTTGTGGTTTTAAAAAATTAAATAGAAAATAATCTGGCATGTTGTGATCTGTCTACTACCCAATAGAATCATTTCATAAATTTTTCGGTGACTTCAAATCATGTCCTAACTATAGGGCAGGCTCCTCTAACCTGGGAAACGCCAGGGCTTTGGCCCCAGATAGTGCTCAGCTCTGATGATGTACTAGAGAAGTTCTCTTGACTCTTTATGGCATTGAAAGAAACTTTATACTGTGTGCCCAACAAATGATTTTAAGATGAGTCTCACGAGTGTCATTAATATTTTAGTGTTAAGTCCTTAAGAAACGTAGCCTAAAAATGGCCAACTTAGTTGTCCCGCAAAACAGTGAGATAAATCTGTTTTATTTCCAGCATCCCTTTCTAAATGCATGTCATTGACTGATAATTTTTCGGAGCTTCATCTGTCACAGAGTCATAGGGTCTGACTGTTTCTTGTAAAGTCATTTTCTAAGTTGTTGGAAGTCTTCGGGTGTAAGATGGTTTTGTAGCATGTTACTTTCAACTGTAATTTTCAGCCATCATGACAGTGTAATTTAATAATTATAACATAGGGGTTGATTGATGCCTCTTCAAATGCAGTACCAGTATTTTCAGTATATATGGAAAATCGTTGAGTGTGTGTATGTTTGTACATGCATTTGTAGAAAGTGGCAATGATCATTCAGATGCAAGTATGCAAATGGTCTTAAGAGACCTGCCAGAGTAGCCTGTAGATCAAAAATGTTTAGAAGCCACTGGACTTATCCAATATGTTCTCATGATTCAAGCTTTCTCATCACAAGTTATAGGGTTATTTGAAACTTATGATGCCTCACAGGTCAAGAATTTCTTTGAGAACATCGATATGTATTTATGGAATACAGACAGACTTTATCAAGGTGATAGAGATGAATGACTTTCATGTAAAAGCTTAGAGGATACAAAAAGAATTGGACCATGTTTACTTGAAAAAAAAAAATGACTTTTTTTCCTATTGGAAAATGTGTTTTGAATGGGTGTCCAAGTTGAAAGGCCCTGCATGGAGCTCTGGAGCTGGAGGTGAAGGAAACCACTTGCAGTTCTTAAGTCATCTTTCTGTCTTTCTGTCTAATGAATTTCCCTAAAGATCTTGTCAGTCTCTTGAGTGTCACTCTCTTATCTATCCACTCTTTTTTTCTTTTTCTAACATCTTTATTGGGGTATAATTGCTTTACAATGGTGTGTTAGTTTCTGCTGTATAACAAAGTGAATCAGCTATACGTGTACATATATCCCCATATCCCCTCCCTCTTGAGCCTCCCTCCCACCCTCCCTATCCCACCCCTCTAGGTGGTCACAAAGCACCAAGCTGATCTCCTGTGCTATGCGGCTGCTTCCCACTAGCTATCTATTTTACATTTGGTAGTGTGTATATGTCCATGCCACTCTATCTCTTTGTCCCAGCTTACCCTTCCCCCTCCCTGTGTCCTCAAGTCCATTCTCTGTCTGCGTTTTTATTCCTGTCCTGCCCCTAGGTTCATCAGAACCATTTTTTTTTTAGATTCCATATATATGTGTTAGCATACAGTATTCGTTTTTCTTTTTCTGACTTACTTCACTCTGTATGACAGACTCCGTGTCCATCCACCTCACTACAAATAACTCAATTTCGTTTCTTTTTATGGCTGAGTAATATTCCATTGTATATATGTGCCACATCTTCTTTATCCATTCATCTGTTGATGGACACTTAGGTTGGTTCCATGTCATGGCTATTGTAAATAGTGCTGCAATGAACATTGGGGTGCATGTCTCTTTTTGAACTATGGTTTTCTCAAGGTATATGCCTGCCTGGTAGTGGGATTGCTGGGTCATATGGTAGTTCTGTTTTTTATCTACTCTTTAGAAATATAAAAGCTTCAAGCTTAGAAGACATTTATATTGCTTGGACATGATGTGAGGAGTGAAATATCCTGTTTAAATTGGTTCCCTTAGTCACTCTGTGAGACAAATCCATATCTCTCTGAAATTAAATGGATCAAAAATTTTCTAAGAAATATTTTGTATTCAAAGAGAGACATGGGCCCTCTACCAGAACATGTGAAATCTTGCCTGAACAGCTGTGAATGGAACTGGAATATCAAATCACTTAAGCCTTTGGAACATTAAATTCATGTTCTGGGTGGAATTTTATGGTGATAAAAATAGATGGGCCTCCTCACTGTGACAGGTAGTGCTTTCGAACATGTTGGAATTCAAAATTAACATGAATGTGCAAAGATGGATATAACATGATAGTATCAGTTCATTGCAAACATATAATGCCGCTGCAAAGCGATGGTTTGGAAGATTTCACAAGCTTCATCCTCTTTAGATATTTACCTCCTTAAAAAAGCTGCAGTAGTGAGCAAACTCCATCTCAAAACACGGCACACAATAATTGCCACTCTCTGTGGAAATCAAAGGTTTAGCTCCTATTGGCTGTCGGCAATGCTCACACACAAGGCAGGTTTCATGCCAGTAGTTTCCCTTAAATTTCATTTTCCGGGAACCTGTACCCCCAAAGTAAGAACCTGTTAGTACAAATCAAGCATAATTGTTCTTTTAAGCAGTAATATGTCAAATTACTTAAAATATATACTAAAGGTGAAAAAAGCAATCATCCATATAGAAAAAATAGCGTTTACCGGTTTCCAAAACATTTATCTGAAAAAAGAGGTCAATAAATAGAGTTCAGCCTACGATGATGGTGAATCACTCTTTCGCTGGAAACTCTTGTGCTGTTTCACAATTTTGAGATGGGAAAGTACTATAAATGTAGACTCTGAAAGGCTGCACGTGCTTCAGATAAACTGGGACATAATAAGCATTACAGGGATGTTAGGAATGCCCAAGGCACAAACTCCTGAGATTGATGTTGTGTAGTTATGGTCTCCTAGAAAATCTTTGAACCTATAATAAGAAAATGAGAGAGAATTGTTCGTATGCTGCTGTCCATAGGGATTGAGAAGAGGATCAAAACAGAGAATTAGTACTTGCCTAAAGGTGTAACAGTTTACTTGGATCCTTGTTTTCCCTGAGAGAAAATAAAGATGACTGACCTTCACACCAGTTTGTGTTGAGCTACAAAATGATGATTGGTCCCATTGTCCTATGATGGATTATGTTTTCTGATGCTATTGGTTCTGCCTAGGACAGGGTGTTTAGTGCATTGTTAGTATAATTTATTGGTATAGATTTTATCTTTATTCCATGGCTCAGTTTCTGGTTCAAAATGTTTCTATGAATTAGGTTTATGAAAAAACACAAAAGACAGTACTTTGCCCACTGGAGACAGAAAGAATAATCTTTTCATGTCTAAAGTACACTAAGTGAGATAAAGAGATAGCAGAAAGATGTCTTTCTGCAAAGCAGGGTTTTGTATAGTATAGTCCCCCCCTTTATCTGTGAGGGATACCTCCCACGACCCCCAGTGGACGTGTGACACTGCAGACAATACCGAACCCTATATATATATATACTATGTTTTTTCCCCATACATACAGGGCTATGTTAAAGTTTATTTATAAATTAGGCATTGCAAGAGATTAACAATAACATAATAAAATAGAACAGTTATAACAGTATACTGTAATAAAAGTTATGTGAATGTGGTCTCTCTCTCAAAATATCTTATTGTACAAGTTTACTGCCTTTTCCATCTTAACCAAGCACCTATCATGCTCTGTGGCCGTAACTTTTGCAGTTGGAGGTGCAAAACTAGCACGAATTTCTTTTTCCTCCTTCACAATTTCATGGATGGAAAATTTGTTCTTACATTAGATCTTAGCAACCTCAGCATACAATTTCTTTCCTTATTAAGTTGAGAACTTCCTTTTCATTTAAAGGAAGAACTTTATGGCTTTTCTTTGGCATACCTGAATGGCCAGCATCACTACTCTTGCACTTTGAGGCCATTATTAACTAAAATAAGGGTTTCTTGAACACAAGTACTGCAGTACAGCAACAGTCTGATCTGATAACTGAGATGGTTATTAAGTGACTACTGGCCAGGATGCTCTGGACAAAGAGATGATTCACGTCATGGGCAGGATGGAGGGTTATTTCATCACGCTACTTAGAAGAGCACACAGTTTAAAACTTAAGAAACTTTTACTAGTGGAATTTTACACTTAATATTTTCAGAGTTAATATTTTTGGCCTCGGGTAATTTTTGTTTGTTTGTTTGCGGTACGCGGGCCTCTCACTGTTGTGGCCTCTCCCGTTGCGGGGCACAGCCTCCGGACGCGCAGGCCCAGCGGCCATGGCTCACGGGCCCAGCCGCTCCGCGGCATGTGGGATCTTCCCGGACCGGGGCACGAATCCGTGTCCCCTGCATCGGCAGGCGGACTCTCAACCACTGCACCACCAGGAAAGCCCTAGCCTTGGGCAGTTTTAACCATGGAAAGTGAAACCGTGGATAAGGGGGGACTAATGTACTACACTCTTACTGTGCTTGGGTTTAATTCAAAGCATTGCAGGTTCAGTTATAGACCAGAAGTGCCTTGTGATCTTACCAGGCATGATGGTCTTCTTACACTGGAAGCACTGGGAAGAGCACTCGTTAGAATAGTACTTGGAGCACGGCAGGCACTCATCCTTGGCAGCAGAAGGCTTTTCCACCAAAGACTGATTGCATTTGTCGTAAGTGAAGCATCCTTCATGCCAGTGATGACCTTTGTAACAAAGATCCTTTGAGACAGTAAGTAAAAGTTAATTAAGTATGTTTGTGACAAAACAGGCCATTTTGTAAAACAATACTAAACACTCCTGGGACTCTGGTGCCAGTAGGTGGTGCTGGTAGCTTGAGGGCATGTTGTTATTGATACTGTTACCCATAGAGAGGAGACTCTCTGGGGCAATTAAGAACTAGAGCCTGGGGCTTCCTTGGTTGGTCACAAAAGACAGATGGAAAATAAGTGTACTCTCCTGTTTCTTCAAATTTCCTCTACCTTCCTTTTATAAACTATAAGAAAAGATTTTCATGGAATGATTTTTATTTTTAGGTTGTAACATCCTATTGCTGTTTGAGATTTACCTGAACAAAATCTCAACACTAGTTAACTAAAACAAAGACCTCCCCGGCTCCCCCCCAAAAAAGGAGAAAAAAAAAAAATAATAACGTGCATTCTGGGAGGAATGGGTGTGTGTGTGAGACGTATCAGCGCACAGTGGTTTAATGAAGATGAGGCTAATGTGAAGTGAGAAGATACAGGTTTTTGAATCTTTACGGCTCCAGTTATTTGTATAGTTATTCACTTATACTCTTATCATTCTAGAAGTAACATTTCAGCTGTGTAACTTTGGGCAAATAACTTCTGTAATCTTCAGCATCCCGAACTATCTCCCAAGATCATTGTAAGGATTAAAGTGTATCTTACATGTCACAGTGCTGAGCATAGTGCCTGGAACTTGACTGATGATAGCTTTGAAAATCCTTATATCTAGTAGCAGAGCATTAGAGTATTAACAGTCAACACTCAAGAAAAACAGGCATTCCAAAGCACTTGTCTGCTGTTCCTATGCAATAATTCTGGGAACTGAGGTAAGGCCTACCTTGGAATCTGATTCGATTGGTTCTTTGCACTCCTCACAATAGTTAGCAGAGGTACGATCATAACAAGTAACACGGTGTGGGTTGTGATCCTCTAGTACATACTTCCCAAGAAGTGATGCCGTGCAGTGTTGACAGTCAAATTGAGCAGTTGTCATTTTGGCTTAATCCTATGAATAAAAAAATAATTTACGTATATAAAGGCAAAATTTTTTGATAAGGTAAATTATAAAGCCTCAATACAACATGAGTCAAGCACTTGAATAGATTTATATTTTCTTATATGAACACCCACCAATTTAGGAAATATGCTGTAGTCATGGTGACACTTGGAGTGATTTAGAAGAGGCTACTCTCCCATCTTGGCAGTTCCTGTGTGTTTTACTAGCAAAATGCATTAAACCAGCAGCCAGAGTGTGGAAAAAACATCTTGTATTCCTCATTCACTAATGTGGAATTCAATGAGAATGTAATATGTGTTGAAATAGGATGGTTTCACCTCAAGGGTATAAATATGAACTGTTGATGGAGCTTTCACTAACTGTCATCACTTACTGTCTTGTTGGAGAGTGCTGGAGGTGGAGTTCCATGGGGATAACAAGAGTCTTATTTTTGCTCTAACTGAAATAGAAATTACTGATCAAGTACATTGTCATTTTCCCTGCCATCCTTTTATTTCCCAATTCTTTGTCGGGTACCTAGTGAGGGTTCTGCACATTAGTCCTAAGGTCTTCCTGTACCATAGACTCTCCCTTGGGATGTCCTCCTTACCTGTGGCTTCAACCTCCCTAAATATACTGTTGACTTAAATCTCTAGCTTTAGCCTGTTCTTCATTTGCCTCCTGGACATCTCCACTTAAATGCCCCACACTTAGCTGGTCAAATAAAACTCCTCAGCAGTGAGGATTCAGTCCAAGTGTTAGGTCTTTGGGACTGCCACTGAGCAGTTTTCCAGATGTGGACATGCAGTTAAAACCATCAGAGGTAGAAAAGAGCTATCGGATTCTTCAGGTTTTAGGACTAAACTAACATGTACACAGAAGGAAGAATAACAGCAGCATTTTATAGAATGAAAAACATAAAGCCAAGGTCAGGATAAGAATTCTAGTTATTTTGTAAATTAAAAAACAAAACACATGGATTTCAAAAGGGTTTAATTAGGCATCGAACACAAGTTTTTCATTGTCACCAAAAATAGTACCACTGATTTTCTTGGAAAATAAATATATTGGGAACTATGAATATTTTCTAATTCTCCACACCAGAAATTTGTTTTTTTAATTTTAGCAAAATCAGAAAATCTATTGATTATTGGGATGATTTTTACAACATTTTTCATGCCAGTTTTTATTTACTACATTCAAATTGCATTCTCACATATTTTGCCACCTTTTATTTTAATGATGAAGTTTCCAGCCAGTGTCTTGCTGAATGTACATTATCATTAATTCTGTTTATAGCAGATCTTTACTAACAAAGAAAAGACTAAGGATTTAGAATATATGTGTCTTTTCCCAGGAAAGATGAAAATTCAGACTAGAAGTTCCCAGGGGAACATGCCAAAACTATCTGCAGGGAACACTGAATTCCCTATTTGATTAATTCCACAGAAATGTCCCTTTTTAGTGAATACAAACACACTAAAAGGATTGCTGAGAGCTTGGAAACTGGAGGAAATAGATCTAAATCCCCTGAAAGATTTAAAAATGCAAATTTTATTCACGTTTACAGTGATCAAGTGTTTATGTCTTAATAGTGAAATACGGTATATACCTTTAACTTTCATCACTTAATACGGAAAATACCATTTTCATTGTTAATATTTCTTTAGTTTTAGATGTATATAATAGCACCATGAAGCACAGCCTCTCAGGACTTAGGAACTCCCAGACTACTTCCATTTTGTGAGGCTTTTAGTATATTATAAAATGAAGAAACACCAAAGGTATCACAAAATTGGTAGAATTTCAAGTTTTTATTTTAAACAACACTCTAAATACAACATTATAATACCTGTACCTCATTTGCTGATCAGAAGTCTAAATATCTAAATAAATATTTATTTTATAATATAAATATTGATGTAGAAATATATATCAGTGAATATAAATACTTGTCTAAATGTAAGTACAAGAAGATCCTGCCCCATCCCCATTCTAATCACATAATAGGCCTTGCTCCATAAAAATTCTTAACAAAATTGACCCTATTTTCTCCAGTTTTTTAAAGGAGAAAGTACATCTTATTCCATCTGTTTTTTAAAAGCAAAGTCAGGGAGTTGGGGAGGGTGAGAAGAGTCAGTTCAATATCTCAGAGCTATGTAATTTTGCATTTTATAGTTATACAGTGGGAGTAGGCATTTGGTCCAGGTCAACATGTGTTAAATGTCTACTCTGTAATAGTTGAAGTCCCTGCCCTCAAGAAGTCTGGATTCTCTTAGCTCTTACCTTGGTAATAGTGAATATAATTTGAGATAAGGAACAAACTGAACGTTTGTGCTCTTATTCTTAGTTGGGGAAAGTACACTAAGAAATTCAGTCCTCATTTTCATAAAGTCTATCATTTAACTATGGGTATATGAATACATCTATATAGAGTTTCTTAGAGATGTTATAACCATAAATATGATACACATTCCACTAGAGCCATATAGCATTCTTAGCAACTAATAGAAAGGGGTGAGGAGATACAGTAAAGGGAGACCTTTCTAAGAAGATTTGAAGGAAGTTAAGCTTTTGCAAGTCTGTTAGGAAGGAAGGAAGGGAAGAAGGATCTTGATTAGCAGGGAAGGAAGGGGAAAAGACAAATGGGAGAATGGCAAAGGATTACATCCGAAGTTGGGGAATGGTAAGTCTTGCCAACAGATTTTCACCCGGGTCCATTCAGGATAAAGGAAGACCTTGAAACTATTTAAAGCTTTTCAAAGCTATTTGGACCTTTAATAAAAGCGGTTCTAAGTGGTGTGCGGGCAGGCAAAAGAGGCAAGAGTATGAATTTTTCCAACTGGGTCACATTTCACCACCTCATTCGCTCCTAAACATCATTCTGTACTTTTTTTTTGGCCTTTGTCTCTTTTTTCCCCCCTCTTCTTTGTCCCTTACATTAATATTTTTGAATAATCAGAGAATAACTAGTGTCCTCAAGAGCAGACCAAATGGCTAGTTTTTAATCATTTTCTAACAGGTAAAACTGTAGGAAAGGGGATAGGGACTATATGATTCTCAGGAGCCCCCATCTGAGGGTTAATTTGGCAAAGATATTGAAAAATGTTTGCTTTCAAAGATTTAAAATCCTTGAACAGAGCTGATTTATAATTATGAGTCATAAGAAATCTTAATAGTATCCCAATTGAATAGCATTTAACTTTTCCTGGCATGAACTTTAGAAACATTAGTATCAATATCAATTAGACATTCTTGTCAAACTTCTCAAAAGGATTAGATTATATTCTTGCCAAACTTCTGTCAAAGTGATTCTGCAATTATGCAACAGTTTAAGCACAGAATTTTTATCATTGCATACTGGAGTTTTGGAAGACTGATTTAGAGGTACACCGATATATCAAAGAACCTATGAAGATAAGATAAATAGCTCAGAAGTCCAATGTCATGAATGCACTTGGCTTTCTTTTTCCAATTATCTCCCTTAGATTTTAGATTTCTACCTAAAAGCATGTGAGTTTATTGGTCCTAACTTCTGTAGCTGAGAATGCTGTTTCTTACATGTTATTTTTAAAACCAGGAATAATCTTGTGTCAAGTTATGTTATATGGTGAGTTAATGATTAGAAGTTTAATGCTGTGAGCAGTATACTCACTTATATTTTTATTATGCTGAACAGATTCCCAAAAAGTATAGTTGAGAGAATATCAAGCAGGAGAGAGGCAAGGACTTGAGGCTATGCAGGGTATCTTTAATATGCTTTGGTTTGCAAGGCATCACACACCATTCATTCATTCTATAAACAGGTAAATATGGTTTTTTTTTTTGCACAGTAATCTGCTAGAAGTTATGAAGGACATAAAAATAGACTAGGCTCAAATCCCATCCTCAGAGAGCATATAATCCAGTAGGAAGAGTATGGACATTTTATAAATAACTAAAGAAATGTTTGGAAGTGATAAGGAGAAATGAAAGGTTATAATAATTCAGAGCAATGGTTCTAAACACAATGCATGTTAGAATTTTTTAAATTTCCAAAGTGCACTCCTATTCGAAACCAATTAAATTGGGATTTCTGGGGGTAGAGAATGAGAATGAGTATTTTTCAGCTCCCAGAAGGTTCTAATGTCCAGTGATAATTAAAAACCACCAGTTAAGAGAAGGAGGAAGGAAATTACTTTTAGCTGGGAAAAATTCCGGAACAACTTAGAGAAGATGGCATTTGAATGGATCGTGTGGTAGCTATCATGGGTTGGTTCTCCCAACCCTGGCTCTATCCTCCTCCTAGTTGGAGAGATCAGGCAGCTAAAGACATCTCCGGGACCCTCTTACAGCTAGTGTTGAGGATGCAGAATTGGTTCTGCTAACTCCAAACAGGTGTGTGTACATTGGAAGGTGGGAGTGATACGTCCCTGCTGCTGTTGCTGCTGGCAGGCTGGGTCGTAGAAATGTGAGTGGTTTCCCCCATTCAGAATGCCTGGACTCAGGTTTTCCAGGGTCCAGGGACTTGTTTTCGGGTTGTGAGAGGTAGTCGTGGTAGTGGTATCAGTGGTGGCAGCAGGTTCCTGACCTCTGGATTACAGGGCAGAATGGGTGCTGTGGTGGGCAAAGAGCAGCCTCTACCATCTGTCAAGGAATTGTTAAAAATACTAACAGTGAGTTCTAATGCTCCCGTGTGTTTCCTGAGAGCCATGTACTGTGTTAACCATTTTGTATAGATTCTCTCTCTTAATCCTCACAACAATCCTGTAGGATGGGTCTATTATTAATATCCCAATTTGACAGATGAAGAAGCTTAGAGAGGCCGAGATAACTTGGCTGATAAAAATACCAAATCCAGGATTTTATCCTACACCTGTCAGAAACTGAAGCCCAGGATCGAGCCTGTGTAAAGCTCTCCTTTCCTGAAGATGCTGAGGGAGGGCACTTGAGACTGACCAACAGAATTAGGAAAGATGTTTATACTTGAATACATGAGGCCTGCATGGAAAATAGCAAGTAATCTATTTGAAGTGGCTTGCAGGGCATGAGAAGGTACTAATTGGAGGACAAGTTTGGAAAAGTAGGCTGGGCAAGGTCACCAATGGCCTAAGTTTCAAGCTAGAGATGAACATGTGTTTTCTATAGAAAAGATAACCACCGATGATTGAGAATAGACGAGTGAAGTGTTTTGAGCTGAGATTTGGGAAAATTAATGGAAATAGTGAGAGAAGGGATTGGAAGGTAGATATACCACAGACAGAAAATCGATAAGGAGTCTAGTTTTTAATATTCCATTTAATCAACAAATATTATCCCCATGTAAAAAGAGTTGTTTTATGTATTTTGGTGGGAATATGAAGAAGAATTCTTATTGAGGAAATAATGGCCAGTCTATTAAGACTGACAAAATACATCATGTTACAAATCTAAAAAACAAAACAAAAACTATGACCCTCACCCAGACTAAAAACACACAACCTAGGCACCTCTGGGTAAAACTACTAAAAATCAAAGACAAATAACATCTTAAAAGTAGGTTAAAAATATTACTTCCAGAGTAACAACAAATTGAGAAGTTACCTACTTCTCAACAGGAAAAAATGGAAGGTAGACAATGGAAAGATAAAATGGCTGAAAGAAAATGGGAACCAACCTAGAAGTCTATACTCAGGTAAAATATCTTCTGATAAAAAAGGTGAAGAAAAGATATTTTCAGACAGTCAGAAACTGAATATATCAATAGCACACCCATATTAAAGTAAATACCAAACAGTGTTCTTCAAGGAAAAGGACACTGAGCTCAGATTGAAGCTTAAAGATAAAGGGGTGAAAAACAACAAAAATTATAAATATGTAGGTGAATCAGAATAAGTATTAACAGAACAACTTTAAAGAATTTGAACACTTAGGCAAAATGGGAAACTTCAAAGATAAGTAAAACATTAAAACGGACACAAGAAGAAATATAAAATTTTAACTGGTTGGTAACTATTAGAGAAACTGAATTTGAAATTAAAAGCCTACATATAAAGTAAAATACAAGGCCACATGGCTTCTCCAGTGGATTTTACCAAGATTTAGGAAGAAATAACACCAATATTAACAAACTATACCACATAATTAAAAACAAGAAACATGATCCACTTAATTTTGAACCCATTAAAACTTTGATTACCAAAATCTAAAAAACATTATGAGAAAAGTTTATAGGTCAATCATACTCATAATAAATTTTGCAGTAAATACAAAAAATTTTAGCACAGACAATAACTAATTGAATCCAGTGATATATGAAAAAGTTAATATCATGATAAGCTGAGTTTATCCCAGGAATGCAATTTTAGTTTAAAATTAAGAAGAGAATCACTGTATTTTACCACATTTACCAAATGAAAGAGTAAGCCATATACTTAGCAGATGCAGAAAAGACTGATAATTAAAAAAATTGCTCATTGAAGGATACTTTTTTTTTTTTTTTTTTTTTTTTTTGCTGTACGCGGGCCTCTCACTGTTGTGGCCTCTCCCGTTGCGGAGCACAGGCTCCGGACGCGCAGGCTCAGCGGCCATGGCTCACGGGCCCAGCCGCTCCGCAGCATGTGGGATCTTCCTGGACTGGGGCACGAACCCACGTCCCCTGCATCGGCAGGCGGACTCTCAACCACTGTGCCACCAGGGAAGCCCGAAGGATACTATTAATAATGAAAAGCAAGCCACAAAATGACAGATTAATAGATGATATTTGCCACGTATATAACTGACAAAGGATTAAAATGCAGAATATATAAAACATCAATAAGAATTAAAAATAAACTAATGGAAAAATGGGCAAAAGATATAAGAAAAAAAATTTTCATTTTAAAATGACAGATATTTTAAAGGAAGCTCATTCAACTCAGTATGAAATAATTTGTACTCATGGTCAGAAAAAATTAACAAGTCTGACAATATGAAATGTTGGTGAGGATAAGGAGCAACTGGAACTCACACACTGAAATAAGAATGAAAGATGAATGGATAAACCACTCTGAAAAACAAGTTTTCATTATATTGTAAAGTTGAATATGTATCCTTCATATGACTCAGTAATTTCTCCCCTAAATGTGTGACTCATAAAATCTTGCAAAGGTCACCTGAAAGAATGTTTGTGGCAACATAGTTTATAGTAGCCCTAGTAGCAGGAGACTCTGAATGTCTATCAGAGGGAAAATAGATAAATAAGTAGATGTATGGTCATATAACATACTGCTGTATGGCAATAAAACATGAATTACAGGTGCCCTCCTTAATACAGATAAACCTCACTACTGAGTGAACTAAGTAAGTTATAAAATAGTAAATACACCATGATTGCATTTTTATAAAGTTAAAAAACAACCAAAATTGATGATTAGGAATTATGATAAATATATGGTAACATGTTATTAAACATAATAACTGTTATTAAAGCTGTTTAAAAAAGCATGATGATGATGATAAACACAAGAATTAGGATGCAATTGAAGATTATCTAACTTCTGGAGTTAGTTGGGATTAGGAAGTTGCAGAGGGTTTCAAATATGTGGAAAATACTTGATTCTTAAGCCAAATTATTTTTATACCTTGCATGTATTAGAAACATTATTTTCTATATATGTAATGTTTTGTTTTTAATAGTTTAAAAAATGAGCGGGTGATAAATGAGTAGAAGTAGTATTGATATATATTAAACTGTTCTTTCCTTATGTTTGTCAACAGAGAAGTAATCCATATGGATGTAGTAATATCCTGAGAATATTTTTGTGTGCTAATGGTGGTCATGGAGTTTATTGTCCAAACAGCGAAGATATGGGGATAATTGTGGGCTGATTCAAAGGGTAGATTTCTCAGGGTGACCATTTCGGATGCAAAAGAGAGAAGGAGACAAAGTTTTCTCTCTTTCTTTCAATACTGTTACCGTGAAGGTGTGCAAAGCCAAAACATGGTTCCAATATGTATGATCTTTGTCATATTACTTTACAATAAGACACGAACTGTGTCTTACTATCGTGTCAGAGATTACAAGTTTCAAAAGTAAGAGGCCTTTTACTTTTTATGGTGAAATTGAAACATACTAGGATATAATTTGGGCCTTCTGGTTTCCAATAATGTCTCTATGTTGGTGTGGTTTTGAGGAATTTTATTTACTTGAGGGAGTTGAATTACCGTATATCCTATATTCTAAATATCAAATATAAGTTGTTACATCGATTTGATCATAGCTTTCTTTGTTCCATGTGGAGGCAGGCAGTACTATATAAAATCATCAAATTGATTATGTGTCTTGATAAGAGGATATACAGTAAATGGTATTTAAGATTACTTCTATCTCTACTACATGATTTGTAAATTTTGCTAAATGGGTGAAAATAATGCCACAATCACTAGTTTTGCACATACGTAAAAGTGCACTATTCTTCAATTCAAAGTTTGTTGGGTTTTCTGGCTTAATTTTCATCTGGTTATTCAGAGTAGCCTCATTCAGCCTGTATAAATACATTGCTGCTCCTCTGAGAGTGCTACATGACTATTTCAATTGCCCGTTCAGGTCTTTCATTGATTCTGTGCAGTAGATCTGTTTCTGCTTTTCTTTAGGAAAGAACTTGAAAGAATTGACATCTAAAGGGCATAAGGAATATTAAAATGCTCTTGGGAAATGTTAGTTCAGAATGCTGACGTCTTTGAAACGTGTGTGATTGATGTACGGAACTTGGGTGAAGACGGAAAGTGGATGCAGAATCTTAATTTGAACTGTACCTAAGTGAATTTACCTGTGCTAGCTTTTCCATTTAGGATTTTAATTTGAACTCTTGCTGTGAGGGCAGATAGGGGCTGATGGCCGGTCAAGGGCACTTTGGAAGCCTCACTGATGAAAGTATATTGCTCTGTGCTCTATAAGGAGTTATAGAAACCCTCTTCAGTGTGTGGTTATGCAATCCACCTAGTCTGCCAAGGCAGTGGTTTCAATCATTCTCCCCTCTCTCCCTGCCTGTACCCCCTACATATATTTACTGGGTACCATATCCTGTTGATTCCACTTCAGAAGCATTCCTTAAATCTTTGTTTAGGCCCTCCTTGTATCTCTGATGGACCATAGTGGCTTACATCGAACTGAAGATATTATTAAAAGTTTCTCCCTCTACTGAGTGGAACCAAGCACATTTCTACTCTATGAATTTTGCTCTCTAAATAAGCTCAATTTCCCTGGGAGTTCCAGAACATCTTCCACAGTACTCAAGAAAAATCTCAGACTCATGATCATCTCCCTTCCTTGGAGAAAAACCTCCAACAGCTCTTCTTTGACTATAAAATAAAGTCCATTACTTAGCATAGAGACCCTTTGCTACTTTGTCTACTTTTCTCAGTGTCTCTTCATCCCTTTCCTAACCCTGTACCATCTGATACACACACACCGCACTATGCTTTAGCCACTTCTCATGACTCCCTATTCTTCAAATATACTGTGTCTTTTTACACCTTTGAGCCTTCACATGTGACCTTTCTTCTATCTCTAATGACTTTCTTCTTGTCACCACCCCCCCCCCCCCGCCTTGACCACCTACTTCTCGGTCAAGGTCCAGCTAAAAATCTTTCTCTCTGCAGCTTTCTCAGATCTCTCTGGACACAAGTTGCTCCCATTAGTTCATACATATGTCTCTTTTTCTTTTGCCACATTTGGTAACAGTTATTTTGTACTGTGTGTGTCTCTCTCACTTCAACACACAGTTGACAATTTGGGTGGACTTAAATGAGATATATGAAAAAATATATCCTCCAAAGTCTGTGTAAACTAGGCCAGACAAAATAAGTATATGTTGTACAGTGGGAAAATTTAGATTCACAGATTTAAAAATATCATGGAGTTGGAATAACTAGTAAAGTTCTACTCTTAGTTTTTTCCTTTGTTTCTTTTCCTAGTTCTGAGGGTGGAGTTGAACAGACCTGTGTGTACTTCCGTATCTGTTTTCTGCTTATAACCCAAGACATAACATACTGAGAAAAATATTGGGCTGGAAAGCAGAGGCTATAGATTTTTGCACTAGTTGCTTAAGCACGAGCATGGAAACTACTGCTATGGAAACCGTTTAATCTTTCTGGCACTTGCTTTCCTTAACTATGAAATGAGAACATTATTAGCTGCTTATGATCCCACCCACAGATCAAGTGAGATTAGAATGGAAAAGTCATGAGTGGGTTGGCTGTAGGTGTACTTGACTTGATGGAAAGTGTAATTATAAGTGTAGTTCTTATTTTGAAGGAGGCTATTTTCTAGACCCCTCAAACACTACTTTTGAAAACTAAACAATTTTAAAAATAACTAAAGCCATAACTTCAGGCCATCAATCAAAAATAACCTAAAACAAGCATCATAGAATTGTGGTGGAATGCTTGATATTAGTCTCTAGGGCCATATTCACAAGCCCAGTTTGTTGGAAGCTGAATGTCTTGTGTAGAGAGGGCAAATGAGAATTCTCCTGAGACCTGATGGCACTGGTCTCCCATGAAACAGAACAGCTGACGAGAGCTTTCCATCTGGTTAATTTGTTCTGTGGATACTAACAAAGGAAAAATGTGCTTTGTATGATTTTCTTGGAGGGATTACGTTCAGAATCATGTAATTATGGCAGTGATTACTGAAACAGGTACACTGTAGTTCATGGTAATACATAAGTGTAACCACATTTTATCAAACATTATATTCTTTACAAAATAAAAAAGTAGGACTCTCATATAGGTTTAATACCATCTTTGATTTTTTTCCTTACTGAGATATAAGAAAAATTTTAAGACATAAAGAATACCACCTTTTAAGGTGCAACTGGATTATCTAGATCTCTGTCTATCCAGATACCAACTTCCTGCTTTTAAACCCATCATTAGGCTTGCCCAATTTTTATCCCAACCACTATCATTTCAATAGGTATAAGCTGTCATTCCTTCTACTCCCCGTAGCCTTGCTATTATTTCTGTAAAAGGTGTTCTGGAAGAGCAAATACAGTTCCTAGGTTGCCTCTGGATCTCCTCAAAGTCTTGAGTTCTCATGTAGTGCTGGGGTTTGGTATATACAAGGACTGAACTAAAAGGTGTGATTTCTCTAAATGTATTTAGCACAGAGTCAGCACATGGTAGGGACAGGATGTTTCCTGCATGTGACTCCCCCAAATCAACCTCATTTTCTGGAGATGGATTCTAATCTAAATATCACTGCAGATCTAATATAAGTATCAGAGAGTATTCCCTCCACCCATCTCTAAGCTTTTTGAAAAATTCAACAAGTACTCCATGGAATACTAAATGTAGTAGTTGTGTCAGTTTTTTTGTTCTGTTTCGTTTTGCTTTGTTTCATTGGTTTTCCTTTCTATTTGAAGATCACCTTCATCATGCTTATTAACTACTATCAGTATCTGAGCCCTAGTAGCTGTTTCCTCAGCAGTGGGAAGGGAGCTCATTGATTCATCTATTTAACACTGTTTCTACCTCCTTCCTCTTGCATCTATTGACAAATGCAAGCATATTTAGCAAGAAGTGTGATCTGCCATTGTAGAAACTAAGTCTCCTGTGGAAGGACTGAATCTCTAACACATGCTAGTCATATGAATCACCCCCACAGGGCCAGGTATTTGAGTTCACAAGATCACATGAAAACTTCGCTATGGTCTAGTGGAATGTACTTCATCAGACAGGAAATGCAATATCTTTTGTACCGTTTATTCCTTCAGTTTTTGAGTTCAATGTCATGTGTTATAAAGACATTGTGACTGGATCACTGTAAAACCAAGACAGCTATTTTATTTTCCTGGGTGGTTTTTTTGTTTGTTTGCTTTTTTGGCTGCGTTGGGTCTTCATTGCTGCACACAGGCTTTCTCTAGTTGTGGCGAGCAGGGGCTACTCTTGCTTGTGGTGCGCAGGCTTCTCATCGCAGTGGCTTCTCTTGTTGAGGAACATGGGCTCTAGGCGCGTGGGCTTCAGTAGTTGCAGCATGTGGGCTCAGTAGTTGTGGCTTGCAGGCTCTAGAGCACAGGCTCAGTAGTTGTGGCACACGGGCTTAGTTGCTCCATGGCATCTGGGATCCTCCCAGACCAGGGATTGAACCCGTGTCCCCTGCATTGGCAGGCAGACTCCCAACCACTGTGCCACCAGGGAAGTCCCTTCCTGGGTATTTTAAAATAAACTCTAATTTCCTTCCAAAATTAGTGATGAGAAAACTCTGTCTTTAATTAATTCACCTTAAGAAGATGGCAAACATATTCAATTTACACAGTGCCTGAGAGCAGATTAGGGTAATAACCATGGACCCAGGAATTTAGAGGAGCTGAGACAAGTGCTCCAATCCCCACAGGTGTCGATGCATCTTAAACCCATGTCATCTTGAAAACCTAAAAGTACGTGCTCCTTAGAACATAGAAGAACCAAGCAAAACATACTTTCCATGATTTTCTTTCCAGTAAATGTTTTTAAATATGAGAAATAAACCATTTCTATTCTGATGAAAGATAGTGTTAGAAACTGTCCAATGAAATGAAGAGCGTGCTTTATTTGGAAGGTGGCCAATATAAAATGATAGATGTATTCTTTATCTAATAGAGCCTATAAAGTCGTTTTCTAAATCGAAAAATGGCTTAAAAATGACAACTCCAGTTAAACGAATTGGGAAGAATGTTCAGTCGTTGAACTAAGAGCACGAAATAAGATTTCATAATCAATCACTTAATTCTCTCCTGAGAATGAGACAAGTCTGGCTATATAATATATTGGCTTTCATGTATCCTGGCATTAATGCGTATTATAGATTATGTTGGTTTATGACCTTCTTCAACTTCATAAAACACAATGATGAAAGAAGAGCTCATTTCTGGGCCTTCCGAAACAGAGTCTGTCAAAAAGTTCTAAAGCTGCAGACATTTTTGAATTTTAGGGTATATGAGCTTGTATTATAAGGTATATATAAAGTATATGAGTTACATTTATGAGTTGTATTATGGTATGTTCAGTGAAGGCCCTTTGTGTTTCTCTTAGATAATTCTTATATCCTAACTTGTATTATAAATTTTGGAAGGGGGGTTGTTGTATTCCTTATGCCCATAATATAAGCTCACTGAGAGCACCGTATCTTACTCATTTCTCTACTCCAGATGGAGCCTGGAAGTGCCCCCACACTTACTGGGTGATCTTTTAAAATGTTGCAGATAAAACTTACGGTAATTTTTAAAGGATTTCTACTTTATTGAAAGTGGTGATGGCTAAAGACCAAGAAAATAAGCTGAGGCACCTCCAGTTTTGAATTTTCTGTTGGGAGGCATCATTCTGATTCCCTAGTGACTAAGCATGCTAGGTAAACATTCTTCTCTTGATTTATAGGGACAAGGCACCAGATACTCACTCTTTTCCTCTGAACTTGAGGATAACAAATGTCTTATGTCTTTCAAGTCTACCGGCAGTTTAATAAGTGGATACAGGTGGGGTGTAGATGTCTCTTTGGAACTTTTTATTCTGTTTTCAACAATAGTAGTCACTGCAGCCTTTAGACTCCTATGAGCCTGTAGTAGGAGCTCTCCCTAGCCCTTCACTGCCCAGGGATGGGGGTGGCAATCCCAGCAGCCTGCCTCTGAAGGCTGGCCATAAGGCATAAGTGCCCCTTGTCGTATGCATACAATTTCCAATCATTCTCCAAATTCTTAACTCTCAGTTGATCATTTTCATGATTTTTGTGGGGACAGGTCCTAGTAACAGTTTATAAAACTGCTCCATTATCAGCATCCCATTTGGCATTTTGACAGCATCTAAATACGTATGTGGCAGAAAACATGACATTTATATTCTGCCTTATAAGGTAGAATGTTGTAAATCATACCCATAGATGGTGCTTTAGAGCAAAGTAGATAATACATATCAAAATACCTTAAAAACAATTATGAGTTATGCAAAAATAAACCTTGCTGAGAATATATAGGAATTAAAGTAATGGTAGACAGAAAATTTTAAGACTATATATAATTTGTTACCCTAATAGTGGTGTAACATTTGGTACTGATCAAAACCAAACTTACCTTCTCATTAACCGACATTTAACTTAAAAATACCTAGTCACTCTTGAAGAAACCACAAAAACAGTGATGAAGAGACAGGGAAGGTAGTGAGATTTACTTTCCACTTGTATATAGCCTTTTGTACCCTTTGAATTTTGTACCAAATGGCCTATTTTAAAAATTAAATGAAATCCTAACACAAATCAAAAGGCTAAACTTATTTCCCTTTGAATCACTTGTTCTTGACTATAGAACATAAGGACTAAAAAAGATAGATCAGTTTTAGCTCCTCATTTTACAGGGATAGAAACTAAATTCCAAAGAGGATATTTATAGAGCTAGTATTTCTTTCTAGAAAAATTAGGAAAAATGGAATATACCTGCCAAATTAATTTTTGTAAATACTTAAAAGGAAATACCCACAGTGCTAATCAAAGTGAATTTTAACAAGCTTCTTTTTTGGCTGTTTAGAGCCAAACAGCCACTCCCCTCCCATTTTATAAATAGATGCTGACCCAGAGTCTTTAAATGACTGTCTTTAAATCACACTACTTTCAGTGACCTATTCCTGGTCCAAGCTCTTTAGCGTTTCAGACCTTTCAAAATCTGGCATCTGCCTTGGCCTGGTTCTATCAGTTTTAAACCCAACAATATCAAACAGCTCTCTGAACACAGTGAACGTTACTTCTGTAGGTTTCACAAAGAGCTCTTGAGTGCCAAAACAGTGCTTGGCAGTGAAGGTAAACCAGGTCTCTCCCTGTGAAAAGCCTCCACTCTGGCATGGGAGACAGGCTCACAAATAATTACTCTACCCCATCAGTCTTACCAGATCAGGGCCCTGGCTCTCCATACTTCAGCACACACTGTGCACTGTAGCCCTAGTTAATCGTCTTTCCTGCTCAACAGTAAGCTTCAGGTGGGACAAATGCTATATTACCCCCAAACTAACTGGTGTCTAGCATATTATCAGCATGTGCTGGGCACTCACTAAACATTGTGGATGAGAGGGAGTGGGGGGAGAAAGGAGAGGGCAGCTGGAAATGCTTGGACGTAGGCACAGGGTGCCCTGGAAATTTCAGGAACTTTCTAGAAAATGTCAGGTAACACTTCTAGAGCTGTAGCTTGAGGATGGAATAAAAGCTAGTCTCTAAGAAAAGATGGGGAAGAGCAGTGGGGCATCCACACAGTTGTGGATGTGGGGAAGCAGCCCACTGGGAGTGTGGACCAGGCAGAGAGCATTGCTAGACCTGCTTGAGGGACCACACCTGGAGGGTGGCATTTTATCCATACCTGGATAGGCAAAAGGTCACTTACAAAATGAGATACTTTTACATGTCAGAGCTTTAAAAACTCAACTACACATTGCTATGAATATATATTTGCCCACTCTTCTCTTCTTGGCCACCTGAAGACCATACCCTTAAACACAGCTTGGTGTCAGATGCTTTTTTTTTTTTTTCCTGCATGCAAATTATACCCATGAATCTGTTAAAAGAAGTGCTGAATTTTATGGGAAGAAAAAATTTTACGTAACATCAAAGCATTTTTCTATACTGAGAAGTCTTTGGTCAAACTTTATGATAGGCATCTCCTTGTTCACCCATGAAATTGTCGTCAGCACAGTGCAAGGATTCATGATATAAGCAAAATTGAACAGCTTGACCAATGTTTCTGTAGATACTATACTGACTTGATCTACTTGGTGAATGAATGAGTGAATACATGAATGAATGAATTACCTGTATGTATGACTTTTTGGCCCTGTAAAAAAAAATGATAAACAGTTTGATACCTTGACCAGGACAACTATTAATAGTCTTTTTAAAAGTATTAGGAATTACATAATTATGATATTTTACTTAAATTGTCTTATGAACAGTAAGGATCATTAAATATAAAGGATCGTTAAAAAGGACAGAATCAAGCTGGAAGACAAGAACCCCAGAAGCCCATTTCCCCACCATCTTCAGCGTGTACTATCATTAAAATTAAATTGAAAATAAAACCCAAAGCGTATTCTTAAAGAGGGGAGAATCTGATACATCAAAATGATCTACTGAAAAATAAAACTCAGGGTCCATTGATGATACTGCTCTGGCAAAATGAATAAGCAAAGGAAAATCTCAAAGCTTTGCCAACAATCAAGTAAGATGGGTTTAAGGTCCAGTAGCAACAGAATTGTATGAGCAGAATTTGAGAAGAGATAAAAGCAAAAATGACTACTGATAGCATTACTCTAAAACAGAATTCTACAAAATGGGTGTTTTTATTCCATCTTTAAAGTAGTGAGGCAAACTGATGTGCCCGAGTTCACAGAAGACTCAACATGGACCAGACTTCAAAGCTTTGACTCTCTTCTCTGTCATTCTTGCACTGACTTTCTAGCCTTGCATATTTATTTAATGAATTAAAATTTTTTTTTCCTTTCCAGTGGGTTAACAATCCAACCCAGAGGCAGCAGTTGGAGAGAAGCTCATTCTATTAATATCCAATATTTCCCTTTACTCCAACCAGATCTTAAATCTTTCTGTTCCCTGACTCCATGTCTCATTTTATGGGGCTTTAGAAATGTGTATATAAAATGCATTGATTCTTACTGATCATCTGAAGCCTGCAACAGTGTGTGGGATGCTAGAAATTCAGCGGTAACTGCCACAGTCCCTTCTCTAAAAGAGCATACAGTCCTGTAGGAGATACAGATAAATAAATGAGTTTACAATGTGAGCCCAAGAGGGCACATTGGTACTATGAGGATATGCAGAAGTGGCACCAAACAGATTTGGGTGGAAGTTCTTTCCAGAGAAGGGAGCACTTGAGGGTGACTAGGGTGAGTTAGGTCTGTATGCAGAGAGCTCTTCTTTGGGTATATAAATTGAGGGAGAGGTGGAGTTCATCTCTAGTTTCTGGCTTGAGCAACTAGTTGTTGCCCATGGAGGCCTGGCAGAAGAGAGGCATTTGCTCAGTTCTTAATCTGCTGAAGGTCATTTGGTATGACTGAGCAGGAGAGAGAGAGAGGGGGCGAGGGCGAGGGTGTGTGTGCGCGCGTGCGTGTGCGCACGCGCATGCACCTTTGTGCGCACATCAGTGCCGTAGTAAAAACTGTTTGGGAGAAGAATGTAGAGGCTAAATTATTCAGGGTCTTAACTAGTAATAATAACAACTTGCACTTAACACTTCTTCTATGCCAGACACTGTTGTAATTTTAATATAACACATTGATTCCTCATTTCAAACCTAAGAAACCTAAGAAAAAGTTATACCATCATGATCTCCATTTCATATACAAGGAAAATGACAGACACAGAGGCTGACTCCTCTAAGTTCCCAGATCTAGTGAGTAATACAGCTGAGACTTGAGCTCCAGCCAATCTAGCATGAAAAGTGTGGTCCATGAACCAGTATTATCAGCATCACCTGGGCGCTTGTTAGAAATGCAAAAACTCAGGCACTAACCCAGACCTACACAACCAGAATCTACATTTTAACAAAGACCCAGAGGTGGTTCCTGAGCACTTTAAAGTTTGGGGACATCTGCTATAACCCACTAAACGCTACTGCTTCTCTTTACTTTGGGAAGGAATCTGGACATTATCCTAAGGCCAGTGGAAAGTCAGGAAAAGGTTTGAAGTAAGAGATTGACAAAATCAAATCTGGTTTTAGACCAGTAGTTTCAGTGGCTTCAGTGTGGAGAATGCAGTAGAAGCGGGCAATTCTGGAGGCACGGAGACCCATGAAAGGGCCACTGTTCACCAAGTAAAAGAAGATGGCAGTGACAAAGGAGAGAAGCTGGTGAATGTATGAGGTAGCATGGACAGAATTTGGAGATTCTTTGCGTATACAAGTTGAGGGAGAGGTGGAGTTAGTTCACCTCCAGTTTCTGGCTTGTATCTTGATATCATTTTCTGTATGAGAACACTTGGGGGAAGTAGGGTGGAAAGTAGGAGAGGGGAATGATGAATTTACTTTTAGATTAAAATGAGATTTGAGAGGACTGTGGGAAAGCCAAGTAGAGCTGTTCAGCCAGGTCCAAAGAGAGAGGGCAGGGAAACCACATACGTTACTTGAACATTTTGAAATTCTGTGTCAAAAAGTTTACCTGGCTTGCCCTTCAGGCCCCTTCCCTTCCCGCATTGTATTCACTGGGGTCCAAGCCTGCTCTGGGCAGTCCTGTATTCAGCAGATAATTAGACATACAGGTTTGTAGCTCAGAAAAGATATCTTAGCTGGACATAAAGATTTTGGACTCAGTCATGTAGAATAGATTGTAATTGAAGCAGTGACATTTAGCTCAGAAAGAGAAAGGGAATCTAGGATGTGTAGGGAAGAGGAAGGGGAATCTGTGAAACAGATTGAGAATAGTGGTCGTAGAGGCGGGAGGAAAACCAGGAGTTGGATACCATGGAATCCCTGTGTAAAGAGTGTTTCCAGATGGGGAAAGTGGAGAATAAGGTAAAATGCTTCTGAGATACTAAGAAGATAATGAGAAATGTCTGCTGGATTTAGCAGTACACTAGTGATCAGTCACCTCAGTGAGAGGCAGGGGAAACTGATAAGGACCAAAGCCAGACTGCAGTTGATTGAGAAGTGGGAGCTAAGAAAGTGGAGACTCTTCACAAGGTGTAGACAACACTTTCACGAGATTGAGCTATGAAGCCGAAGAGTGAGGTAAGTGGAGGAGCTCAGTAATGAAGGAGAAGCTTTTCAAGATGGGGAATTTGAACATGTTTAAATGTTGATAGGAGGAGCCAATAAAGAAGGAAAGGATGAAGATTGTGATCCCTGAAGCAGAGGGTACGAGATAACGGGCACTAGTTTAGATCTTCCCTTTCATGTTCCAATCTACCAATAGGCCGGTATGGGGATTGGGGAGAATGGCCAGAGAAACAGGAAGGTCTCACTGCAGTCACCTCTTCCATATTCTGGGGTCTCTAGAGGCTTAATCCTATCACCCTTCCATTCTAAGCCTTACTCTCCACGAAAGGAACTGTTCTGATACTTGAACCTTCTAATTTCAGTGGACACATTGCCCAGAACAAGTATGGCTACGAATTAACTATGTATCTGCTTTGAAAATTAACCCTTAACTGTCATCTTCAGCTAAAATCCTTACCTTAACCTTACCTGTCCTCAGGTGAGGACAGTTGAGAGAGACAGTTTAGACATACTTCCACCGTAAGCCTTTTAAAGATTTGGTAAACCCACCAACCCCAGGGTTTGTCTGGAGCTGAAGTCTGTGATTTCATGGAGAATAGTGGTTCATAATCAGGACCGCTCAAGAATACTCAAGGGCAGGTTTCAAGAGTCTATCAACTCCAGAAATGTCAAGGAAAAATCCATTTACAATGGGCTTTTTTTTTTTTAATGGGAAGAGGGTCCATTGATTCTCTCAGATTCTTAAGGGAATCTGTGATCCCAAAGTGGTCTAACGTGGAGATAGATAATGCTCAAGCTGATCGTTTTGGAGGGACTCAAGGTGTTATGGCAGGAAGGAGTCTTCTACCTCCTCCTTCCCCTCCTTTTCACAGCTCCTTCCAGGGTACCATAAGGTAACCAAGAAAAATGATGACAATGTGAGAGGAAAAAGGTAATTACAAGAACATGGAAATGTACGGTTGTTTAGCTGACATTTGATTCAGAACTTTCCATGTGAACCCAAGTATTTGGTTTTCAATTCTAAAGAGATCATGTTTCCTAGATTGAAAATGTGAAAAAACAAATCAAAGCTTCTCCAACATGTTCTAGATAAAATTTTATTTTCAATATTATAGTAGAAAGTTACTAGGCTTGCTTAAGGAACCCAAATTAATCCAGCTTTACTCAGAATGTTGTTGGCAAGTATAATAAAAATAAGAGGTAGATTTGTCCCTGAGGTAATGTTACATTAAAGCACAAATCTGCTGCTCTTGTTTAGGTAGAACAGCCCCAGGATTGGCAACTAATGATAACACATGGGAATAAATAGAACA
The DNA here is from genome assembly GCF_964374135.1 of Grampus griseus. Lineage (NCBI taxonomy): Eukaryota > Metazoa > Chordata > Mammalia > Artiodactyla > Delphinidae > Grampus > Grampus griseus. The sequence continues at coordinate 28,303,086 of NC_139007.1, read as the reverse complement.
AGTATCGAAAACAGACATCAGAGTTTACCTTCCCCACCAAGCAATTTGGATTATGGCTTTAGGCACATATCATAAATATGTTAAGAAATATCTTGTGTGATACATATATTTGCAATATTTGTGTTAAATTTTAATCCATATACGTTACTAATAAACATGCTGGAATTTATACACGATAGTATTGTGACTGTGAAATGAGGGCTAAAATGGCTTGAGGAATTTCTTACATTTTATTTATAAGAATTACACATTTTATTAATGATTGTTGTTAGTTCCTACATTTGCAAAACAAAAATTGACAAACTGAGGAGTTACATTTGGTTTTCCAATGCATGACAGACACCAAAAAGGGTCTGATTAAAATAGTGAGGGAAAAAGCATAAACACATATGGGAAGCATACTTTTGTTTATGTAACGCTATCCCAGTTTCAAGAAGCAATGCTTTAGATTCATTCAGTGTATTACATATCTGTGTGGGTCAGAAACACAGACATTTTAATTCAATCTTAGAAAGCCTAAGATTAGGAATTGTCTTTATGCCTGCTTGTGAAAAATAGGCAGATTTGTTTTGTTTTTTTTAATAGCAGGAATCTCACTGACTCACTTAAAATCTGTAAATTGTGCTATGGATATGTAAATCCAGCCATAAAATATCCTTAGTGATAAAGTCAGTCATCCAAATAAATTAAGCCAAATAAAACTCCAGTATGGAGTCATTCCTTTTTTATGAATACAATGAAGTTATACCTCCAATTATAAAGACAATTTTCAGAACTAAGGAGGCAACTCAAAAGTTATCTGGCTACAATGTTGCCTTAATACACATGGCACGGAAATGAGAAATCTGAAAAGCTCAGCATATAAAATTTGATAACTGTTGGCTCAAATGTTTAAAAAGTTTCTAAGAAACTTCTAGATACATACTTACTTGCTAAGTAAAAACAAATCACTACAAAGTTTCTTTTAAGCAGTCACTAGAAAGTTTATAAGAATCTCTTGTACTTAAAAACAAATTAAAGAAGCCAATAAAAACCACATTAAAAACACAAAACATTAAAGAAAACAAAACTTACTTCTTCTTAAAGCTGCTTCTTCCAGGGATTTAAACAATATGAAAGGAGAATATATGATGATTTACTTTCCCCTCCAACACATTCATATGTCAACTCCAAGAGGAACAGAATGGCCACCAAAACTATCTGAGGGTCCCTCCCAGTTGCAGCTTTTTAAACAGGAGGGTGTGTGAGTTTCCTCCAAGTCTTGTGACATGTACATAGCTGACTCCTGCTGGGCTGAAAAAGCACTCCTTGTCAATTTTTACTTAAAATTATGAGTAACAAATTCTCTGCAGGACATCTTTAAAGGGAAATCCTGCCAGAATTAGTATCTGAAATGTCTGGATAATCTCCAGAAAGTTTAAAATATAAAGTGCACATACAGACACATACACTCAAGAAATTCCCACTGCCTAGGCTAAATTGAGGGCATATTTAAATTAAAAAAATTTCTATAAAGGATGATGTATTTCCTGTTTTTTGTTTTGTTATTTCAGTGACTATCAGAACCCTTCTTATAGGTTAGAAATGGCTGAACTATAGCGCTTTTCTTCTGAAATATCTGGAAAGAGATGTGGCCCCATGTTCTCACCTGTAGCGTTTTTGGTAGCTTGAGAGATGAACGGTGGTTTGTGGCTTCTATCATTGCCTTCCTGGGAAATTTGCTAACTTTGAGCCTTGGATTTGACTAGGGTAACTCATAGTAGTTGCCTGCTTCCTGCACCAGTACCGTGGACCTGGCATTCCCTGCTGTTGCCTATTTCCCTATGAGCTGGCAACAATTGTTATGTCACGTCCACAGCTGTATGACTTCATTTAAGCACAGACTCAGATAGTCTGTTGAAATCTTAAGTCAGTACTTGAAAAGTGGCTAGATATTTCATGAGTTGGATCTAAAGAAATGTTTGAATATTGAACTAATCCACAACAGGAATTCTCAGTGGGTCAAACTGATCCATAAAGCAAGTGACATTTGCTCTTAAACTCTCCATCTGAGGCCATTTCTTCAGTTTGTAAAGGTGGGTGAGGGAGGAAATGTTCCGCCTTAACTCCATTTATGCTCAGACCAAACTTGAACTGTCCTTGTTCTAAGTGCCAAAGGAATGATATGTTAATATTTTCTGAGGACAAACTCAGTTACATACAATCAAAAAAACCTGAACTAGGGAAATATAAAGCCAATCAACTCTGTGCGTTGTTATTCACCCGACTTTGATGATGAAGATGTGATGAAAATGAAAACATGGTGATAAGCAGCAAATTGTTCTTCTGTCCTTTCACTGAATCAATCTATTATAAAACAGTCAATCTAACATAAAATATTATTAGTAATAGATTTTAATCCTCATGCCACCATGGCTAGACAGGCATTATTTTTCTCCTTTTATAGGTGAGGAAGTGGAGTCGAGGAGGTATAAAATCGCCTATGTCCCCATCTAGCTATGGAACTATTACCCTCTTTATTAAACCTGTGCTTCCTGAGAGGGTAATCTACATTCACTTATCCAACCTATGACCTCCTGCTCCCTTCTCAAACTACTCCACCAAAGAAAAGCTTCATTAAGCTCAATAAAGATCTTAACACCCCAAAGAATAGTCTTTAATCTTACCTGAAATTTCTCATCTCTGCCATGTCCATTTCTTTTTGAAATTCTCTTCCCTTGGTTTCACTAAGTCACACTCTCCTGATTTTCTCCTTGGGCTTAGCATCGTCAGCCTCCTCTCCCTTTATTCACCTCACCCTTCCCTAGAGCTTCATCCTCAGTTCAGAATGCTTCTCTCTACGCTCTCCGTGGGGTTCCTTATGAAAAAATTAATGATATGACTCCTAAACCTGTATACTCAACTGGTATCACTCTGAGGTGCCAGACCTGTATCCTGTTGTCTACTAGCTGTCTTTGTCTAGAGGTCCCCAGGCATCTCAAACTCAGCAGCCCCCAAAACACCATCTCCTCCCGACTCCCCACTGTACAGAGAGTCCACTGTATTTCCTGTCTCAGGGCATGGCACAATCATCCAACCCATCATACCTTGGACTCCTCACTTTTCTCATTTATTCTCCACCATCCCCGTCATTCATCCCCAACCCCAACTTCTGTTGGTTTTACTTTGTTAAATATCTCTCAAATTTGTCATTATCCCTGCATTTCTGGTCCTCACATTTCTCACTTGGATTACTGTCATCAGTCATAAAACAACTGACATCTGTCTCAGTCTGGTCCCCTTCTATCATTTCTTTATATCACTATAAAACGATATTTATTTAAAGATATCAGTTTATTGAATTATACATGCTTCTTGCAGAAAGTCTGGAATAAGAATGAAAAAAATAGTTTAAAATGACTTGCAATCCAAGAGACAGAACTCAAAACGTCACCCAGATATTATGCATACATATAGCTATACAAGGGAATGTTTATGTAAATGTTTTCATGCAAATGTTTACACAGCTATAGTTAAATATATTTAATTAGAAAACCAAGATCACATTGCATATGGTATATCTATTATACTTAATATACTGTGAATGATTTTCCAAATCAATTAAATATTTTTAAAGTGGCTGTGAATAATGGCTGCAATATAATGAAATATGTGATGGAATAGTGCTTCCTCTTTTCTCTTTCTATCTCTGATCTGTTTCCTTCAACACCAAAACTTAGCCTGAGCATTTATAAGGTATGAATCACAGGACTTTGACTTAGGTGGGAAAGAGGGAAGGAGAAAAATATAGAACACTCACTTTAAGTTCATTTACATTTACTAGACACTATTTAAACAACTATATATTCTGTACTGTGTTTCATGCCTTCAAGGAATTATCTAACCTGTAAGTCTATATAATAAAGTTTAAGGCTGCATTTTAGGTGAGTAAAGACAAGTTTAGTAGGAAAACAATTTGATAAAGTGCTTTTTTTCTTCTTTACATTGAATAACAAGAAACACAAGAGAAAACCTGTGGGAATTTTAGCTTGACTAGTTTAGTTTTAGCTTGACTAGTCAGAGAAAGGGTTTTTCTTCAGGAGACTAGCATGTGAATAAACAAAAATATTTCAGAGCCAAGAAGATTGCCTCCTTTCCTTGAAAGACACATTGTCTATGTTCCTCTTCTATCAGAGGATGGGAAAAATATTTGTACACATTTTTAAGTCCACATTTTACTTCTCAGAAGGGGAGACATTGATTTCACAAATAATGTATACTTCTTTTTTTCTCTCTGAAGGGATGGAGAGCTATATGTAGTTGCAAAAAATATATATTAATATATTTTGCTTATTTTTATCATGATATACAATCAAAATGCATTTTGTCTTTTTTTTAGTATATGCATTTTTTAAAAACAACTTTATTGGAGTATAATTGCTTTACAGTGTTGTGTTACTTTCTGCTGTGTAACAAAGTGAATCAGCTCTATGTATACATACATCCCCATATCCCCTCCCTCATGTCTCCCTCCCACCCTCCCTAACCCACGCCTCTAGGTGGTCACAAAGCACTGAGCTGATCTCCCTGGGCTATGCAGCTGCTTCCCACTAGCTATCTGTTTTACATTTGGTAGTGTATATATGTCAGTGCCACTCTCTCACTTCGTCCCAGCTTACCCTTCCCCCTCCCCGTGTCCTCAAGTCCATTCTCTACATCTGTGTCTTTATTCCTGTCCTGCCCCTAGGTTCTTCAGAACCTTTTCTTAAAAAAATTCCATATATATGTGTTAGCATACGGTATTTGGTTTTCTTTTTCTGACTTACTTCACTCTGTATGACAGACTCTAGGTCCATCCACCTCATTACAAAATAACTCAATTTCGTTTCTTTTTATGGCCGAGTAATATTCCATTGTATATATGTGCCACATCTTTATCCATTCATCTGTTGATGGACATTTAGGTTGGTTCTATGTCCTGACTATTGTAAATAGTGCTGCAGTGAACACTGTGGTACATGTCTCTTTTTGAATTATGTTTTTTTCAGGGTATATGCCTAGTAGTGGGATTGCTGGGTCATATGGTAGTTCTATTTTTAGTTTTGTAAGGAGCCTCCATACTGTTCTCCATAGTGGCTGTATCAATTTACATTCCCACCAACAGTGCAAGAGGGTTCCCTTTTCTCCACACCCTCTCCAGCATTTATTGTTTGTAGATTTTTTGATGATGCCATTCTGACTGGTGTGAGGTGATACCTCATTGTAGTTTTGATTTGCAATGACTATACTACCCAAAGCAATCTACAGATTCAATGCAATCTCTATCAAACTACCAATGGCATTTTTCACAGAACCAGAATAAAAAATTTCACAATTTGTATAGAAACACAAAAGACCCCGAATAGCCAGAGCAATCCTGAGAAAGAAAAATGGAGCTGGAGGAATCAGGCTCCCTGACTTCAGACTATACAACAAAGCTACAGTAATCAAGATAGTATGGTACTGGCACAAAAACAGAAATATAGATCAATGGAACAGGATAGAAAGCCCAGAGATATACCCACACACATGTGGTCACCTTATCTTTGATAAAGGAGGCAAGAATATACAATGGGGAAAAGACAGCCTCTTCAATAAGTGGTGCTGGGAAAACTGGGCAGCTACATGTAAAAGAATGAAATTAGGACACTTCCTAACACCATACACAAAAATAAACTCAAAATGGATTAAAGACCTAAATGTAAGCCCAGACACTATGAAACTCTTAGAGGAAAACACAGGTAGAACACTCTATGACATACGTCACAGCAAGATCCTTTTTGACCCACCTCCTAGAGAAATGGAAACAAAAATAAACAAATGGGACCTAATGAAACTTAAAAGCTTTTGCATAGCAAAGGAAACCATAAACAAGATGAAAAGACAACCCTCAGAATGGGAGAAAATATTTGCAAACGAAGCAACTGACAAAGGATTAATCTCAAAAATATACAAGCAGCTCATGCAGTTCAATATCAAAAAAACAAACCAATCCAAAAATGGGCAGAAGACCTAAATAGACATTTCTCCAAAGAAGATATACAGATTGCCAACAAACGTGAAAGGATGCTCAACATCACTAATCATTAGAGAAATGCAAAACAAATAATGTATACATTTTAAAGGATTTTGGTAAATTGTCAAACTGCCTTTCAGAATGGATGATCTTTCTAGAAGACAAATCTAATCACCTCACATCCCTGGTTAATCTTTAAAAGCAACCCCTTGTTTTTCGGAGGATGGCTAAACTTTTCTGTTTAGCATGTAAGGCATTTTGTGATCCCCCTCTGACCTCTCCAGCTTCATCTTACACTACTTCCCCGAACCATTTTTCTTATTTTCATACTTTAGGGATTCTCAAATGTCTCATTTCATATTATCTTAGTACTCCAGAATCTCCTTTTCTCTGCCCAGAAATGCCCATACCAGGCTAACCCGACTCTTCTTTCAGGACTCAGTTCAGGGGGTCACCCCCAGCCTGTTCAGCTTCCCTCCCTGCAGTGCAAGACAGTTTGACTTTCTTCTCCCATAACATCCTCTGCTTGCTTCTCTCAAAACACTGTATGGAACTACAATTGTTGATTCTTGCCATCTCCTTGAAAGCAAGGCACATTTTTAAGATTTTCATTCATATTCTTTGTACTTAGCTGTCTTACAGGATCCAGGAGATTACTGAGCCAAGGATTTAAATTCACCATGTCCTCTTTTTTTCCATCACACCCCAATGCAATCCCTTCCTGCTCTTCAAACACACATCCAGGTTAGGTCTTACTACTAATCACTGAAGAGGCACAGAGGTGGAAATAGAGACAAGCCTGGTAAAACAGATAAAACACAACACTGGGAACTTATAAAAATTTAATAACCTGTTCAAAGTAGTTGTTCCTTCTTTTTTTGTGTGTGATGTAAATGGAATAAACACTGTTTCTGAAGGCCCAAAAGTCAGGCTTTCTTTCTTAGGTGGTTTGGAAGAGGTCTGTCCTGTGTTCTATTTTTCTAAATTAATTAATTTTATAGTTGATTTACCAAGTCAAGGTAAATCAACTATAAAATTATATATATATATATAAATTACATATATAATTATATATATAAAATACTTTTGGATTCTTTTCTATTATAGGTTATTACAAGATATTGAATATAGTTCCCTGTGCTATATGGTAGGTCCTTGTTGTTTATCTGTTTTATGCATAGTAGTGTGTATATGTTTATCCCAAACTAACTTATCTCCCCGCTACCCCCTGCTATCCCCTCTGGTAGTAATCATAAGTTTGTTTTCTATGTGTGTGAGTCTATTTCTATTTTGTAAATAAGTTCATTTATATCATTTTTTAGATTTTTTTAAGATTCCACATAAGTGATAATTATATGTCTCTCTGATTGTATGACAGTCTCTAGGTCCATCCATGTTGCTGCAAATGGTATTTCATTTTTTTTAATGGCTGAGTAGTGTGTGCACATATATACCACATTTTTTTAATCCATTTATCTGTTGATGGACATTTAGGTTTCTTCTATGTTTCGGTGATTGTAAACAGTGCTGCTATGAACACTGGGATGCATGTATCCTTTTGAATTAGTTTTCATCTTTTCAGGATATGTGCCCAGGAGTTGGATTGCTGGATTATATGGCAACTCTATTTTCAGTTTTTAAAGAAACCTCCATACTGTTCTCCATAGTGGCTGCACCGATTTACATTCCCACCAACAGGGTAGGAGGGTTCCCTTTTCTCCACACCCTCTCCAGCATTTATTATTTGTAGACTTTGACGCTGGCCACTCTGACCAGTGTGAGGTGATAACTCATTGTAGTTTTGATTTGCATTTCTCTAATAGTGATGTTGAACATCTTTTCATGTACCTGTTGGCTATCTGTGTGTCTTCTTAGGAGAAATGCCTATTTAGATCTTCTGCTCATTTTTTTTATTGGGTTGTTTTTTTTTGATATTGACCTGTATAAACTGTATATTTTGGAAATTAATCCCTTGTTGGTAGCATTGTTTGCAAATATTTTCTTCCATTCAGTAGGCTGTCTTTTCATTTTGTTTATGGTTTCCTTTGCTGTGCAAAAGCTTTTAATTAGGTCCCATTTTAAAATTTTTGCCTTTGTTTCCATTACTCTAGGAGACAGATCCAAAAAAATATTGTTGCAATTTATGTCAGAGTGTTCTGCCTATGTTTTCCTCTAGAAGTTTTACAGTATCCAGTCTTATGTTTAGGTCTTTAATCCATTTTGAGTCTTATTTTTGTGTATGCTGTTAGAGAACATTCTAATTTCATTCTTTCCCATGTAGCTGTCCAGTTTTCCCAGCACCACTTATTGAAGAGACTGTCTTCTCTTTGTTGTGTAATTTTGCCTCCTTTGTTGTAGATTAATTGACCATAAACATGTGGGTTTATTTCTGGGCTCTGTATCCTGTTCCATTGATCTATGTGTCTGTTTTTGTGCCAATACCATACTTTTCTGATTACTGTAGCTTTATAGTATAGTCTGAAGTTGGGGAGCATGATTCCTCCAGCTCTGTTCTTCTTTCCCAAGATTATTTTGGCTATTTGAGGTCTTTTGTGTTTCTGTACAAATTAAAACTTTTTTTGTTCCAGTTCTGTGAAAAATGCCATTGGTAATTTGATGGGGATTACACTGAATCTGTAAAATGCCTTGGGTAGTAGTATGGTCATTTTAACAGTATTGATTCTTCTAATCCAAGAACATGGTATCTCTTTCCATCTGTTTGTGTCGGCTTTGGTTTCTTTCATCAGTGTCTTACAATTTTCAGAGCACAGGTCTTTTGCAGTTAAGTTTATTCCTAGGTATGTTATTCTTTTCAATGCAATGGTAAATGGGATTGTTTCCTTAATTTCTTTCTGATATTTCATTGTTAGAAATGTAATGGATCTCTGCATATTAGTTTTGTATCCTGCAACTTTACTGAATTCATTGATGAGTTCTAGTAGTTTTCTGGTAGCATCTTTAGGATTTTCTATGTATAATATCATGTCACCTGCAAACAGTGACAGTTTTACTTCTTCCTTTCCAATTTGGATTCTTTTTCTTCTCTGATTGCTGTAGAGTCCTGGGTTCTATTTATTCTCCTGTTGGCTTGGTGTGGCCTTCAAAGTGGAGCAACTTGAGTGAGTCTGTAGATCATTTTAACAGCCACTTTAATAGTGCTCCTAGGTTCTGTGGAAAATGTACATCTCAGAGCTTATAAATGTGTTTTTCTTTCATCTCCCATGTACACTGGGTCAAAGACTTCATTGGTATTAGTCAAAGAAAGCAAACCTTCCATCGTCCCCACCCCCTATCCAACTCACATAAATTAGCTCTTGATAGAAAAAAAACCCATTTGGCCATGGGTCAAGTGGCATTTCTGAGGAAGGAATGAACCGTTTCTTCACACACTCTTCTTCAGCTCACTGTTGCACTTTGACCTCGTCCTTGGTGCTTCATGGTCTGACTAAAATATCAATACATTCTCCAAAAAGTTCAAGATGGTTCTACATTCAGGTTAAGCAATTTCTACATTTATTGTTCTAAGTTAGCATTAAGGTCTTTTTGGAAAATATACTAATTTTGGTAAGATATACCACTCTTCACTGAATCTTTCTGATGGTCAGAAGTGAGTTTCCTTTGACTATTCAAAAACACATGGTCTGGAGATGGAACACATGAATATGAATACCTGAGCACATTATTCAAATATCTCTACCATTATCTGCAACAGTAGAAAGTAGCAGATGAGAGTTTAGCTATACATTTGCTGAAAACTAGCTAACTGAAAATGATTTACTGAGGTGAAATGGTTCACGAAATGGCAAACTTTCAAGGAATGAAAGGACTAGAATTATTTTTGTGTAAGAAAAGTTATAACAAAATCCTTTAAAAATGTTCAGAATAGAATTTTAAAATGTAAATACATATATGTATCAATCCTAGTAATTAAAATAACAAGCTTCAAAGTACATAAAATTTAACAGAAACAACAGACAACTTTATTTTAAATAACATTCTTAAATCTGCCCATTAAGATCATAGTAGATAAACATGGAACAACTTTTATTAATGAAATTAGATTTTTAATATGAAATCAGCTAAATAATTTTATTTACAAAAAAATAAAAACTGCTCTTATTTACTGTGGAAAAATAACCATTTTGATGAAACAAATTTCATGCAAACAAAATAAGAATATTTTATTTGCTTCATTGTCTCTTCTATTTTTATTTTCACAAATGAACAGTCATAATGCTTTTATTTGCTTTATCGTCTATGATCTGGTTTGACTCAAATGTGGATTACTTTGATATCTCCTGAAGCTTAAATGGTAAGGTCCTTAAAGACTGAATAAAAAAAGAGGTTGGGTGTTCAGTATTTTGGAAGCTGAATCAACAAACTAATTGGAATTTGTGTTCACAGAGGATTTGTCATTTTTCTTCCTTTGCCCTTATGAAAATATATTAATAGAAAATTAGCAATGGAAAATATTTTTTAGTTTATTACATTCCTATCAACTTTGCTTAGCAAATTATATTTCTTTCAATATTAATACTTTGTCTAGAATTAGTGTAGAGGTAGACCAATCTTTGTATTCAAACAAATAGTTTTAAATGCCATGTAAGGTATTATATAAAACAGTATTTAAAAAAAATATTTGAGATTTAATTTACTATTTTAAATAAGTTCCTCTTTTATATACAATAAATTGTTGCTTGAAACTCATCTGATTGAAATGATTACTCCAAGGAACTATTTTAGTCTTTTAACTACTACTAATCTTTACAGAACAAGAACACCTATTTTTTTTTTTTTGCGGTACGCGGGCCTCTCACTGTTGTGGCCTCTCGCATTGCAGAACACAGGCTCTGGACGTGCAGGCTCAGCGGCCATGGCTCATGGGCCTAGCTGCTCTGCGGCATGTGGGATCTTCCCGGACCGGGGCACTAACCCATGTCCCCTGCATCAGCAGGCGGACTCTCAACCACTGCGCCACCAGGGAAGCCCCAAAACACCTATTTTTTAATAAGCGTTTCTATTTTGAAAAAAAAAAGTTCTAATGATTTAAATGCACTTATAGATCCCCTACAACAAAGTATTAGGTGATGGTGACTATTAATATAAAAAATGAAATTCAGAAATGCAAACTGGGTTAAAAAAACTATATTAAATTTTTAGTTATTACAATGTTAAAATGTGACTTAAACCTATCAGTAGTAAATTATATTTTTTCTCTCACTCTTGTTAGCATTGTACTTTAGAATAGAGCACAGCAGTGCATGGGCTCCTCGGGTGTTCTTCTGTACCTGTAAACACATCCCTGAACCTCCCAGCCACATAAAAGTTCACTCTTGTGGGGGAGATGAGAAGCCATCTATCTGCCAGAAATAAGAGTGAGGGCTTAGTAATAAAAAAATATTTTGCAAGTTTCTGTATTTTAGGTTTGAACCATTCTCTATTAATTTTAAAGTAAAAACACTATTTTCAACACCAAAAAAAAACATGACCGCATTTTAAGTTTCTGCTTAATATGTGTAAATTTACACGTGTCACTTGAAATCCAATAACACAACAAATGAGTCCTTTCCTAGAGATAAAAGCAGAAGATTTATTCTTCATTCAGCATCTAGAAAGAAAATAAACCTGAAATGTATAATTTTTAGAATAATGTGAAAAAGAAATCTTCCATGGAGAACCCAATTTACAAAAATTCACATCTTTGTAAGATTTACAATGAATACAACACTACTGTTTTAACTGAACTGTGAGTGTGGGAAGTGCTATTGGGTGGGGGATTCTGGACTGTGAAATGCGTATTTCTTTTTGTAACCACTCACCTTTAACTTTGGGGAAAAAACGTTTACTGTATGACAACATTAAGTAAATTAAAATCATTACTCTTCTGTCACTGATGATTTCCTGGATTTGACAACAAGGTCTTTAATGGATGAGGAAAGTTCTTGAAGCTCTTTACGAGTCATACTGATGATATCTTCTTGTTCTTTGTCTAATTCATCACTCAAGGGATCTTCTCCCTGCCCAGTCTTCTTACTTTGACTGACTAAATGCTTTATAACCAAACCTTGATACTTTACTAAAAGAGTATGTTGAACCTGTGAAAAGAGGAGAAAAGTTAACAAACATGTTTTCTGTAGAACAAAGTATTGGGTTGGCCAAAAAGGTTCCTTCAGTTTTTAAAGTAAATTCATTTTCACCAGGAACTTTATTGAACAACATATTCATTGTTTTGTTCCACTACTTTCTGCCATTTTTCAGGCAGCTTCGTAATTCCACCTTCCCCCAAATTTTTTTTCTTTTTGAACACAAATGTTCCAGGTGCCTTTTACAGTCTTCCAGGGAACTGAAGTTTTTTCCATTAAGAGAATTTTGTGAAGACTGAAATAAATGGAAATCTGAAGGTGTGATATCTGGTGAATACAGCGGATGAATCAGAACTTCCCAGCCAAGCTGTAATAGCTTTTGCCTGGTCATCAAAGAAACATGCAGTCTTGCCTTATCCTGATGGAAGGTTATGTGATTTCCCTTGACTAATTCTGGGTGCTTTTCGTCTAGTGCTGCTTTCAGTTGGTCTCTTTGGGAGTACTTGTTGGAATTAGTCTTTTGGTTTTCTGGAAAAAGCTCATGATAGAGGACTCCCTTCCCACCATATACACAACATCACCTTTGGATGAAGACCTGCCTTTGGTGTGGTTGATGGTGGTTCATTTCGCTTGCTCCATGATCTCTTCTGTTCCACACCACTTTTCATTGCTCATCATAATTTGTTTTAAAAATGGAACATTTTCGGTAGAGAATCACGTGCGGAAATACTGTCAAGGTTTTTTTCGCTTAACTTATGTGGAACCCAAACATCAAAGAGATGAACATAACCAAGCTGGTGCAAATGATGAAAAACGCTTGATTTGGATATTGTATGTCGGCTATCTCCTGCATGGTGTAATGTTGATTGTTCTCAATTAATGTCTCAGTTTGACTGCTATCAACTTCAACTGGTCTACCGACTGTGGAGCATTGTCCAGCGAGAAATCCCCAGCACAAAACTTCACAAACCACTTTTGACAGGTTCAATCAGTCACAGCACCTTCTCCATACACTGTACAAATCTTTTTGTGTGTTTTGGTTGTGTTTTTACTTTTTTTTTTTTTTTTTTTTGCGGTACACGGGCCTCTCACTGTTGTGGCCTCTCCCTCCACGGCATGTGGGATCTTCCCGGACCGGAGCACGAACCCGCGTCCCCTGCATCGGCAGGTGGACTCTCAACCACTGTGCCACCAGGGAAGCCCGTTTTTACCTTTCTTGAAATAATAAAGCATAATATGCCGAAAATGTTGCTTTTTTTTTTCATCTTCAATATTAAAATGGCTACACAAAATTCACCAATTTTGATGTTTTCTTTTTAACAGCACACTGATATGACAGCTGTCTTAATACAATCTAACAATATTGTTTCAAATAAAGTTAAAGACAACTGACTGCTACTGGAGCCATCTTATGGAAAAAACCAAAGGAACTTTTTGGCCAACCCATACATTGACAGTCTTCATCTTTACAAATTACTGGCCATAGAATTAGAAAGCTGAATCTAGCAAGGTCTTTGCTCTCAAGGAATTTACAGTTTGGGGGAGATAAAACATGAACAGATCATTTTAATGTAAGTTGACTGAGCTAGCTTCTGTCACCAAAGATACTGTCAAAGTGATATGGAAGTCAAAGAAGCCAATTTACCTTTAGCTGAAGAGTTTCTCAGATGAATTTGTGCAAGATAAGAATTTTTGAGCTGGTCCTTAAAGGACAGGTTAAACCTGCATAAACTGAAATGGAAGACTGAACATTATTACTTCTCTTCCAAAAGCTTAATTTCCAGATTCAGAATATTCCTTACCATGGATCTTACAGGATCCTGAAAGATTCCTGAGCTATGCTGAGTTTTAAAAATCAACCTCCTTATTCACTGTTTCCATTCTTGGAAGCAGGCAGATGATGTTAATATGTTTTGTGTCTTAGTGTTCACAATGATTCACATCTATCCATTCAAAATAGTCAGAATCTAAAAGCTATAAAAGTTTCAAGTGCACTGAAAATGTAATACCTCTGGAATTTTACTATTCAGAAAAGCAATGATCTGTGGGACACATCTTCCAGGTGCATGGAGCATGCTGTGGGTTGAGAACTGAAACAACAGAACCGATGTGAGATGCAGAATAAGAGCAGGGTCTTCTGTGACTTTTAGCTGTTCAGCCAGTGCTTGTCGATGCTGAAACAGTATCTGCCTAAACAAAAATAAAATAATACATTATCATATTTTAACAAGTTCTCACCAACTTCAATTCTTCTATTCTGTTTTCATTTTTAGCATCTCTAGTTTAATCTAGTTCCATGACAATTTTAAAGGACTTTTTAGGGGATACAGACACACATAATCCTAAACAGCATGGGCAAACTAATATGCTAGAAAATGACAGAAAAACATATATATATATATATATATATATATATGGAGCAGGGATACTCAAAGTATGCTTTTTATTTTGAATTGTTGGGGATCAAACAGATGTGCATTAGATTAAATAAGTGTTCCTATAAAGGTCTTAAAGCTAATAAGTTCCCAGCCTTGATCAACTATGGGATTAGCAACTCTGCTACCGTATTCTATTGGGTCAGAGAGAGGATATGAAGACTAACTATGACTGAAGGTCTACAGCCATTTAGACACAACAGTTCTCTATGCAAGATTCAGACAGACTCCAATTTCAGATACGAAATTTCAGACATTAATTCAATGTTACCTTTCCCTTTTTTTGTCTCCCCTTTTCACCATAATATCACAAGCTTCTGCTGCAGAATCCAGACACGAAAGAAAGTCTTCTATGCTCTGAAAAGGTATTTAATACCATGATTTACTTTTATAAAACAGGTTGCCTAAAGAAAAGCAGTCATTTAATACCATTTTATAATTTTACAACCTGGATACAATTTTTAAAAAGGTCATTTTGTCATGAAGTTTGAAGCTGTGATTTAGGGCTAGAGGGTAAAATGCCCCCAGCTTGGTCTCTTCCTTCACCTGCCAAAGAGGTGTCTGAGTGCAGGATAATAGGTTTAGATTTAGTTTTCAGTTATTCTGATAAAAATTTATCTATTCAAAGATCACAAATTCTAGCCCAAATATCTAAATAGAATAAAACTTCACTTACCTTTTCATTCAGAGAGCTATGGAGTTTTGTGAGAGCTACTTTAGTTTCTTCTGATAACTTACTTAGAATTTTTTTTCTTACCTATAGGGCAAAAGAAATTCCTTTGGAATTGTGCCTTTGACATGTACTGGATGTAAGTTTAAACAAAGCAAAACAAAAAATGAGTATTTACTATTGAAACAGAATGCTGAGTGAAATTTATCTTTGTTCTTATATTTTAGACCACAAACTAGGGATAAAAATATGCTAAAACACTCTAAAATCAGAATGCTAGTCAACAGTCGGTCAAAGACGCTAGATGCAGCCGCTACTCCTCCCATCTGCTCCAGCAGTATAAGAAGAAGAATGATAAACAGAGAGTGCATGAGTGAATGAGCATATACGCACCATTCATCGTGCAAGAAAAATAATTTGGGGTAAGAGGCTGCTCCTGCTTTTTTCTATTGTGGTGGGAAGAGTGTTTTTCTCTAAGGCCAAGTGAGGGAGCCCCACTCATAAAGATCCAGAAGGCCATAAAGATCCAGGATGCCTATAAGCGAGGGGACCTGAACCACAGAAGGATGGCTGCTTGTTATACTGTCTGGTGTGTGGAACCTTTTCAGCACCCCTCTCCACAGAGCTGTGCTTTGTGAAGTTTGGTGGCATTCTTGACCAGAGTCTTAGGGCTCCTTCTAGTGCAGAATTTCTGGAGGAGGCCTTATTGGAATGGCTTGGCCAGCAGGCCCTGAAAATTACAGTATGTCTTAGAAGATTGGACCAACCTATTGACTCCTACCCCATGCTACAGCAATCCTCCTGTGGCCCTTAAAGGGCATGGGAAGGACCCCAGGTACTTCCCACAGCAGAGGCTGGCATGCAGGCAGGTACATGGAACTATCCAAGCAGTTGAGAATCACTGCTCAACGCAAAGAATGGGAGGGAAACAGTACCTTGCTGGGGTAGGAGAGATAAATGGACCTTTATCTGGAGGTTTAGGGGGAGTCCTTGCTATGAGGAGTCACATGATAATAAAAACATCCCCACAAAACAACCTATCCCACCTATGCAACAAAGGCCACATCACGAGAAGCCACAAGCATTAGACTGATTTGGTTTGACCTAGATCAAGGCCAGTGATAGCAGTCAGTCTTATGAAGGCACTGCTGTCTCTTTCATTCTTCCTAATCTCCAACCTTAAGTAGATCTAGGGTGAGGAAGAAGAGGAGGAGGAGTCCTAGGGATAGGCCATACCTTTCCTCCTGTAGGCAACTGGGAGCCATAGCTCCACCTTACATTGCAAGAAGGGAAGAGATGAGCTTTGAATTTGAGATTAGAATTTAAGAAAATGAACTGGAACTAGTCCAAATAAATGAGATGGTGTCACGAAATGAAAATGACTGCAAAGTCAAAACACTGATAAGGGACTTGCAACTCAGCAGGAAAAAGGGATGTGATGTAACAATAATCAGGAAAAAATAAAATAGCTGATTCCAAAGTAACTAAGCATCATTACCCTTTTTTTTTTCCTTGTTCTGGGTGCTTCCTGGGATTCTAAACTGTGATGCTAGCCTAGACCTTTAAGAATCTGTTAAAATTTCAGCTGCTTTACTTCCAGCTTCTATGATGGACACCTCTTCTCCCTGAAGATCTGCCTAAATTAAGCCAGTTCATTTGTCCCGTCTCTCTTTCCTACCCCTCTTTGAATAGCGACCCTCACTCTTTGCAAGGCTACCTGGTGAAATTAAATCCAATCTGAGTCATCTGATGAGCTTAAAAAAAGATTTTGTAGGCTACTCAGCTTATTTACTTTTTTTCAGAGATAATACAACGTTTTCCTATTGCTTTCTGTACAATAATAGGAAGTAGAAGGCCAAGCACGCATGCTATATTTATTACAGGCATTCCCAGACACAATGACTAGTATTTCCTTACTTTTATTATTACTGTTAATAGACTGGTTATATTACCAATCCTAGTAGCAACTGTATATATATTGTACTAAACTTGAACTAAGAATCTGACAGATTTCTTCCTAAAAACTCCTTTTATTTTCCTTTTAGATGTGAGAAAATAAAACATGCTTGGATTTCAAAGCAAAACACATCAAGGGTGGCAAGAAAATCACTAACTTACTTCACTTGTAATGGTTGCAGGGTTGTCTACTGCCATCATTAAGTCCGAAGCTAAGAAGTTGAAAATGAGATTAGTGACATCAGTACACACTGTCTTCAGCAAGTGCTTCGTAAGAGCAGCCTGGGTATCATCTGGAAAATAAAAGTGCTTCATTAAAATGAATTTCCAAGGACAATTATGAGAATCAACGAAAAAACAGTGTTAAGTATAATACCTGTAAAGAACTTCATCCCTTTTTCAAATAATCGAATATTATTATAAAGGTTTGAAACCTCTTCTTGCAAGTCCTTGATCGTGTGCTTCCTGCCAGTTCCAGAGGCAGAAGTTGAAGACATGAATACTGAACGTACCACTTCGAGATAAGTTTTATTTAGAGGTCTGTGCATGAGGTAAATATATTTAGTTTATTAAAATGTACTGGGTTTATGTAGATAAGAAATTTTGCTTCTATGCAAATAAGGCTTTAAAAAAGATCCCTGTTAAACAAATAAGATTAATTTGGAGAATAGTTAATAAGAATTTTCCCTCAAATTCCAGAAATTCTAACTTCAATGAATTATTTTTCTCTGTTTTAAGTACTAAAAGTTATTGCATGAAAGACAATAAGAAAAACAGTAACAAAAACTTCAGTTCAAATTCAATTCAGAGCAGCTTTTTAAAGTTAACTTGGAGAACAGTAGCCTATACATTTGTTTCCCATCCTCAGGAATGATAACAAATTCTCAATTTCTAACATACTATAAAAGATACGTATTTTTAAAAAATCTTTTTATGCCCAACTCAGAATAGATTATTTTAAAAAGTTATGGCAAATGATTAATAGTAACTATTTCATCTTTTTATATAAGAAAAATGTAATTATGTAATGTATTCACGCACAAGAATGTTCACTCAAGTTTTTAAAAAATCTCACTTACAAAAGCTGTTCTTCTAATTCAAAAATTTAGATGCACTAGGCTCCTGGATTGCATTTAGAGAAGCTTACACATAGAGACTAACTTGGGGGAAAACCATGTTAGCTAGCAGTAGTCAAGTTATACAATTTCTTTTATTTCTGTATAAAGATAAATTTAGCCTGGTTCATTTATAAGGTAGTGCTATTTTATTCTCTTTGAGGGCAGTGTGTTACTTTATTTTCTCCCTAAAAGTGCACTGTTTAATCTGTCAAATAGAAAATACTCTTTTCTTCATTTTAGATGTATTTTCATGCAGTGTTAGAGACCAGCCAGTGATCAGTGCTGGTGTTTTTCTCCCAATTAGAACTGTAAGCTGAGTGAAGGAGACCACCTCCACACTCCTGCCCTGTATTTCCGACGAAACTGCCTTGCTCAAAGCACTTAAATGTTTGTTGAACTGTTTCTGTAAGCAAACAAATTTGGAATTTGGTGACTAAGTTAAATTTTAAGGTTTGAAAAGAAAACACCTAAATTATGTTTTCTATGATCCTGGTAAAAATTTTAAGTACTAACTCACTAAATTTCTATTATAAAACAGAAAACATTTGTTCTTATACTTGCTTTATTAGGTACTCAGCAAGTTCAGAAATAAACTCCTCAGGGGCATCTTGTAAATGTTTTTGTAAAAAATCTTCAATCTCATCCTGGAACATAAAAGTGATCTCTGGCTTCTTCTTTCCTGTAATAAAAATGAGCCATAGGAAAAAACAAAAATAAGCAACCTACAAGCAAATAAGGTTCCATTAATATATATAATAAGATGGTAATTCATTTATTGCCTACCATAAAGTCTCCATTGTTAGTTTGTCACCAAAATTGCCAATGTCCAATAGCAATAACCAATGAAAACACTGTTAAAATAGGATATATAGTGGCATTTCTTTTGAGTAATAATTTTCTAACTTGTTTTCTACAAGTCAATCAAAAAATAGACAATTTTTTCCTCCCAAACTTGGATGATGCAAATAGTTGGAAATCAAAACTAGTGGATAAAAAAAAAATCTTTTAGGAAAGGATAATTTTTCTGTTGAACAATGGATACTGAGCAGAATGTCCTTCTTTATAAAAATATTTAATAAAAATCCAATCATCCTTATAATTTACACAAGCTTTTCAGGTTATAATCAAGTGAACCACAACTCCAGTAGAATTAAGCTAAAAATTGTCTATTTTGGAAAGGCATGGAAGAAAAAACAACTTAAAATTTTACACCCATAATTTATTTTTGCTCTCACAAAAATAATTCTATACCAAGGAAAATTTGTATGTAATGGAAATAATTGTTAACTGTGGAAATGTCATGCCTACTCACTTACTTGGGAAAGTATGAGTTGCAAAGAAAGCTAACAATATTTCCATTACTAATTGTAAAACTATAAAAAAGTGATTATTCCCAGCTAAATTAGGTTATTGACTCTATAAGTAAAACCTTAGAAATAAAAACAGAATAGCTCAAAAATCAATTTCCACTATGCATCAAGATCTAAGTACACCTACTTATTATAGCTTTAGAATAGATGGAAAAGTACTATCCTTTTTTTCTGAGATCTGCTATTCATTCCTGATAGTATCTGATTTCTCCGTCTGCTTCCTGCATGCATTTTACTAGTTATTAAATTGTATTTCCTTCTAGTAATCTTTCACACAGAGTTGATTGTATATTTTAGCTGAGAACCTAACTGCATCCTCCATTTCTGAGATTACAACAGAACCCTTTTTCAAAAGTACTGAAATTACCTTTTTTTTAATAGGGAGAATGGTTTTACTCTTTTATAGCTGCTCTCTTATACCATACACAAAAAGAATATCACATGCCTCATTTAACAATTACTTAGGGCTACACATTTTAGAGAAGTATTTTCTTAAATGCTACTTCACTCCCACTCCTTGTTACATCTGGGAAAATAGGAAAATCCATTTATTAATGAAAAAGTAAAACACAGAATAGTCTTAATGCTAATTAAAATAAAGGCAGAGCTCAGTTTCTAAGATACTTTTCCTTTAATACTGCTTTATGTATGTTGACAACAGTAGCCATTGTTACCTATCTTAGACTACTTTAGACAGATCTTAAGCAATTTTTCTGTTACAGGTAGCAGCACATTAATATCTGAAGCCTTGACACTTATATCTCCCAAGCCCATACATAATAAATTCTGTGGAATAGGTAAAAGAAAATGTGAAATCATCATCATTTCAAGGTTTTTTTTTTTGGTGGGGAAAAGGAGGACGGGAGGTATCACAGTTTCATTAATTTTTTAAAAACAGAAACACATTAAAAATCATAATTTTATTTAGAAAAGCAGTCTCTTGCTAACTTAACCATACCAAACAGTAACAAGTCTAGACGAAGAAAGATGCATATACTTAATTCTCCTGCTTAGACAGAAGCAACCAACCAATTAGGTGTTACCATAAAAATTAAACAGGCATGAAATTAATGTTTTCTACTTAACTTTGTAGAAATTCACTATTCATAAAATATTATAATTTCTTTTGCATGGAAGTTGGGAGACCATAAAAATCTGTGCAAGCCAAAACTGCAAAGTGTTCTTAATAAACAATGGGAAAATTTACGATTGTTCTGTAACCTTTTAAAAATGTGCAGACATTCAAAGCTCTTACTGTTGGTTATAAATGTATAGGGAAATGAAAAAAAGACTAATAGTTCTAGTTTAGTACACTCTAATTTAGCACATCAGAAACACTGAGAATGAAAATGTTTTATTTCTTTGTAAAACACTCATCAAGAATAGTATGAACAGCGCTTGCCTTCTCATCCAGTAACTTAAAATACAGAGAAAGCATCTTTTCTATGCCTGGGCAAGTTGTCATATTCCTTTTTAAACTCTGAATCAGCTTCCAACATTTTATCCTTTGCCCTTTCAGCATTGTGAAACATCTCTGAGAATTCCTTTAATGTGAAGCTTTTTGCCAACTTCACCTCCTCTAAGACATGTTTATCCTTTTCGTCACAACCATTTCCCTTATTTATTTCCGTCTTCACCAAGTTTCTCTGACTGCACAGCTAGTCTCTTGAACAGAGGTAATGCCAACATTCCCACGGTCAGGCATTTCTTTTATAACTCCATTCTTGATTCATATTTTATTTCCAGGGTTATGACTTTTCCTTTGCTGCACATTTATCTTTGTTGGCCAATTCCCCCTTTTGATTATCCATTTTTGTAAAATGTCATATGGATTTATCACTGGGGGACAAGAAGTCAACACAACTACATGCTGTGTTTTCTATGCATAAAGTGAATAAGAGATGCACAGTGATCTGCCTCTGAAAAACTTGGAAATAAGTGATGTGATTGTGACAGATCATGATGCACATCTGTTATTTACGTGCTGATCTGTAGACTAAGGAGCCAGCAACAAAGTTTGTACTTTATGCAATTACAGTTAACATACCCTGGTAACTGAAATATGAACTTTGTTGGGACTCTGGTGTTATTTAACTAACTGAAATCTGTGCTCACTGAAACTCTGCAAAGCAAGGACTTCCTTTAAGCATAGACACCTAAGTGTATGCATCTTAAGAAAATGTTAAAAAAAAATCATGCACATACAAAGGAAGAGTGAAATAAGCTACACACCTGTGTGAGATGACTCATCATCACTGTTGTCATCTTTTCTCCCTCTCTTCTTGATTTTTTTAATTCTGTACTCTCTGGCATTGCCGCCACCTCCTCCTCTCACACTTCCACTGCCCTCTGGTGGAAAACGACATTAGTTAGTATTACCTAACTAAATACTGTTCTTAGAAATAATGACAATACATTGTTGTATTTAACTTTACAGTAGAAAAATAAAGCCAAGTTTTGTAAACTCAATCAGTAAAAATTAATAAGATATGAAATCTCTTGAATTTGAGCAACTCACTTAGATAACCTGCCTGCTCTAAATGCAGTCTCTTCCTGTTTCTCTAATGACATCTATTTTCTGCAGCTTTGACTGACTTTTTCCTGGCCAAACCCATTCCTTTACCTCCTCTTCTGCCTTTTTCAAAAGTGCCCTAATTTGCTTATCTCTGTTACCACAGCCTCATTAACATCCCCAACTACAGTACCTCACAAATTTGGTTTTGTCTTTTTGTTTGTTTGTTTGTTTGTTTTTTGTGGTACGCGGGCCTCTCACTGTTGCGGCCTCTCCCGTTGTGGAGCACAGGCTCCGGATGCGCAGGCTCAGCAGCCATGGCTCACGGGTCCAGCCACTCCGCGGCATGCGGGATCTTCCCGGATCGGGGCACGAACCCGTGTCCCCTGCATCGGCAGGCGGACTCTCCACCACTGCGCCACCAGGGAAGGCCGGTTTTGTCTTTTTGATTTAAAGATTATTCCCCAGGTTTACAGGAGACATCCTGACTCTCCCGCCACCCAAAAAGATAACTTCTTGACAGTAGGGAGAACATCTCACTAACGTCTGCATACTTGAGGTTAAGGCAATGCTTGACACATAACGGGCTCAATAAATGTTGACCATAAATATTAAATTAAGTAGAAAAATACAGTTATCAATCACCTACTGGCTAAATGAAGACTAAAAAAATACAAACTATGAAACTAAGACACTGTAAATAAAAGTAAAATTGTTACCGAGGTATTTCTCTATTATATGTTTACATTTAAAATATCTATTCAACAAAATAGGATACTTTAGTAATGGAACTGTAACACTGAAAAATATTGAAAATACATTTCTTCATAAAAGATTCATTTCGTCAATAAAATGATTTATATAAACAAAGATCTTCTTCTAAACTCTAAGAAGAATTCCCTTAGACTTCATCATATTCTTTAGACTTCATCATATTCTATAAGTTCTATTGCTTTCATGATAGAAAAACACAACTTTCAAAAGCACAAGTTTAAAGTGAATGTATCTTTTACATTTGGTAATAAGTTTCTTATGGGAAAGATGTTCTTGTTTGACATTATTCCATGAACTGTAATTAAACTATTATAGAACAACAGCACTATCAGAACAAAACACCAGATGAACCTGAATTTTTAGAAAGATATAAAACAGACTAGTTTTACTGACGTAAGTGCAATCAATTAATTAAGGTGGATTTATAATTATATCTTAAAATAACAAAATATGCATGCTTATGAATATTACTGATTTATTGTGGTAATTTACTATGTAGTTTTCCTAGAACAGAAATTTCAAAATATTATTGAAAGACTTTGTAGAAAAAGGTTTTTGAAGAGGAAGAAATCTCAAAGATATAGTGAATTCCCACAGCAAATGAAGTTTTTATAACGTGTTTAATATAGCTGTATTTAGTAATGAAATATGTTGAATATCTAATTTCTTTAACCCTGATACAGCACTAATAAAATTATTCCTACTATAAAAAGTATGGAAAATACATGTTAATTTCCAAATGCAAGTTACTAGTATGCCAGTGCTACCTAGGATAATTTCCAGTGACTCTAAATTAAAAGAATTTTTAAAAGTCCTTGGGAAATTCATTCACTCAATAAATATTTATGGAGCACTTAAAATATGCCAAGGAGTGCTCTGAGTACTAGGGAAGCAATAAATGAGATGGAGCAGACTCCCAAACGATAAAAGACATCACAGTGATAAAAGTGCTGTAAAAAAAACCTGGGAGGATAATCCGATGGAGAGTGACTGTATATACTATTCTGGGTGGTTAGGGAGGCCTCTGTGAGGAACTGACATTTAAAGGTGAGCTCTTAATGACAAGAAGGAAACAGTTACTTGAAGCTTGGGAGGGAACAGCTTGTGCAAAGGCCTTGAGGTAAACACAAACTTGCAAAATTTGAGAATCAAGAAAGAAAAGAAAAGCTACTGGAGCAGGAACATAAAGAAAGAGAACAGGAGATCATGAAATTAGCTTATGAAACTAAATAATCACCAATATTTTCATAATTAAAAGTTAATTCACTAGCAAAAGATTTGGTTAATATTAACAGTTAAAGGTGAATCAACCAAATAAAAGGCCTTTCAAAAGGTCTGATAAGTGCAAAGTTCACTGCAACAAATAAACTCATCTTGAATCTTGTTAATAATTTGTTACCTGTTGCTTTCCTCCTTCGTTCATCTTTTTTATCCTTTTTACTTGTATTAACGCTTTCTAAAATGGAGACTTGTTTCAGATCCTCTTCAGTGATTAAATGAACAGGATTATTTTTCATTTCCTGAAATAAAACATGCTTATTTTTTGTAGGCAACAATATATAACATTACAAAAAGCATAAAATAAAAGTTGTTTATACTCACATCCTAACTGTTCTTGTTTGGTTTCATTGCTAAGAACTATAGAGCTTTGTCTCAGCTGCCACTCTGAGATTATTTCTCCAGGCCCCAAATAAGTCTCCTCCCTTGCTGTTCTTGACTTTTTGTATTTATTACCAGCTAATGAGAAATCTTATCCTATCACTGAACAGCTGATCACACAGCATCAGATGTAATC
Source organism: Grampus griseus (assembly GCF_964374135.1). Taxonomy (NCBI): domain Eukaryota; kingdom Metazoa; phylum Chordata; class Mammalia; order Artiodactyla; family Delphinidae; genus Grampus; species Grampus griseus. The sequence goes on along the minus strand of NC_139007.1, from coordinate 28,278,339 downwards.
CTCTTCAACTGTTATTGGCTAACTTTAGCACTGCTTAACGGATGATCCTTGCTACCTCTCTTTTTAAGACTCCCAAGGTCCAGTGCCACTTGGATACCTGAGATTACTAGAAAGATAATGAAATCTCCATCCCCACCCCACCATAATGATCACATATGAGTTGCATACTTAGGCATGTGAACTTTTTTCCCCTCTGGACTCATTCTTGATCTTTGCTTTTTATAAATTTATGTTAGGAACAATGAACTATTTCCAATTTCAGAAACTGATTCTTTATCATGGGAAAGAGTTCTAAATCTGTAGTGACAAACATACATTTTCACATTAAAAATATTTCCTTTTCAGTTTTGCAAAGAAATGTTAAGAATGTTAACAGTTCAAACAAAAAATCACTTTTTTTCCTGAATTTATTTTTGTGGTTGGAGGGAGGAGCACAAGAAAAAAAGAAAAATCAATGATTGTGTTAAATTTCTATTTTAGTAAAGGGTCTCAAATGAAAATAATAATGTAGTCATTTAGTAACTGGTAGCTAACATGTACTAAACATTTTATTTACATTGCTCCTTAATTTATATTTATCCTTGTGAGAGGGGGCGTCACCATCCTTTTCTCTGAAGATGAGGAAACTGGAAGTCTATTTGTCAAAGGCAAACAGAGTAAACAAGTTGAAATTAGAACTCAGGTTTACTGATATCAATCCTGTGTACTTTTTACTCCTCTCTGATGCTTTGCAGGCCAAAGGTAGAAAAGTTATACCATTTTTAAGACTATTAAGGAGCTTAAAAGGAATATAGATAAATATAATTTATATATTTAATAAGCCCTCATGAATTTATTAACAGTCTGAGATATAAATGGGCTTTTTCTACCTATTTTGTGAGCAAGCTTTATAATGAGGGTGCTGCTAACCAGAAACATGAATTGAACAGTCATTAAAGCAGACCTGGCATGACCTCTGCTTCTAAACACTTCCATAGCAGTTGCTCTGAGGAACTAATCAATTTTAATAGTAACAATTTCTTTCCTCAATAAGTTATCCCGTTGGTATATCCCAAATAGGTCAAATTATGAGGCTTTGCTAGATTTAGTAATGTGTACTGATTGATAAATATACTATACATTTATGCATATAATCCACAGGTATCATTTTTATGGATTTTAATGTTGGACCAATACCCTCAGGTGACTTAAGTGTGAAATATATAATTTCATTTGTAAGATTTCAATTTATAAAAGCAGCTTCCTAAGTTCTAACTTCTATGTTCTGATGGGAATGAAGAAGCAGAAAAACAAATCCAGGAGAGGAAATAAAAAGGAATGATGCATTGAAGGAAAATAACATATGAAACAACACAGTGTTCAGTTTTGGGTATACTGCTTACCTCATTTTTCAAAAGTCATCATGATTCTAATGTGAAAGTACTGTTAAAATTAGTAGGTGAAAGGAAATTTGGCATACCTTTTCAGCTTTTTGGTGCATCAGGTCACTGAACAGTTCTGTACAATCATTTATAAATTTTTCACTGACTACAATAGTATCGCTAAAGACTACAGCTAAAGCCTGTTTGCTGAGTGCCCTCATCACATGTTGAAGCAATATTGCAGCATCTTCCACTGATAAGGAACTGGGTAGCAGAGGCTAGAATTACAAACAAAATGAAATCAAAGTATAAATGCAATATAATACAGATAAACCATTTGTTATATGTTATTCTCTCCCTAAGTGATCTTGTTAAGTCCAATGGTTTCAAAACCCTCTATATGCTGACAACCTCCCAAATTGTATTTCTACTTTATCCTCACTCCGAACTCTGAAATCACATATCCTACTGCTTCCCTAACCTCCCCCCACTCATATACCTAACAGGCATCTCATATTTTAACATGTCCTGTTCAAAATAACGTGGTTTGCGCCTCCTGCCCCCAGACTCCCAGCTCCCATCTTCTCTTCCCCATTGCTCCCCCATCTCAATTAATGGAACCACTCTCCATTCAGTTGATCAGGCCCCAAACCTATAAGTCACACTGAGTTCCTCTCAAAAACTCACAAACATTCCAACTTCAAGTCCTGATAACTTTGCCTCCAAAATACATTTCTTCTTAGCTCTTTCTACTATCTGAAGTTAACATTTTCATTAATACCCCTCCTCCCCCCACCAACCATGAAAGTATCCTTCCTGAAAGCTACATCCTAATTCTTAAAACGGCCATATACTAGTGAAGTATCAGTTGTCACTGGTTTAAAGGAAAATTAAGAAGAAAAAGATAAAACATACTGCAATATCAACCCATGTTCCAGAGCTGATGGCTTCCTCTACTGATGCTTCCACCTGATCCACAAGTTCTTGACCAACACAAGCTGCTTTCAAAAATAAGAGTTGTGTAGTCTTATATCTTTTCTTTATGTAGCTCACAGCATCTGGGATTCCAAGTCTGGACAAAGCATCAAATTCTAGAAATACATCATGAGGTTGGAATAGAATCATCATTCACACCTTTTAGAAACCTCAGAAAAAGTTAAGTTCTACCAAAATCTATTCTTTGTGAATGCACTGTATAATAATAGAGTTTTTTAAGAATAAAACATAGAAGTGTACCATAGCCTATTCCCTGGTTATGTTACCTTCCCAAATTTTTATTACTAAACATATTTGTAGAAAAATTGGTTCAAGTACTTCATTAATTCAGCTTTATCTCTCTCCAATTGAGGGGTCAAAGGGAAACATGAGGACTAAAGAGCAATAAAAGTAGAAATGAGGATAACGGAATGTAATGATTTAAGTAGAGAAACAAAAACTGGAATTTTGATTATAGTTAACTAAAGGAATGGAACTTATTTTTCAAATGTTTCATTAGACAACTGAGGACAAAGCAATCTCTAGTCTAATTTACACTAGTAAAAGATTTAGCATATAAAACAAAAGTAAAAAATTTAAGACTTAAATTTGCAGCCATTAAAGTTATTAAGAGATATCTACCATGCACCCTCTGTCCTCAAATAATAATATTTAAGGAAATTAATTACAACAAAATTCTAATCCAAGTCCTTGGCTGAAGAAACTGAGAAGGCACATTGTAGAAAGTCAAGAAAACATAAGCCAAGCCAGTATTCATTCTAGCACACATTTAAACTGAACACTAATGACTTATTTATAGGTAACTGATCCCTTACATAGTTTGACTTGGGTTATGAAGTTGATCAAACTGAGTTTTATATATAAATGCTACTTGTTTTAATGATTAAATTCAATTAGTCTACTTTATCCAAATGATGGAACCTCAGAAACAAAATTTAGAATAACTTCTATGTTTCTGAAGTACTGGATAACTAATAAAAATGAACACTGTAAAACTGACAGCAATAAAATATTTCTAAGATTACGTAACTAAAAAACCAGGCAACTTCATAAGTTACAAGATATAATAAATATAATTACTTTTTATGAATTAAAAAGAACCTGCAGTATCACATATAGTATCACATTACTAGAAGGCTGGTAACAATCAATACCGACTTCTGGCCTTTCTACATTACAACTGTTCAATAACTATGGAATTAAACTCAGTTAACATGACCCACAAAAACCTACAGTGTGATGACTACTTTTATACTCAAAAAGAACCATTATAGTCTGCTGGCCAACAGTAAAGTACATGTGTACTCCCAGGGCTAGTACAATCTTTCTAAGAAGGTGTTTAATATTAGAAATGAGTTTTAGTTAAAAAGAAAAAAAGTTACCCAGATAGCCATTCTGCCTGAGAAAAGAATCCACCCAAGTATTTTGTGTTCTGGAGTAAATGTCAGGGACAAACACTGCTTTATCTTGTCTCCCACCAACCACAGTGCCTCGTAAGCGTCCACTATTAACAAGTTCCTCAAGAACAGCTTAAAAGAAAAGCAAACAAACAGAAAAAAATCAGAGCAGGTAAAAATCTCAAAAAGTAAAACACTAAAATTTCACAATTTAGTTATTCTTACCCTTTAAAAAAGCAATTTAAAATTTAAATTTCATACTAAATAAAGACATTATATTTTAGACAAAACTTTCCTGCCATTTATGAGAATTCTCAGGTCATAAATTCAGGAAATTTTGGTAACTAGCTAAAGATGCTGAACTGTAATACAAACTAATTAATATTAATGTTGAATTTTTTAGTCTAATTTTGGGAAAAAATGCCAATATTTATCTCATGATTAAAAGTAGACAATTACACACTCTGAGAATAGATAATACACAATCACTAGTGTTACCAAGTTCAATTTCCTCATATTTAGAAAAATCAAGACACCTGGATCCTAGTAGAATCAACAGTGTGAAATAAAGCCATGAAAATCTGTATAAATTAATTACTTTTCCACTGTTTAAATTGAAGGAACACATTTTAATCCTACCCATAACAGAAATATAATGCCATGGTTAAGAGGATGGATATGGACCCAGATAGCCTAAGTCCAAACCTCAACTCTGCCACCTACTAGTGCCTGCCATTAACACCAAATTTATGATTTTTATTTAAACCATAACATTCGACTACACACTTTGTTGTTTTAAATATCAAAATCCCCTAAAAAGAGACAAAGCAGATAGGAGTTATTCCTAAGTGAACCAACAAGAACAGTCAAAAGATGTCTGGCACAAAGAATGATTCAGGAAAGTTAGCTTTTAACAGAAATAAAAATTAGTTTACATATGAATTTCAGAATTCCAATGCTGAGTAAATTAGAGTACATCAGAAAGGTCTAGATTTCACAATTGACTGCAGCACATAATTTTAAATTTTGTGTGATTGTACAACACAAACCCAAGCTAAATTCAGACAAAGTTATCAATTTATCAGTTATTACTTGAAGAACTTTACATTATAATGAAATTTCACCAACTCCGATTATGGAAATTCAGAAATATGTCACATTTTAATTTTAAATTTGTCTTTAAAAATTTAAATTGAACTCCATATTCTAAAAAATATAGTGAACAAAAATTAATTTTTGGTTCTGTATTTAAATTTCTTTTCCATTATTCATTTTAATTTTATATTTGCACAGATACCTGAGTTGAAAGATTGTCGCTGCTTTTAAAAATTACTCCAGCCAAGCTTTAAAAAAAACCTTCGAAATCTCATAAGAGTTTCACAAAAACACAAAATAGTCAATGGACCAAAATTATTTTGAAGATATTACTGTACTGTTTGAATGCTAAGAATTTATTTTTAATGTCTATAAGCCTTTTGTAAAAATTTTTTTAGCCAAACACTACTTTCATAAGAAAATGTAGTAAAAATCTGTAAGAAACAAAGTAAAAATTATTCTTAATCCCAAAATTTTAAATCTCTATATGCATATGCATAACAGAGTATTTTATACACACACAATTTTTTTTTATTCCACTCCCCTTGAGGTACCCAACACTAAATGTTTGGTGGGTATAACAAGACACGTATATGAAAATTGGTATAGAGAAACTTCCCAACCAGAAATATATATTTTTTAATAAATTTATTTATTTTTGGTTGTGTCGGGTCTTTGTTGCTGCACGCGGGGTTTCTCTAGTTGCCACGAGTGGGGGCTGTTCTTCATTGTGGTGTGCAGGCTTCTTTCTCATTGCAGTGGCTTCTCTTGTTGCAGAGCACAGGCCCTAGGCACGTGGGCTCAGTAGTTGTGGCTTGCAGGCTCTAGAGCACAAGCTCAGTAGTTTTAGCGCACGGGGCTCAGTTGCTCTGTGGCACGTGGGATCTTCCCAGACCAGGGATCGAACCCGTGTCCCCTGCATTGGCAGGCAGATTCTCAACCACTGTACCACCAGGAAGCCCCCTAGAAATATTTTAGTTACATAAGTTTTAAGATTAAAAGAGGCAAAAACATTAAAATTAGTTAAGTTTTACATTTAGTCTATTCAACAGCTAATTAAGCGATATATACTTTAAAGCAAACTCACAGTAAAGAAGCTGCTCCTGAAATCCGTATTTTGAAATCAAAGAATTCACTGCTGTAGGCCTTTACGGAAAGGAAAAAAAATTTTAAAAACATTTTACTCATCATAGAGTTACACATACTTATGAATTAAAAAAAAACTAGGATGATTAGTTTATGAAAAACAAATTAATTTAGAAGAAAAAAATGAGGCAAAAATTGCACCACACATCAAGATGGCAGGATAGAAGGACGTGGAGCTCACCTCCTCCCATAAATGTATCAAAAATACATCTACATGTGGAATAATTCTCACAGAATACCTACTGAATGTTGGCAGATCTCATACAACCAAAGTTGCAAGAAAGATCACCATTTAACTGGATAGGAAAAAAAAAAAAAAAAAGGAATTGGGACAGGATCTACGTCCCTGGGAGGTACCTGTGAAAGAGGGAAGGTTCCCTCAAACTGGGAACTCCCTTCACTGACTGGAACATCAGCCAGGCCAGCAAGACAGCTTCAGAGGCTCAGAGGAGAATGCAGCAACCAGCCTGCCACAGGCAGAACAGAGGCTGGCACAGACGGTCCTGACCACCTTGCTGTACTCCCCAGCCAGATGCATGTCTGCTAGTGGGCATGGAGGCTAGGTGCTGAAACTTGGGCTTCAGGGGACAGACCTGGGGAGAGGACTGGGATTCGCTGTGCAGAGACAGCCTGAAGGGGGTGGAGTATGCTTTGGGCTGCAACAGGAGGTGTACACAGGACTGAGCCTGGGTCTGCCATAGAAGCCCCACTGTTAATGGGGTGACCCTCAAGCAAAGGGAGGGGCAAGGCCCCATCAGAGCAGCCTCAATCTCTGCGTGCTCACAGCAGGTGTGTGGCTCTGCCTCTATGATCTCTGGGAGCATGCAAGCCTGGGAGTGCTACCCACACTTGGAGGTGGGGCTGAAATCTGAGCTGTGTCCCAGCAGCTGATCAATCTGCGGATTTATGCTGCTGCTGGTGGCTCTGTAAGCTTAGCACCTGTGGGACATCCAAGCAGATTACTGGCGATCCTGTGGCTGGGGCAAGTCTGGCATTAGCAGCTGCAAGCTTTGTGGGCATGCATACGTGGAGGTGGAGCTGGGGTCTGCGCTGATTCTGTAGCTCCCAGGGCAGGTCCAGGTGTGCGACCATGACAGTTCAGATGCCTGACTTCAGTGGATCTGCGCTGCTGGTTTTGTGAGCACAGCGCCCGAGGGTCACACAGGTCGACTGCCTGCATTCCCATGATTGAGGAGGGGCCGGGGCAGTGCCAACAAGAGCATACTTTGTGAGACTGCACGAGTGACAGGCAACACCACAGATGCCCTCCCGGCAAACAGCTCCTGGGGAGGAACAGGCAGTGGCTTTTCTCCCAGCGGAGCACTCCAGTCTTGCCTATCTCACACTGCAGTAGCTTAGAAATGTATCTGGGGGCTTCTACTCCAACAACTGGTGAGCAGACCCTGTCCCCAACAGGGCTGTGACAACCACAGAGCAAAGAGGATGCCCTGCTCAATATCCATTGCAGGCTCTGGTCACCACAACACCAGTCACACCCCCATCAATGGGATAATGGCCAGCACATACTGAGAAAAGACGTGGCAGGGCCCCACACTAAAAACAGCTCTCACACCAAAAATATTAGATTCATGCAGGGTACACGGGGATGCTCCGACATAAAAACAGCCCTCCAAGACCACAGTAGATAACTGTTTCTCCTAAACTCTTACAGTAAGAGAAATATAAGTAAAATGAAGCAGAGGAGCCAAATGCAATGAAAGATCAAGAGAACTCCCCTGAAAGAACAAAAAATGAAACACCTCTCCAGTCTACTAGACCCTGAGTTCAAAAAGGAGGTAATAAAACTACTGAAGGAATTAAGAAAGGCTATCAATAGAAATGCAGATCACTGTAACAAGGAACTAGTTACTAACTATAGAGAAACCAAGAAAAATTAGAAAACTCATTTGCTGAGATGAAAGCTGAGCTAAAGGCAATAAACAGCAAACTGAATGATGCAGATGAATAAATGATCAGGAAGAAAGAATAATGGAAATTGCCCAATAAGAAAAGCAGACAGAAAGACAAATGAAAAAAAATGAAAGCAATATATAAGACCTATGGGATAATATAAAGTGTGCCAATCTACACATCATAGGGATCCCAGAAGAAGAAAGAGAAAAGGGGATCAAAAATGTACTGGAAGAAATTATGGCTGAAAACTTCCAAACCTAAGGAAGGAAACAGATATCCAGGTATGGGAAGCAGAGAAGGTCCCAAAAGGATGAACCCAAACAAACCCACAACAGGACATATTATAATTAAAATGACAAAAGTTAAAAGATAAAGAGAGGTTTCTAGGCAGCAAGAGAAAACAAAAGAATTAGTTACAAAGGGAACCTACTTAAGCCTATCAGCTGATTTCTCTACAAAAACGTTTCAGGCCAGAAGGGAGTGACAAGATATATTCAATGTCCTGAAAGGGAAAAACCTACGACTTAGGAAACTCTACCTAGCAAGATTATCATTTAGGAGAGAGAAAGAATGTCTCCGACAAGCAAAAACTGAAAGAATAAAGCAACACTAAATCTATCCTAAAAGAAATATTGAAAGGTCTTCTCTCAATAGAAAAGAAGCAAGAATCTGTAGGAAAGAAAAAGAATATCACAACTGGAAAGTAAATCACTTAAATAAGCCAGTACACAGATTTTAAAAAAATTATTGTGAAAGCGATATTAACTACAATGAACAGCAAAAGGATAAACATGAAGGTGCAAAAGAGGACATCGAAATCAAAAAATATGGGGGAGAAAAGTAAGAAAATACAGATTTTTTTTTTTTTTAGAATGTGTTTGAGCCTATATGACTACCAGTTTGTAGCAAGTAGATACAGGAATGGGTTAACATACTTGAAAAACAGCGTAATCACAAATCAAAAACATACAATAGATTCACAAAAAACAAAAAGAAGAGAACAAAAGCATAATACAAAAGAAAACCATCAAACCGCAATAGGAAAGACAAAAAGAAAAAGAAGGGAACAAATAAATACAAAATCAACTGGAAAACAAGGTTTAAAATGGCAACAAATACATATCTATCAATAATTACCTTAAATGTCAATAGACTAAATGCTCCAATCAAAAGTCAAGGAGTGGCAGATTGGATAAAAAAACAAGAGCCTACAACATGCTGTCTACAAAAGACCCACTTTAGGGCAAGTGACACACATAGATTGAAAGTGAAGGGATAGAAAAAGATGTATCATGCAAATGGAAGTGACAAGAAGGCGGGGGTAGCAATACTCATATCAGAGAAAACAGACTTTGAAACAAAGACCATAAAAAAAGATAAACAAGGGCACTGAATAATGATAAAAGGATCAATACAAGGAGAAGATATTATACTCTTTAACATATATGCACCCAATATAGGAGCATCTGAATACATAAAACAAATACTAATAGTAGGAGACTTTAACACCAGACTCACATCAATGGATAGATCTTCCAGACAGAAAATCAATAATGCAACAGAGATCCTAAATGACACATTAGAATAGACTTAATTGATATTTTCAGGGCATTACATCCAATAAAACCAGAATACACATTGTTTTCAAGTGCACATGGAACATTCTCTAGGACTGACCACATACAAGGACACAAAACACACCTCAACAAATTGAAGAGGATAGAAATTATTTCAAGTATCTTTTCCGACCACAACAGCATGAAACTAGAAATCAACCACAGAAAGAAAAACAAGAAAAAAAACGATTACATGGAGACTAAACAACTGCTACTAAAAAAACAACGGGTCAAGATGAAATCAAAGAGGAAATTTAAAAATACCTTGAGACAACTGACAATGAAAACACAACCATACAAAATCTATGGCATGCAGCAAAAGCAGTCCTTAGAGGGAAGTTCACAGCAATACAGGCCTTCCTCAAAAAATAAGAAAAATCTCAAATAAACAACCTAACCTACCACTTAAAAGAATTAAAAGAAAAAAACAAAACCTAAAGTCAGAAAAAGAAAGGAAATAATGAAGATCAGAGAGGGAATAAATAAAAGAGATTTAAAAAAACAGAAACAAACAACCCAATCAAAAAGCAGGTAGAAGATCTAAACAGATACTTCTCCAAAGACATACAGATGGCCAATACAGATAAAAAAACGCTCAACAATGCCAATTATTAGAAAAATGCAAATCAAAATTACCATGAGGTATCACCTGACACCAGTCAGAATGACCATCATCAAAAACGTCTACCAACAATGCTGAAGAGGGTATGGAGAAAAAGGAACCCTTACACTGTTGGTGAGAATGTAAATCTGTACAGGCACTATGGAGAACAATATGGAGGTTCCTTAAAAAAACTAAAACTAGAGCTACCATATGATCCTGTAATCCCACTCCTGGGCATATAACTGGACAAAACTATAATTCAAAAAGATACATGCATCCCAATGTTCACTGCAGCACTATTTACAATACACAAGACATGGAAGCCACCTAAATGTCCATTGATAGATGAATGGATAAAGAAGATGTGACAGATATACATACACACCCACACACATGCAATGGGATATTACTCAGCCATAAGAAAAATGAAATAATGCCATTTGCAGCAACATGGATGGAACTAGAGATTATCATACTAAGTGAAATAAGCCAAAAAAGACAAATATCATACGATATTGCTTATATGTTGAATTAAAAAAAAAAAATGATACAAATAAACTTATTTACAAAACAGAAATAGACCCACAGGCATAGAAAACAAACTTATAGTCACCAAAGGGGAAAGGTAGGAGGGAGGGATAAATGAGGAACTTGGAATTAACATATACATACTACTATACATAAAATATCAATAGATAAACAATAAGGACGTACTGTATACCAGAGGGAACTATACTCAATATTTTGTAATAATCTATAAGGGAAAAGAATCTGAAAAAGAATATATATACACACACATATACTATACATACATGTAACTGAATCACTTTGCTGTACACCTGAAACACACCACTGTAAATCTATACTGCAATTAAAAAAAAAAAGAAATCAATAAAATCAAGAGCTGGTTCTTTCAAAGGGTAAACAAAACCTACAGACCTCTGGCCAGGCTCACCAAGAAGAAAAGAGAGAACTAAATAAAATAAGAAATGAAAGAGGAGAAATAACAACTGATACCACAGAAATACAAAAACCATAAGAGAATACTATGAACAATTATATGCCATCAAATTGGACAACCCAGAAGAAATGGACAAGTTTCTAGAAACATACAGTCCTCCAAAACGGAATTAAGAAACAAATTAATTTGAACAGAATGATCACTAGAAGTGAAACAGAATCTGTAATAAAAAAAACTCCCTGCAAACAGAAGTCCAGGACGGGATGGCTACACTGGGGAATTAATTCTACCAACCATACAAAGAACTTATACCGATCCTTTTCAAACTCTTCCAAAAGACTGAAGAGAAGGGAACACTCCCAAAGACATTCTATGAAGTCACCATCATCCCGATACCAAAACCAAACAAAAATACCACCAAAAAAGAAAATTACCAGTATCTCTGACAAATGTAGATGCAGAAAATCTCAACAAAACATTAGCAAACCGAATCCGATAACACATAAAAAAGATCATACACCACGACCAATTGGGATTCATCCCAAGTTCACAAGGATAGTTCAACATAGCAAATCAATGGGATACACCACATAAACAAAAGAACAGACAAAAACCACATGATCATCTCGATAGCTGCAGAAAAAGCATTTGACAAAATTCAACATCCACTCATGATAACAACTCTTACCAAAGTGGGTACAGAGGGAACATATCTCAACATAATAAAAGCTATTTATGACAAACCCACAGCCAACATAATACTCAACGGTGAAAAGCTGAACGCATTCCCGCTGAAATTTACTACAAGGATGCCCACTGTCACCACTTCTGTTCAACACAGTATCAGAAGTCCTAGCCACAGCAATCAGACAATAAAAAAGCAATAAAAAGTACACAAATTGGAAGGGAAGAGGTAAAATGATCATTATAAGCAGATGACATAATACCATATACAGAAAATCCTAAGGACGCCACACAAAAACTAGAACTGATAAATGAATTCAGCAAGGTAGCAGGATACAAGATTATCATACAGAAATCTGTTGCATTTCTTTATACTAACAATGAAATATCAGAAAGGCAAAGTAAAAAAAAAATCCCTTTAAAAACTGCATCAAAAAAAGATATACTTAGAAAAAAAAAAAAAAAAAGATATACTTAGGAATAAACCTCATCAAGGAGGTGAGAGACTTATATGCTAAGAACTACAAAACATTAACAAAGGAAACTGAAGATGATTCAAAGAAATGGAAAGATATCTCATGCTTTTGGATTGGAAGAATTAATATTGTTAAAATACTAATACTACCCAAAGCAATCTACAGATTTAATGGAATCCCTATCAAATTACCCATGACATTTTCCACAGAACTAGAACAAATAATCCTAAAATTTATATGGAACTATAAAAGACCCAGAATTGCCAAAGCGATCCTGAGGAAAAAGAACAAAGCAGGAGGCATAACCCTCCTTGACTTCAGACAATACTACAAAGCTACAGTAATCAAAACAGCATGGTATTGGCATAAAAACAGACACATGGATCAATGCAACAGAAAAGACAGCCCAGGAAATTCCCTGGTGGTCCAGTGGTTAGGACTCTGTGCTTTCACTGACAAGGGCACAGGTTCAATCCTCAGTCAGGGAACTAACATCCCGCAAGCCACACGGCCAAAAACAACAATAACAGAAGACAAACAGAGCCCAGAAATAAACCCACACACCCCTATGGTCAATTAATCTTCGACAAAGGAGGCAAGAATATACAATGGGGAAAAGACAGTCTCTTCAGCAAGTGGGCTGGGAAAGCTGGGCAGCCACATGTAAATCAATGAAGGTAGAACACTCCCTCATACCATACACAAAAATAAACTCAAAAATGGCTTAAAGACTTAAATATAAGACATGACACCATAAAACACCTAGAAGAGAACATTGGCAAAACATTATCTGACATAAATTGTAGCAATGTTTTCTTAGATCAGCCTCCCAAGGTAACAGAAATAAAAGCAAAAATAACCAAATGGGACCAAATCAAACTGATAAGCTTTGGCACAGCAAAGGAAACCATAAACAAAATGAAAAGACAACCTACGTACTGGGAGAAAATGTCTGCAAGCAATGTGACCAACGAGGAGTTATTTCCAAAATATACAGTTTATATAGCTCAATTTAAAAAAAAACAAAAAACACCAAACAACCCAATCAAAAATGGACAGAAGACCTAAACAGACATTTCTCCAAAGACGACATAAAGATGGCCAATAGGCACACGAAAAGATGGTCAACATCACTAATTATTAGAGAAATGCAAATCAAAACTACAATGAGGTATCACCTCACATGGGTCAGAATAGCCATCATCAAAAAGTCTACAAATAATAAATGCTGGAAAGGGTGTGGAGAAAAGGGAACCCTCCTACACTGTTGGTGGGAATGTAAACTGGTGCAGCCACTGTGGAAAACAGTATGGAGGTTCCTTAAAAAACTAAAAATAGAGCTACCTTTTGATCCAGCAATCTCACTCCTGGGCATATATCCAGAAAAGACAAAAACTCTAATTTTAAAAGATACACACACCCCAATGTTCATAGCAGCACTATTAATAATAGCCAAGATGTGAAAGCAATCTAAGTGTCCATCAACAGATGAATGGATAAAGATGTGATATATATATATACACACACACACAATAGAATATTACTCAGCCATAAAAAAGAGTCAAATGTTGCCATTTGCAGCAACATGGATGGACCTAGAGATTATCATACAAAGTGAAGTCAGAGAAAGACAAATGCCATACGACATCACTTACATATGGAATCTAAACTATGATACAAATGATCTTATTTACAAAACAGAAAGACTCAGACATAGAAAACTTATGGTTATCAAAGGGGAAAAGGGGTGGGGGAGGGATAAATCAGAAGTTTGGGATTAGCAGATACAAACTACTATATATAAAATAGATAAACAAGAAGGTCCTACTGTATAGTACAGGGAACTATATTCAGTATCCTGTAATAAAGTATAATGGAAAAGAACATGAAGAAAAATATATATACACATATATATGTATAACTGAATTGCTTGCTGAACACCAGAAATCAACACAACACTGTAAATCAACTAAAAAAAAAAAAAAAACTGCACCAAATTTTACATCCTTAAGCAGAATTATGCTATTGAAATACCAGGTAATTGATCTGTCTTCCCATTCTGTGATCAATTTGCTTTCCCACCAAAATTTCACCTCAAATTTGGTGACTCTTGACTATCTGTCTTGCCCTTTATTGTATGTTAATTTCTTGTTCATTCTATTTTTTCTGTCTGTGAGGCTCCCCTCACCTGGGAAGTCAGTGAATGTTATATGATTCCATTTCTGAAAAATGAGATCACGAACATACTGAAAGGAAACTGAATGCTGTATTCCAGTTAGGGTGTATGACTGGGAGAAATCCACTTTAATTTCTCTTTTGCTTATCAGTCTTTTCTATAATGATTATACATTTCTTTGTTTGTTTTGTTTTTGCGGTACGCAGGCCTCTCACTGTTGTGGCCTCTCCTGTTGCGGAGCACAGGCTCTGGACACGCAGGCTCAGCCGCTCCACGGCATGTGGGATCTTCCTGGACCAGGGCACGAACCCATGTCCCCTGCATTGGCAGGTGGACTCTCAACCACTGTGCCACCAGGGAAGCCCCATTTCTTTTTTTTTTGAACAGCTTTAATGAGATATACAAAATTTACATATAAATCTAACCAATTCTAAGTATACAATTCAACAATCTCAATAAATTAATAGAACTGAGCAACCAACACCACAATCCAGTTTTAGAAGCTTTCCATCACCCAAAAAGTTCCTTCCCAGATATTTGCAGTTAATTCCTGTTGCCACCCGTAGACCTAGGGAACCACTGATCTGCTTTCTGCCTCTACAAATGTGCTTTTCTAGAGATTTCTTATAAATGGAATCAGTATGTGGTCTCTTGTGTCCAGCTTCTTTTACTTAGCATGTCTTTGAGGTTCATGCATAATAAAGCACAGATCAGTATTCACTCCTTTTTGTTGCTGAATAGCATACTGGTGTATGGATATACCATATTTTGTTGTTTGTATCCATTTGTCAGTTGATGGACACCTGGATTATTTCCAGTTTGGGGCTATTATGAATAATGCTGCTATGAAGATTTGTTTCATGCCTTTGTGCAGAGATATGTTTTCATTTCTTTTGGATAGATCCCTGTGAATGCTTTTCTTTTATAATAATTACAATTTATTTTAAGTAAAGGAAACTATTGAAGAAAAAGGTCTAGACTTTCTTCTGACTCCAATTTTTTCATCCCTATTCATTTTAAGCCAATTATACCAGTTCTCTGGTTTAGGTTTAGTCTGTGTTTTTATTCTTACACATATAACTAAAAGACTTTTAAGTTATTCTAACTACTTGATTCTCTCTTGTTGATTATTTGAAATGTTATAAATTTTCCCTATGACAAACCTGGGAGAGCAGAAACAGTTGTCTAAATATGAATTAATACTTAAAACCGCTGTGTTTGGGGATTTTTGACTAAACTATTATTTTTACCGAATTCCTATATAGATCAATTTGGTTTGTATTAAATTATTTTACCTAAAATTTTCAGTTGAATTATCTAGAACCCCCCCCCCCAACCCCGGACCAATTAGGTCCAATTACGTGAAGTTTGCTCTCCTGTTTATCTTATTACAACCTTCTCATGTTTTTTGTTTTCTGTTCCTTTCTACCTGAACACATTCCTACAAAAATGCAGAGGGCATCTTGAAGAACTTTATCTTAAAACTGCTGGGTGCATAACTTACTGTGGGTGTTCAATAAAAGTTTAATTGGATTGCACAAAATTTCTAGCTTTTTTTGTACAATGAAACTTAGCTGCTGAATTATTTCAATCTGGAATACAATGTAGCTTAGTATTCTTCTCACTAACTACTTCCTGCTCTTCTTTCTGGCTACCTATAGTAACAATAAACATAAACCCTTTTCAATCAGAGATGCAGGTCTTCTCTCTGAAGTTAGACCAGAAAACTGAGTTGGTTCCTTGTATTTAAGAGGCAAATATGAAGATACATTACCTTAAATGGAACTATCTAGAAGCCACACAGCCTAGCAACATCTTTTGTGGCTCAAAATTTGTTTTTGCTCTCATGGTTTGATAATACCTCCATACAGAGAAACTCAGGGCTACTATGAGTCAGGAAAATATTATTTGCTGAACCAGATGATAACTACACTCACCACAAAAACTAGTCAAAGAAAAAGGATAAATATTTGTTAATAGGAAAAATACACTTTTAGGTTTTTTTTTTGTTTTTTTGACTAAGTGATAAATGTTCAGGGTACAAAAAAGTTACAAAACGGAGTCCCCCTCCATTCCTATCACTCAGCTACTCAGTTCCTCTCCTGGAAAAAACTACTGTTCTTGTGTTAGAAGGGTGATCTGGTGGAATCTGTCAGAGCCTATGTAAAGCAGACATCCACATAGGGAAGAGAGCTGTAGCAGCAAATGGGAGATCAGTCACATAAAGGGGAATTAATCAAATAAGTAAATACATTAAGGATAATGGGAGCTAGGTTTCTCATGGACAGAGAAGGGAGTTACAATTATGGAAAAGGAGAAAACTAGAACAAGACTTAGAGTGTTGGAGGTATCAGTGTGAACTCATGGTTCCTGATACACAAAAATACAAAAATATAGATATATAGGGGGGTGTATACAATTGTGTAACGTGTATACCTTAGCTTGTCTGCTGAGAGGGCTTGGGAGTAGGAACAACCAAACAGCAATAAACAATCTAGTGTCCAGATCTTGGTTTCTAAATACTATACTCTACTAAAAGGAACCAGGGCTCGTTGGAGAAATGGCTGATTCCAAGGTTGGAACAGGTAAAGTATGAACTGAGCCTGGAACTTCTTGTTGCGCCAGAAAGAAGTGTTGGAAGAATGATGGGGACACGTCAAAAGGACACAGAAGCCAGCTTGAAAGGCCTTCCACTAGCTAAATCAGAGCCAATTTGAAAATCTAAATAATGGTAACAATAGATTATAATCCAATGAATAATATAGAAAACCATAAGTCCACAGTGATTTAATAAATGAATAAACTGAAAATTTGATGAAAAACAGGGTAACTCACATGATCTCAAACTGCCCTCCCCATAAATACTTAATTATAAAGGGAAACAAGAATCTTTATGAGAAGTCTAGCAGATATCTCCTTATTAAGAAGTCACAGTGCACCTCATCAGTAACTGGAAAAATCTAAATTGTATGCCACCTGATAGGGTTCAATGACAAGAACATATAATCACTTTTGTGATATTCCTGCCAAAGATGCATAACCTGAATATAAATATGACAAAGTAGCAGAAAGAAAAGATTTAATATTCTATGAAATAACTGGCCTGTGATCTTCAAGTGTCAAGGTCATGAAAGTAAGGTAAGTGTTCCAGTGACTAAGGAGACATGACATGACAATTAAAGGCACTATGTGATTCTGAACTGGATCCTTTTTGTATAAAGAATATTATTGGAACAACTGGTAAAACATGAATGGGATCCAAGGACTGGATGGTAGTAATGGATCACGGTCAATTTTCTGATTTTGATGTTTGTATTGTAGTTCTATAGGATGTTGCCCTTGTTTGTAGGAAATACAGACTAAAGTGTGATTATGGGACATCATGTCAGCCACTTTCTCTCAAATGTGACAGAATTAAACAAAAAGGTTCTCTAGCAACTTTTCTGTAAGTGTGAGATAAAAAAAGGAAAAAAGAGAGAAAGAAAACTGTTGCATTAGATTGCAAGCTCTCTCTTCTATCCTTTTAGTCTTTTGTTCCACCAGGGCCCTGAATGTATTAGGTGTTCAATGAGTGCTTTTGATTTGTTGAATGACAAAAAGAAATCACTGTGGCTGCCACGAAAAAATGTCCTGAAAAGTAATAAGAGTAGAGGAAGGGGGACTTGTTAGAAAGCTCCTGAAACAGTCTAGGTAAAAAATGGACTGAAGTGGTAAGAATGGTGATGTCAGAGAAGTAAAGATTACATAAATATTTAAAATATAAATTCAAAAGATGTTGTGTTATGGAAAGGGAGGTAAGAGAAAGGATGGCATAAAGAAGGACTCCCAGTTTTCTGGCAAAACCAACCTGATGATGATATTTACTGGTAATGGAAACACCAGTGGAAGAATAAATTCAGAAGAGGTGGAAAGTGGGACAGTAGTGAGTTATTTTAAATATGCTGAATTTGAGGCACTTATAATAAAACACTTCAACAGAGATGCTGTACAGATAGTATGAGTCTGAAACTTAGAAGAAAGGTAAAAGCACCTAGGCAGACAGTACAGGACTGAGAAGAAAAGATGGCCTGAAACAAAACTTTCAAGGCTCGTGAAAGGAGGAAGAGCCAGAAAAGGTACAGCCTAATAAGGTACAGCCAAAAGAGGTAAAAAGAAACCAGGAAAGTATAGTGTTAAGAAAAAAAAAAAAAAGAGAGATGAGAACATTTCAAGAAGGAAGCCGTAATTGGGGTTAAATGGTGCTATAAAGTAAAACAAGCCAGGTGGGTGAGTTGAGAAGTGAATAAAGGTAAGAAAACTGAGATAGTAACTGTAGACATCAATTCGAGAAGGTTCACTTTAAGGAAAGGAATAAACAAGATGGTAAAGGGAGTGGATGGGGTTGAGAGAGGTTTGATTGTTTTAAAATGGAGAAATCTGGACATTTAAATGCTGGTGGGACCCAAAAACCACTGAGATAAACTAAATGACACAGGAGAAAAGAGAGAATTGAGAATGTAGTTTTTCTTAATTCCACACTGGAGTTTGTTACACAGGGCCCAAACATTAAGTTCAAGTGATTTTGAAAGTAAAATTGTTATTCATTAGAATTCTAGAATGTTATTTAGTAAAAAAAAATAGTTCTAAAGTCATCCAGCCCCGTCTGCGGCCCAAAGAAGTTAGGTGACTGACTGACTTATCTACTCAAGGTCACAAGGTTACTATGTGATAGGGATATGACCCAAGGACTTCTGACTGCATACTCTTTCCATGATCCCAGTGTGACTTTATATATGATCTGGGTGTTCTGCAGAAGTACATCTGGGGTCATAAGGATGGTGAAGGTAGGCAAGTAAAGGAGATGTGCGTTGGAGAGAGTGTGGCCACATTCTAGGGCTCTGGAATCCCCATTCCTATTTCACAGAAGCTGCCCTCTGTCTATTTAATAAACTAGGGGCCTGAATGAGATTCTGCTTTAAAAAAAAAAAGCAAACAATAATCAAACAAATGTAAAAATATACATAATTTAAAATATGCTTACCGGGTAATAGCACTGAACAACCCACGGATGCGTGCTTTATGTCTAGCTACAAAAGCTTCAGTAAATATTACTCCTCTGTTATCAAGATCAATGTGTCCGTTAATAATTCTACCTAGTCGCTGAGTTAGCGCCTGAGGGTAAAGATGGATGAAAATTCTTATTAATTTGAAAGAAAATTACACATTTACATTTGTACAGTCTTACTAGCATCATGTTGCATGCTGATGCTGTATTAATCATATGACTGAATAATTTCAGCAAGCATGAATTAACAAGATATATAAGGTAAAATGAAGACTTAGGATCTAGGAAACTTCATAATCTTATGGCAGAGACAAGAATCGAATAAATCAAATAGTTGAATGTTAAAAGGCTCAGCTACATGCTAAAATAAGGCCTATTTCTATGGTAAAATAAAACAGATTGATTAACCAATTTTCTAGATACAGGCAGTCTGACACATAGACAGCCAAGACATATACATGGGTCTTGGAGAGGATCCTATATGGAGCTTCTAACACTAACAGAGAGAAATAAATGTTATTCCAAGATTCTGCGACCTAGGGAAACATAAGACCTGAAAAGTTATCTTCTGTGATGCAAATATTAACAAACTGTGTCCAGAAATCTATACTGACAGACAACCTGATTTCTTGGTAATCTCAAGAGAGTATTTTTCCACAGCTACACTATGACTGGGATCAGGTACATATAAAATAAGCCTGGACATATTTGCCTTCCCAGGACAAGTTAAATCTACTCAAGTCAGCTGGCTGACACTTTTATGGTACAGAAAAATGCTTTCCAAACAACTTCTTAATGAGCTTTTAGAATACTGCCTGTGATTCTGAGAAAAATTAAAACTGGAAACTATTAAGAAACTATATATATTTCTAAAATGTATCAGTAGCACAATTTTATAAGAAATCATTTGAATCTGTTCTGATACTTTTATTTAAGGGTCTAAAATTTTTTTTTTTTACCTTCTGTGATTTACATATATTTGCCGATTTTATCTTCTGTGATTTACATACATTTGTTCAGGAGCTTAGGCTCCTAAAATGCTTTGTAAAACAGATCTATGCCCTAAATGGTATTTTAGATGCAATTAGAAGAAATCACTCAGCTAAAATGAGTGAGTAAATCTGTTGTATTATAAATTAATCTCATGCAATTATGGTTTGTTAAGTTAAAGTATACCTAAAAAGAGATTTGGCTTTTCCCTTATTTGTTGCAGTAAATACAAAACAAAACCATCATTTATTGAGTACTTCCACTGTGCCAGCCATTTCAGTAGATATATCATGAATATAGCCTCACTGAGATCTATGAAAGAGACAATTATTCCCATTTTCAGATATGTAACTGGAAGCACAAAAGACGTGAAATAATTTTCCTGACACTGAATAACTAAGCAGTGGCATAGCCAGAATTCAAATCAAGGTCTGTTTAACTCCAAAGCCCATGCACTTTCCACTGTACCAAATGGACTTCTATAATTCTAAAATGTCAAACCATTTTAAGAAAAAAGAAACAGGGAACTAGCCTCTATTTTCAGGTAGCATTGTTATTACACTATAAATCAAGATATCTGATTTGAGTATTGACACAAGTACCAAAAATGAAGAGAATATAAGTGATTCCTTGGTTCTTCTTCCTGTCACACTGACAGTTTAGAGGAAAAAAGGTGACATCAAAATATGTTGGTACTACTTACATTTTGGGCAAGAAAATTCTTTGTTGGGAAGGGATGTTCTGTGCACTGCAGGATGTTTAGCATCAGCCTTGACCTTTACCACACAAGATGCCAGTAGCACCCCTTCTAAATTATAGTCTTCATCAGTTATTTCTTAAAATATTTCTTAAAATATAACTAGGCAATCAGAACTGATGATACCCTGGTTAAAGTTTCTGTACAGTTGTTATCAGAACATTAAATAAACCTATATGCTTATGGTATACCTCCTACTGCATCAAAGCAGGCCTAGAACTTAAGTCTACTTTAGTTTAGGGTGTCTCTGGGTTCAGGAAGATTACAATCACGTCTAAACAATCTCATCAGAGTCATTAATGTTTAAGTATTCCCCAAATATATTGTTAGAACATCAGTAGTCAAACACTCGCAAAAAATCAATTAATGGTAAGAAGGTATAGTTTCTTCCCTCCCATTAAAATTCTTTTATTTATCTGAAAAGACATATTATTGTATTAAGAAAAAAATACCTGTGTCAGAAAGTTTCCGGGAAGATCATAGGTTTTACACAGTTCGGATATGGTTACCTGACCACTTTCCTGTAATTTATCATTTACCTCTTCTGCTAACCGATCCAAATAGTTCCTAATAGTTTAAAAAAAAAAAGGAAAAACCCAATTAGGAATAATAATTTTCCTCTATCTATTATGTCTAATTCCTGTTGCAATAAGGTATGCCTCAAAAGTAATGAATATGTTTAGGTAAACACCATTCATTACTCATATTCTGAAAATTTTCTTATCAATTTAACTAAATGTAAGGTTAATCAAATAATAAATGCTGAAATTGTTTTCAACAATTAAAATTCTGCAATCATTTTCATTAATATTTTTGGAACAATTCTGCTTTCAGAGTTAAACTCATACAGGAAAGATGATAAAAAATTATGTTTTGTGTCGCTCTAAAACAACAGAAAAAAATAAAAGTTATATTATTTCCAAGTACTCCACACAAGTAAGCACTTACTTTTTAAGTACAATGATCCTTACAATGAAAATCAGCACTAAGAGTTCTAAACAAAATGCTGAAGTGGTCACAACTGTTCTAAATTTAAGTATAAATTTACTTACAAAAAAAGAAAACAAAAAAGTGTCCTTAAATATCGTACATACTCATCTATCAGTTGTCCCAACACTAGCTGAACATGTCTTTCTGATTTAACAATGTCACCAATTCTATTTTCAATATGAGTCAGATCCACATTAATCGCCTGGAAAATAAGTACAAATTCTATTAGTGATAAGTTCATACTGTTTAAGTTTGAAATTACATATTTAGAACTTTAAAAAAAAACTTACTTATCCTTAGGTGAATTTCAAATTGATATGAAATATTATAACAAGTCTCAAATAAAAAATTAGAGGCTTGTTGCTTATTTACTTTGATTTCTGAACAAGTACATTTTCACTTGCTAAGAAAGTTCGTATTAAGAAGTTACACCATTTCAGGGGTCTTTTCTCCTCCAGAGTCCCTCCTGGAGCCTGGGGAGTCTGGTGGGGCACAACAGGCAAGTCCCAACCTGCCAGAGATCACACAGTGAGTTGGTGAGTCTGCGACCCAAACCACCCGTTGCCTCGGAGCAGTCGCCAGACTGCCGCCCCACAGGCAGCCACTTGGCCCAAGGATCAACCCAGCCCTGGCTCTCTCGCTCAGGAGAGGCTCTGCAGGCCAGAATTCAGGGGATCAAGTTGGCCCATGCATCTCAGCTCCTGCTGTGGTTCTCAGGCTTGCTAAGACGTCAGCCAAACCTGCTGTTGGCTTCGTGAACAAGGCTTCTCGGCAGATCCTGGCTGGTGGTTCTGAGCTGGGAGGTAGGTGTAGATGGGCCCCTGGGCTGAACAGTTAAAGTTTGTCAGGCAGAGTAAATTGGAGCTTTGTGTTCCCTAGACACTTCAAGGACAAAGCTAATGGCAGGAGCTGAGCTCTGCCAGAATAGAGATAAGATGACCACATCTATCACTCCTGAGGTCAAGGAGACCTCCCTGACTGCACATGTGCAGAAAGACTCCTCGGGGGTCAAAAAGGGAGGCGCGCTACCCCATAATAGGTGCTGTCAATGTCCCATAGGCTGCTGCGCTGGAATCCATCTTGGCAAAAAGATGCACCTGCATATGGAGAAGCACCCTGGGTCAGGTCAGAGGTTGGAAACGAAGCAAGATGACTGGCCAGAGAAAAACAAACACCTGGAAAAACTCCCTCCATATAAGTGATTTAAATCACCTCTCTGGTGTGCTCCTCATTAGCGAGGATGCCTGCACTCTTCTCTGGGTGCATATTTTTGCTTTGCTCTAAATAAACTGGTTCTTTGTTCTCTTTGCACATACTGTGCTTCCAATAAATCTTGTGCCTGCTTTACAATGTCTTTTTGTGAATTTTTTCTCTCAAGAAGACAAGGACCAAGGTCCTCTCACCTGCCGACATCGTCTGGTGCCATGACTTGGATTGCTTCCAAGGTAACTTGCACGTCTTGCTCAACTATGGCTAGAGACCTCTGCTTGCACTATCTTCCTTAGCTTCTCTTTTGGCCTGCACCTTTCTTTCCTACTTTTCTTGCACATAAGGGTCTGTTTTTTACTACATATTTTCACACCCTCCTGGGAGAAGATCTTTTGCTTTTTATTTCTAAACTGCCAATGCTGTCTTTGTCAGGCTGAGTGCACAGGCTCCCTGAGGTCTTATCTTTGTTACAAAAAACACCAGGGCATGACTTTGGAAATAATTATGTTTCCCAACTCCAATTCTTCCAAGAGTTCCTCCTTTTACCTCTCGGACCCCCCAACCCCTCAAGCTTTGGCAGCCCTTACACTGCTATGGACAGCCTATTGGGCTGGCCAATTCCCAGCAGATAATGTCATAAATTTTACAAATGCTCAACCCCGAGGAGTACATCCCAGTAGGAAATCTTGTTATAGGACATAGGGGAGATCTGATGTCTATAAAGCTTAAGGGAAAACCGGCAACCACTCTGCACTGGTTCAAATGTCCACCCCAGGTAAGAAGGGAGGGCACCCTGTGCAAGAAACCAAAGCTGACCAGAGATGTCTGGTTAGAAATCAGTGGGGGAGTACAGGATGCTCCAAAGCCCATCAGCATTAAGATCGAAAGACATTCAGAGGACACTCTGAATCTCCTCCAGGTGCCTCCTAGTAATGTTTCCAGGATGCTGGACTTCATTTCTAGGAGCACTGTTCTCAGTTGCAGGTTATTCAACATGGGAGGATCTCCTTCTAAACCAAAAAAAAAAACACCCCTCAGAAACGCTCCCAGGGCACTAAGTTCTTTTTGTTCTTTCTGTCCACTTTTAGTCATAAACACCATGAAAGGTATCCCTGGGACAACAATGTATCAGCCAGTCTGCCTCTGTCATTAGGGCCAATTTGAGCACTCTTTGGTCTAAATTCTACCTATGAAACTATGAATACAGAAAAAGATGATTTTTTTTTGACACTGTGTGGCCACAATACTCTTTAGACCCCAGAAAAAACTGGTTAAGATAAAACCCTTTTGAAATTGCAAAACTGGTTCTTTCTGCATATGCAATTAGAGAAAGCTAGCTTGTTAAAATACTTTTTTTCAGAATTCTGATCCTGAGAGAACAAAAATACGCCTAGGAGAAAGCCTGAAGTTAACTCTTATCATGTCCTTGAGAGACAAACACAGCCCACTTTGCCTGAGACTTCAGCCTTGGGTTAATTAGTAGAACTTCAAGCCAAGGGAAAAAAAAAGCAAAGAGGCATTTTAAACCTCAAGCAGAAACTGTGAGATCTCTGTCTGTCTGGATTTATGTATATCTCAGTATATGTCTCTGTCTGTGGATAATATTGCCGAGGCTAATTCGTAAATGAACTCTATTTAATTGGCTGAAAGAAAAGTAAGTGCTTATAAATCAAACAATTCTATATATAAGAGAAACTAAGCTAAACAAATTTCAGGTTCACATGATCTGGGAAATATTCAGTATTGAATTGATATCTGACATGTCTTTAGAGTCATCAATATTAAGTATAATACCTTTGTTTTACCTAGGTTTACTGAAAGTCATTAAGTTCACACTGTATCTGTTACATTTGTCAACAAGAGAATTAACTTGGTATGGGATAAAAGCTTTTGAGTAAACAGTGTGGGAATAATTATGTTTTAGTTTTTCCAGATTTTTGGTACCTTGAAACTTTAGTTTTGCTAAATCAAGTCAAATGATAAAAAATCATTAAACGTCTAAATCATTTTTAAGATAAAATACTGAAATATTGATTGTTGAACAAATCTAAATTCACCTACTTTTGTCTTCTCGCAAGAGGGAAACTAAAGATGTTTGGGTTTATCAGACACATGCCTTGTACTACATTGAGAAAAGAAACTGTGCTTTGGGAAAATGCATGTTTTTAGAGGTTATGGAATATATTAAGTTTGCTAATCAGGAAATACCAATACGACAAACAGTTCACAATTGCTTTCTTCTTGGTTTTCACTAGAGGTTAAGGTTTTTAAGGGTTAACAAGTATAATACGTAATTAAAGCTACTAAAATGATAAGGGAAGCATTTCACTGTGTGAAGCAAGTAGAATATATGTTGTCGGTGATAGAAGATATGAAGACTGGAATTTAGTTTTCTCTCTGTTAAGAGAACAAAGTTTTCTTGGAATGCTACTTTTGATAAGAGACTGTGTTAATTTCTTTGTCTTTAGGTGATTTGTATTTGCTTTTGAAATCTTTTGTTACTTTGGTTGAGTAAATAAGTATTATTTCACAATGATCTATGATTCTATTTGACTGTTTTAAAACTTTTTGATATTTTTTTGATATTTTTTAACAAACTTCCCAAGTGTCAAATTCTAATTAAAGTTCTTCTGACCTCCAGCTAACTTCAAGGCACTTCACAGGGCCTCTGAGGCATCTCAGAAAAATATTACACTAACTGGGATTATTTGACAGATTAAATTACAGGAGGAACATTGTCAAATAAAAGGTAACAATGACAGAATCTGTAAAGATCATGACACATGTAGATAAAGTTCACTCTGCTTCTACAAAGATTAACCCCTGACTGTCAGACTCTGCCATCCTGATGTCCTTGTAACATGGCAATGGTCTACTCCTAAATCAGGGAACTTAAAATGGGTAAACAATAGCTGTAAATTAAACAGGGTTATGGGAAATCCAAGATGGCCACCTGGCTTTTCCCAGCTCCCTGGCAAACTCCATTTTTTACTTGATGGGTTAAAGCCTTCCCTGGCTACAGGGCTGATGCCCTCACAATGAAAAGGAAATGGTTAAAAAATGTGTTTTCCACTTGGGGTATACTTTCTTCAACCTCCAGTGATCGAGACACCCACTTCACTAGACAAATCATATAAGCCTTAACACAAACTTCTTGAAATTATCACTGTAACTATCATCCTCAATCATCAGGCAAGGTCAACAAAACTAATGGAAAAAGTGGACTCAAACAGAACAAAAATTAATTACATGGGATTAAAGGAACTGGTAAATATGATTAATTTTTATGACTCTGACATATTACCAACTTCTAATCTTTGTTTTTCAGATACAGAAAAGCCCTTCTCCTCAAGCTACTTATGGCTTACAACAATTTGGTAATTTACACCTGAGGATAAAATTAAAACATTTTTCTCTTTGCCTGGTCCCTCCAGAAATTGGAGATCCTTGGGTTATGAACAGCCTTATCAGGTAAATAAAAAAGACTGCCTCCTGACATGTAAAGGAATCTCAAAATACTTTAGGGACCTCTAGAAGACAGAAATCCACCTAAGCAAAATCTGATGGCAGGCCTTTGGCATGGCTTTCTTGGCCTTGAGAGGCCTTTTGGGAATTTAGTCTGAGACTCCTGAGGAGTTACACCAGAGTCAGTATGGAGGAGCCTATGCTGTCAATGGACCAAACTTATTTTGAAAACAAATTGATCTTGGCTGTGTTTGGTGGAAATGAGGGCATTTTAGAAAAAGGATTATGTTTCACTAAATATTAAATTCTAGTTTTATTAATTAAGGCCTGTGTCTACTAAGACTCACTTCCCAGATAGTTCCTTGCTGTTAACATTATATTGTTACAAAATTTAATTAAATTATTAAAGGGACATTCTAAGTTTCTTTCTGAAGCCTAACTTCATAATCAACCTTTGGATAAAGGTCACATACTCCATGATCTACAACCTGGAGATTAACACCAGGCTATGATCATTTAAGTTTAAAGGAACAATTAGACTATACTAAGGATAACCAGCCTAGTAACATTAGGAAATTAGGCTGAACGTCTTATGGACAATGCCAATGTACATAATTTCCCTTAAAGATACGAAGTGGTACAAAACAGACTAAGACAGACAACTTGGGGATGTACTAGGCTGCACCTAATGTAAGTTCTTGACTTAAACCCTTACTTCTGACCTTACTAATACTGCTAGCTATATTATTTTTTATTGCCTGTTTTACAAAATTGTTGTTTCTTACATTACCAAATGTATGACTGATCTCTGATAAAATGATGATATATATAGTCTCATACGAAATCAATGACTGTTAGTGTAACTCTAGATATGGGAGGAAGCAACAAAAGGGAATATTTTCCTGGATCATAAGAGACTAGTAAGACAGGTGGTCCAGAGACTTTTGGCTACTGATAACAAGGCCTCGTCCAGTAATAAATAGCACAGTGAGTGGCCTGTCAGCAAAATCTTCACCAGACCTGGGAATGAACATTCCTAGCACCATGGTACAAAATGGTCATAAAATGCCGCCCAAACCATGTTCAAATTTATGATTATAAAGGGCCCTGCCAACTGGAAACTGGCACTCGCCATCTACCTCTACAAGGATTAAATCATGAGCTGCTTCAGCTGCTGACCTTCAACATCCCATGAAAAGAGTTCGGAATGGAAATCAGAAATGAGGCACTCTGTGCTCTGGGAAAAAGTGACAGAACAGGCCTTCAGATAGTTAGATATTTTCAGGTAAGGATATTTTTGATCCCTAATTCTTGCCTCTTCTCATACCTAGAAAAACATTAAAATCATTAACGGTGACATCTGCTTTGGCTATTAAGGGAAAAATTACAATTAAAAGTCAAAAAGTCAGCCATCCAAGGTAATACTAGGTGACACTATGGGCGTGATTTCAGAAAAGACTTTGTATTGCTGAGAACTTAAGTTTTATGAGCTGTGTCAAACTTGACGCCACCGGCCGTTCTCAGGACAATACCAGCTGACAGCTGGTAGCTACAACCTTACGTTTTCAAGGTCTCCTTTTGTAACTACTACATTTTTAAATAATAAAATTGCTTTAAATCATACATTAACAGAAAGAAGGGACATGTGTAGTGACCAACAGCTCCTGTTATTTATGTTTTAATAACACATCAAAGGTTAAAACCTACTTAGATAAAACTAGACAACTGGCTACGTGGCTACAGGTCTCCCCAAAGCACCAGGTCCATATTGGGTCTCAGGTTTATTCTCCCGGAAAAAAAAATTAGATCTGTTTAGTCTATTAATGTTCAGGTTGTCAATCCTCCAACTCCTTCTAACTGGGACTGTAACACCTACAACAATCACACTGGGTTAACAGAAAAGGACGTCAAAAATATATGACCAGGCCAAATGGTTCCATTCTTTGGACAGGATAAGCCAAGTACTGACTCTATCTGGACCCGTACCAAAACTGTTACCAAATGTAACCTGGTTCTTACTCCTGCTTGGGCCTCTGGTTACAATAATTCTTTTACTGATCTTTGGCCCTTGCCTTCTTTTAATCTACTTCTTCAGTTTGTTCTCTGCAACAGTTTCCCAGACAAGATGATGGTGATCCAGAGATTCCAGCCATTCCTTGAAACAGATCTTGCCAGAATAATAACAGAAGTCACCCTGGGGCCCCTTAATGAAACCTGGTGAGGGCTCCATGACCCCAAGTAGGTAGGGTCTATGAGCCCCTTGCCAGCCTAAAGAATCTATAGAGGAAAGACTGTTGCTGTTCATCCTCCCAATAAAGATTTCTTGGGGTTCACATCTCTCAGGGGGATTTGAGGTAGAAGGTAGACAGGCCCCTGGGCTGAAGAGCTAGAGTTTGTCAGGCAGAGTAATTGGAGGTTTGTATGCCCTAGACACTTCAAGGACAAAGTTAATGGCAGGAGCTGAGCTCTGCTGAAGTAATTAGATAAGATGACTGCATCTATCACTCCTGAGGTCAAGGAAACCTCCCTGACTGCACATGTGCAGAAAGACTCCTTGGGGGTCAAAAAGGAAGGGGCGCTGCCCCATAAAAGGTGCTGTCAATCTTCCATAGGCCTCTGTGCTGGAATCCACCTTGGCAAAAAGGTGCACACGCATATCAGGAAGGGCCCTGGGTCTGGTCAGAGGTGGGAAACGAAGCAAGATGACTGGCCAGAGGAAAACAAAGGCTCGGAAAAACTGCCTCCATATAAGTGATTTAAATCACCTCTCTGGTGTGCTCCTCATCAGGGAGAACGTCCACACTCTTCTCTGGGTGTGTATTTCTGCTTTGCTCTAAATAAATTGCTTCTTTGTTCTCTTTGCACATACTGTGCTTCCGATAAACTCTGTGCCTGCTTTACAGTGGAATTCTCTCTCCAAAAAAGACAAGGACCAAGGTCCTCTAACCTAACGACATCAGTTCTGCTCATTTTTGGAAGGTAGGGAAACAAGGTGGTGGAGTTGAAGGACGTGAGCTCACCTCTTCTCAAGAAAACACCAAAATCACAACTAACTGCTGAACAACTATCAACAAAAAACACTGGAATCTATCAAAAAGGGTATTCCACATCCAAAGACAAAGAAGGAGCCAGAAGGAGATGCCAGGAGGGGCGCTTTCTCAATATAATCAAACCCCGTACCCGCCAGGTGAATAATCCACAAACTGGATCCTCTGTTAGAGTTTCTCCCACAGAAGTGAGAGTTCTGATCCCCACGTCAGGCTCCCCAGCCTAGGGGTCTGGCATCAGGAGGAAGAGCCCCCAGAGCATTTGGCTTTGAAGGCCAGTGGGCTTGAGTGCAGGAGCTCCACAGGACTAGGGGAAATAGAGACTCCACACTTGGAGGGCACACACAAGGTTTCATATTCACTGGGACCCAGAGCAAAGCAGTGACTCCACAGTAGCCTGGGCCAGACCTACCTTAGGGTCCTGGAGGGTCTCCTAGGAAGGTGGAGGTCTGCTGTGGCCCACTGTGGGGACAAGGACACTGGTGGCAGAGGCCCCAGGGAATACTCCTCAGCATGAGCTCTTTTGGAGGTCGCCATTTTGGCACCAAGATCTGGCCCCACCCAACAGCCTGCAGGCTCCAGTGTTGGGACACCTCAGGCCAAACAACCAACAGGGTGGGACCACGCCCCATTCATCAACAGAAAGGCTACCTAACGTCCTGAGCCCACAACCACCTCTAGACACACCCCTTGACATGGCCCTGTCCACCAGAAGGGCAGGACCCAGCTCCACCCACCAGGGGGCAGGCACCAGTCCCTCCCACCAGGAAGACTGCACAAGCCCCTGAACCAACCTCACCCACCAGGAGGCAAACACCAGAAGCAAGGAGAACTACAATCCTGAAGCCTGTGGAATGGAAACCTCAAACACAGAAAGTTAAATAAAATGACATGGTAGAGAAATATGTTCCAGATAAAGGAATAAGATGAAGCCCCAGAAGGACAACTAAGTGAAGTGGAAATGGGCAATCTGCCTGAAAAAGAATTCAGAATAATGATAGCAAAGATGATCCAAGATCTCGGAAAAAGAATGAAGGCACAGACTGGGAAGATACAAGAAATGTTAAACAAGAGCTAGAAGATTTAAAGAACAAACAGAGATGAACAATACAATAACTGTGATGAAAAATACACTAGAAGCAATCAACAGCAGAATAAATGAGGCAGAAGAACACATAAGTGAGCTGGAAGATAGATTGGTGGAAATCACTGCTGTGGAAAAGAATAAAGAAAAAAGAATGAAAAGAAATGAGGACAACCTAAGACACCTCTGGGACAACATTAAATGTGCCAACATTCACATTATAGGGGTCCCAGAAGGAGGAGAGAGAGAAAGGGCATGAGAAGATATTTGAAGCGGTAACAGCCGAAAACTCCCCTAACACGAGAAAGGAAACACTCACTCAAGACCAGGAAGCGCAGAGTCCCTTACAGGATAAACCCAAGGAGGAACAAGCCAAGACACATACTGATCAAACCGAAGAATAAAAACCGTATGATAATCTCAATAGATGCAGAAAAAGCTTTTGACAAAATTCAACACCCATCTATGATAAAAACTCGTCAGAAAGTTGGGCATAGAGGGAACACACCTCAACATAATAAAGGCCATATACAACAAACCTACAGCTAGCATCATACTCAATGGGGAAAAGCTGAAAGCATTTCCTCTGAGATCAGAAACAAGATAAGGATGTCCACTCTCGCCACTTTTATTCAACATCGTTTTGGAAGTCCTAGCCATGGCAATCAGAGAAAAAAGAGAAATAAAAGGAATCCAAATTGGAAAGGAAGTAAAACTGTCACTGTTTGCGGATGAAATGACACTATACACAGAAAATCCTAAAGATGCTACCAGATAAGTAAAGCTCATCAAGGAAATTGGTAAAGTCACAGGATACAAAATTAAAATACAGAAATCTCTTGCTTTTCTATACACTGACAACGAAAGATCAGAACGAGAAATTAAGGGTACAATCCCATTTACCATTGCATCAAAAAGAATAAAATACCTAGGAATAAACCTACCTAAGGAGGAAAAAGACCCGTACTCTGAAAACTGTAAGATACTGATGAAAGAAATCAAAGATGACACAAACAGATGGAAAGATATATCATGCTCTTGGATTGGAAGAATCAGTATCGTCAAAATGACTATACTACCCAAGGCAATCTACAAATTCAATGCAATTCCTATCAAATTACCAATGGCATTTTTCACAAAACTAGAACAAAAAGTTTTACAATTTGTATGGAAATACAAAAGACTCCAAATAGCCAAAGCAATCCAGAGAAAGAAAAAGAGAGCTGGAGGAATCAGGCTCCTTGACTTCAGACTATACTACAGGTTACAGTCATCAAAACAGTATGGCACTGGCGCAAAAAACAGAAATATAGATCAACAGAATAGTACAGAAAGCCCAGAAATAAACCCACACACTTATGGTCAATTCACCTATGACAAAGGAGGCAAGAATATACAATGGAGAAAAGACTATCTCTTCAGTAAGTGATGCTGGGAAAACTGGACAGCTACATGTAAAAGAATGAAATTAGAACACTCTCTAACATCATACACAAAAATAAACACAAAATGGATTAAAGACCTCAATGTAAGACTGGATACTATAAAACTCTTAGAGGAAAACATAGGCAGAACACTCTTTGACGTAAATCGCAGCAATATTTTCTTTTAACATCTTCATTGGAGTATAATTGCTTTACAATGTTGTGTTAGTTTCTGCTGTATAACAAAGTGAGTCAGCTATACATATACATATATCCCCTCCCTCTTGCGTCTCCCTCCCAGCAATATCTTTATGGATCTACCTCCTAGAGTAATGAAAATAAAAACAAAAATAGACATATGGCACCTAACTAAACTTAAAAGTTT
The DNA here is from genome assembly GCF_964374135.1 of Grampus griseus. Taxonomy (NCBI): domain Eukaryota; kingdom Metazoa; phylum Chordata; class Mammalia; order Artiodactyla; family Delphinidae; genus Grampus; species Grampus griseus. Next base: position 28,245,518 of record NC_139007.1, on the reverse strand, counting down.
TGCACAGCAAAGGAAACCATAAACAAAATGAAAAGGCAATCGACAGAATGGGAGAAAATATTTGCAAACGAAGTGGGTGACAAGGGATTAATCTCCAAAATATACAAACAGCTCATGTAACTCAATATCAAAAAAACAACCCAATCAAAAAATGGGCAGAAGATCTAAACAGACATTTCTCCATCAACATACAGGTGGCCAAAACAACATGAAAATATGCTCAACATCACTAATTATTAGAGAATGCAAATCAAAACTACAATCAGGTGTCACCTAATACTGGTCAGAATGGCCATCATCAAAAAGTCTACAAACAATATATGCTGGAGAGGCTATGGAGAAAAGGGAACCCTCCTACACTGTTGGTGGGAATGTATATTGGTACAACCACTATGCAGAACCGTACGGAGATTCCTTAAAAAACTAAAAATAGAATTGCCATATGATCCAGCAATCCCACTCCTAGGCATACATCCGGAGAATACTATACTTCAAAAAGATACATGCACGGCAATGTTCACTGCAGCACTATGTACAATAGGTAAATTGCTTCCAATTAGGTTGGAAACCACCTAAATGTCCATCAACAGAGGAATGGATAAAGATGTGCTACATATATACAATGGAATAGTACTCAGCCATAAAAAAGAATGAAATAATGCCATCTGCAGCAACATGGACAGACCTAGAGATTATCACATTAAGTGGAGTATGTCAGACAGAGAAAGTCAATTATCATATGATATCACTTATATGAGGAATCTAAAAAAAAATGATACAAATGAAGTTATTTACAAAACAGAAACAGACTCAGAGCCTTTGAAAACAAACTTATGGTTACCAAAGGGGAAAAGTCAGGAGGAGGAATAAATTAGGAGTTTGGGATTAACATATACACATTACTATACATAAAACAGATAATCAACAAGGATCTACTGTATAGCACAGGGAATGGTATTCAATATTCTGTAATAACCTATACAGGAAAATAATCTGAAAAAAAAACTATAAATCAACTATACTCCAGTATAAAATAAAAATTAAAAGATATACCATTTCACACAAAATTTGCCAGTTTCTTGTATATACTGTAGTGTACCTTACTGATGACATGTATACCTGTATTTTCTAAAAATATCTACATTTCTTTTACTTCCACATATTAAAAACAAACAAACAGGAAACCGGTAATTTTTCTCCCAAAATTACATAAATTCTGTAATTACATAAAATGACAACTATGAGTTTATTTCATAAAGAATAAAGAATAAGCAAGTCAACTGAGAAAGAAGAACTTATTAAACTGATTCAATATATGTCAGTGAGGGTTATGTAATTATTTCTTCACAAACACAAAACATGATACCAGTACCAAGGAATACTTAGGGCACTGAAAAAATTAATGTTGAGGAATCAAAGTAAAAACTATTATAAAGTTGAAATTTACCTGTTGCAGATCAACAATGTTTACTCGACCTTTAAAGAAAAGACATTCATTTATTTTACATTATGTGTTACGTACATACCAGCCAAAAACTGTAAATTCCAACAGATTTATGTTTTGCACCGTCAACGTCCTCCTTCTACAAAGGACACAGGGCTGCGATAATTAATGTCTTCAAAAGCAAACCATTAGCTGAATAAATTTTCATGACTTAAGGTACAGACAACAGTTTATTTTCAAAGTTCCATCTGTCAGGCCAATTAGAGAATCAGCTGATACACGGTTTAGCCAGATATACAGGGGTTATTTACCTCCCTTTGCAATTTTATCTACTGTGACCAAAGAGATACAACTAAATTCAGGTAAACTTTTTTCAATTATTTGAAACTGGTAGGTTACCACTTATTAGCTAAAGAGTATCTGTTAAGTATTCCAAATTATAGCTAATATTTTATTAGGACTATGCAGGAAGATAAAAAACAAACACCAAGGGTATATCTAACGACATCTAATGAGTTGTTTTCACAGATGCATCTAATCTAATCAACGTGTTCAAATTTGCTCAGTAATTTGTTCAAATTTCAAAAAGAAAAAGGAAACAAAAACTTTTTTGTATGCTTGTAATAGCATTTCCTACAAACAGATGTAGCACGCTATTACATTGATTCCTAATTTGCAAATACTTAAAGTTTAAAAAAGAGCATGGTAGTACAACCTTGATTTTCAACAATCTATACTTTAAAATCTCTATTTCCTCTTCATAATTATCACCTGGTAAGAGGCAGCTAAGTATCCACCCCTGAGTCACCCAATAAATTCATGAACTGTGAAAAGAAACAGCTGATTAATTCACATACAGAACACATAACTCAAAATAAAAAAAAATGCTTTTTTTTTTTTTTTTTTTGCGGTACGCGGGCCTCTCACTGTTGTGGCCTCTCCCATTGCGGAGCACAGGCTCCGGACGTGCAGGCTCAGCGGCCATGGCTCACGGGCCCAGCCGCTCCGCGGCATATGGGATCTTCCCGGACCGGGGCACAAACCCGTGTCCCCTGCATCGGCAGGCGGACTCTCAACCACTGCGCCACGAGGGAAGCCCAAAAATGCTATTTTTAAAGTGACAATATTTGACTTCATTTAAATTATACGATCAGGTTTACCTAAACCTATTAAAAATATTAAGGCTGATTACCATATTAACAATTGAAAGGGTGTCCTATAACCTCCAAATCACTTATGATGTATAGTTTTAAGGGTTTTCCCCCCCTTCCAAAGAACCAGAAGAAAAAAACTAAGGAATTACTTACCACCTCGAACATGTAACTCATCTCTCATTTCTTTACTAATTTGGGCTGGAGTAATATATTCCTTCCCATCAAGTGTGTGAACTACTTCTAGCTGTTTCTGAGCAATCAATTTATTCACGATCTCAATGCAATTCCGCTCTGACAACCTGAGGGAAACAAAAGTTAACTTTTAAAAATGCATTTGATACATTCAGTGCATAATATGATTAAGAAAACGTATGAAAATGGGCTTTTAAAAAGGTTTGGGTAGTCATTAGGTTCTATATTACAAAATCTGTATCTTTTATTAGTATAATACTAATTCAATAAATTAAAAAAGTTCTAGGGAGTAAACAGGTTTACACGAACTTAAATCATGTAGTTCATTGTTACAAATCTTTCTATTACAGATTTCAAGTTTGCTCTCTCTTCTAGGCCTGCTTCTAATCTTCAAATCTGAAAAATTAGGACATGTAATTTACATAAGGGAAAAAACTGCCCTACTTTTATTTCAATTTTCAATTTAGCTTCAGTTAAAAAAAAAACAAAATTTTCTTTTATTGAATGCATTATTGTCTCATTCATGCAACTCATCTGTAGGTAGGAGATAGGAAAACACGTTAAGTGTCCTAGTTTGCTCGCACTGATACAAAACACAGCATCAAGGGATTAAAGTCTTCAGCCCCAGAAGAAACAAGACAAGGAATAGTCAACGGATAAAAAAGGGTTCTACTAGCTTTTTACGTGCTCGGTAATGGTAAAAAGCAGAGTTAGGGTGCTTTTCAGGACACCCCCCCGCAAAGGTTAGTGGGTTTGTAGGAAATATCAGTGTCCGGAGTCCCTAAAAATGACAGATAAGACCCTGGTTCTGGCCTAGGACATCTGTTCTGGTGAATAAAAAGGCAAAATGTTTAAGGGGTCAACACAGTATTTGCAAAGTACTGTACTTTGGGGTTAGCCTCTCCTTTCAAGCTCTAAGTCAGGAAGTGTATAACAGGCAATGACTTGCTGACGGTTAAGTAAGGGTTAGAGAGACGTTCTTAAGACAGCTCCAAGTCACCAGCCCCAGCTGTCGTGGGGGGAGGCCGCGCCTGCACCTGGCTGGGACTTAAAGGGTGGGGGGATGTTCTCGGTCTCCCCGCGCCGGGTATTATACTGGCAGCCGCAATCTAGGCTTTGGGAGCGGGGGAGGGGGCGGGAACGCTGACAGCGGCTGGGAAGGTCCGGGGTCCAAGGCCTGGGGTTTGCGGCCTCAGATCTTGGCGTGGCCGCCCTGGGGCTATTTTGGACTCCACAAAGGAGAGGGAGAGTCAGGCACCTCTGCGTGGCCTCTGTGAACTGCGCCCGCTGGAAGTCTGCCGCCAACCGCCTAATCTCTTCCCAAGCGTCCGCCATCTCAGCCCTACTCGCCAAGCAGCCGGCCACCAGTAGACACGTCAGCCGAAAAGCCACGGGAGCCGGGGCGGAACGGGCCGCGCAGAGGGACAAGAGACTCCTCCCCGACGCAGCTACGAAACGCGTGCGGCCGGCGCAGGCATGGGCGGGGCCCGAAAGGCCTCAGCCCCGCCCACCCCGCGCGGGAGGTTTGTCCTCGGCTATGGAAGCCTGGCGGGGATTGCTGAGAGCTAGGCCGCGAGGTCTCTGCCCGGCCGTGGATGGGTTGCAGGAAAGCCAAGTTAATAAAGTGTTACTTTAGGTCTTTGTTTGCATTATCCCTAATGTTTTTGGCGCAGTGATAATCAAATTAACCACTCTTTTTTTTCTGCCTCCCCTTTGTTTTATTTTTGGGAGGGGGGGTGAGGAAGAGATGTGCCGGGGCCTGCAGTTAGCATCCCCTCTTCTCTAGCTATTAAGGAAGGGCAATCCCATTTGTATAGGGAATCATGCTTATTTATTTATTTTTTTTAATTTTTTTTTGGCGGTACGCGGGCCTCTCATTGTTGTGGTCTCTCCCGTTGCCGAGCACAGGCTCCGGACGCGCAAGCTCATTGGCCATGGCTCACCGGCCCAGCCGCTCCGCAGCATGTGGGATCTTCCCGGACCGGGGCACAAACCCTTGTCCCCCGCATCGGCAAGCGGACTCCCAACCACCGCGCCACCAGGGAAGCCCCATCATGCTTATTTTTACTTGGGCTCAAAGCTTTGAACCTGTTGGATAGTTACTTTTTTTTTTTTTTTTTGCACAAATATGAGTAATTTGGGTACCATAAATGTTGGGAACTGCTTTCATGTAGTCTAGAGCCTTTCCGATTTCTCTTACGCGGAGGATTAGCTCCATCAAATAATGAAGAAATATAAACATAAGGTAGTAAATGTATATGGCTATGGATGGAATGGAAGAAACAAGGAGCACGTTTGTTTTGCTTACCCCTACATTGAAATCGGTAAAAAGTAGTTACTCTGGAGTACCTTTGTTGATCCGTTTTACTTTTATACCTCACTCTTCATTTTTTAAAAAATGTATATACTATACATATATAATTCCTTTTAACTATATGCCCTATAGAGTTGATGGAGGGGAGTTATTTCAGTTACTTTCCCATCTCAGTATCTCATTCTGGGTCACTCAAAGCCAATGCCACAAATGTTCTTGTCTAGTAAAGTATCCAGCTTTATTTAAAATGCAGAAAACAGTAATAAAACCTGTCACTAAGTACTGCCACCAAACAGGCAAACTGTTGGGCAATGTGGTTGCAAACTGAGAGGTGGAACACCGGACATTAAAGCGGTAACTTGGAATAGAGTAGGTGATGTGGTCCCAAAGGGCATCAAGTTTCAGAACAAGCAGAAACATTCATTCATGTAACAAATACTTATTGATTACCAGATGCCATGGAGTACAGTGGTGGATAAGGCAGACGTGATCTTGCCATAAACAACTTGAAAATCTAAGGAAGCAGATTTTTAAAAAGGCATTTAATATAAAGTATGAAATTTATAACAATAGGGGAAGTATAATGAACTATGTGACTACTTGATATCCAGACTTCTTACTGATCATGTAAGACTCACGATCAGCATGGAGTCTACTTTCCAGCAGCATCCTCTGCGGCTGCATACCACATGTGGAGTAGCACACTGTGTCCTCCATACACCAAGCCTTTTCAGGACTTCATGTCTCTTCTGGAATGCCTGTCCTCTTCTTCACTCTCCTCTACCCACATTTATTTTTTAACTTATTCTTCCATGACGTCCCAGCTTAAATAAAACTCTTCAATGAAACTTTTTAAATTCCTGCAATTGTTTCATATGCTGTGTCCCCACAATTCTCTATTCAGATGTCTCTAGCAGCAAGTAAAATTATATTGTAATTTTTACTCACTACATCTCTCAGTAGTCTGAGCTCTTCAGTGAGCTCCTAGATGCTCTTTAGCATTTAGGATGACAACTGGTACATAGTGCCTGGTATATTCCATAAATATTAAATGAGTAAGTCAGTGTAAATGTTTTGGTGCAGCACTACATTTTGGTACAGTAGTAACATTTACATTTATTCCTAAAAAGGGAATAATTCCTAAAAAAGGAAGAATTCATGATTGTACTTTGTAGAGATGGCTTGTGCTGACTAAAAGGATAGCCACCAGACAGATGAAGCTATTTAAATTTAAGTTAATTAAAATTAAGATTATACCAGCAATGAACAAGTGGAACTTGAAATTGAAAACACAATATCATTTTCATTAGCAAGCCCCCAAATGAAATACTTAGGTATAAATCTAACAAAATATGTATAAGATCTACGTGAGGAAAACTACAAACTCTAATGAATGAAATCAAAGAAGAACTAAATAAAGGGAGAGATAGTCCATATTCGTGGATAGGAACACTCAGTATCATCAAGATGTCAATTCTTCCCAACTAGATCTGTAGATGCAATGCAATCCCAATTAAAATCCCAGCAAGTAACTTTGTGGGTATCAACAAGCTGTTTCTGAAGTTTATATGGAGAGTCAAAAGACCCAGAATAGTCAACATGGTATTGAAGGAGAAAAACAAATTTGAAGGACTGACACTACCTGAATTTAAGACTTATTACAAAGCTACAGTAATCAAGACAGTGTGGCATTGGTGAAAGAATAGACAAACAGATCAATGAAACAGAATAGAGATCCCAGAAATAAACCGACGTAAGTATAGTCAGCTAATCTTCCACAAAGGAACAAAATGTAATATGATGGAGCAAATACAGTCTTTTCAAAAAATAGTACTGGAACAACTAGACATTCACATGCAAAAAAAAATTAATCTAGACATAGACCTTACACTCTTCATAAAAATTAACTGAAAATGGATCACAGACCTAAATGTAGAATGCAACTATAAAACTCCTAGGAAATAACAGGAGAAAATTTAGATGACTTCTGGTATGTCAATAACTTTTTAGATACAACACCAAAGGCACAATGCATAAAAGAAATAATTGATAAGCTGGACTTCATTAAAATTTAAAACTGCTCTGCAAAAGTCCATATCAAGAGAACAGAAGGCAAGCCACAGGATGGGAGTAAATATTTACAAAAGACACATATGATAAAAGACTATTTTCCAAAAGATAGAAAGAGGTCTTAACATTCAACAATAAGAAAATAAACAACCAGGTGGAAAAATGGGCCAAAGGCTTTAACAGACACCTCACCAAAGTAGATATACAGATGACAAAGCAGCATATGAAAAGTTGCTTCATATCATATGTCATCAAAGAAATGTAAATTTAAACAGCAAGATACCACTACATACCTATCAGAATGGCCAAAATCTGGAACGCTGACAACACCAAATGCTGACTAGGATGTGGAGCAACAGGAATCCTCATTCGTTGATGGGAATGCAAATTGGTACAGCTGCCTTGGAGACAGTTTGGCACTTTCTTACAAAACTAAACATACTCTTAACATGATTTAGCAATCACACACCTTGGTATTTACCTAAAGAAGCTGAAAAATTATGTCCACATAAAACCTGCACACAGATGTTTATAGCATCTTTATTCATAATTGCCCAAACTTGGAAGCAACTAAGATTTCTTTCAAAGGGTGAATGGCTAAATGAACTGTGGTAAATCCAGACAATGGAATATTATTTAGCACCAAAATGAAATGAGTTATCAAGTCATGAAAAGACATGGAGAAAACAAACACATATTAGTAAGTGAAAGAAGTCAATCTGAAAAGTCTACATACTGTATGATTCCAACTACATGACATTATGGAAAAAGCAAAACTATGAAGGCAGTAAAAAGATCAGTGGTTGCCAGTGTTTGGGAAGGGAAGAGGGATGAACAGGTAAAACACAGAGGCTTTTTAGGGTGGTGAGAATGCTCTGTATGATACTATAATGATGGATACTTGTCATTACACATTTGTTCACATCAGTAGAATGTACAACACCAAGAGTGAGCCTTTATGTAACTACGGACTTTGGGTGCTTCTGACGTGTTAATGTAAGTGTATCAGTTGTAACAAATGTACCCCTCTGGTGGGGGATGTTGATAATGGAGAGGCTGTACGTATGTGGGGGAACGGGGTATATGGGAACTTTATGCACTTTCCTCACAGTTTTGCTGTGAAGCTAAAACTGCTCTAAAAAATAAAGTCTTTAAAAATATATGTATCATTTAATGTCAGTTCTTTAGTCACAAAAGCCACTCAATAGCCACATGTGGCTCATGGCTATCTTATGGGACAGTATAGAAAACCAATTTTATCTTCACCAAAAGTTCTGTTGGACAGCTCTGGTTTAGACCTTTGATAAGGACACAGATTTGTTCAGACTCTAAGCTCATGAGACTCAAAGCAAACACCTCCATCTAGCAACCATATATCCCAACTACAGTTTCCGTTATTTTGAATGGGGTATAAAAATTTGAATGGGAATTATTTCAGTGTTAGCCAACATCTGATACATTACCTGATAGAATAATGGTAGGCACTAGTGACTACTGAATAAGAGATGAGAGATTCCTTTTAAGAACAATCTTTGTGTAGACTTGAAACATAGAGCTTCAATTTTCTAGAATATTTTCTAACAATTTGTGTCTACAAACTTAAGTCAGATTTTGACGTGTACATTATGTGGGAAGGATTCAAGGTCTTCTCGGCTACACCAGGTACATGATTGTGACACCATCCTTAGAGTCATCTTAATTTCAAAGGCTAATGAAATATTCTAATATCTGTAATGTGGATTGATGGTTTCACCGATTTGATATGAGCTGTGATCCTGTAAAATTCCTCCAAGATAAACTTTCTCTAACTTAATCAGCAAAATAAAACTAAACAACTGCAAAACGGGTACTTTCAAGCAAGTCAGTATTCATTTGTTGTTGTAGAGAAATTACAAGGACATAGACAGTGTTAATTACATAGCTGACATCTTATTGTAGTTAGGGATATAACATTTACCTTAACCTCATCATCAAAAATGGCAGTATAATCTTGTACATAGAAAGCATCAATGCCTTGGGAAACTACTGTGATTCATGGGTGGAAGAAGAGAGAAAAGGTCAGTAAGCAAGAGGATGAAATTGAAGAGATAGAAATAAGGGAAGTGAGAAGGTATAGGGGATCGAACAGTTAACAATACCTCTGCATGATCAAAGGGAATGTAAATAAATGCAACCCCATTGGCTTTTAAGGTAAAGAGGTTGTGACTTTTCAGAGGCCACTTTTTTTCCCTTCAGTGGTTGCAATTGAAGTCAGATTGTAGGACTACTTCATGAGCAAATGAGAATGATGGGAGAAAGAACAAAGAGAACTTATCAGATATTAAATGAAAAGAAGATAAGTCAATGAAAAGAGAGATTGTGATGACGTTGAAGAGGTAGGCAGCAAATCACTCAGGGGTCACAGAATCAGAGGATATCAGGGCAGGAAAGGCTCTTCAGATCATCCATGCTAATATCCATCCACAGTAATAATTTGTGAGTCTCTGATAGATTATGTACTTTTTGCTTGAACATTTGAAGTGACGAAGTGTTCCCTTCTTTGCAGGGTAGAGTAATTCAGTTTGGGACAGATCTGTGAGAAATTCCTTCCTTATACTAAAGCAAGATCTATTTCTCTGTAGCTTCCATATTCTTTCCTTGGGTGATTCACAGGATGGCTCTAATATATCTTTCCCATGACAACTCTCCAGATATTCTAAGCATGTCCCTCCTGTTTTCTTTTTCCAAGTTAAGCATCTCAGATAATTCAATTATACCTCATGACAAGATTTCCAGACTTCTGAATATCCTGGCTACCCTCTCTTGTTAAATTCTAGTTTGCCAATGTCAACTTTAGAAAGTGATGCCCAGAAGGAATTTAATATTTTACACATAGTCTGACTAGAGTGATGACAGTGAGATTAATTTCCCTAGATATTATACTTCTGTTAATTGGACTCTTGGCTTAAATTGAGCTGGTAATGAACTGTATCTGACTGGTATTCATCTAAATTGCTATCAAACCAGGTTTAGTCTATTCTGTACCTGAACAAATTAGTTTTATTTGATAACTTTCACCTTGTTATTTTTGACCCATTCATTCATTAATTCTTTCAACAAATAGTGTTTGAGGTCTACTATATGCCAGGCTTTGTGGTATGCCCTGGGGATACCAAGAAGAGCAAACTGTTCTAAATGGTTAAGGCTATTCCAAAAATTATCTGTGTCATTCAACATTGTTATTTCTGCCATCACTTGTCATTTATAAATTTGATAAATATGATTAAGTCTTTATTCAACTTAATAACAAAATTGATTAAGAGAGAATCAAGGACATATACCTGTGATGACTGGTGACACTCATACAATAGGACCCTAGATTCTAAAAATTTTAGAGCCAGAGGGGACTTTAGGAACATCAAACAGTGTGGTTCATTTATTTTATAAAAGAGATTAACATGTGCCTTTGGGTATGATTGTCCTAAATGCCATACTTCTTTTGTTTAAGGGGAAGATCATGGAATGCCACCTTGTTTATGGAATTCCATAATTCAAATTTATTAATCTTAGGAGGAGTAAATTTTTCCAGATTTACTCTTAAGGAATTCATACTGTTTTCTACTGATCATCATTTTTTAAAATTTAAATCCTGCAAAGCCATTTATTTAATGATTTATCTTAGAATATGTCATGCTTTCGTATATTTTTCTTTTCCTTTTTATTCCAAAATAAGGTTTAAAACTCCCTTTTGTTATTTGTAGGTTTTGTTGGGAGGTGAGGGAGCAAGTTTCTGCTCATTCTGACCGTTTACCTTCATCAGTAAAGCAATAACCAGCATCGATTCTGGTTCCCATCACTTTATCTTTGGTACATAATCTTTGTAGTCTGACCTATGGAGTCAAATGCATGTCAATATTTTGTAAACTATAAAATTCTCTGTATATTTATGCCCCCTATTTATTCCTCACTAGTGTTGTTTGTGATTATATTGGCAGAATTTCATTTTAGAGCCACACTTTTGTGAAAATTGTGCTGCAAATATGTGTATTTATTCCAAAAGCACTAAGTATTCTTTTGTTTCCAAGGGAACAAATACTATATTAGTCTTTTCTGGTTTTGCTTTTCTCCCCCAATTCCTTCACAATGCTGTATTTAGAGTCAGATTTATTAGCTCCAGGCATCACTTTCTTTCCAGCGTACACTTCTCCACAGTGTAAGTCCCAGGCAAAATGACAAAAAGGCAAATTCGCAAAGGAACAAATTAGTGCTCTTGTCAGTGCTTGGGCTTTGCTCTCAAAGGAGCTGCAAATTCTTCTGTTTCACCAACAAAATATGATTTAAAGGGATATATTGCCAGCTTGTATCAGTGCTAAGGCAGTGGTAGGCAGAGTTAATAGTCATAGGAACACATTTTAAAGAAATACATAGTATCTGTGCTTCCTGCCAAGCAAGGGAAAAGTTAGACTGGCTCAAAACTCCAGGAACAACTGTGTCTTTCTTCTTCTCCTCCTTTCCTTCTTCTCCTTCTCCTTTTTTTTTTTCTTCTTTTGTACCTTTTGCCCACTTTCACCCATTTCACCCAGTCCCAACACTTCACCTCTGGCAACTACTGATCTGTTTGGTATCTGTATCTATGAATTAAAAAAAATTTTTTTGTTCTTTTTTAGGTTCCACATATAAGTGATACCATACAGTATTTGTCTTTCTCTGTCTGTTTCCTTTCTTCTTTCTCTCTTGCTTCTTCTCTCTCAATTTCTTCCTTCTCTTCTTCTTTCTCTAGGCATTAATTATTAATTACACCAACAAGACGACATGTTGTAAAGAAATCGGACTTGCAGCAGATGCCACACTATAGCAGCAACAGTGACAACATCTGGAAGTTGTCAAGAGCCACAGCTGGCACCCCTAAAATTCACCTTCCTAAATTCCATTCCGAGGAGACTGTTTCTGAAAGTAAGTTCTGGCCAAGCTCCTAAAGTGCCAAAATCAAGGGTAATTGGCATCTATCCTAGCTCATGTGAAAGGTAAAAATGTCTTCAGATATATAGATATACAGGCTATGTGAATGCAAACCTTTAAGGCAATTCTTATGCTCTTTTAATTGAATTTGTTTCTCTGAATTTTAAAATATATGCTTAGATTTTAAGCAGATCGAGTTTGTTTATGAGGGAGATATTGCTGATATCTGTTATTACTTACCATAGTAACTATATTTCTGCGTAATTTTTACGTGGACTAAACATTTATTGTCTTGCTCTACATTTGTTTGACAACAGCGATTCTAATCAATTTTATAGGGTCAGCAAATACACAGCACACAAGCTAACACTTCCTTCTAGCACCCAGGGCAGACCACTAATCAATGATGGCATTTGTCTTGCTAAGCCTGGTAATGCCTCAGATTTCTTCTCAAACAATGTTCCAGCCAACCGCTCACAATATATCAGAGTTGGCACTTGCTATGAAATATATATGTCATTCCAGAGCAAGGCCATACCTCTGAGAAATAGCCTCATGTAAAAAGATCTGTGGGCAGTGCCATCAGAAATGTAAGGGTCAGCGATTGAGTATTACAGAAATCTCTCTGATTGGGGAACTGTGCTAAGAAAATCAGATAGAGATCCTAATTTCTCAGGAGCTGGGAACTGAGGGAAGGTAATTCTGGCTTGGACTTGGAGTAAATGTCAGATGGAAGTGAAAAGAGAAAACAAACTTTGGGGCTACATCTCTAGATCTGTGTATGTCTATCTGTGTAGCGATCACTCAGATTCTTCTCATTCTATTGAGCGTTTGTGTGTGTGTGTGTGTGTTCTAAGATGGTGCCAATTGTGACATCATAGGTGTTCCTTGGGACTAGCTGTCCAAAGGAGGATGAAAGAGAAAACATTTGTTTTTGGTTTTGTTCTCCTACTGCATAGAGGAAGGAGCTCCTTCTAGTAACCTAGAGTTTCTCACTTTTTAGTCTCAGGAAAATTTTGTGGTCTTAAACACTTTGAGGATCTCTCAAAGAGCTTTTGTATGTGGGTCCTATATAACAATATTTACCATGTTAAAAATTAAAACAGAAATAAAATAATTATTGAAAATGACTGCAGTATATGCCTGTTAACATACATATTTGTGGTAAAATTATCTGGTCTTCTAGAACAAAAAAAATAGTGAGAAGAGTGGCATTGTTTCATGTTTTTGTAAATCTCTTTAACATTTGGCTTGCCAAAAGAAAATTCAGAGAACTTTACTTGATATAAATATTTTATTGATCGAGAAACAAATTATTCATGAACAGGGAGACTTCAGAACTAAGAGTAGTAAAAGGTTGGCTTTCAGCAGTTATAGCTCAGTTCATAAAGTTTAAATAAACTTTATAAAATTTGTAAATAAAAGTTTATAAATAAAATTTATAAAGCATGAATGAGGAAGTACATTGTTTCTTATAGTGATCAGTAACTAGAAAGTTACATTCTTTTTAGGGTAATAGCATTTTATTATCTGACTTGTTTGTGTATATGTTCACTTGATTGGCCAGGAAACTGAGGTGATGCTGATATGAGGAAAGCTTAAGTTTTGTTTAAGGTCAGAGTCAGCGTTATAGGGAAATTGAGATGTCTTTAAATTTTGGTTACATGACTATCTGTGTTTGGCCTATAGGTATATTCAAACTGTGCCCTCCGTTTTGGTTTCTTTTTAACAGGCTTAATAGAAGGTAGCTAGGTTCTTAATTCAATTTGTTATGCTATCACACATTATGTAGTCTCTGGAAAACTTCACCATACACTCATGATAAAATAAGTGCAAAAAAGACAAATAATGTCTTAGTATTTTTTCAAAAATAGTTTTGACCTCACAGACCGCCCCCCCCCCGAAAGATTCTGGGGACACCAGAGGCTCTTGACTTATATTTTCAGATCTGCTGCCTTAACCCATTCTGTGATGACTGCTGACTTGATGTAAAATGAGTGCAGAAAGTCTCTTGGTAGGGCTGTCCTTGTCATTTTACCATTCAAAAAGTATCAAGCCTGTGGAAACAATATAGGTCAACTGAAATAATTCATTCAATTAAATGTTTATTGAAGATATTTTCATAACTTTTGCAGTATGTTCATTCATAATTTAGAGAAAGTATACTCCAAAATTATTGATACAGAAATAATTATTTCAATAAGGATAAATAAAATATAATCAGATGTAGGGAAATACAAGTAAACATAGAAAGTCAAGATCTGGAGAAAAAAATGACAATGCAGATAGTCAGGCCATATAACCCTTCAAAGCTGCTCATTCATTTATTTAAAAAATGCTTATTGTGCACCAGTATTAGGCATAGGGGATGAGTGAATGACTAAGACAGCCCAAGTTTTTACCCTTATTGAGCTTACATTCTAATTATATAACTTGTATCTCAAATATGACTTTAAGCAAAACCAAAAACCAAAACCAAACAAACAAATATGTCAATTACAAGATTATCATTGACAAAGGTAAAAAGGGCTTCTCTGGGGAAGCAAAGGTTTTTGGAGATGTACTAAATAGTTTTCCTACAGAAATGTCATGATGGACTTCATAAATCTATTTCTTATAGCCTCCATTGATGAATGCTGACAGCATGAGAACAAAATGCAACTGAGAATATCACAGAAAACGCTTTTTGTGAAACGAACATTATAATCCATTTGTTGCCAGTCTTATGAGACCGTGACTCTAAAAGGAAATTACTTTTCCTTTTTATATTCACATTTTCATAGTACAAGCCCCTACTGGTCCATTAGAACTGCATACTGCCTACTGAAAATTAGTCCCAAGGTTCTGACTTACAGCAAGAGGGCCAGTAAATGTGAAGGAGCACCGGATATTTGATGGGAAGTAAATGTCTGATACAGGTGGAACTTTGAGGGAATAGTTCTTTAGAAGGGAAGTTTTTGTTGTTGCCACCGTTGCTGTTTTCCAGAATGGGAAAGAATGGTTTGTGTTATGGGCTGAATCTTGCTCTCCCCAAATTTATAGGTTGAAGTCCTAACCCCCAGCATCTCGGAATACGACTGTATTTGGAGACAGGGTCTTTAGGTTATTACATTAAAATGAAGTCATTAGGGTGGTCCTTAATCCACTATGACTGGTGTCCTTATAAGGAGAGGAAATTAGGAGACAAATATACAGAGTGAAGACCATGTGAGGAGAGAGAGAAGATGGGCTTCTATAAGCCAAGGAGAGAGGTCTCAAAAAAATCGATCCTAACAACACCTTGATCTTAGACTTTTAGCTTCCAGAATTGTGAGAAAATAAATTTCTGTTATTTAAGTCACCCAATCTGTGGTACTTTGTTATCGCATCCCTAAAAGACTAATACGTTGAGATTATATGATGAAGGGAAGAAACCATTGAAGGCAAGGAATCAAAGATACGAGGGGGAGGGAAGAGGAGGCAAGGGGAAGGGTGGGAATCAGAGGGAGAAAATCTCAGCAGAAGCAGGAAAGTATGGGATAAAACTACAGATAGATGGTGTGGTCGGTTGAAAAAGATATCCATGTCAGTTCCCTGGAATCTGTGAACATTATATGATGAAAGGTGTGATAAAGTTAAGGCTCTTGAGAGGAGACGTTTATCTTGGATTCCCTGGGTAGGCCCTAAACATAATCACATGTATCCTTGTGAGAGACGGGCAGAGAGAATTTCAAGACAGACACACAGAAGAGCAGCAGGTAAAGTGATGCAGCCTGCAGCCTGGGGACACCTGGAGCTCCCAGAAGCTGGAAGAGTCAAGGAGAGAATAGACTACTGTTGTTCAAGTTTGTGTCAATTTGTTACAGCAGCCACAGGAAACCAAAGAGGGGCTAAGCTGGAGATCAGAGGGGCCATTTCTTCCCTTTAGACCTGAGATACAAACGTAAGGATGGTTACACACTGATTATCTTGGAGGTGGTGGTGATGCGGTAGTTGAAGTAATTAGAGACTGTCCATTTGGTAAATAATGAGCCTCAAGAACTTTTCTGATTTGCTTATCAGGTAGAAAACCCAGAGTTTAGACTGAACCCCAAATATTATGGAAAGCATTGAGGTTTCCTTTCAAAAAAAACCTTTTAATACCAACAGTAAAGCTTCTTAATTCACTTCTTCAAGTCTTCAGTTATAAATAAAACACCAGAGAGTAAACAAAGGGTCAGTAATGAAATACCCAGCTCCTCAAGGTGTGTATGTTTTATAAGTTACGCTAGAAATTTCCAACTGCTTTTCCTGAGGTTGAAAGAACTTTCGTTAACAAGATTGCTTCTTTGAAATACTGTTAACAGTACAATGTTCTAGACTGTGATATACTGCAATATGTTAAAATCTAATGATTTTTCCCCATAAAAATCCATAATATTACGATTGAACACTGCTTTAGAACTTGGTAGATACATTGTTTTTCTAAAATCTTGTATTTGTTAGCATATTTATTGTGGCAGGTGGGGGAACATTTGGGTGAATGTTTGTTGTTAACAGAAGGATGAATTAGTTCTGCAGCATGAGTTGGCATTCTGTGAAACCCATTCATGAAATAATTGCTTATTGGAGTTTTTCATCATTATAGCTGAGAAAGAGAGGCACATCTGTGCTCCTTGCAATATGAGACATTCATCTTTCAAGCAAATGATACACACTAGAATAGATAGGGATACGGGAGAGAAAAAGATTCAGTAGTTCTACTTGAAACTGATTCTAACACTAGAGGCAGAACTGAGATTCAGCACTATAGCTATACCATGAAAAGCCACAATACCATATGGAGGCTTCACACATTTTAATTCTGTCTATGATAGCTTTCTTTTGGGTAATTTGGCAGAGAAAAGCAATATGAAAAAGAAACATGTTTACAAGTCTGTAAAGTATTATTAATTATTTGTGGGCTTTCAGAAATTCAATATGCTGCCATCTTGAACAAATAAGAAATGCTCTAATTTAAACATACAGAATGAAATAATATTCTAAACCCAAAAGTGTTTTCTCTTCCTGGTGACATTTATTCAACAACACACAAGCCAAACAATGGAAAGGGACACTGTATGTGCGTGGGTATTGGGGAGGGGGAATGGAGGTGCAGAAAAACCAACTGCTAGAAGCATTTTCTGGTACTTCATGAACCCGGAAAGTTCTTTGCCTCTGATCTCTGATATCCTTCACTTCCTTTCAATTCTCTCTACAACCACCAGCAACCTGTCTTGTAAATTACCTGAGTCTAGGGACATAGTCATTTATTTTTGTAATAAACAGATATACATAGCACGGTGCCTTAAGGTGAAATATTAAATTGTCACCTTACGCTTGATTTTTACAATAGTTGCTGAACTGTTTTGTTGATTTCAGTTTACATTTCCACAACATATTTATATTTAAAACATAATTGTATTAAAAGCATAGTTTGTCATGCCACTTGTGCTTTTTAAAAACATTTAATAGCTCTTCATTGGTCAAAGAAATGAAGTATAGACTCGTAAAAATCTCCTGAAATAACCCTAGACAATCTATGCCCAAGTGCTTGCCCCAGCTGCAGCCTAATCTTCCTCAGCACCCTTCGGGAAGGCTGGGATCCAGGCAAGTGCCACATTGTTAGCTTTCTCAAAACCTGCAGGATTCCTGCAGGGCTCTGCATATTTGCACATGACAGTTTACCTTTCTGAAATACACCTTCCCTTCTTTTTCATCCCTGGTAAAGTAAGTTTCTCCCTTATTTTTGCTCTAACAACCTTTATCTGCTCTCCTCTTGAATAATATAAGGACTTTAGAAAACTCTAATTTTTCCACCTATATGATTTTTAAACTCTATTCCACTATTTTTATTTCTCCAAATTAGTCCAAGGTTTAACATTTTCTTTCCTGCTTCTACGCTTCCCCTCTCAGTAAGTATTGCTAATTATTTCCCAAAGATCCGTTCTCTCCTCTTTTGTTAAAGATTATATCCTAACTATATTAGAGTGACAAAGTAACTAGATTAAAAAATTTCTATTCCTCACATTTATTGCAAATGAAGGGGGTGAGGAGATGCCAGAGCTGTCCTGGGGGAAGCTTTGGAAGAAGCTCTTTGAAGCTGATAAATCTGGGAAGAACACGTTTCTCTTGCCTCTTCCTGCATTTTAATGCCTGTAATGTGGACGTGGTAGCGAGAATTTCAGCAGCCACTGAGTTCACAAAGTAAATTTGGGAGAATTACTGAGACTTTGGCACCGATATCTTTGAGTAGTGGAGTTTATACTAGCAATTTCCTAATCGTTACATTTATCTAAGACTACATAGCAGCCAGAGAAATCCTTTAAACATGTTGGTTTGTAAGAGAAAACATCAAATAATGGTTACACGTCTTTGAAATAGGCAAATTCTTTATACATTACCCCCCAAGATCTTAACCACAAAGGAAAAAAAAGACAAATCAAAATACATTAAAATTAAGAACTTTCGGGCTTCCCTGGTGTCGCAGTGGTTGGGAGTCCGCCTGCCGATGCAGGGGACACGGGTTCGTGCCCCGGTCCGGGAAGATCCCACATGCCGCAGAGCGGCTGGGCCCGTGAGCCATGGCCGCTGAGCCTGCGCGTCCGGAGCCTGTGCTCCGCAACGGGAGAGGCCACAACAGTGAGAGGCCCGCGTACCGCAAAAAAAAAAAAAAAAAAAAATTTACATTGAGTTCATTAATCCTCTCTGTTTAACTTACCTACATAAAGTGCACAAATCATAAGGATAAATCTCAGTGAATCATTACAAAGTAAACATACCTGTAACCACCACAAAGGTCAATAAATAAAATTTACCAGCACCCAGAAGCCTCTCATGCCCAGTCCCACTCGCTATGATCGTCTTCCTACCTAGAGGAAACCATTATTCCTTTACTATTTCCATTAGTGGAATCTGTTAAACAGCATCAGTGGGTCTACTCACAACAGATTCTCTTGTTTTAGTCAGTGAATATCCTAATGCCTCAAAGACATTTTCATTGGTTATAGAATTTTAGGTTAACAGTTATTTTCTTTCGGCACTTGAAAATACAATTCATTGTCTCTGGCTTCCACTACTTTTATTGGAAAGGCCATGATGAGTCTTATTATGGATCCCATCAAGCTAGTCTGTCTGCCTTGCCTATAACTGATTTTATGATTTTTATTTTTCTTCCTTTTTCATTGATTTCACTATGATGTGCCTACCTGTACATTTCTTTGTATTGATCTCTTCTAGTTTTCCTAATGCTACCTGAATCTGTGGCTTGATCTCTTTTGCCAGCTTTGAAAATTCCATAGCCATAATCCCTTCAACTATTTTTCAGCCAAATTTTTCATTCTTCTTCTGAGCTGGCAATTATACACCTATTCAAACTTTTCTCAGCATCTCCTATGAATCTCCTGTGTAATTTTCTCTATTTTTCCTTCCTTTTGTTTATCTGTACCTTCTTCTGTACATTGTTT
This sequence comes from Grampus griseus, assembly GCF_964374135.1. Taxonomy (NCBI): domain Eukaryota; kingdom Metazoa; phylum Chordata; class Mammalia; order Artiodactyla; family Delphinidae; genus Grampus; species Grampus griseus. The sequence goes on along the minus strand of NC_139007.1, from coordinate 28,225,943 downwards.
TCTGACCTATGTTCCAGGTGTCTTATCCTTTTTACATCTATGACTAATTTACTATGGACCTATATATTGAGTTATTAATATTTGGCCATTATACTTTTTCAGATTTAGAATTTTCATTCGATTCTACCTTTTGTACAATTTTTAGTTGTCTGCCAATGTTTTTAATCTCATCTTTTACTGCCTTGAAAATATTCAAATCTATTTCTAATGACTATTATTTGGATTTTTCTGATTGTTTCTATTATCTATTTTTCTCTTGGTTGTGATCATATTGTCTGGTCTCCCTGTACCTTGTTTATTTTTTAAAGTAAACATCACATTTACCATAAAGTAATAGAGATAATTTAGGGGTATAATGGTGTTATTTTTCCACCAGAGAGCATTTATATTTTCTTCTGGTAGATAGCTAGAAATTCCAGATTATTTTAATTTAATAAAAGTTTGAGGTGATTCTTATCTGGGCTTCAGTTCTTATAAAAAGCCTGTATTTTAATGATAGACCCTCATTTGTAGGGTATATTTCTTTGTGGTTCCAAACCAATGTCTGAGCTGTTTATCACTACCCCTGTCTTAGGCAGACAGTGAACTCCAATTTTTGTTCCCTTGGCAGGATGATCTGTTGAAAATCCTGCTAAGTTCCTGATTCTCCCAGATATCTCTTCTGGTATGAGCATGTACATAAAGAAAAAGTGGTCCCAAATATAGAGCTCTTCTTTTTTTGATTTCATCCCCTAGATCTTGCTCTTTTAATTAATCCCTGCCTCTTTCATCCTCAAATGAAATCAAGTAGATTTAATAAAAAAAATTTTTTTTTGCCAGCTTTAATAGTTATTAGCATGAAGGTTGACCTGATTTACTTTGATCACAATTACTGGAAATGAAAATCATAAGCAATTCTTAGGTTTTTCACTTATAAGTTCGATTTTATTCTTTAAAAAATATTCTGTCCTTTTCTACAAAGTCTCCTTCTTTTGGTATGTCTTAGATTCCTTTTATACATCTTTTATTTTTATTCTGAAGATAGTTATTTTGTAGTGTCTGCTCAATAATTACATTATTAGAAGTTCTTGGAGGGTAGAATCCTGTTGCTTATTGTGGTTTTTTAAAAAAGGGAGTTCTGGATTTACATTCTAGATTCATCCCTTAATTGTTGTGTGACCTTAGGCAGTTTGCTTAAATTTTTAAGGCTTAATTTTCTCCACCTTTTTGAAATGGAAATTATGTTAAATCTAATTTCCATAGTTAGCTGTGCAATGTAGATTTTTATTTTTACCTGTTCTGTTAATAAAAAGGTGAGGAAACTTGGACTAATTTTTTGCTTTCTACCAGAAAATAAGTTACAATGCACATGTTTTGTTCTGTAGATATATAAAACTTGGTATTTTGGAGCTCCTCATAATCACAATGATTCAGTCTGATATTACCTTGAAAGACAGAACTCCCATCTTTATTGCTAGAAAAACCTGGGGATTTTCGCTTCAGCAATATGGAGGGCTAGATCACCTACTCCAAATGTGCTGGTTATAATGCAATAGCTTTTTAAAATTCACAAGGGCACTCCTCATTGTTCAAAAATAAAGAAAAAGCAGGAATCGGACTTGGTAAGCCAATACCAGATTTGTGGCTGCATGCAGGTATTTTCTGATTCGAAGAGACTTGTGTTTTCATGGCCCAATACCTTGTACCTATGCAAAGTGATCCCTATAGCCAGTTCCTTCAAAGGGATATTTGCTCAGTGAAAAGACAAGCTAGGAAAATAATGTCTTCCTACCAACAAAGATACATGCCAAGGTCACTTGTTTGTCCTTGGCTCTGGCTCTAGGTAGGGCAAAAAGAATTCGTTTCTTAAGAACTCCTAAATATAACCATGACTTCAAGTGGAATCAGTAGTTGGATTTATATAATCCCAATTCTAGAAATTAAAATAATGTGGCCATGGGTATCTGACAGAAGCAAATAAAATTACTCTCTAGAAAGATCTACACGTAACTCAGATTCCCTCATTATTTCCATAGACTTAGATTAACTGAGCTCAAAATTCAAAATTATAAAACGCTCAAGAAACAAGTCATCATGAATGTGAATCAGTATGAACAACAATGGAGTTTGAAATATGGTACAGCATCCATGGGAGTTTTTGTTTTGCTTTGTTTTGTTTTGTTTTTAAGATGGAATAGACTAAATATATTTCTAGGTCAAGAGGAAAACAGATTTAAGATGGAAGAGTCAGGGGAAGTACTTGATGGAAATCCTGCCAGTACACCAGAAGTGAGATGGAGAGCAGAGGCTGAAGGGAGAGGGCCCATTCATCCCCTGAGGAAGGGAAGCTGATGTTAAAATGTTGAGTTAGGAATGGACTAGTCCTTGACAGATTCATGGTTCAATTTTCTCAAGTAATAGGAAGATGAAGGAGGTGAAAGCGGGTAGTGGAATTGGAAGCTTGCGGACATAGGTAAAAGTTTAGATTCTGCATGAAAGAGAGATGAACAAGAAAAAGAGAAAGGCTGCTGATCAGTGTTGACAGCCTGAGTGTGAACATGGAAATTTGAACTATATTCATTTTGTGAGGTTGTGGCATTTTCTGTCAGCCATGGAAATATGGAGAAGCTGTAAAAACCACAATTACAACTAAAGGCACATTTAGAGCAAGGGCAAATGAGTAACTAGAATTTTTGCAACAAGAAAAAGATAAAATTCTATTCAGTGTTCAGATTTTAAGAAAGAAAGAAATTGTGTATAGGAATTTTGAAATCGTTTGTTGAAGGTGAAATGATTATAAATTTAAAAGTGCTTGTGCTAGAAAGAGTAAACATTAGCTATCAAGAAAATTTTCTTACATGGACAAATACTGGACAAATGAACTATAACTGAATTTCTTTACTTCTTACCTGATTAAATTGATTGCCAATAAATTTAAATTGTTTTTTTCTCTTTCTCTAAATATGTTTAGCAAAACATAAGGAAAAAAAATCAGTCTTAAACCTCTTTCAAACAATGTATTCAGGAAGTGGTTAGGTACTATGCATGTTAAGTTTGAAATCTTGAGAGCTAAAGAATAAGTGCGTGTATGAATGTTAAGTGGTTTCCAATATCTTCATTTCAACCCCACTGGAATCATTCATTGTGTTAGGTGTTCTAACCATTTATTGATCTTCCGGTAACTAGTATGGCAGCTGCAACAAAAGCCCTCCCGTATTTCTGTCCAAAATTGCTGCTGCACTACAGTACCTGCTATGGAGAAAATTAAGTATGGATGAGAGATCCTTGCTGACTTCATTCCCAGCAGCCCACATGAAAAAAATATACTTTGGTTCAGGAGATCCTGAAATAACAAAGAAAATAAGGAGAAATGAGGGGGAATCTGAAACAGTAAAAGATAAAGTGAGTTGAAAAAGTAAACAAGGTCTGACACAGTATTAAAAAATTGTGAAATCCAGAGATTATAAGAAGAAGGAGCGTCTCCAATAACGGTTTGGTGAGAGAGTTCAATTTGGGAAGTGCCCAGAGTCAAAGGAAGCAGGGAGTTGATCTGATTCCAGTTCTCTTGGCATCTCATACCGCTCTTTGGCAAACAAGTCTTCTCTGGAGGCTGCTAACTGCTTAGCACCCCTCAGGGGGAGTTTATGAAGAACATTAGGTAATATAGAGCCTTGTTTAACTTAGTTGCTACATTCACTTTTGGTACTAAGGATTTTATTGGTTGCCAATTTTTTTTTGTTGTTATTTAATAATATTGTGATGTTTGTTTTGAAGGACAGTGAGAATTAATTAGAATGAGGTATATTTTAAGCCTGACTAAAGTATTATCAGGGCCAAGAAACTTCTCACCCAAAATCTCTTGGGCTCATTATTTTGACTCAAGCTAGGAAGCTCAAGGAAGCTGCTATTTCCAAACCACCCAATTGTTACTTGCTAATCCCTCGACAGCATGCTGCTTCAGTCGTCTGTGCCCTGCTTCAGCTTCTGCCTTAGGAAAAGGAAGCACCTAGCGGCGGGTAACTGAAAGTCAACAGAAGCACACTCACTGAAAATACGGTTAAAGGAAGTAAAATTTTTGTTTATAAATGTGACAAACTGACTGCTTCTTACAAAATCATAGCGGTATACCAGAAAAATAGAGCATCTGAAGAGAAAGAAAAATAAGCATCCCGATGTTTAAACTTCACATCATAAAGCCCATATGCTTTATTTTATAGGAAATCTCCTCGGGTCCTCATCCAGAGGCTACTTACTGTATTTTGTGTAACATTCCTACGTGCCTGATTATCTACTTTTTCAACCTACAAATGGTGTATGGAATATGTAAATCTAGATAACTGTGAGAAATTCACCATCAAGCTCCATGAGGATAGAGACTGTATTTATCTTATTCAGTTTTGGATTTCCAGTGCCCAGCATATGCCTACCACACAGGAGCAGTGTAAGAAATATTTGTTGAATGAATGAATGAAAATTAATTAGGGTTATCAGGGAATCTAGATCTTTCCAGTGAACCAGATGTGTGATATATCCTGAGAGACCTGAAAAAACCTCAGTTGTGATGCTAACAGTGTTGCTTTTTAGAGATAATTGAAATGGAAAATATTTCACCTTTTTTTCCCTAAGGTCTGTCAACTCTGTCTTGAATGACCTGAACTGTGAAATTTATAACTGAGAATATTGGCAACTACTTAGATTAAAAACAAACTCAACCATATTCAAAATACTGACCTCCAAGCAGAAAATTGATATCCTTTTATTAGATTCTTAAGCCAGGCTTATTTTTAATGTGTCTAACATGTTTAAAACACAGCCCTTATCAAACTTAACTCTAAAGTATGATGCATTGACCTACATTTTGTCTCTACCAAGAATCTTGTAATCAAACTAGTAATCTACTTATTGGTTTAATTCAACACAAGGGAGCTGGTGATTCTGAACCCCAGAGGCTATTCCCATGACAGCAGTAGTCCTTGAGTAGTATAGGTTTCTTTTTCTTCATTTCTAAGAAAGATAATGAATATAAAGACAACTGAAAACAATAGAAATTTACTCTCTTAAGTGGTTGACTTTACTTTCTTAAAGTCAAATTGAAAACATGTCAGAATAGTGTTATTAGTATGTGTTATAATCAGGAATGTGCCAGAAAATAATCTATTCATCTAGAATGAGAGAGCTAACTGTAAAATATATTGATTAAGAGCACAGGCTATGGAGCCAGACTAATGTTCTTAAACCCTGGCTATGCCACTTAGCAGCTAGGTGACTTTAGTAATACTTAACCTTCTTGGGCTTCAGATTCTTCATTTGTAAAATGGTGATCATCTTTTTAATAGGGTTGTTGAGAAGGTCAAATGAATTAATATGGAGTTTATAGAAAGTACCTGGAATATAGGAAATGTAATATAAATGTTTGGTCTCCTATCCTTTCTAATAAAGTAACTTTAATTATCCTTTGGAGAAACTTATATACAAAGGAAGAATGGCATGTGTTCGTATCAACATGAATTCCACCAACACCTTGGCTGTATTCTTTGTACAACTGGGTAATCATTTCACTACTAGTTCTATCCAAAGATGACTTCATGTGGGCCTACAAGTGATTTAATGCTGAATTTTTTCCCCCCTCATGAACAGTTTAGTGAATTCTTTAGAGACCAAGCTCCTTGGTATGACTCTCTCTTGGCTTAGAATAATGTACTCTATTCAAGCAGTCACACCCTTGAATAAAGCAGTCAGCCACCAGGAGTGTAGCTGTCTACCTCCAATTTCTCATCTGCTGAGGCCTGTTTCCCCTCTTAAATGACAGTTTTGGACAGGATCTATGACAACTCCCAAGCTTGTTCCTTTTCATCTGTGGCCACATCTGCCCACAGAAAATAGACATGCATCCTTATGAAAGCAAACTGTACATCAGTAGCATCTTTCCTCCTCTTGCCCTTCAGAGTCCCTGGGCAGGAGGCAATCATCAGTCCTTTGGGTTCCCCTAACTCTGGGCACATATCAAGTCCTCTAAGTGCTTCTATTGAAGATCCTCTGTCTTCTCCTAGGTTCACAGCATCTCAGCAACTCTCTCCCCAAATGCTCTTTCCAACCCCACTGATAACCCATTAATCCTCTCCATGTGAGTTTTAGAATAACTAGTATCTAATTCTTGACCGCACCACTTTGACACACTTAAGTTCTACTGGATATTATCCCTTAACTCATTTTAGTATCCAGTGTTCACCTCATCTTTGTGCCTCAGTTAAAATTTCCTATTATATTCTGTTACAGAAGCAAAGCTTAGTTCTGAGGACATTAATGAGAGGTTTTAAAAAAATTTTTTTTTATTTTTGTAACTTTTATTGGAGTATAGTTGCTTTACAATGTTGTGTTAATTTCTACTGTACAACAAAGCGAATCAGCTATACGTATACATATGTCTCCTCTTTTTTGGATTTCCTTCCCATTTACGTCACCACAGAGCATTGAGTAGAGTTCCCTGTGCTACACAGTAGGTTCTCATTAGTTATCTATTTTATACATAGTATCAATAGTATATATATGTCAATTCCAATCTCCCAATTCATCCCACTCCCCTTCCCCTTTGGTATCCATACGTTTGTTCTCTACAACTATGGCTCTATTTCTGCTTTGTAAATGAGATCGTCTATACCAATTTTTTCAGATTCCACATATATGCGTTAATATACGATATTTGTTTTTCTCTTTCTGACTTACTTCACTCTGTATGACAGTCTCTGGTTTTTCTCTAGAATTTCTGGTTTCTGCACATTCCTTTTGGCAGATTGTCTTGTTCTCTGCCCTTTATCCTGGAGTTTTCCTCAACAGTCTGGTCGTCCCTGACTGACTACTCACATTTCAGAGTGAGACACTAAAACTAACAGGAAGCTCTCTCTGCATATGTGTAGGTTGGACTATCAACCGGTGGGTTTCTTTGTAACATGATCCAACTGGGCAGTTTTACAGTGGAGTGCTAGTGATGAGGGATCTGTTAGGTCTTTACTCTAGGCATGGTCACCCAAGAAAGGAATCCTGCGATCCTCTGTTTTAAGGTATGGTGGTAGTGGTAGCAGTGGTGGATTGAATCTGGATTGCCAGTTTTCTCTAAGCCAATAAGGAGAAAGGTACTAGGTTTTCACCCTTCATAATGTAGTACTCAACTAACATAATTTATGGAATCAGCTCTACTGTCTTTGTGGCAGTGACATGTGGGTGAAAACTTGAAGGTTAAGTGAGATTATCCATATAAGGAGTAAGAGAGACACTGATCTAGTAGTGGGAAAATCATGTCTGAGATCCCTGAGCAGGTATGTTGTTTGCTAAGTTCAAGAATTTCAGGTGCGACCAAAACCTAATGAGTAAATTAGAGAGCAGGTAAGACGGCATGAAAGAAGCAGACAGGGACGGATTATGTAAGTTATTAAAGGTCATATTTAGAATTCTGGATACAATTCTAGGTGTAATGAGAAGCCATACAAGGGTGTTAGAAGAGTAATCTCAGTTATTGCAGATAACTGGACTGACCTTTCCACAGATAACAATTGTAATACATATGTGTGTGTATGTTTGTGTGTATATAATTTGAAGGCATTGGATAGTAACCAGAAGCAGACAGAACTTAGAGAGGATTTAGCCCTTAAAAGAAGACACCCATATGCACAGATGAGACTCACATTTATATGACCTCCCTTTTTTTTACACAAGTCACTGCATAATATAGAACATCTAGACTTAAGCAGAAAGCCAGAATCTTATTGGCTTGAGAAATGAAAGGCTGGTGTTCAAGGATGCCAGAGTGACTGAAAATTTAGGAGGACATACTGTAAAGGAGGAATTCCTAGAGAAGAAGACACAAAATATGAAGAATTCTCTTGAAATACTTGGGTGACTTCTGGGCTACGCAATCATGGGGGAGACTCCAAGAAATCCACTAGAAAGTAGTAGCTGAAAGGATGAAAAAGTGAATAGAGATGTTAGATGCTTCTCAAAGCAGAAAAGACAGAGTTTGGAGTTATTAGGGAGTTTGGTGAACCCCCAGGGTTTTCCACCTCCCTGCCCTATCAAAGCCTAACACCAAGCCTCCACAAGTTCGGTGATCATCTAGTAATTTAACTCACTTCCAGAAGAAAAATCAATGGTCTTCTGGGGAAGAGAATAGATTATAGCATTTCTACACTGGAACACAATGCCTCATATAAAATAAAAAATTCTAGATATGCAAAGAAGCAGAAGAATGTGACTTACAATTAAGGAGGTGGGGGAAAGCAAATGAATCAGTTGTGAAAATTAGCATACAAGGACTTTAAACTTGATTTTATAAACATTTTAAATGACCTAAGGGAAATGATGGTTATAAAGAGTGAAGAGATGAGAAATCTCAGTAAAAAAAGAAAATCTATACAAAACAAGAAATTTTAGAATTGAAAAGTACAGTTTCTGAAATGAAAAAAAATCACTGAGCTGGCTTAACAGGAAATTGGATGAAGCAGAAGAAAGTCAGTAACTAGAGGACAAGACAATAAAAATTATCCAATCTGAAGGATAGAAGGAAAACAAAGACTGGGAAAAAATAGCACAGCTTCAGTGGCCTCTGGGATAACATCCACTGATCTAACATAGGAAGTGTCTAATTTGAATTCCAGAAAAAGAGAAGACATAGAATGGGGAAGAAACAAGTTTGAAGAAATAATGGCCCAAATTAAGTGAAAAACATCAGTTTACAGATCCAGGAAGCTCAGAATACTCTAAACAGGATAAATATAAAGAGAACCACACCTTAGGTACATCATAGTCAAAGTTTTGGAAAGCAAACATAAGTTGAAATTTTGGAAGTGGTCAGAGAAATAAGACACTTTATATATACAAGAATAATGATCTGAATGGTAGCTGCCTTCTCAGCAGAAACACTGGAGGACTGAAGACAACAGAATGGCATCTTTAAAGTATTGAAATTAAAAAAATATATAACCACCAATCTATGATTCTATATTCAGTGAAAATATTCTTCAGAAATGAGGGCAAAATACAGATGTTTTCAGGTAAATGAAAGCTGAGAGGATTAGTTATCATCAGGCCTGTGCTTTCAAGAAACAGTAAAGAATGTCCTTTAGGCCAGAGAGAAATAACTCCTGATGAAAACTGAATCTACTACAAGGAAGAAGAGAACAGGGAATGGCAAATATATACATAAATATAAAAGATGACTTTTTTCTTCTTTTATTTCCTTTACAAGATAACTGACTGAGGTTTGTAAAACATTTATAATACAAGCTAAATATAATAAAAAATAGCACAAAAATAGGAGACAGTTAAATGGAATTTTATACCTACAAGATTCCTAATTTTATATTAATTAGCACACTATTAAGTCTAAGTAGACTGTGATAAATTAATCCCTAGGATAACCACAACCAAATAATACAAATAGATAGGTCTAGCTAAAAAGTCAATATACAAATTAAAATAAAATTCTAAAAATTATTTGATTAACCCCTCCTTCCTCCCAAGAAAGGCAGGAAAGGAGGAACAGAGAAGGAAAAAAAAAAAAAAAAAAGAAACCAAGGAAGGTGGTATACTTCAATCAACCATATCAATAATTGCATTAAATTTAAATGGCCTAGCAGACCAATCAAAAGGCAGAATTGATGACAGTTGAGATGGAATTAAAGGGATGAAAGAGAGAAAGGCACTGGTAGTAGGTGCTACCTACCGTTGCTCAGTAGAAGGTGTATAGCGTGAAAACTAATATTGCTATATTGTATATGTTAGAACTTTCACTTGTCAGGCCTAACCTTAGAACTACAAGTAGAACTCACTATTGTTACTGGTTTACTTCATTCACTGCACACTGAAAATGAAAGCACACATTCAGCACTAAATTATCTTTCTTTTGGGTGTTTACAGTCTGGAAAGCATTGAAATAGCTAAAGAATAATGAAACAGGAGAACTGGGGCCAATACACCCCTGGTTATTTCTTTCTTGAGTTATTCCCTTCCTTTATATCATCCAGTACAAAATAGTGTGTACCTATTTTTAATGAAACCCAGGGGATAATATTCCTCTTGGCAACTTAGAGCAATGCTTAGCAGGTTTCTCTGGAAAGAAGTGCTTTATACATAGCATGAATCCCTTGTGCTGCTCTTTGAGTTTATTTTGAATGAATTAAGAATTCGTTGAACACCTGCTACGTGCAGTACACTGGGGAAGAACAATTAAACACAAAAGCAATATTAAAAGAGTGTCTCTATCCTTATTAAAGTCAAATATGTGTGGAGAGATATATAAATATTCAAGTAGTTAATTAAAAATACAAGGAATATGATAAATATTAATTGGTGAGCAAAGCAATAAATGCAATACAAGTCCCTAGGAAGTATAGACAACTGTGAGACGGGCTGATTAGGGAGAACTTCAGAGAGAACATGTGACTTTCCCTGAACCTGAAATCATGGGTAGGGTTCAGACTGGTAGAGAAAAGGATGAGAACTCATTCCAAGTGAAGAAAATTGGGGAACAATGCTGTGCCATAGTGAATCAACACATTGTGCTTGAAAACAAAGGCCAGACAAGCCCATGTGGAAGAGAGGCTTTGAGTGGCCATGCACCAGGGTCTAAGAGAGGAAAGGCAGGTTGGGTAAAACCTATGGGAGGCACGGAAGGCAGGTTAGGTTGCTTCAGCTTTTACCAGGAAGCCACCGGATGTGGTTGAGGAGAAAAATAACATGGCAGACATAGTTCATGAAAACTAATCTGATCCTGAAGAGTTGCGAGGATTGGAGGGGAGAAGATTCCTCTTATTTAGCCTTTAGTATGGTCAGAGAAGGATTTGAATAAGGCAAAGTTACACGTGAGAAAAGAATAAGTATGTTTACTGTAGACTACCTTTAAAAAGCAGATAAGGAAATGCTAATATTATTAATTGTGGAACTGTTTCAATGAGAATATTACACATGGTTGAGTATCTGTGAATTTTTGGTCAAGAAAATTTATGTGACCTTAGTTATGAGCTGTCAGTAATCATATAGTTGTAGCTTCTAGTAGCCTAGAACTCATTTTGTATGAACTGCACTGGGTACCTAGAAGAAGGGGCTCAGAATTTAAAAGTATGTCATTGGTGTGCCTTTATTAGCTCTCCTTTGTTCATGGGGGGGACAGAAGCTATCTATAAAAACTTAATTTTTTGTTAATAAAAATGAATTAATAATGCCTCATAAAGTCTTTCATTCTGCATTTCATTTTGACTTTGGGCTTATTTCAATCTTCTTTGTGATAAAGTGGGGGTACATTTTTATGTTTATTTATTTGCTGTGAAAGATTTATGAAACTCAGCTACCAAAATATCTAGAACACCTGCGTGAATCTGGAAACTTTATAGAGCTAATTGGCCATATGGTACACCGCCAGATAAGCACATCAGAAGGAACTCAAAAAAATATCTAAAACTGTTTTCTTTGACTTTTCTTGATAATGGCTTTATATATTATGAAATGCTGGAAGTGGGGTTAGGGGCTAAACTGGGAGAGAATTTGAGAAGATATTTTAATGTAAAAAAAAACTTCAGAGAAAAATTTATTCTTTTGAGCTTTTCTTGTGATATTGTATCACCTGCTCCCATGATGCTAGTGGTCATCTTAGTCAATGAAATTTCCTGTGAATTCTGCTCGATCTTGCTTACGTCTCCCTGGTATATCAAGGAAGCTCTATCAAAGGAGGTCCTGGGAGCGGTATGGATAGGACTTTGCAATTTGATGATAAAATGACACTACAGGCTAGATCATTTTATGGAAAATTTTGTTAATCATTAGGCTGGATATGATTTATTGTACCGTTATGGAGGAAAATGCTAGGAAACAATTGAAATCTGATTTCTTTTCATTTTTAGCATTTATATATTGTTTTGAATCGCATGAGTTATTAGGATTTGGTGAATGTAGAGATCATTTAATATTATCCAGAATTCTACAAACCGAATACAGTTTGGATACCTTGTAGATGGTCAGAATTACTGACCTTTAAACGAATGAATCATTGTATGCGTCAAAGTAATTTTATATGCAAACAAAGTTTAGTAATTTTTAAGGTATAGCTTTTGAACTATTTTCTGCTCTTACATAAAATCTAGCTTTAGAAGAACCATTAAAAGAAATTAGGGAAAATTGTCCTGCAGAAAGTATCCTGCTTGTTAGAATCTGGACATATCCTTTGGCCAGGCCATTCCCACCATAGATAAATTCTAATTCTCAACTAACTTTTAAGGAGAGTGGAGAGAGTAGCCATTAAGAGATGGAAAAAGTTTTATTCTGTTCTCCATCCTCTTCTTTTTCTGAGATTTTACATGAATGAATTTTAATTTCCATGAAATGGAAGCTTTCCACTTATAAATGTGAGGGGTGAGTAAGCAGGTATTCACATGTTGACTTTTATCTGCATCTCTCAATGGTTTAGAGATGTCCTACTTTGCCATGACTCTCTATTTCTGATTATTTTCACTTGCATTTGTGAGTGTGTGTGTGTGTGTCTGGGTGTTTGATCTCAGGAACGCATTGCTGTGCTTCCTTATATTTTCCCTTTTTTGCAACTTCACATAGCTTATGAGTCCTTTCCTCATATATTTTGTCTACCTATTTGAAGTAGAATATTAACAAAAGGCATTCAACAGCACTACATAAAAGATACCATAAAATTGCTTCAAATACTCAATTCAGTATGGAGTTTGCAAAACTAGAACCTGATTTGCATTTTCTTCAAAAGAATGGAATAGTCCCGAGTTTGACTGTAGCAGAGCAAAACCATGATAATATAGGGAGAAAAAAATTAGAGAAAGTTTTCATCACCTATGTTTTTCTTGTTCTTGATCCAGCCTTCCAGAACAAATGTGATACAGTATTATCTTACTGTGATGCCTGTTCCTAACTGAAATCTATAATGTTTTGTGGTTGAATTTAGACACATATAATCAAATCATATCGTGTTGTGAACATAGAGATCCAAGTTTATATGTCATCTCTGAATGCATTATATACTATATGAGAGTACAGCTGCTAAATGGGGGAGAGTTGTAGTGATCATACCACTTCTTGGGGCTAATGGGGAAACTGGGTTGCCAGAGTCTAACGACAGGCATGCCGACTTTCATCCCTTTCAGATTTCCAACTACATGTTGGACTGTAGCTAAAGTATTGCTTGAGAGTTAAAATTTTAAAATATTTTTCCTAAATGTAACACTTTTCTACCAAATGACCTAAAAATATCTCTGATATTTCCATGACTATTTTATTCTATTCTCATTGTAGCTGGGACAATCGCACATATGGAATGATTCTACTCCTGGAGTTTGTAGATGAATACAAAGTGGACCAGAATATAGGGAAGGATTAATGGTGAAAACAATGAAAAAATAAAGTTCGCTTAACAAGAATCAAAAACATTAATAGTTTCCAAAAGTGACATGTCAGCAAGAGAGATTTGAAGGCTGGACAGGAGGCGCTGGTCACATAGTAATGGAAAATGTAGAAAACTTTGATATATTTATGGTTGGAGTTTTTCCCCTTTGTATAATGGATAATATTAGTAAACATTCTTTCTTGTGGGATGGAAATAACAAATTAAAAAAATTTCTGATCCTCATGAAATTTCTAATTGTAACCAAAGAACGTAACTAGCTGCTTATGTCCTATTCTCCACCGTGTAATGTCAACCCTTGAACACAAAGTAGTTTACCCAAAGGTGTGTGCACAGAGTGAGACATGAGAGAGATGCTAAGGCTCTAGGAACTACCCCATGCATACACCATCTGGTCTGTGCTCTCCTGAAGAAGTATATGGTTTATCAGGGTACAGCAGGTGGGACTTTGACCCCTAGGCATGGGTGGTAGGCTAAAAGGCAAGATGTTCTCACTCCTGTTCATTCCTATTGTGTTCTGAGTGAAGGATTATTCTAGCACATTGCCTGTGATAGAAAACTGGCTTAAAAATATTAAGTATGAAGGATGCTATTTATTTCTACTTTGAATTACTTTCCCTTTTTTTGTTTGATCCTATTTATTTTACATAAAATAGGTAAATAACCAAGTTACTTTATAGAATTTTTAAAGGATATTTAGAATGCACGTCCAAATTCTATTTTAGTGGTCTTTCACGATCACTGCCTTCGTAAATTTTATGAAATACTTGTCTCTAGGTGGCAGCATTTCAAGCCTTTATAATACATTATTTAAAAATACATAAAATGAGGTGTTCCTCAGTGTGGCTGGTGATGATTTGGGGGAAGATGGTAAGACAGAATAATTTGCTGACAAAAATCAAGGGCTTGTTGAATTTTCAGGACGTATTTGGCATTAATCAAAACCAAACTGGCAGGAAAATGCTCACAAAATAAAACAAGACTGTGTTTTTGTTCACAGCTGGGCTTTCCAAGGACCGTCAGTGTGATTCAGCATCCACCACAATGGCTAGACCTCTGGTGGAAAGAAAATCCTCTCCAGTCATCCTCAGATTGTGTAAGTGCAAAGAGCATTCTCTGCTGTCACATCTGTGTGGCTTCTTAACCCGTTTGGCAAAGGGGAGGGGAATTAGGACCTTGTCTGGGCTGCATGCCTTGGACAGTAACAGATTGGATGCCTATCATTACAACTGTCATTTATTGGCTGCTTATCATGTGATTGCTTCAATCTATTTACTTAACAAATGCTTATGGATTTATTCCTTACAATAACCCTAACAGGTAGGCACTGCTATTCTCCATTTGCAAATGAAGTACTAAGGCTCAGAGAGGGTAAGTGACCTGGCCCAAGGTAACACAGACAGAAAAGTGGCAGAGCTAGGATTTGAACTCGACCATCGTGCTGCAGAGATTTTGTACTTATTTACCATGCTAAGCTGTGTAGTCTTAGCTGGAAAAGGCCCGGAGGGAGTGAGAAAAGTACAGCAGCAGGTATAGTGTGGCTTTATTGGGCTTAGGGGAGAAACATCACTTCTTTATGCTCAATGGTCTGTATTCTTCTGAAGGTTTTGAGACTACTTTCTGACCTGATACTTAAATTCAGTTCAGCATACATTTATCGAGTGCCTCTTGTGATCTAGGAATCACATAAGGTGCTAGGGACAGCAAGACAGGTAAGATACAGATAAGACTCTATATTAAATCTTAGAAAGATGTTCTTTATTTTATAAATGACCTCAGATGGCATTCTTTGCTGATGCCCTTAAAGTAGCAGAATGACACAGTGAGAATGCACAGTGCCAAACGTGTGCTTGTTTCTTACTAGAAGTCAACCTCCCTTTTTGTTTACATCTCAAGTCATTAAGGGAAGTGCAACCGAAGATGTCCATATCAGACGAATCAGATTCCTGGTGTGCTCTCTGGTCATCAGTAGCAGGCCATGGCTGCTTGAATCTGCTTAGTAACCTGCTGGCTTACTGATGAGCTTCTCACACTGCAAACATGCATAACTGAAATGGAGGAATAATAGTCAACTTTCTTCTTCCATTCCTGTATTTTAGATCATTTTCGTTTTGACTCCTCACTTCCCTTGTTCTCGAAAATAGCAAATAGCATGTAGAAAAAGCTATCATCTGATAGTCATGCAAAAATGGCAAGGCAATACTGCCTCTCTTGCAATGAACGTATCATCTGAAATAATATTTCTACCATCAAATTCCATAAATTCCATAAAATAATAAATAAATGGCAACCTCATTCTTCAGCTGCTTAGCAGCAACTGCACTTCTTGATTCTATGATTATTTTCAACAAATGATTTTGAGAATTAATTAGGAATTAGAAAATGTGAAAGAAGATGCTTGAACTTCACAGATAACGTGTTTGAAAGACTTTCTATTTCTATGTCGCTAAAATCTATGGGTTAAGCAGCAGCTTCATAGATATAGAGTTTGGAGCCATGCTGTTGGTGGCACTTCAAGTACTTCATGATAGTAACAACACTAACCAACATTCATTGCGTCAGGCCGTAGGCTAAGTATTTAATATGCATCATCTCATTTAACCTTCCCAGTTTTCATATAAGAAAACAGACTCATAGAGGTTACTTGTCCAAGGTTACATAGCTAACCGTGACAGAGTGGGGCTCCCAAACTGGGAGATTTGTCTAACCAGTCTACACTCATGGCTCCCTTCCCATTCTCTCTAACAAAATCACTTAGTTTATTGATTGTAGCTCGTGCCCACCCATTCAGCATATCACAGCTATAAGCCCTTCTTGACTCCCTGAATTTTCATGGACTTATTGTGAGAAATAAATTCATCCCCCAACTGTATACTTACTGCTCCAGAGACCTTTTCATTTTAAATTTGTGTTGTGATTTCATTAGTGTCAGTTATCTATTGATGTAACAAATGACTTCAAACTATGTGGCCTAAAGCAACAATCATCACTTATTATCTCTCATGGTTTCTGTGGGTCAGCAATTCAGATAGGGCACAAGAGGGATGACTTGTCTCTGCTCCATGATATCTGGAGCCTCAGCAGAAGCTAGAATCATCTCACTCTCCTGTCTGGCAGGTGATGCTAGCTGTCAACTGAGGGTCTAGTGGGGCTTTGGTTGGAACATCTATATGTACCCTTTACATCAGTCCTGGGTTTTCCTCACAACATCATAGCTGGTTCCAAGGGCAAATATTCCAAGAGAGAGCACCAATGCAGAAGCTCCATTACTTTTTATTGGGGCTGTGGTGGTGGTGAAGCTTTATTAAGGTATCATTCACATACCATAAAAGGCACTCACTGCAAGCATATTGAATATTTTTCAAAGTCTATGCCATTGGCGTTCATGTGAGTGGATGCATAGTTAAGTAAAATATGTACTAGTGGTAGGTTTAATGATAAAGTGAAGATAACAAGCCGTTTTTGAGGTATTCCATAAGTCATCTCAATATATCTGACTATGGTGCCTTATTTTAAAATGGGGTTCTTGATTGGAGAAAAAGCATGTTGAGGGCCTGGGCATCACTGCCCTACACATACATACTGTGCATATTTGTTGGGAACTTTCTGGACATATGTGACAACCCCAAGAGTAGTCACACAAAATCCCTGATAAACATGGCTTCTGTTGTGGCTGAGCAAGGAGTTCCAGCTGTAGACACTACCAACTCCACTTCATTGCAAACAAAATCCTGATTTTCTTCAGGGATGTGATTGAAATGTGAGCAGATAAAGGTGGAGTTCCACTCATGCCCCCTACCTCCAGGGAATAAACCATAAACTGAAGCCCACACTCTTCTTTCATGCCTTGGGAGGTGTAGTCTGAGAGCAAGAGGCTTGGAGGTGCTGCAGTCATTTTGTGACCATGAGGGAAGAGCCAACAAAGTAGCAGGGAAGCCAACCGGAGTCCTGATATTTTTGAGCAGCTAAAGTAACCAACTCTAAAACTTCTACTTCAAAAAGTCTTGATGAGTGAATTACTAAAATATCCTTAATGTTCAAGCCACTTTAATTTGCATATTTTGTTACTTGAAGCAGCACTCCTCCCAAATGACAAATTCTTGTGAAAAGAACAAATCATATTTATTCCTGTCGGCAACAGAATAAAAGTATACAACTACTTGCTCTTATTAATTCTACTGTGATAAACTGAATTAATCTTGAGACTATTATAATTTATAATCTTTCTTTTGGAAAATCAGTGCCAGTAAGTGTTTGGAACTTCTAGGCACCTGAGGCCATAATGACTGTGTGTTAAAGATATATTAAATCAATATTAAACTAAAAATTGTCTTTGAACTTTATGCCTTAAAATATTAGAGAATATAGGGAGAAAGCTCAGAAGAGCTGAGCAACTGATTTAGGAAATAAAAAATTGGGAACTGGAAACTATAAATTATGTAAGAGGGGCATGGTCTGCCAAGCTGGGGTCATTTTGCACTGACGAGTTGTGTGCAGGACTCCCTCTGAAGTCAGGCAGACTTACGTGCAGAAATCACTGTCAGGATCTTGCCCTGAAACTAAATGAGGAAAGCTGAGAAACTGGAACAATTTCTTGATAAACGTGTGGAAATGTACCAGCTTTCAGGAAGACCTGGTGTTTGATGGAAATCAATGCTCTTGAGACTCTAATATTGCTGGATAAATTAACAAGAAAGAGAGAATCCCATCACTTTCTTTAAACTTAAAATGATTCGTTTTTCAAAAAAAAAAAACAACCTTTAGGAATACTTCAGTTATTATTTTTTCCAGATAGTTAAGTATTTTAGTGAATAATGCTCACTCTTTGAATAACTGGTATGAGATTAGACTTTTTTCTTTCCAATATTCTTAGAAAAAATTTCTTTCATATTAGGCCCAGCTTAACCTGTGGGTCAGAGGCTACCGTTTGTGCGGCCTTGTTTCTGGAGCAGCAGGTATTGGTCTAATACGCATGGCATCACCCAGTTTACTATGAGCCTCCTTGACTGTTAGAGAGAGGGTGAGGAAGGGACAGTGCAAATTTGGCAACGTCAAGTCTCTGAAAACCATTTTTAAAGAATTTTGTCATGGAGGTTCAAGGGAAGAATTAAAACTCATCTTATAAGTCCTGATATGATTATAAAATTTAAGCAGAAGTTGTGATTTATTAAAAAAATGTTTTAATTGACTAGGTATTTAAAGAGCCAGCATACAGAATCTTGCTTGAAGTCAGTGTTAATTAGAAGCCTTTCTGGTCGATTATAATTACAGAGGGAATTTTTTTTAAATCTTGATTTTTAATCTTTAGTTATGAAAATTTTCATAGGCGTTACCAGGCCAGGTCTGTAATTTATAAGCTCATCATTCATGGGGATAAGTGGTTATTGTATTTTTGTTGCTGTCTCTTTCTTGTGGGACATTTCATCATTTTTTATTAGAATTTTATCACTATAGTATTTATTAAGTTGGTATCAGAGATTTACAGTATGCATCATTTTAGGGTCTGCTATATGAGATCTAAGGCAATTTTGATAAAGGTAATAGTATTGATCTATTGATTGAATGAGCTGGTTTTTGTTGTTGTTTATGTAAGAATCATAAGATGTTCTTAGTGGGTAAGATCAAAAGTGTAGACAATGAAGTATTTGTAGACAGAACCCTCAAGAAATTTACAGAAAATGTGATTTTTAGAGAATTGTGTGGAATTTGGCTTTGCAGATCAAGCCCTCTATCTTACACTCAATGGACTGGAGGAGCTCCTAAAAGGTCCATCATGTTGTTTGTCAAGGACCATACAGTGGGTTAGTGGAATAGGAAGGGAACCCACATCTTTTAACTCTTGTCCAGAGGTCTTCAGAATACATCATAATATCAATCTCAAATAGCACCAAATTTCCCTAATAATCTACTGGGGGTCTATCATTTTATAGTTATCTAAACCCTTGTTTTTCAATGACATTTGCAGGGTTACAGGTTCAATTAAATTAGCATATCAGTACAGAAAATTTACATTTATTATTTTTGTCCTAGAAAAATCTCTTCAAAATTTCAAGCTTACTTCTGGTTCTAGTGTTTTGGGATTTAGAAAATTAGCAACAATCTACTTATACTCTGTATAATATAGCTTTCTGGGTTTCAGTGGGCTCATCATAAAATGAAAAATTGCTGTAATTGATCTCTCAGTTCCAGCCCTAGAATTTTCTTAATCTGTATACAATATCCACTTAATCTTCGGATGAACTCTTCCTGGTATTAGTATTTTGTTGTGTTTCTCTCATTGGGGAATAAAGACTTTCTTGTGCATGTAAAATAATTTTAGGCGTGAATGGTTAGAAATATTTTTTGGCAAGTGCCCTCTTTATCTCTGAATTAAATTGGCTTTAAGACTGACCCTGAAGGTAAAACCACTGTCGTCTTTTAGAATGCCCTAGATTAGAAGTAAGGTCCCTGGGCTAGCCTCTATCTTCCATGTTCTTTACTACAAGTCTCTCTTTTCAGAGGTCTCAGTTCTTAAATTCTCAAGTGCCAGAGATGCAGAGCCATTACTCATTTGACCTTCTCCCACCACCCACACCTGCCTGTATTGGTTGAAATAACACTCTGGATAAACCATGGCCTCATTCTCCTAAGTTCCTAGGGCCTTAGCCCTCTGTTGCCCAGAGATACTGGATATGTCGGGGTGGTCCAGTTATTAGGTAGGCAAAGACTTCTGATTGTGGTAATGGGTCTGGGAGAGCGCTGATGGATCTGAGCATATACAACATCAGTGCTAGGGTGTGAGGTGCAGTCGGTGGCGCTGGAACTCCAGGTCCTGGTTTTTCTAATGCGTCAGCACCGTGTCAGTGTGAGGGCAATTTTACTGATGATGATGGTGAAGAGAACTAAACAGTAAATGCCACTGGGGAAAACTGGAAATCTGTGCTCATAATAGGTACAACATAAGGACCAAAATTTATACTAACTAGAGTACTAATTATACCAATTATAGTACTTTTGTGACCTAATTTTAACTTAGGTTTATTTACTGAGCAGTAAAATAATGATTAGATAAAAAGCTAAGTATGCCACATGAATGCTATTCTGTTTTACTGATTCCAATATTCAGACTTACTCACGTACTCATCAGTGTTCATATAATCTAGTCCCGTACCCATGCAATGGGATTATTGTTTCAGATCTTAAAAAAAAATTAGATTGCATCCTGATGAAGGTAATTTTGAGCTTAAAGGATTTGTGTGAATGCTAATGAGTGCCCCCTGAGAACTGTCAGCTATATACAGGCAAATCTTGAGAAGCACGTGGAACAGAGGGCTTTTAATCACATGCTAATTCTTTGAACAAATTTTAAAAAGTAACGTTTCTTGGTTTTTCCTACGTGTTCATTGCAAAAGTAATGGAAATAGAGAAAACTTAATATATGAAATAATTATTTACCCATACTTGCACCCCAGGTAGATAAGCACCAGTGACATTTGGCACGAACTCATAATTCTTTCATAGACACACACACACGATTATTTTAGATGCAAAATTGCAATCAGTCTATTTCTTTTGTATCTACTTTAAAATATTAACTTATCTGGGTTTCAGTAGATTCATCAGAAAATGAGGGTATTGATCTCTGAGCTCTAGCTACCCCCAATTATATGAATCTCTACTAAAGTTTCATTTATTCTTTGGATAAAAACTCTTGCACACCAATATAAAAATTCTTTTAAGTTCACCATTTCCCACCTAACAATGTTTTGTGAACATTTTTATGGCTTTGAATATTATTCAATATTATGATTTTAATGGCTTTATGTTATTCCATTATATGATTATATCATGTTTTTACCAATCTTTTTTTCAACATTAGGGTATTTTTTCTATTTTTCCTGTTATATTTTATGCTCAATTATTGTCTTTGTAAATAAACTCTTATGCAAATATCTGATGATTTATGTATAATAAATTCTTAAGTATATAATTTATGGGTCACAAGATTCCCCAAATTTAGGTGTTTTATAAATACAGTGAAAATTACCGCCAGAAATAATGTGCTAGTTTATATACTCCTGAAGTTTAGCTCAACATATTATTATTTAAAATATTTATTAATCAAGTTTAATACAATAGCACACTGTTTTATGTTCCTTTGATTACTAAA
Source organism: Grampus griseus (assembly GCF_964374135.1). NCBI lineage: Eukaryota > Metazoa > Chordata > Mammalia > Artiodactyla > Delphinidae > Grampus > Grampus griseus. The sequence continues at coordinate 28,204,407 of NC_139007.1, read as the reverse complement.
TCTTTCCATGGATTTATCACTTGCATTCCTTTGCATATTTTTGTGAGCATTCATCTACTTTATTGATTTCTTCACATATTCACATTTTATCATAAGTTTGCAAATTTATTTTCCTGAGCTTATTCCTTGACACACTAGTTGTGTGATCTTGGGCAAGATGTTTATCTTGCCCATGCCTCAGTTTCTTTAAATTAAAGTGGGACTGATCTAGCCCATCTCTTCAGTTAATGTTTTCTGGATCTGAAAACTGGCGCAGATTTGGGGAGTGAGTAAGCCTGTGACTTTTTATTAGAGAGACCACACTCACCCTCCTGCTCTTCTGTTCTTGTCTTTTTACCTGATTATAGGGGTTAAGTAGCACCATTGTTGGCTGCATGTCTATCTTATTTCTTTCCTTAAAAGTATTATTTTATTGAAGTATAGTTGGTATACAATGTTGTGTTAATTTCTGCTGTACAGCAAAGTGACTCAGTTATACATATATATATAATCTTTTCCACATTCTTTTCCATTATGGTTTGTTATAGGATATTGAATACAGTTAGTTCCCTGTGCCATACAGTAGGACCTTGTTGTTTATCCATTCTCTGTATCATAGTTTGCACCTGCTAATCACAGACTCCCAATTCATCCATCTCCTACCCGCTTCCCCCTTGGCAACACAAGTCTGTTCTCTATGTCTGTGAGTCTCTTTCTGTTTTGTAGATAAGTTCACTTGTGTCATATTTTAGATTCCACATTTGTGATATCATATGGTACTTGTCTTTCTCTGACTTACTTCACTTAGTATGATGATCTCTAGGTCCATCCATGTTGCTGCAAATGGCATTATTTCACTCTTTTTAATGGCTGAGTAATATTCCACATACCACATCTTCTGTATCTATCCACCTGTCGATGGACATTTAGGATGTTTCCATGTCTTGGCTATTGTGAATAGTGCTGCTATGAACACAGGGGTGCATGTATCTTTTTATTTTATTTTTTGGCTGCGTTGGGTGTTTGTTGCTGCACGCAGGCTTTCTCTAGTTGCGGTGAGTAGGGGCTGCTCTTTGTTGCGGTGCATGGGCTTCTCACTGTGGTGCAGAGCATGGGCTCTAGGCATGCAGGCTCAGTAGTTGTGGCACACGGGCCTAGAGCGCAGGCTCAGTAGTTGCGGTGCACAGGCTTAGTTGCTCTGCAGCATGTGGGATCTTCCTGGACCAGGGCTCGAACCCATCTCCCCTGCATTGGCAGACAGATTCTTAACCATTGGGCCACAAGGGCATGTATCTTTTTGAGTTATAATTTTGTCTGGGTATGCCCAGGAGTGGAATTGCTGGATCATATCGATCATTTGTTTTTGACTTTCTTTGTGGTGCTGTTACAATAAAAATAACTAACTTTTTATGTAGTTGGAGTCTTCTACTGCTTCATTTATGGCTCCTGTATTTTCTAAGACAGTCTTCCCTTACCCTGGGATTAAATTGTGTTATCCTTAAAAAAAAAAAAAAAAAAAAGGGTTTCTCTGGAGGAGAAGAAAGGTATTTTATTTAGGAAAAATAACCACTATCTTTTTCCTAAACTTCAGCACACCCAATTTAAACATAATCTGCTGTAATGCTTTACACAATTCCTGTGCACTGAAGCAATAACAAGATTAAAATACAGTTATATACATATTTTTAACATCTTTATTGGAGTATAATTGCTTTACAATGTTGTGTTAGTTTCTGCTGTATAACAAAGTGAATCAGCTATACGTATACATACATCCCCATATCCCCATATCCCCTCCCTCTTGCGTCTCCCTCCCACCCTCCCTATCCCACCCTTCTAGGTGGACACAAAGCACCGAGCTGATCTCCCTGTGCTATGCAGCTGCTTCCCACTAGCTATCGATTTTACATTTGGTAGTGTATGTATGGCAATGCTATTCTCTCACTTTGTCCCAGCTTACCCTTCTCCCTCCTCATGTCCTCAGGTCCATTCTCTATGTCTGCATCTTTATTCCTGTCCTGCCCCTAGGTTCATCAGAACCATTTTTTGGGGGGAGGTTCCATATATATGTGTTAGCATACTGTATTTGTTTTTCTCTTTCTGACTTAACTTTACTCTGTATGACAGACTTTAAGTCCATCTACCTCACTACGAATAACTCAATTTCATTTCTTTTTATGACTAATATTCCACTGTATATACGTGCCACATTTTTATCCATTCATCTGTCGATGAACACTTAGGTTGCTTCCATGTCCTGGCTATTGTAAATAGAGCTGCAATGAACATTGTGGTACATGACTCTTTTTGAATTATGGTTTTCTCAGGGTATATGCCCAGTAGTGGTATTGCTGGGTCGTATGTAGTTCTATTTGTAGTTTTTTAAGGAAACTCCATACTGTTCTCCATAGTGGCTGTATCAATTTACATTCCCACCAACAGTGCAAGAGGGTTCCCTTTTCTCCACACCCTCTCCAGCATTTATTGTTTGTAGATTTTTTGATGATGGGCATTCCAACCGGTGTGAGATGATACCTCATTGTAGTTTTGATTTGCATTTCTCTAATGATTAGTGATGTTGAGCATCCTTTCCTGTGTGTGTTGGCAATCTGTATATCTTCTTTGGAGAAATGTCTATTTAGGTCTTCCGCCCATTTTTGGATTGGATTGTTTGTTTTTTTGATACTGAACTGCATGAGCTATTTCTATCTTACCTCTAGAGGGGTGAAGCTCTATCAGCAACTCCCAGCCAGTCAAACCCCCTGGGTTGCCTCTCTGGCCTTGCCAGCTGTCCAGGTAATTGTGGCCTCCTGGCATCTGCTGCTAAGCCTCACCTCCTGGACTCTCATCCCCACAGATAGTAACAAACCCAGCTCTGTGGCCACCTCTCCCAGTCAGCCCTGCCCTGCAAATAAGTCCACCACAGAACTGCCCAGGGATGCTGGTGCCCAGACCAGTGCATTCCTCATGGCCTTGCTGAATAGTTCTTTACCTGATGTCCCATTCTTCCAGTGGAACATAATCCTCTGATGAGTATCCTAGCCTTACATTTATTCCAGCACACCACTTCTCTCAGCCCCTGTATTCTTTACCATCTGTTAGCGTGGGCCATCACTTTCTCAGACTTCCAGGAGCCATTCTGGTAACAAATGCACCCACTCCCTGAGGTTCCTGCCAGGTTGTTAGATCTCATTCCCTGCGAAAGTGCTCCAAATTAATATATCCTACTTTATCCAGTCTTGTATTCCGGCCCTTTGGTTAAGGGCCCTCTCAATCCAAGGCCAGATGCACTCTCCTGGCTCCCGGTGGCGTTGCTGCTCCTTGGGTGTTTAGTCTCCTTCCTCCTTTGCTGTGCCTGGCTTGTCCCCGTGCAAGTTATGCCTGGATTTAACCCTAGTCGTCAGGCTGGCAACCAGGAGAGGAAGTGCGGGCCGCTTCCGAGAGAGGCACCTGGAAGAGGCCTCTGTTACATCTTCCAGCACAGGGACCTCTGCATCAGGGTCCCCTGGTTTTCCACCACAGACCTTCCTTGACTATTTAATCATCTGTGGAGCTCTGCACCTTTAACTTTCAGAGCTTCAACTTGCTGCTCAGCTGTGTCTCCTTTTCCACTTTGTAAGCTATTACAGAGGCCAATGGATCTCTCACTTAGCCCTTAACTGCTTTTTAGCAACGCTCAGTTTCTTATGATTCCTTTGTAGTAAGCAATACAATTTATCAGTAACCAACCATCTCTGCTGTCTTTGTAGGTATTGTTCCTCTTGATCTTCCAAATGCCTTCCAGGCCATCTGTGGTGACCATTAGCAAATTGGGCTGCTTTGGGCCAGGGACTGTCCATGCCCCATATACCACTCAGTATGGCATCGTCTTAGCCTGCTGGGCAGTGAGTGAACTCGCCCCCCAAACTCACTGCCTCTTTTCTTGGACTACAGTGGTACCATTTGTATTAGTTAGTAGCTCACACCGAGACAGAATTAGACATATGTATGAATTTCCTATGGCTGCTCCAACAAATTACTGTAAATTGAGTAGTTTCAAACAACACACGTCTATTCTTCTGCAGTTCTGGAGGCCAGAAGTTCCAAAATCAGTTTCCCTGGGTTGAAGTCGAGCTGTTGGCAGAACCACACTTCCTCTGGAGGCTCTAGGGGAGAATCTGTCCCCAGCTCCTTCCAGCCGCTGCTGGCTGCTGGCACATCTTCCATTACCAGCAGCTTCAAATCTCTCTCTTGCTGTTGCGTTCCCTCTGCTTGTGTTTATGTCAGATCTTGCTTGGCCTCTCTCTCTTATAAGGACATTTGTGATAGCATTTAGGGCCCACCTGGGTAATCCAGGATACTCTCCTCATCTCAAAATCCTCAACTAACCACAGCTGCAAAGACCCCTTTTTCCAAATAAGGTACATTTACAGATTTCAGGATTATGACCTGATATCTTTGGATATTAAAATACAGCCCCCCACAATATGCAATAGATTTATTGGGGAAATACCTGTGAAGAAAAAAGGGAAGGGAAATGCAAAGGCAGTGGGGAAATGCCAACGATGACATTTCTGAAAGAGAGTAAGAAGGAAAGGGCAATGTGTATAAAGTGTATCAGACTGCAGTGCAATTCCAGAAAAGTTTGCGCAGGCTGATGGGGAGTCCTTGAACCAAAGTACTTCATTGAAAAGGTCCTGTGTCTGCAGGTATGGGTCTGTATCCATAAGCCATTGTGCAAAGTCACTGGCTTAGTGCAGCATTTGGGAAGTGTGGCCTGGACAGGACTGTGGTGGTGAATCCAGAAGGGAAGAGCTCAAGCCATCAGTCAGTTATGCTCTGTGGAGCTGGGGAGCTGAGCAAGGCGTTTTCACGGCCACCACGTCCATCCATGTACCTTTCCTTCAGTTCGTGTTGTCATCAACCTTCACATTTCTCAAGATCCCTCACTAGCTAGGCAACCCAGTAGCCATTAACCAAAGATTAGTTTAGATTTGTACACATCTACCTCTCCTTCTACAAAAAGTGGAGCACAAATTATTGCCTAAAGTTTTGCTCAGCGGGAGAACTTCCCTCCCCTACTGTCATTTAGGGACACCCCTAATGGGACTGTAATAAAGCAGTGATCTCTTCTTGGCTGGGGACATAATACCGTGTAGACTTACCTCTGAAAAAAGCCTGTGCTTTTTCCTCCTCTATGAACCAGTCATAAGGCACTGCTTATGGATTCATAGGTGTTGGTAAGGGGGAGGTGTAAAGGCAGTAATAGAGGCGCCCTGGGGTCTGCTTTACCAGCTCCTGTGATTCACTTGTGCTGTCTGCACCATCTTGAGCCTGGTCTTGAGTGGACCACCTCAGTTTAAGAGTAGAATGCTGCTGCACATGTCCCACTCCATAATCTGACACAACAAATGTCACATTTCATGATGGACAGTCCTGGTCACATAGTCACATAATGTCTGTGTCTCTGCTGGACCCAGTTCAAAGCCGAGACCTGCTTTTCAAATGAAGGATAGTTGTTGGAGAAAGACAGCATGTCCTTACTTCCAAATCCTAAGATCTGTGTTGTGATTCTTCTGTTGAGCCTCTGTCAGCCAGAGGCACTTTAGGTATCATTGAATCTGCTGGGTCATAAAGCCTAAACGGCAGGACCACTTGCATCACAGCTTGTGCCCAACACTGAGGCTTCTCTTACTCTGGAACCCACTTAAAACTGGCAGCTTTATATATTACCTCATAATTGGATTGGGACAGCACATCCAAATATGGTATTCATTCTCTCTAAAATATAAAAAGTTCTACCAAGCACTATGCCTCTTTCTTTGCAGTGGGAGTGCCAAGCACAGCCAACTTTTCTCACTTTAGAGAGGCTATCCTCACCTGCCACAGACTATCGCTCCTCTAAAAACTTATCTATGTGGCCGGTCTCTGAACTTTCATGAGTTTTATGTCACCTCTCTCTGGCAGGCATGTGCTTTTTAAAAGCATCTACTTTTCCTACTTCCTGATCACCAGGTCTAATCAGCATATTGCCATCAATCTAATGAACCAGTGTGATGCTCTGTGGAATATCAAGACAATTAAGGTCCCTCTAGGATATGAGGAGACCGAGAGCCAAGAGCTGACACAGCCCTGAGGTAAAGAGTGAGGGTGAATCACTTCTAATGCTATTACCTGGTATAGAAAATAAATGTTTGCTGAGTCAGTGACTGCCTAAAAGGTGCCAAGGGATGTGATGATGTGCTACAGGGATGATACTACATTGGGAATAGCAGCTGCAGTAGGTGCTACAACCTGATTAATTTTATAATACATAGGTATCCCTGAGCATATATGTGGCTTTTGCACTAGCTAAATAGGGGGGTAAGAAGAGGACATGATAGGAATCATGACCTCTGCATCTTTCATGTCTTTGATGGTGGCACTAATTCCTGTGATACCCAGTGATACAGTATTGCTTTCAACGATGGGGGCAAGGTAAAGGGGCTTCTTACCATAACAGCCTTTACACACTGTGGGTTACAGAACCAGTGTGCAGATGTCCCCAGCCTTGGAGGAAAATAACTACAAAATGGGTCTGCAGTTCCAGTGTATCAACTATGAGATGGATTCAGGCCAAGACTTCATCTATCCCCTATCCACAAGGACCTCTAACTACCTGAGTGGGGTGGCATATCAGGTCTCTGGGGGTGAGCATCAGTTCAGAGTACTATCTGTTAACCTCTGAATGTCTGAGTTCTGTTAACCTCTGAATGTCTGAGTACACAGTGCACAGTCACCCTGGTACATGGCCACATGTCCTTTATTTTGTTTCTGTTTACTTCTCATTCTTTTTATTTCCTTTTTTAAAAAAATTGAAGTGATACCTCTGTTTAACTCATTGGATATTTGTAACATATTTATTTCTTCTTAGGGGAAGGCTTAGAGGAAGAGTTTTAGTCAACATTTATGGCACGGGCAAGGTCTTCCTCTAAAGGGACGCTGGGTCCAAGAACTGGTTTAAGTTTCAGAATGAGACAAGTGGTCTTTTATCCCCAATACAGTGACTCACAAGTCTCTGTCACTAGGCCTAAATTTTTTTTTTCATTTTTACATGTCAAGCAGTATTTTAATGGCTGCCCATCTATTTTATTCCTAGGGATTTTCGTACTCAATTAGCTACCACCAGAGATCATTTTAGGTTAAAAGACTTTGATTACTGCCCCACCCCGTTGGCTTATTATGGTAATTGCACCCAGCAAGTGTCTAATGATTCAACAGTGCCACCTGGTTTCTATCCATCTGGAAGTGAAAGCAGGGAGTCCGATTTTACGATGGCATCTGCCACCATCATCTCTAGCCTATAGAGAACTGCCACCATAAAGCTTTTGAGAATGTTGGTCTTCCCCTCACCAATGCATTTCTTAATACCTTGGTGAAGGAGGTGTCCTTTGGGTTCTACCAAGAGGAATTTCTGGAGGCGGCTAAGCAGAGGCACATGGCAGTTTTATTCCAATATTATCTCTCTAAGTCTCTATATTCCTTCCTCTATTCTAAGCCAGAGTCTGGCATCTTATCCTCATTGTCTGGAGGCCACTAATGAGCTCATATTTTAAATTTTATTCATCATTTCTAGGTGTTTTGTATTTGGAATTTTTTTCTGGTTAGATAGTCTGCCAGATTGCAAGATATGTGTTATTCTTACAGTTTATGATTAATGTTTATATTAGTTAGAATCCCATCTACGTTTATTCATTATTTCAGAACCCCATCTACATTTATTCATTATTTCATATTTCTCTTGACTACAAGGACCTCATTATGCTTTAATTGCACGTTAAATATTCCTTACCGTATATTAATACTGTTTTAGACTTTTGAGTATAACCTTCCATTATAAACTCACAAATAATTTTTAATCTTGGTTTTTTCATGCTTTTATAAATTTCCTAGATTCTGCTCTGCATTCTAGTGAGTTTCTTAATGCTGTCATCCTACCAATTATTTCTCAATTTCTCTACACTATGAAGTTTACCCCCTCTATTGCATTTCCCATTCCAATTGCTATGTTTTATATCTCCAACATGTTAATTTTAAAACTTACTTGTCTTGGGCTTCCCTGGTGGCGCAGTGGTTGAGAGTCCACCTGCCGATGCAGGGGACGCGGGTTCGTGCCCTGATCCGGGAGGATCCCACAGGCCGCGGAGCGGCTGGGCCCGTGAGCCATGGCCGCTGAGCCTGCGCGTCCGGAGCCTGTGCTTCACAACGGGAGAGGCCACAACAGTGAGAGGAGGCCTGCGTACCGCAAAAAAAAAACAAAACAAAACTTACTTGTCTTTATTTTGTTTCTGTTTACTTCTCATTCTTTTTATTTCCTTTTTTAAAAAAATTGAAGTGATGCCTCTGTTTAACTCATTGGATATTTGTAACGTATTTATTTTAAAGTTTTTGTTAGATTTTTTAAAATGAGATGGATTTCATCTGGAGTGAATTCCTATACCAGTTACTGATTTTGTTGGTTGCCTTTTCTGGCATTGGAACTTATATTAGTATTTTATTGCTGTGTAACAAATCACCACAGACTTAGTGGCTTAAAACACCATTTATTTATTGTCACACTTCCCATGTTTCAGAAGTCCAGGCACAAATTAGATGAGTCTTATGATCAGGGTAACAGATGAGGGCTCATCTGAGGCTTCGAGTCTTTTCTCAAGCTCAAGCAATTGTTGGCATAATTTATTTCCTTGCAGCTATAGAACACATGGTGGCTTGCTTCTTCAAGGCCAATAGGAGAAAGCATCTCTGACTTCTTTTAAAGAGCTCACATAATTAGGTCAGGAGCATCTAGGATAATCTTACTTTTGAGTATCTCAAAATCAGCTGATTAAGGACCTTAACCCCAACTACAAAATCCCTTCACCTTTGCCATATAACGTGACCTAATCACTAGAGTGCCATTCATCATATTCTCAAGTTCTTCTGACAATCAAGGGGAGGGAATTACACAGGGTATGTACATCAGGGGATGGGAATCTTTAGGGTGATCTTAGAATTGTGCCCATCACACATATTTTAAAGACTATTTTTTTGGGGGGTAGGGTATACTCATTTTCAGTGGGAGATTTTATCTCTTACTGGCTTTTTTACCCATCTCTGAGGAGTGGTTTTGCTGCTGCCCTCACTCATCCTATTTGTCCCTAATCCAGAACCAGGTCTTATAGTGTTTTTAATGTTGGTTTCCTGTGATGGTGTTGGGAATACTGAATACAGAGTCAGAATGGTAAGGGAGAGGAAGATTGTTGGCCTTAGATGCCTGTCAGGATGCTCTTTTAATTCCTCTGCATCCCTAATTTGGACTATAATTGCAGGCAGCATTCTACAAGAATTTTTGTTTATGTTTTTATTATTTTTAGGCTTTCTTCAGGACTTGGTGCAGCCCAAATCTAGACTCTGGTTTTCAAAAAGTGAGTGTGGCACTGCTTTTATGTGGAACTCTTATAGTTTCCTTTATTCCCACTGTCAACTTCAGGCCCCGAAGCCTAGCCATTCTGTGGATTCAGTTCCCGCTGGCCATTTTTATTACCTGTCCATTTCTAGTCCATCATGATGCTTAACTGTTAAGTGTTTGGTTTTCTCTTTTAATATTAGTCTTCTGTCACTTAAATATCTCTGGAACAAAGGCAGTTTTCAAAGTATGAACTCATAATGCCATTTTCATCTAGAAATCCCTCTGTGTATTTTTTTCTTTATAAAATATATTTAGTTTGTCATTGTTTTTGGTGTCAAATTAAGCATTTTTTTGTGATTGAATGAGGGAATTTAATCCACTTACATTTATAATTTTATAAATAGATTTGGTTTTCTTGTTGTATTGGCCATGACTGAGATTCCTGTTAGTGGAAGTGAAATGTTAAATGACTGTTAGAGATCTCATTCATGAATAGAGGTCTGGTAAATAGGTTCTATCCCTCTGGACTATTGTGTTGATTTTGCTCCTTAAGAATATTTGAACATAAAAAAATTGCCACAGTCTGTATTACTAGAAGAAAGTTAATTTGCTTAAAAACAGAATACCATAAAATGTTGACATAAGATTTAAGTTCAGACTTAGTCTTGATCTTCCTCAGAAGAGGTGCCACTGCTGCTAGCTGCTCTTTTCTGCAGAGACTTTAGGTGTATACAATGCAGGTGTTTATTTTAGCTGTTTTCTCCAATTGCTATCCAGGGCTCCAACTGCCTACTTCTTGGAGGCAATGTTACTCGGTCAGTAAAGAAATTTTTAAAACATAAATTTTTAATTGGGAATCATTTTAGATTTACAGAAGAATGAAATACAAAGATAATGCAGAGAGTTCCTATACACCCTACACCCAGTTTCCCCTAAATCTTATACTTTATATTACCATGGTACATTTGTCAAAACACTGATGGTACTTCACCTTAACTGAATTCTAGCCTTCATTCAGATTTTACCAACTTTTCTATTAAATGTCCTTTTTCTATTTCAAGATCCAAACAAGAATACCAAATATCAAGTCATGATGGATAGATTTTAAAAATTAACATAGATTCACAAAACATGTGGGTCTTTAGTAGAAGATGGTATTTAAGGTGAGAGTTCCAGCCATTTTGACCAGCCAGAAAAACCCAGAAAGGTAGAGGGCAATTTCTTCCTACCCAAAAGCTGGGAAGAGGATATGATGCAACTTTATTGGCTGGACACTACTTGCCCCAAAGCTGTTGCAGTAAGAGATGCTGGGACACCTGACAGAAGACAGCAGAAGGTGAGAATTCCTACCAAATCAGTCAGTATCCTGGATCTGATGGAAACAAGCACGCCATGTGGCTGACAGGATCTCAGTGCTCTGGCGGGGTGTCAGGCCTGAGCCTCTGAGGTGGGAGAGCCGAGTCCAGGACACTGGACCACCAGAGACTTCCTGGTCCCATGTAATATCAATTGGCGAGAGCTCTCCCAGGGATCTCTGTATCAACACTAAAACCCAGCTCCACCCAACGGGCAGCAAGCTCCAGTGCTGGACACCCTATGCCAAACAACTAGCAAGACAGGAACACAACCTCACCCATTAGTAGAGAGGCTGCCTAAAATCATAATAAGGTCACAGACACCCCAAAATGCACCACTGGATGTGGCCTGCCCACAAGAAAGACAAGCTCCAGTCCCACCCACCAGAACACAGGCACCAGTCCCCTCCACCAGGAAGCCTAAACAAGTCACTGAACCAACCACAACCACTGGGGGCAGACACCAAAAACAATGGGAACTACAAACCTGCAGCCTGTGAAAAGCAGACCCCAAACACAGTAAGCTGAACAAAATGAGAAGACAGAGAAAAATGCAGCAGATGAGGAGCAAGGTAAAAACCCACCAGACCAAACAAATGAAGAGGATATACGCAGTCTACCTGAAAAAGGATTCAGAGTAATGATAGTAAAGATGATCTAAAATCTTGCAAGTAGAATGGAGAAAATACAAGAAACGTTTAACAAGGACCTAGAAGAACTAAAGAGCAAACAAACAATGATGAACAACACAGTAATGAAATTAAAAATTCTCTAGAAGGATCAATAGCAGAACAACTGAGGTAGAAGAATGGATAAGTGACCTGGAAGATAAAATAGTGGAAATAATTGCTGCAGAGCAGAATAAAGAAAACGAGTGAAAAGAATTGAGGAGTCTCAGAGACCTTTGGGACAACATTAAAAACACCAACATTCAAATTACAGGGGTCCTAGAAGAAGAAGAGAAAAAGAGAGGGTCTGAGAAAACATTTGAAGAGATTATAGTTGAAAACATCCCTAACATGGGAAAGGAAATAGTTAATCATGTCCAGGAAGTGTAGAAAATCCTATACAGGATGAATCCAAGGAGAAACACACCAAGACATATATTAATCAAACTATCAAAAATTAAATACAAAGAAAAAATATTAAAAGCAGCAAGGGAAAATCAACAAATAACACACAAGGGAATCCCCATAAGGTTAACAGCTGATCTTTCAGCAGAAACTCTGCAAGCCAGAAGGGAGTGGCAGGGCATATTTAAAGTGATGAAAGGGAAAAACCTACAACCAAGATTACTCTACCCAGCAAGGATCTCATTTAGATTCAATGGAGAAATAAAAACCTTTACAGACAAGTAAATTTAAGAGAATTCAGCACCACCAAATCAACTTTACTACAAATGCTAAAGGAACTTCTCCAGGCAGGAAACACAAGAGAAGGAAAAGACCTACAAAAACAAACCCCAAACAATTAAGAAAATGGTAATAGGTATGTATATATGGATAATTACCTAAAATGTAAATGGATTAAATGCTCCAACAAAAAGATATAGACTGATTGAATGGATACAAAAACAACACCCATATATATGCTGTCTACAAGAGAACCACTTCAGACCTAGGGACACATACAGAGTGAAAGTGAGGGGATGGAAAAAGATATTCCATGCAAATGGAAATCAAAAGAAAGCTGGAGTAGCAATTCTCATATCAGACAAAATAGACTTTAAAATAAAGACTATTACAAGGGACAAAGAAGGACACTACATAATGATCAAGGGATCAATCCAAGAAGAACATATAACAATTGTAAATATTTATGCACCGAACATAGGAGCACCTCAATACATAAGGCAAATGCTAACAGCCATAAAAGGGGAAATTGACAGTAACACAATAATAGTAGGGGACTTTAACACCCCACTTTCACCAATGGTCAGATCATCCAAAACGAAAATAAATAAGGAAACACAAACTTTAAATGACACATTAGACCAGATGGACTTAACTGATATTTATAGGACATTCCATCCCAAAACAACAGAATACACTTTCTTCTCAAGTGCACATGGAACATTCTCCAGGATAGATCATATCTTGGGTCACAAATCAAGCCTCAGTAAATTTTAGAAAATTGAAATTGTATCAAATATCTTTTCCAACCAGAACACTATGAGGCTAGATATCAGTTACAGGAAAAAAAACTGTAAAAACTACAAACCCATGGAGGCTAAATAATATGCTACTAAATAACCAAGAGATCACTGAAGAAATCAAAGAGGAAATCAAAAAATACCTACAAACAAATGACAATGAAAACACGATGACCCAAAACCTATGGGATGCAGCAAAAGCAGTTCTGAGAGGGAAGTTTATAGCAATAAAATCCTACCTCAAGAAACAAGAAAAATCTCAAATAAACAACTTAACGTTACACCTAAAGCAATTGGAGAAAGAAGAACGAAAAAACCTCCAGAGTTAGCAGAAGGAAAGAAATCATAAAGATCAGATCAGAAATCAATGAAAAATAAATGAAGGAAATAATAGCAAAGATCAATAAAACTAAAAGCTGGTTCTTTTAGAAGATAAACACAATTGATAAACCATTAGCCAGACTCATCAAGAAAAAAAGGGAGAAGACTCAAATCAACAGAATTAGAAATGAAAAAGGAGAAGTAACTAGTGACACTGCAGAAGTACAAAGGATCATGAGAGAGTACTACAAGTGACTATGTACCAATAAAATGGACAACCTGGAAGAAGTGGACAAATTCTTAGAAAAGCACAACCTTCTGATACTGAACCAGAAAGAAATAGAAAATATAAACAGACCAATCACAAGCACTGAAATTGAAACTGTGATTAAAAATCTTCCAACAAACAAAAGCCCAGGACCAGATGGCTTCCCAGGTGAATTCTATCAAACATTTAGAGAAGAGCTAACACCTATCCTTCTCAAACTCTTCCAAAATACAACAGAGGGAGGAACATTCCCAACCTCATTCTACGAGGCCACCGTCACCCTGATACCAAAACCATACAAAGATGTCACAAAAAAAGAAAACTACAGGCCAATATCACTGATGAACATAGATGAAAAATCCTCAACAAAATACTAGCAAACAGAATCCAGCAGAACATTAAAAGTATCATACACCATGATCAAGTTGCGTTTACCCCAGGAATGCAAGGATTCTTCAATGTATGCAAATCAATCAATGTGATAAACCATATTAACAAACTGAAGGATAAATACCATGTGATAATCTCAGTAGATGCAGAAAAATCTTTTGACAATATTCAACACCCATTTGTGATAAAAACTCTCCAGAAAGTGGGCATAGAGGGAACCTAACTCAACATAATAAAGGCCATATATGACAAACCCACAGCCAACATCATTCTCAGTGGTTAAAAACTGAAACTATTTCATCTAACATCAGGAACAAGACAAGGTTGCCCACTTTCACCACTCTTATTCAATATAGTTTTAGAAGTTTTAGCCATAGCAATCAGAGAAGAAAAAGAAATAAAAGGAATCCAAATCAGAAAAGAAGAAGTAAAACTCTCACTGTTTGCAGATGACATGATACTATACATAGAGAATCCTAAAGATGCTACCAGAAACCTACTAGAGCTAATCAATGAATTTGGTAAAGTTGCAGGGTACAAAATTAATGCACAGAAATCTGTTGCATTCCTATACACTAATGATGAAAAATCTAAAAAAGAAATTAAGGAAACACTTACATTTAACACTCCAACAAAAAGTACAAAATACTTAGGAATAAACCTACCTAAGGAAACAAAAAACCTGCATGCAGAAAACTATAAGACACTGATGAAAGAAATTAAAGATGATACAAACAGATGGAGAGATATATCATGTTCTTGGATTGGAAAAATCAATATTGTGGGAATGACTATACTACCCAAAGCAATCTATTGATTCAGTGTAATCCCTATCAAACTACCAGTGGCATTTTTCATAGAACTAGAACAAAAAATTTTACAACTTGTATGGAAGTACCAAAGACCCCGAATAGCCAAAGAAAACTTGAGAAAGGAAAATGAAGCTGGAGGAATCAGGCTCCCTGACTTCAGACTATACTACAAAGCTACAGTAATCAAGGCAGTATGGTACTGGCACAAAAAGAGAAATATAGATCAATGGAACAGGATAGAAAGCCCAGAGATAAACACACACACACACATGGTCACATATGATAAAGGAGGCAAAAATATACAATGGAGAAAAGACAACCTCTTCAATAAGTGGTGCTGGGAAAACTGGACAGCTACATGTAGAAGAATGAAGTTAGAACACTTCCTAACACCATACACAAAAATGAACTCAAAATGGATTAAAGACCTAAATATAAGGTCGGACACTATAAAACTCTTAGAAGAAAGCATAGGCAAAACATTCTATGACGTAAATCAGAGCAAGATCTTTTTTTGTCCCACCTCCTAGAGAAATGGAAATCAAAACAAAAATAAACAAATGGGACCTAATGAAAGTTAAAAACTTTTGCACAGCAAAGGAAACCACCAAGAAGATGATAAGACAACCCTCAGAATGGGAGAAAATATTTGCAAGTGAAGCAACTGACAAAGGATTAACCTCCAAAATACACAGGCAGCTCATGCAGTTCAATATCAAAAAAACAAACAACCCAATCCAAAAATGGGCAGAAGATCTAAAGAGACATTTCTCCAAAGAAGATATACAGATTGCCAACAAACACATGAAAGGATGCTTAACATCACTAATCATTAGAGAAATGCAAATCAAAACTACAATGAAGTATCACCTCACACCAGTCAGAATGGCCATCACCAAAAAAATCTACAAACAATAAATGCTGGAGAGGGTGTGGAGAAAAGGGAACCTTCTTGCACTGTTGGTGGGAATGTAATTTTATACAGTCACTATGGAGAACAGTATGGAGGTTCCTTAAAAAACTAAAAATAGGACTACCATATGACCCAGCAATCCCACTGATGGGCATATACCCTGAGAAAACCATAATTCAAAAAGAGTCATGGACTACAATGTTCATTGCAGCACTATTTACAATAGCCAGGACATGGAAGCAACCTAAGTGTCCATCGACAGCTGAATGGATAAAAAAGATGTGGCACATATATACAGTGGAATACTACTAAGCCATAAAAAGAAACAAAATTGAGTTATTTGTAGTGAGGTGGATGGACCTAGAGTCTGTCATACAGAGTGAAGTAAGTCAGAAAAAGAAAAACAAATACCATATGCTAACACATATATATGGAATCCAAAAAAAAATGGCTCTGATGAACCTAGAGGCAGGACAGGAATAAAGACGCAGACGTACAGAATGGACTTGAGGACATGGGGAGGGGGTAGAGTAAGCTGGGATGAAGTGAGAGAGTAGTACTGACACATATACACTACCAAATGTAAAATAGATAGCTAGTTGGAAGCAGCTGCATAGCACAGGGAGATCAGCTCAGTGCTTTGTGTCTACCTAGAGGGGTGGGAAAGGGAGGGTGGGAGGAAGATGCAGGAGGGAGGAGATATGGGCATACATGTATACGTATAGCTGATTCACTTTGTTATACAGCAGAAACTAACATAACATTGTAAAGCAATTATAGTCCAATAAAGTTGTTAAAAAAAAACAAAAACATTTGATTTGACAACTCTAGAGCAAGCTGTAGCTGAGTCTAGGACTGAAAGCTGCGATTCATGTTGCTTTCTGTGGAGAGACTTACTATTTGGGTCATAGACAACATCACATACACGAAAGCATTTTCTATTGGTTGCCTTGCCATTGTGACGTGCATTGAAAGTGGAGAAAACTAAGATATCAAGGCATAGGCGTCATGTTTACTTCTGCCTTCTGATGGTTAAGGATTTGCCGCTGACACAGAAAAGAAGTATCAGGAATTTAGTACAGGTCAAGCTGACCCAAAGGAGAGTCTCAAGATGGATAGCAGACCATTTAACACCCCAGACAGCTGGATTCTCTAAGCTCGTTTCCCTGGTAACTGGAAGACTCCTTCCTCAGTGTAGTTGAATAACAAATTGTGCAACATTTGAATAAGTGGTCAGGGAACGTACTATGTGCTAATATTGGGGGTGCATATTTACCAGGAAGGCAAACTCTCTTCAGAGGCCTATAGGTAAGTGAAAGAAGATATTCTTCACAAAGATCCCACCTGATTTATCAGGAAAATCTTACCTTTGTTTAATTTTGAGATTTTTTATGCCCTTACCCGTAGCCAGGAGGGGTGGAATTTAGATACCCTTACTCTTAGCTGACCAAATGCTTACAGGATTCAGAGGAATGCGGAGTAGCACTTCTGTCTTGAGGCCAACACTCCAGCTCACACAGAGCCCAGCAGAATTTAGGGGTGGCTTCTCTGTCCTATTTATCTCTTGCATCCAACTTTTCAGGTTCAAGTCTTGAGCTGCCTTGTGAGGCTTCCCCTCTCACAGTTGTTAGGAAATTTAAAACCTGCGCTTCTTCTGATCTCTGCTTTCTCTTCACACCTCCCAACTACCACTGGCCCGGTGTTCTTCTCAGCCTCAGGGGAATTATTCCTCATTCCCATCTGTCTCTACTTTCGATAGGGTTGGGATTGTGAGGAGGTGGCTGCATTTTGGATTCTGTGGAGGGGAAGTTGCAAAGCAATGAGACTTACTACTCAGACGTATTACAGTGCATATGTCCTGTGCACTATTACGTTAAGAGCACCCTGGTTTCTATCTCTAGTTTTAGATGCAGTACCAAATGTCGACTTTTCTCCTTGCTGAGATATGTAACAAGAAGCAGGAAGAGAGTTGGCATTTTCTAGGAATCAGGAATGGAAGGTGGAAGGAGTGGGAGGAAGATGAGGGAAAAAATTCATTCTGCTTTACTTCGTACATGCTTTTTGCGTTCTTCAGACTTGCCAGTTTCTGTTTTTTCTTTCCCAGATTCCTATTTGGATGCAGTGTGTTGGCTTGTTTTGCCCTCTGGTGAATTGGGAAGTCTGCATTCTATTTTTATTGTACTAGTGGTTACTTTTGACTTTTTATACCACATTGGAAGGTCTTCCTCTCTATTGATCAATGTTAAAAATGAGAGAATGTCAAAAATGAGAGAATGTTCACTGCAAAGCTGAAATGCAAACATAAGCAGTTTCATTCCAGCATTGTTGTTCTTAAAGATTAAGCTCTTCAACCTACACAATGATGTTTCAATCATCTTCTCCTTTAGCCTTTATTTTTAGCATTATTTCCTAGCCTTTTAAACAAAAATTATTGAGAGCAAGATTTCTTGAACTGGGATTACATACTTCTGGAGTATTCCTTGCCTATGTTTATCTTAGCCAGTAAAGGATGGTTCGTTTTACTGGAATGCCGTTTATCTGAAGACTTGGGAAGGTATTGTTAACTCTTTGTTGTCATATATATTTATAAGGGAATCAGCAGAATTCCAGTTCTGTATGTATCTTCTGTGTGCAGTGTGTATGTGTGAGAGAGACAGAAAGAGAAAGAGAGAGACAGATTACCTAGAAAAAAGAAAATATGCAGAGTATAAGGAAAATTTTGTACTTTACGTACTCCAAGAAACAAGTGGTATTATGTTACTATGTGGATGAATCAAGGTGGGGTCTGCCATGGTGTTAAAAACATATGCTCATGTCATTCACCCCCATGGTTTTTGCAAGTCTGTCAGACAGAAGAGCAGGGGTGTGTGATAGTTTACTAAGTCTGTGTGAGTCCATATAGCTGTTTTTTTCTTAAATAAAATTTACCACTTTATAGAACATTGCTTCTTTTTCTGACTTCAATTAATTACCAACCAACCAAAACTCAGCTCTATCAGTCGAATCAATTCAAATTTGTGCTGAAATTGTGCTTTATTCAATGTTCATTTATAAACATATGATTTTGCTTCATTCCATTTCCAACCATAGTGAGGTCCCTTTTCACAAATATCCTCAATTGTTACCTTTTATTATTTTGCATGTCCTCCTTTGTCTTACTTAAGTGTCCTCATTCACCTTTTAAAAATTAAAAAAAAAAAAAAATCTTTGCTTGGAACCTGGATCTGTGATGCACAATCATGAACAGAAAGTACAAAGCATGATAAGGAAATTGAGAACAACATTAAATCATCAAAGATTGTGGTAGATGAAGACATTATCCCTAAGTTTCCCACAAGGAACTTGAGAACAAAGAAGATGATAGCTCTCCTCAACCACAGCCACTAAATTGATACCAAGCACAGGTATCAATCGGAAGAAGCTTTCAATGTATGTTGAAGCCAATTTAAAAATATAGGCTTTAGTTATTGTAGAGATGCAAATGAACCTAAAATTTGGTGTCTTTTATGTAAGAAAACAATGAATAATAACATCATGAAATAATCTTTCTTTCCATTCCATTTACAAAAAAACTGCCTTTTCTCTCTTTGTGCATACAAGGTTTTTTTTTTTTCTTTTTTTTCCACACTCTAAGTTCAGAATTTCATCAGAATACATCTAAATATATATTTTTCTCATTAATTATTCCTAAGACTCTGAACTTTTTAACGTTTGATTTGCAGATTCAGGGTTTGTTTTTTTATTTTAGTGAATAAGAGCTTTTCTTGATTAGCTTTTAGCTTTTTAACTGTTCCTTTTCTTCTGTTCATCTTATCTTGGAATTCCTATCATGTATAGGTTGAATATTTTATATTTGTCTTTTAGGAATTGTCATTTGCATCTTGTAAACTTTTCTTCCTCTTTAGGTGATTTTCCTAATTTTCTATCTCCTACTTAACATACAGGTCTTCTTAGACAACACTTTCTGCTATTTTGGGGCTTCCAAACAATTTTTTTTTTTTTTTTTTGCGGTCTGTGGGCCTCTCACCGTTGTGGCCCTCATGCTGCAGAGCATAGGCTCCGGACGCACAGGCCCAGCAGCCATGGCTCACAGGTTCAGCCGCTCCGTGGCATGTGGGATCCTCCTGGATCAGGGCATGAACCCGTGTCCCCTGCATTGGCAGGTGCACTCTCAACCACTGCGCCACCAGGGAAACCCCCAAACAATTTTTTTCTTTATCTTTTAACAATATGTTATTTGATAGCGTTCTGCGTCCAGAAATTGTGATCTAGCTTCTTTGGACAACTGAAGAACAACTAAACAGAGTTGTAAAACACACAAAAGAGTTGTAAAATTATGAACCAAAAAATCTGGTCGAGGGCATTGCAGGACTACCTTGGTAAACAGCACTTGGAAGACTGAGACAAGAAGAGAAGGGAAGAACAGGAAGGTGTGTGTCAGACATTTGGTCTTTCCTTTTCCCCTCAATGCACTTGCCAATTTGGAAGCAGTAACTGAGAGGCTGGGAGGCTATGCAGAGCTTCTCTAACAGTCTCACAGCATTGGCAGGACAAACACTGGAACTGGGGCAACTGGAAGTATACCAGTAAACTAACTAGTAAATAAACTAGCTCTTGCAAGGCCTGACCCCAGCTTCAAATAATTTCCATTCACGATTGGATTAAGGAGATAGGTTTTTTAGACTTATTCCTGGCAGAAGCAGAGCAAATACATTTGGATGAAGAAATAAGTTATATTTTCAAATGATCCCTAGATATTTCTACATATAATTTTCAAGACTCAATAAGAAATAATGAAACATAAAAATAACTGATTAAAAACAAAGAAAAAAATCGAACATATCCAAAAGAGATACAGATATTAAAGATAGCAGAAACACAAGCTTTAAATTACTGTGATAACATATTTGACATTCAATTACAAGTTGACATTTTTAACTAAAGAAGTAGAGATTATAAAAAGAATTGAATGGAAATTTAAAACTAAAAACTAAAATAAATAAAAATAATTAGTAACTTTTAATTAAATATATTTAAAATAATAAACAAACAAATTAATAAAATTAAGTATTTAATGTCTGGCTATGCAGAGCTTCTCTAGCAGTCTCACAGCATTGGCAGGACAAACACTGGGATTGGGGCAACAGGAAGTATACCAGTAAACTAACTAGACTTTCAGTTGAAAATTTTACCCTTAGGAGCAAGGGTAAAAATAACATAAACTAGTTAAAAACAGGAGACTGAATGCAGTTGTGAAAAAAATTAGTGAACTGGAAGATAGGTCAGAAAAATATCCAAACTGAAGTAACTGACACAAAAGGATGGAAAAGAACATATGATGAATATGACATGCAGCTAAAATGTCTGCAACTGGAGTCCTTGGAGGAGAGAATAGAAAGGATGGCGCAGAAGAAATCTTGGAGGAGATATGGCTAAAAATTTTCCAAAATTAATAGAAGATATCAAACCACAGATACTAATGTATACAACCATCAAACACGACCAGTACAAAGAAAATCTCACATAGTAAAACAATTGAAAACAAAGACAAAGATAAAATCTTAGGAGAAACCAGAGAAAAAGTTGTGTCACTTCAAAGAACAACAATGAACTGACAATAGACTTTGCAGAAGACAGGGGAATAATATATTCAAAGTGCAAGAAAATAATTACCAACACAGAATACTGTACTCAGTGGAAATATTCTTCAGAAGGGAAGACAGAAACATTTTAATAGAAACACAAATGGAAAATTAATCAGTAATAAACCTACAGTACAGGAAATTATCAGGCAAAAGGAAAATGACGACAGATGGAATGTTGGAGGTAAAGAAGGATGAAGTATATCAGAAAGGATAAACATCAGGTAAATGTAAATGAATACTGTCTTTTAAACAATAATAATAATGGATTATGAGGCTGTAGCAATAGCATAAAAATATTCATTATTGGGGAAATGGTTAAAAAACAGGGTAAAATACATAACTAAGTCTTTAGTAAATCAAGTAGTCAAGCTGTGATCACAGATAACAGTTCACTAGTACAATAAAAATAAAAGAATATATAAACCACACCTATCAGGAGAAACAAATAAATTAGAAATAGTTAATCCAAAAGAAGATAAAAGAGAAAAACAAATACAGAACAAAACAGAATAGGGATAGTAAGATGGTAGCTATGAACCACTACATATCAGTAATGGTATTAGATTCAAATGTGACAAATACTTTAATAAAAACAAAGACTGTCAAACTGGATGAAGAAATAAATCCACTGTATTCTGCTTATAAGGGACATTTAAAAAATACAAACACACAGAATGGCCAAAAGTGAAACTATGGAAGAAAATACACAGTACAAATTTTAAACAAAAGGAATCTGTTATAATTACACCAGTATCTTCTGTAAGTAGTATAAAGCTTGATCTTATTCTCTTATTCAGCAGCAGCTCCACTCATTGCCAGCCTGCCGATGGGTGACTCAACATATCATTTTAGGTTCTGCTTCCGAGGACAATTCCCCATCCATCTGTCTTAGGTTGAGTCCCTAAGAGGGTTTTGGGACATGCTCTTGGGCACAGTACCAGTTAGGGAATGAAGGAGAGGGATCCTGCAAAGAGTAAACTTGAACTCAGGTGGCATTAGAGCAGAGGCTTCATGAGAATTCCATGAGAATCTCTGAAACTGGGATGGTATCTCAAATTGAGGCAGGACCCTGGGGCTTTGTAACTGCACATCTACCACGATAAGATCCAAGCTCTCTATGAGAAGGTAGTGTGTTATGGGGCTACACAGCTCTCTTCTTTGGAGGGAAATTTTGGAGGCAGGACTCAGCTGTGAGTTATTAGCAGCCAACATTCCCAGCAGCGGGGGGAAGGGGTGTCTGTGCCTTGCAGGGGAATATGGGCAGCCCACCATAACATCCAACTTAGGAGACTTTTGCTGCTATTCTTCCAGCCAGTCACCTGAGGGCAGTATAACAAGGGGCTTAAGAGAACAAGCTTTAGAGACTCCTGTGACTGGAAGGTGGACCCATCACTCACTATTTGGGTGACCCAAGGCCAAGCTGGTTTCTTGGCTCAGGTACCTGAGTTCCTCATCTGTATGTAACTATCATAATATTTCTCTCATAGGACTGATATAAAGAATATATGAGGTAGTAAAATCAACGCTAGACAAATGAAAAGGAGTCATCCAACATGAAGTATGTTTTAACAGGTAAGGTGGCTTTGGCTTTGTCAATCTGGAAGGAAACTCAGACGTGCTATTTCTCTGTTTACTTTGGTTATAGCTCCTGGGAGGAATTCCTGCTGTTTTGATGATTGTTATTGCAGATTTGCAGTGAGTGCAACACCTGCAGAATCCTTATCACATCAGCTCCCTGTCAGCTGGGTCTGTCTTCTCCAATGCATGTTCTCAGTCCTCTAAGTCAGTTGTTGTTATGGATGGTCTTTAAGGTCTATTTCATTGAATTCCTAGTACACTCACCTTTCTAAGCATTCTTTTCTCTTTCTATCAGAAATTCCAATAAATAATGATAAATGGAGAGCATCCCCCAACTTTATACATTATGGATTATTCCATGGGAATCTGGGAAAGGAGATTTAATTTCTGTTGTGGCACTAACAATTTACCTCTGGGTGTCTTGGAAAATGACTATGGAACACACACGGCCAAGAGGGTACAAATAAGAAAAGACACAGCTGCCTCTGACCTCCAGGAACTTAAAATAGCTGCCTCCTGAAAAAATCCTTTATACAGTTCTGCCTGTAGAAAGCAGGTTATTAATATTTGATAAATATAAATTGACTAGCATGTATATGTCGGGAACTAGGCTAGGAGATATATTTAACAACACATATGCTACATTCTTTCCTCTTCACCATTTACATCCACTCTTTCTCCAATTAAGTTTTGCTCTGTCCTGCCAGAGCTTCTTCAGGGTGGTGGACACTCAAAGTTTCTATCAAAAATGATTTACAATGGAAGGGTTTGTAGGACAAGCTATACTCTCTGGTGCTGCAGCTGATGCTGAGGTCACAACTGATATTCATCATCCATTTCTATATATTCCTCACTCTCAGCCAGCATTTCTGTTGATCTGCTTTGCTTGTTCCAGAGCTTTACTCCTGAGAGATAAGACCCTGGTTTCTGCACCCTTGTTAGGCAATGGTTGCTACAGTTGCCCCTTAAGAGTAGTCATACATGTGGAAGTACTCAGAGATAAGCCAGTGAATTTGCCAAGTTCCAGGCGCTCTGCCCATTACATAATAGCAACTGTATCTCCTCAAGATAATCAAGCTCAATTATTCCTGCTACAGTACGTATATGTATAGCAATTCTTTTTTCTTTTTCTTTCTCTCTCTTTTTTTGCCTTCTGGTCTTCTGGTATGAGGAACTCAAAAACTGTCAGGGGTAAAACATAAATTTAGATTTAATGGACACCGTGCTGTGCTCCTGATGGAAGCATCTCCTCCTCCACTCCCAGGAACAAGAAACTCTAGACCAGAAAAGCCAAAAGTTGTGGGAACGGGAAGCATAAATTCTCCAAGTGGGTTACTGAGAGTGACATTTAGATAAGCCACTCCCATTTCTACTTTTTGGTTCCCAGACCCCGCTATCAGGGACATAGCACTATAAAATAGCCATTGGTTTAATATATACACTGTATTTTGAAGAACAACACTGCACATGTAAGCTGGGATCTCAGTTGTGCAATTAAGGGGCCGTTACTATGTGAAATCAGGAGGGCGACTTTTTTTCTTTTTTGCGGTACGCGGGCCTCTCACTGCTGTGGCCTCTCCCGTTGCGGAGCACAGGCTCCGGACGCGCAGGCTCAGCGGCCATGGCTCACGGGCCCAGCCGCTCCGCGGCATGTGGGATCTTCCCGGACCGGGGCACGAACCTGTGTCCCCTGCATCGGCAGGCGGACTCTCAACCACTGAGCCACCAGGGAAGCCCCAGGAGGGCAACTTTTGAGTGATGAGGTTTTGGAAGGACCAGGGGAGTCTGTGTGTGAGCATCATTGCACCACTTTTCCTGTGGGTCCCTTGGCCTGTGGTGATGTTATGAGGGGCCCCATGATAATAAATCATACACTCTGTAAGCTCTTACAGAGCGGTGCTAGTCAAGGGCCTGCACACAAGAACCAACCCCTACCCAGAATAGGTACCAATTCTATTAAAGAATGAATTGCTGCCCTTCTGGAGTAGAAAAGATCTGAAATAACCAATTTTCTGTCAAAGTGGCTGGTTGGTCTCCTAGAGAGGTGTTATCGCATTGAGAATTTAGTATCAGTCTCCACGGTGGACCAGCTACACTTTCAGCCATGGCAGTAGCTAAATCAGCCAGGTGAGAGGGAGCCTGTACTTTGAGACCCATGTGCAAGCTCTGGTACAAACTGAACATGGTTTGACTGACCTTTCTATGCTGAGTAGTGCGACAGGAACTTCATTTTCACAGCACAAGCTCAGATTGAATTCTTCTGGCTATCCCCTCATAATTGAATGTTAATCCTAACACTCCACTCAAATTCATACTCCTGGCATTTATTTGAAATGGATACATTTCAACTTTGGATATATTGCTTGCTCTATGTTTTGCATTTTTAGGTGCCCTATTTTCAGTCTGTACTTGTATTTTTCATTGTAAAATCTGAGAGGGCAAACATTTTTTCTTGGTAATTTTCTTTGAATTACACTTACTAAATATACTATAACAGTCATGGCAATAGCTATTATTATTGAACAGTGGCAGGCAATATTCTTGAAATATGTTTCACAAGAGCAGGGATTTTTGCTGTGTTTATAATATAGTCCCCAAACCTAGAAAAGTGCCTGGCATATAGTCATGTCAAGAAAATTTTATTGACTAAATAGACTCCTGCAGGGTGTTATTATCCTTACTTACTTTTGCAAAAGCTAAAGCTCAAAGTGGTTACGTGACTTTCTGAAAGTAACACAGCCAGTTGAGTGGCAGAGAGAAATTTGACCTTAATTCCATCTGACTTCAGAGGTATCACTTTTCCCACCACTCAATAGGGATGACAGGGTGACCCTGACTGTCAGACAAGTCATTTGTGTTTCCCAATATATGGAAAACTCAATGGGGGCAAGAAACTTAATCAGATTTTGTAGCCCCAGGGGTTAGCAAATAGCTTGACATGAAATAGGCCTTCCATAAATATTTGTTAAATAAATGGCTATGATTTACTCAAATAACTAAGGTGATTTGCTGCCATGCAAAGATGTAGCCTCAGACACAGAGAAAGGGAGCTCATCTACCAACCAATCTTGGAAATGAGAAGGTATGGGCGAGAGGAAAAGACAGGTTCACAATCTTCTCCCAATGTTATAAAACCACAAAGAGATTTCCTGAAAGCTTTAACACAAATATAACCTGTAATCCTTGGTTAGAAAATTATCACTGATCAGTTATTCTGGATTGATTTTTCTTTTTATGGTACTCAAATGATCCTGATGACTGTGGAGTTTTATCCCATATAAATTAACTCACATGGAATTGGATTCACTATAGAACTTAGAAATGGGAACAGAAAATTTCTCCTTGGACTTGGATTAAGTTACTAGACATTTCTAAGCTAGAAAATTTAGAGCAGAGAATCTTCTGGGCTTGTTTTGTTTTTTTCCTGTAGACCCTAAACCATTTGAGATTTCTTATTGTAAGGTGGGAATTAGCATTTAGTTTCAAAGAGGCATTATTGAAAAACTTTTTTCATGTTCACAGAATTTATAGGCATATGTCTGTTATGAAGTTTGAAAATAACTTGTACAAATGTAACAAAAATGCAGAAAAAAAGAAACATTAACAAACCAGGGTATTTGTGGGATCAAGGAAAGTAAGGGATAGTAGTTCTGTCACAAAGGTGAAAAGAAATTAAGCAAAATAATCATTTAATTTCATATTTTGATTCAATAATTCAGTATAAACTTATGTTTTCCCTAGTGAAAATACAGCCAAAAATATTTTCTTTATCAATCAACAAGATTCTCAATATAATTCCAAATATAAGAAGGACTAAAACAATGAGGAAAAGCTTTTACTAGTAACAGTCAAACTGGTCTGACAGACAGCCTTGGAACACTGCCCTGCTGCTATGACAACTGGCATTTAAAAACAACTTCCTCAAATACCAGAAAAGAGGCAAGTAGAAATTTTACCTTATTTCTTTTACCTTGGAATTTTGACTGTGAAAAATAAGATGAAAAGGGAAAAATATCATCAGGAAACTTAGTTTTAGCAATTTAAAATTTCTAAGTTTAGAAATTTTACTTTCTAAGAAGGAAAGAAGAAAATTGTTTCATTGACATTCGACTCTCTGATTTTATACTTGAGTATAGGTCATCTAAATACCTACTTTTAATATTCTTTTAATATTCTATCAGATCTGCACAGTTACTGTGTGTGTGGCAGGGTGGAGGGAAACAGACACACACACACACACACACACACACACACAGAGAGAGAGAGAGAGAGAGAGAGAGAGAGAGAGGGAGAAAGAAAGGTGGGTGTATTGCTGGTTAAATCTATCATATGTCAAGTCTGCTAGAATAAACATTTGATAGATTTAGCCTGAGGAATATCACTGGCTATTATCATCTTCTTTTCAACAGTAAGGGCCAAAATATGAGTGCATAATATTAGATTGTACCCCAGTGGAAAAGAACTGAGAGATGCTTCTGAAGCAGAGTAGGGAGGTTTGCACCATTCTGTTATAACTAATGCTTTTCCTGGTCTTTGGATAAAGAATCGTTTATTGCCTTTTGCTCTAAGCTGGCATCCTCTATGATGAATTTACTTTGAAATGTAAAACAAAGAGATTTTTCAAAGTATAGACTATAAAGAGATGAAAGTTCCTAAGAGGGGTGACCAGTATGATGAGAGAAATATTTCCATTCATCATGTAGGTTTATATTTTACCCAGTGGGATTAGGAAAGAGAAAAGCACTCTTTCTGCACAAGGATCAGTGAAATAAATCTCAGTAATAAATGCAAAGTTGAATTTTATAATTGCAAATTAATGAATACTGATAATAATAAAAAGTAGCGCAAAATCAAATTGATCAAACATTTAAAGTAATTTAAAACTGTAAGTAACATCAATACCATCATATGAATATTGCCAGAAAAATATAAGAAGCCCTGGTGGGGCAGATGACAGGCAGACCAAGAAATTCATGAGGTATTTGTAAGAGATAACATCCCAGTAGGAACCATGCCCAAGCTCCCACATTATGGCGTTCCTCAATCTGATGGTTTCATCTAGTCAGTTCTGGTATTTCTACGCCTTAGCACGTAGAAATTTAACTTGGAACATTTAGAGCGGCACAGAGTCTACAATATGGAATGAAACATATAGAGTTGACCAAAAATGAAATGAAACTTAAAATACATCATGGTCAGTCTTAGCTTGAAAACCCATCTCCTACTGATGTACCCATCATGGCGGGAGGCATAAAAATTCTGAAATCATGGAAATGAAGGGAAGAGAGAGAAGCCAGGTAGCAAATTTGAGACCTAGGGTATGCATGTGTGGAAAGGAGCCAGGACCGCATGCCGGGATTGAATGTTTAGTGGAGAGCTGAGCCAGGGCAGCGCTTTTGCCAAAACAGAACCCTGGAAAGCAGGTGACATAGGAGGTAGAGATGCTGGGTCAGCTAAGTTAATTAGGTAAAGGGCATCTCTCCCTGGCCTGTGGCTGTTTATAATAGGCTGGCTGGATGCCTGGCACAGGAAGGTGACGACTAGTACCTGAACACTAGAATACTGCTGAGACCATAAATCAGGCTGAGTCCAGAAGTGCCTCTGAGGTAGCGCTTTCTGCCTGAATCTTCTGGTTTACCTCATTCTCTGCTGGTGCCTCTACTTCTGAGATCCATATGCCATGTTCATCTGGCTGTTTCTTGATATCTGCATGAACTATTTTTTTTAGTAGGGAATTTGAGGTTAGCTTTAGAATAGGCAAGTTTCGAAGAGAGTTGAAATTAAGTGGAGCTCAACAGGAAACACCCAGAATATGAGGTCCTGTTAGTAAGTGTCTCATGGGAATAATAGCATTCTGGTTGAGTAAGGGCGTTTTTTTTGTTTTTGTTTTTTTCTTTTTGAGGCCCCAGGCAGCAAAGGCCTTCTCATTCCACACCAGCTTAGTTACATACCCTGGCCCACTACCCACAAAAAGTCCCCAAGCCAGGTTCTTCTGGACCTATAGCTGGGCCATAGAGATCAGTAGACATCCAAGATGTCTGTGAGGAAGTCTCCAAGAATGACTTTCTCCCACTCCTGAAAGCTGGCTGGAGTGAGCAGCAAGGAAAAGCCCCTGTTCCTTAGTTTTCCTCAGGACATCACTCACTGTTCAATACTCCTTGTAATCACATGATAGAGATGATAGAGTGGAAGAGTGTATCAAGGATGAATTATGGTTCAGAAATGTTTCCCATTGCTCGGATTTATAGTTCATAATTTGGGGCTAGGGAATAGTAATTTTATTCATTAGTATGTATATTGAGAGTGAGGGAAGGAAGATGGAGCTTTTAGATGAGACTTCCACAAAGGGGTGGTACTGAGCTGAGTCCTGACGGATGAGTGGGAGTTATCCAGGGAGAAAAGGTGTGGGTGGGTAGAGATTTGGAGAGAGGACTCTCCAAGCAGAGGGGAAAGCCTGGAGATGAGAGAATGGGGCATATTAGAGGAAACTGCAAGTAGTCTGATGTGGTGCAAGTAAGAGGAGGGGGATGGTGAGAGGTGGAGTTGGAGGTATGAGAAAGGGAGAGGTCACGAAGGGCCCTTTTCTGCTGTACTAGGAAACTTGGACTTCCCTCTCGTGACCATGGGGAGCCCAAAAAGATTTCAAGTGGTGGAATGTCATGATCAGATTCCTTACCTGTTGACCATTTGTGTGTCTTATTTCTTATCTATTTGCTACTATTTAGGTCTCTGCAGCGCTGAAAAAATGGGGATGAGGCTTTCTCTGTTTTCTCCTCAATATGAACATCTCTGCTAGTGGCTTCTGCAAAAGGCCTTCTATAGAACAATACCTTTTGTGACAAGATGGGTAGATTTCATATACTTGTATGAATCTGGGTAGGAAAAAGTTAAAAAAAATTTTTATTGGAGTATAGTTGCTTTACAATACTGTGTTAGTTTCTACTGTACAGCAAGGTGAATCAGCTATACGTATACATATATCTCCTCTTTTTTGGATTTCCTTCCCACTTAGGTCACCACAGAGCACTGAGTAGAGTTCCCTGAGCTATACAGGAGGTTCTCATTAGTCATCTATTTTAGGCATAGTATCAGTAGTGTATATATATCAATCCCAGTCTCCCAATTCATCCCACTCCCCACTTTCCTCCTTGGGGAAAAATATTTTTCAAACACAGTGTTCAATAGAGGGATTCCATTATTTAGATGATTTTCTTGTGGTGATTGCTTGCTACCTCCTGCCATCAACTGCCCCTTGGTTACTACAAGTGGGTTTCAAGCTTTTTGCCTGCAGCATTATGTAGGTCATTCTGGCTGTTGTTTCATGCTCTGTCAGGCTGAAAAATTTCCTCCAAGAGTCTGAGTTAGTGTCTCTGGTGACATTTCAAGAAGATCAATGATTAGAAAACATTTGCGTTTATAAGAATCACCTGGTAAGCTTGCTAAATCAAAGATTCCTAGATCCTACCTTCAGGTATTCTGCCTCAGTAGTTGTGAGATGGGGCCCAGAACCTCCATTTTTAATAAGTGCTCTGGGTGATTCAGAAACAAATGATCTGGTAATTATACTATCCCCCTCCCAAAACCCCTTTTCTATAATTTAGATTGTTTATATTTTACCTGATTTCTGAAGTGGAACTTAAATCTATTACAGTAAATAAGGAATAAAAACATGACTTTGTATTATATTCGTATCGCTATTTTTATAAGCTGTAATCAATTTAAAATAATGAAGATGTGGAGCTTGTTTGAATGGTAAGGTATTCCAGGATTTTGAAAGTGGCCTTGCATGACATTTAGAAATTAGAATAGCCTGATGATAGGTCAAGGCACAGTTGTACCTTGCATATGTTAGAAGTGGAGGTGTGTTCTGGGACAATGAGACCCAGCATGTGTCCTTTAGTTAGGCACCGTCAGCATCACCTGGGACATTATTAGGACTGCAAATTCTCAGCCCCAAGCTGACCTACTGAATCAGATCTTTTGGGGTGAGGTCCAGAAATATGTGTTTTAACAAGCCCTCCAGGTGATTCTGACGTACATGGAAACAGAATGTTTGGTCTAGTGCACTTACGTCTCTCCATGGAGACAATATGTTTGGTTTTTAAAGTTTAGTAGTGTATCTTACACTGTGGAAATGTTGCTTGACTTGTTTCTCTAGAATAAATTCACATCTTAGAGAGTGATTTAATTAGGATTTTGTTCACCCTAAAGAGACAACAACAGCAATAACAAAAAAACAACAGTGAATTTAAGAGGTAGAAACTGCTTTCTCCCTTCAAGTATAAGTTAGAGAAATTCAGGACTGGTTTGACCCTCCATGATATTAGAGACCAGGGCTCCTTTTATTTTATTGCTCAGTCTTACCAGCACGGCATCCCCAGATTCACCCATCACCTCTGAAGGCTGCTCTGGCCAGAGCACATACATCTGCATTCCGTTCGGCAGAAAGGAAAGAATGGACAGGTCACAGGAGATGCGGACACTGTTGCCACTTATGTTCCATTGGTCAGGGTCAAGCTATGGGTTGTTGTTAGCCTCCTAGAAGGTGGTGATATGTAGTCTTAATTTAAAAAGGTATACCCAGATGAAATTCAGGGTTTTATTATTGAGGAAGAAGCAGAAAAGAGAAATTGGGTGAGGAGCTGGGGGTGGGTTGGTTGTTACTGTCACAGTGGGAGTAGACACTTATCTGGGAAACTTACATTTCTGATATGTTCCTTTTCTTTCTTTTTTAACCTTTACTTCCCTTGCATATAGTTTTTTTTTTTTATGTTTTCCATTTTTTCACTTTAGATTTTCAACTATTTCTTTGGTCATTCTCAGAGATTTGAGGAAAAGTTTGCTAAATCCTACAGAAGTTGTAATGATGAAATGATTCTTGTTGTCTATCTATCTATCTTTCTATCTATCTACCTACCTATCTCTATATCTGTCTGAATGTGTACATAACATTTCCATGACAAACTTTTGCTGCTTTGCTGTTATATGTTATGTATGTGAATAAATACGGAAATTTCCATTTTAAAAATAATGCTTCTAATGGTCTACTTTCTCTGAATTTATGAGTTATGCCATGTCAGAGAATGATTCTAGAACCTTTAGGGAAATATCAAATTTACATGATAATATCAATGACTTATTTTAGACAGCTTTAAATAATTCGCTTCTCATTTATTCCACCTTAGTATTTCCTGACATTTGAACCAGCCAATGGCTGAATACAAATGTTTTATGTGTTCTCTAGTGGAGACACCTAGTGTAAAATGGTTATTAAAAAGCCTATTAATCATCCCTTTCTCTAAAATATTCAGTTCTTTAAAGCTGATTGCTATTAGCTGTTCATATTATTTTAATTAGAAGAAAACATGGCTGCTGAAAATTAGCCAAAGGTTCTATAAATAAAAGTGTCCATCATGCAGAGTCAAATTTGAATTAACCTTTTAGCATGACAACCTTTCCACTGGAATTTTTCAGGGCTTGCAAGCCATTCATTTTGTTCAAAAGCCATATGGGCTATTTTTCATCTGTATGTAATCCAAATCTGTGAGAGTGTGCTCATGGAATACAAACACTGTTCATCAGCTGTGACTTAAATACCTTTATTGAAATGAAAAACACCTAAATCAATACAGTATGGTATGGTGGAGGGGGGAATACACAAGACAGAATAAAATAACTATCTCTTCTTTTTCCCATTTATCTCCTCATGTGAGCCACACTTTGTGTCCTGACCTGCTTTGGGCTTGTTAGTTTCTTAAGGATAGACTACTTACTCGTGATTAAAGCAACATCAGACTGTAATTACTGGGAATCAGACAGTCCACTTTTACTCTGAGTTATTATCCACATGAAAGGTGTTTTCATAATCTATTTGTTGGAAAATCCATATGTGACATAAATAAGCATTTTCTGCTGATTGATTTTATGTGTCGCTATAACTATGACTGTGAAAGAAGTGCTAGATCAAAGTATAAAAGGTGGCTGGACCCTGAATTCACTTCAGTTCCCTTTTACCAGAAAAATCAGTTTTCAGAAAAAACGTTTCTAATTGTTATGCAGTCAATGAAAATCATCAAACACAACCATAGCAACCACTGTCAGAACCTGACCTTAATAAGCAAAGAAGCCTGATATTAATTCAGTTTCTATGGTTATATTAAAAATAAATGTGGTATTTTTCTATTTAAGATTTACAACTCTCACAATTCTCTGTGTTTATTATAGCAATCAACTATACCTGATTTACTAAACTTACAAAAATAACCAAATGATAAAACTCTGCATTTTACAAATAATACCCTAGATCTTCAGTGGTGATTTGGTGACTAGTTTTAAGTGGAAAGCGCAAGGCTGACCACTGCATGCTTGAAACTACTCATTGCTATGATCCTGCACTACCTGGATGCTTCTACTTCTCTGACCACTATTTTTCTGGTTTTTGGTTATATCTCTTCCTGAAACCCAGTTCCTTACAGGAAAATGCTTTGTACACATACAAGATATAAATGTTAGTTATTCCTATTGCTCAGGACAGAAAATTAGAGAATCAGGCAAATGGTTAAAACCAAGGGTTCAGTGAGTATAGAACCTATGGTAAGGACAAAGCGAGAGTCTAGGATGCTGAATCAAATAAGACAGAAAAGGGGCTTCCCTGGTGGCGCAGTGGTTGAGAGTCCGCCTGCTGATGCAGAGAACGCGGGTTCATGCCCCGGTCCGGGAAGATCCCACATGCCGCGGAGAGACTGGGCCCGTGAACCATGGCCACTGAGCCTGCGCGTCCGGAGCCTGTTCTCCGCAACGGGAGAGGCCACAGCAGTGAGAGGCTCGCGTACCGCAAAAAAAAAAAAAAAAAAAAAAAAAAAAAATGTATACTGTTGCAGGACAAACAGAACTCAGATTTATGAAGCCCAAATCATATATTTCATATTTGATTCTAGAGTTTTCTTTTTCCTCCGATTTATGCAGACGTTACAGGATGATGTGGATGGGGTGTGTGTATAATATCATCCGAGGAAAGTGCACTGTGATGTGCTATCTGAAGCCACTGACTGCAGCCATCCCCGCTGAGATGCCTCTCACTCACGAAGCTTGGAGTTTGCAGGGTATGTCACTCACAAAAAAAGCATGTTTCTGCAGTTATCTGTGGCTTGGCTGATAACAACAAAGAGCTTTGTGCAGTCGTCATGGGATCCAGCGAATTCTCACAGTTCCATCAGGGACTGTAGAGAGAACTACAGTGTAGTGATAATCTTAGATCTTAGGTAGAAAAATGTCCCCTTAGGTCTTTTGAATTGGAGGATTTTCCAGGAAGACTTGCTTTAACAGCTTGTGCCTAGGCCCACGGAGCAAGTAGCTTCACCTAACTGACTGGTAGGCTCTCAGCACACCCCACCTCCTGTGTGTCTCAGATTTTCCAAAAGCGATCTGACTGCAGTGTAGGTGGACGTGACACCTATAATCATGATCAGCTATCCTTTGCCGCCAGTAGTGACTTGTGCCTCCTGAAGAGAAAGAAATGGCCGAGCTATCCCTGCTGTTGCTCTGCTGGGCTACCCACGGGGTGGAGCTGAACCATACTTAGTATCATATGCTCTAAGTATTAGCATTTTCTCAATATTTATTCTAGTTCTGCTTTGTGAACAACTCTCTAGAGCCAATAGGTGAACTGTATTCTCTTCCATATCCTGCCTGAGATGTCACCAGTGTTGGCAGCTAGAGAGTGATCTACTTCAAGTAGTGATCTACTTCAAGTGCAGGCTTCCACTGCTTCCACTTCCACATTTCTCTTAAGCTACTCATCTTTTCTTAGAACTTTGCTTCCACGAGAAGATGGGAAATGGGCAGTCTCTTCAGGTATGTCACTATAGATCCAAATCCCAATTATAGGCCTATGGAGATATGTTTAGAAAACTGTTTTTGTGTATTAATTTCAAACGTGATCTATGACCTTTCTCTGAGTGATAAAATTTCATTTTACTTACACCACCCGCCTCCTTTTTTCCCCCTTTCAATATAATTTTTATCACTTTTTATTTTCTATATTGGTTAACTTATCATTTTAAATAATAATGCTTAAAATTTTGTTGATTTATCATTTATAGATTATCCCTTTTTCTTCCTTTCTATATAGATGACCTATTACTTAAATTACAAGGAAATAGTACTTTTGTCAAACTTTGGCACGAATGCCTGTGTAGAATTTTCTTTTTCATTCTGCACTCCTTTCCAACAGCTGCCTTAGAAACAAAGGCAAATTTTGTAAATCTTTGCATGACTGAAAATATCATTATTTCACTTTTATCCTTAAATGAAAAAAAATCTCGGTTGAAAATTATTGCCTCTCTGAATCATCGTGTGCTGGTTTTGAAAATCTTTAAGTAATTCTGATTCTCATCTTTGGATGTGATCTCTTTTTATTATTATTAATTGTTTAGGATTGTCTCTTTAGCATAGTATTCTGAAATGTCGTAACAATATACTTTGTTTTGGATAAAGATATTAAGTATACTGGTACTCTTTTTGGTTCTTTCAATTTGTAAATGTATACTCTTTAGTTTTGAAAAAGTCTCTTTTTAAAAAATATTTTTTATGCCCATGACATTCCTTCTATTCTCTTACGAAACTCATATTAATAGGCTGAGCTCTTGGTTTGATGCTCTTAGTTCTTAGCTTTTCTCTCACATTTGCCATCTTCTTGACATTTTTCTTTACTTCTAAAGTTCTGTAGAAATTTTTGTTTCAACAATGTTATTTTAACTAAGAGTTCTTCCTTCTAAATATCATCCATTTTTATTGATGCAAAAACTTCTATCTCCCTGATGTGTTAATTTGCATTTTGTGTTTAATTTTGAAATGTTCTTGCATTTCCTGCATTATCTTTCCTCTGAATTTCTTTTCTGGGTTTGCTTACTTGGCCTCCCTCTTATATTCTGGAGACTTTCTGAATATGCTTCATGATTCTTGGTGACCATTCTTATTTAACAACGAGGCTCTCCAATTTTGGTTGGAAGCTCTGTGATCTCTGTGCTTGTAATGAGTACTCCTCACTCTTGTGAAATTGGCCCAAATGGCAGCCAGTTACCCAGGCCCCCCAATTTCAATGCAGGGAAGTTTACCTCTGGAATATTTTAATATCTACAGAAAAAAATTCTCTAATATTCTACCTGAGGCCTGACCATTGGTTTCTAGTAATCTGTGCAAGGTGGGGCAGAGGTCTTGGAATCAGGCTATTATGTGTACAGTGGGTCAATAATTACTCTAAGTATGTGCCTCATTCTTGCTTTACTAATGTACCTTATATTCCAGTGATTTTATTTTCATCTGTTACCAGTGATTAAACCTTCAGTTTCTGGCCTCTCGGGGTGGAGTACCTGAAGACTTGTATTCAGTATGTGGGAGCGGAGGAGGAGAGGTGAGGGTACTGAACATAGAATTTCAAGCTACCTTCTCTCTCCTACACCCACTCCCCACACCTGTTTTCTTCTCTGTAATTTTCTGCCAACCTCTGAATCAGATCTTTCCAAATCCTATGCTTTGCTGGGATAGTGAAAGGGCTGGTGGTAGAAACCAGCTAACTTTTTATCAACTTCCCCCCCTGCATGGCAGGAGCCTGAGATTCTAATTACCAATGTCATTTTGCTGCTCTAGCTGCTAAAATCTTTCTGAGATCTCTTGTTTCTTAATCTTGGAGCTGATAAACATGTGTTCAATATGGTATTCTCAACTTGAAGCTGTGTACTATAAACTATAAACTATGTAACATTTACTGAGCACTTATGTACCAGACATTGTACTAAGCACTTTATTTCATGTAACATTCATAATTTCCATTTTACACATGAGGAAACCAACAATCAGAGAGATAATAAAGGATGGTATAATTATAAGATGTCCAATACAAATTTTTACTCCAATGAGAACTGAATTTAACTTCGAAAATGTTTAATCAACTATAAGAAAATAGACAATGAGAGAATGTCTTTCATCCCACCAGACTAGCCTGAGCTAATGTCAAGACTATGTGAATGTCTTCTTATGATAAGTTTATATCCTAGACATTTTAGATCTAATGAGTGACAGAAAGTATCACTTCTAATAAATATGGCAAATTTGGAAAAGAACAGATAATTTATTATTTTGGATTTTTTCAAGAGTTACTGAGAGCTTATCTAAAATACACACATCCTTTGCAATGTGACTCTGTCATAAATATTACCTTCAAGGGTTGAATTCTTATCAGAGTTCATTAATGAGTGAAAAATGTGCTGTAACTTAACACAAGAAAGCTATAGACCACAAGATATAAATGAATAGAAGAAACTTTCTAGCAAGGAAAAGGATGCAAATGTCCTGGGATCCCACTCCCAGCAAACTCAGTCCATTTTCTTCTCAAACAAAAAGAATATTGATCTCATTAAACAGAATGCTTAAACCTCGCACATTTAGTGATAGACAGTGCTCAAACCTTTGTGTGCATTTCAAGTCTTCAGAATAGCTATAGGCTTACAAATATCCAGCTACTTTAAAACAAGTTTTCTTTAGCATTTATAAGAAATGCATCAAAAGTCTTTCATCAACAATAAAAGATTTTTTCCCCTAAGGTAAAAGAATAATCAGCTTGATTCTTGCTTCCTTACTCCTACTCTTGCAATCAAACAAGATAGAACCAGACTTGAGAGGAAGGTGTGTGTTACCTTCAGGGACCTTTCCTTGTAGAGCGGAAGAAGAGCTCTCCTCCATCCTATGTTTAGGAGCTATCCTTCACAGACCCTGGAGCTAGAAACACTGGAATTTTGTACTATTCTTTTGTACTATTTTTTTGACTCAATACTGTCTCTCCAGTGGACAGCTTTTTCTTGAGGGGGAGTAGGGAGAGGATCTGACATAAGTTATTTATTTGTTTGTAACTTTTTATTTTGATATGCTTTCAAGCTTACAGAAAGTTTTCAAGAACAGTACAAGGAACTAGGAATATCCATATAACCTATACTATACCCAGATTCTATTATTTACATTTTGTCCCATTGCTTTCTCTCTATGTACTTGCATATTATTATAATTTTTGTGAATCATTTGAAGGTAACTCAGAGAGACGAATTTTTACCCCTAAATAATTCACTGTGTGTTTCCTAAGAATGTGTTTATTCTCCTACCTGTTGACAACATAGTTATCAAAATGAGGACATTTTCTTAACCTTTTTTTTTTTTTTTTTTTGCAGTACGTGGGCCTCTCACTGTTGTGGCCTCTCCCGTTGATGAGCACAGGCTCTGAACGCACAGGCTCAGCGGCTATGGCTCACGGGCCCAGACGCCCCGTGGCATGTGGGATCTTCCCGGACCCGGGCACGAACCCGTGTCCCCTGAATCGGCAGGCGGACTCTCAACCACTGCGCCACCAGGGAAGCCCCATTTTCTTATTTTTTCCCTCTTCAAGATCCAAATCAGGAACATGGATCACATTTATTTTTCATGTCTCTTTGGTGTCCTTTAATTTGGAACAGATCCTCAGCCATACTTAGTGTTTTTTGCCTTAAATTTTTGAAAGTTACAGACCAGCTGTTTTGCAGAATATCCCTCAATTTGCATTTATCTGATGTTTCATTGTTATTAGTTTCAGGCTATGCATTTTTGCCTGGAACTCCACTGAAATGATATTTTAGCTTTCTCAGTGAGTCATATTGTGGCACACAACTCAGACTGCACTAATATTAGTGATATTAGTTTTGATTGCTTGGGTAAAGTGGTGTCCACCAGGTTTCTCCATGATAAACTCACTATTTCCCCTTCCTAATCAACAGGTAACTGTGGAGAGATACTTTGAGGCTATGTAAATATACTGTTCATCAAACTTTTATGTACTAGATTTGCTATCCACTAATGGTTTTCTGACTCCATCGTTCTTTCTTCATTTTTTGGTCTGAATTCTACTGTAAAAAGTTCATTTCCTTTCCCCCCTCCTTTATTTTGTTTATTTATTTATTCATTCATCTATTTATTTATGTCAGTGCAGTCATGGATTTTTATTTTACTCACCAGGTTATAATCCATTATTATCAATATTTATTTTGGTGGTCAAACTGTCCCAGATTTGACCAGTGGGTGTCTTTTTGAGCTGACTCATGTATTTGTTTGACTTGTCCCTTTATCTTTACTTCCTTACTTTCTGTCACATCAAGGCTTGTCTTGTACTTCTCATGCCTTAGCTCTGATATCATCTATTTTTCCTAGGAATCCTGGTTCCCTTTAGTGGAGAATGGAATTTATAAACCAGGATCTGAAAAGTAGGCATGCCATTGCTACTGCTGTGTTTTTGTTCCTCTGCCTTCTCAGTGAATAGAATGAAAAAATATCATATAGGTGTGTAAATGAGAAACCTTGCTCTAATTATCATCGATATATTTATTTGTTTGTTCAAGCCTAGAATACACAAAAGGGAATTTTAGAACTGATAAACTGCAAAGCAAACTTATTAACTAGAGTTTTATATTTCAGTTTTCTTTTTGAGGTAAAATCATAAAGGATACAATTCAATGAGGTCTGAAAAGAATAATATACTCATACAGCCCATTCTCTAACAAGTTATAGAAGATACTCCTCACCGAAAAGTTCTCTAATCCCTCTTCCTGGTCCAGGCACTCTTCCAAACCCTGAGAAAACTACTCTTCTGTTTTCTTCACTTTAGATTGGTTTTTGCCTTTTTGAGGACTTCAATCAATATAATAATGTCTATATTATATATAAACTCTTTTTACCTGGCTCTTTTGTGAAATAAAATGTTTTTGAGATTCACATGTTGTTACATATATCAGTACCTCATACCTTTTAATGGCTCAGTAATATTCCATTGTATGAAATACCGGTTTATCCCTTCTCCTACTGATGGACAAGTTCATTATCAGTGGAATGTATGCCCCCTCTCCCTCAACTTTTATTGATGATGGAGTTATTACATGTGTATTCCTTGGGAGGTGTGGTAGAAACATGTCCCCTTTTCTTGGCTGTCCATTTTTCAAATCCCTTTTGTATTTTAAGAAATATCCCATCCTAGAATCTTGGTGGGATACAGGGCCCCAGCTTGCAGTACAGCAGCCAATGGAGGAAAAACTTTCCTTCCCCTGACCCCTGGCATTAAGAGCTCTGGGCAGGTGATAATAGCTCAGCAGACTGAATTCTTCTGGCAGGAACATTGACTCTGGGGTAGTAAATACGAAGATGGAGGGGCAGTTTTAAACTTAGTTCTAGTTGCAGTGTAGAACAATGACTGCAGTGGCAGCCGGTGGTTTCTGCAGTAACACCCAGTGGCAGTGGTGTCTTACAATGCTCAGGGCAGTGGAGCTAATGGCTGCTTTCTGAACAGATTGGTTCTGCAGAGTGACCTCACCTGATGCTCTCTGCCTCTCTTTGCTTGGTTTCTGCCTATTTGGGGAGCCCGAGTTCCAGTTTTCCTAATAATTCTTAATATCCTACGTCCTTCCAGTAAGTTAGACAGCATTGATTTCTCTTCCCTGAAAGTAGGAACCCTAACAGTTACAAGACTCAAGGACAAAGTTCTCAGGGACAGTTTGTAGCCAATAAATAGAACTTTCGGTAAATGAAAATCCAGTGCATCTCTTAGTCTTATTACTTAGGTAGCAATAGCGCTAACTTCTTAGTCAGCTGAAGCAGTAAGTCAGGTAAGTATATTTAACATAGAATGGTCTAGAATTTATTCTATTATTAGGCATGGAATGATGAAATTTATAGATTATTGTAAATGGTGTATGGTAGCAAATGACAAAAGATGTATCCTAATTCTTGCATACAAATCACCTGTTTTCATCAGAAATATTAGAAGTAGAGAATTATTAACAACATCAATCATTCTATTTCTTTCATAGGACACTATAATATTACACACACTCTAAAAATTCTATCAGAAAATGATACTACAAGTTAAAGAAATATGTATTGATTTTCTGGCAAAAATAGCTCAGCCTATATATATATATATATATATATTTTTTTTTTTTCTCTATGAAGTAAATTGTGGGCACTTGGAGTTGTACGGTGGCAGTCTAGCTATTATGGCCCTCTGCTACCAAAGCGTAACCTGGCTGGATGCTAACAGTAAGAACTACCATTTGCTTTACTACTTATACTTCTACATAGTGTAGAATATTTTTGCTAACATTAATTGCCTCTTTAGCTCTTTTAGGACATTAATATTGAGATACAGCATAGAATGGAAGGCTACTAGAGAGACACAGGTGTTGGGAAAAGCAATTAGGCATAAATAACATTAAACATTGTGCTCATTTTTCTACAATATTGTAACTAGTCTCTTAAAGTCCATCTCCCAGAAAATAAGACAGCTTTAAAACTTTTAAATCTAAATTAACTTAGTTCATGGGCACATATTGATGCTGTTTCATACAGAATTGACTCAGATGTGAAATCAAGATCACAGCCCTGATGGAGAGGGGGATGTGAGTAGCAAATCAGTGTTTTTAAAAAGTTCCCCAGGTAATTTTAAAGTACAGCCAAGGTTAAGGACCTGTATGCTAACCTATGGCCTCAGGGTCTCATTTTCCACCCTAAACTGCTTTTCCCCAAAAGAATTATGGTGTTAGATTTTTTAAATAGAGAAAAAAAAATCATCTTCCATTTTAACTTTGTAAATGAAGACTATTTTTAAAAAGCTATTTAATAATATATTATTACAGAAACACTCTAACTGTCCTAGAAGAGCAAATAATCTACTTAAACATTTAATTACTTAAGAACCACTGGTTGACCAAATAGATCACATTTTGTCACATAATACATTTTCTGGGAGTTTTTACTTTTAAGATAAGGTTAGACAAGTAATGTCAGTGAATGTCCCCACAGCCATTCCTGAGAAGGTGAAAGCCCTTGCGGTCAGATGTATCTTCAACTTAGAGCAAAATTACATTCCTCCTATCTACTTTGACCCAAGTCTTTCGTAATTG
Source organism: Grampus griseus (assembly GCF_964374135.1). Taxonomy (NCBI): domain Eukaryota; kingdom Metazoa; phylum Chordata; class Mammalia; order Artiodactyla; family Delphinidae; genus Grampus; species Grampus griseus. The sequence continues at coordinate 28,162,620 of NC_139007.1, read as the reverse complement.
ATTTGCCCTCTGGGAGAAGTATTAGGAATGCTGATAAGCTGTTCCCTGTTTCCTTTTAGCTGCTTGACACCGCTTCACCTTCATTGACCAAAGTCTTCTGGATGATTCTATAGCTACTGACAATCACAAAAAACTGCCTTGGGAAAGTCATGTTGAGAATAAAAATGTATTTCCTCTTCAACTTCTCAACTCTGCAGTTGGAGTGGGGAGGTGAATTATGTGAGAGAGATATATATATTTAAATACTTTCTGCTACAAATTGATAGTTAAAATTCTGAAAACCAGGAAAAATGCTTGTAGCTTTTTTAGTGATGACCTTTCATGAACATCTCATTTTTTCATTAAATTTGCTTTCTGATAATACCAGGACTAATAATGTATATACACGAGTTAGGAATAACTATAAAAAGTATTCTGTTTTTACATCGAAGTAGGGTGGAATGAAGAAAAAGGTGATCTCCTTTCCCTTGCAATACAACGTCCCAACACCAAGCTTTCAGCCTGCTCTGTCCAGAATGGCACCCAGAGGAGGGGGAGGGGAGGAAAAGAGCGCCCCTTACTACTCAGGCATTAGCAACCCCCCTTCAAGTGACTCCTCAAACAAAGTGAAGCTAGAGAAAGGTTTCTCTAGGGGGACTTTGGACCTTCCGAGGTAACTCTTTCACTCTGATTTCCCTTTAACGAAGCAGGTGAAAGGCCATTTGGCACCAGCCGGTTCCTTTTACCCCAGCTGCCTGTGATGAGCGCGGTTGCCAGGCAACCAAGTCTCTGGCTCTCTCTGTGCCTACATCAGGCTAGGAAATTTGGAGGTTTTTAAAGCTGTTTGTTGCAGACAACTTCCACTGAAATGCCTTTAGCTTTTTTAGAACTATTTTTTAAGTCCTTACAGTACAACTACATTATCTTTTCTAATTTTCTCTCCTTTGTAGAAGAGACTATTTAGAGTGTATATGGCTATATTTCCACAGGAAAATATCAAGACCTTGACTTCAAAATCAGAAGTGATTTACATTTTAAAAGAAGAGCAAATGAGCATCACAGCTGCATTTCATATGTTTCTTCCTGTCAGCTTAATTTCTTTCATTTTCTCTCTTCTCCCCTTCTTTTGCTTTTAAAATTTTTATTGGCTTTCCTTTTTTTCTTCATTACACCCCACTTCAACGTGTTTCTTTGATATCTTTCTTATTCTCCCCAGTGTCATGAACTCTGTTATTAATGCATTCATCTTTAATCAATTGCTAATCTCATGAATTTGAAGTGAATCAAGCCTTTCTGTACAAGCTCACTGGTTCATATTTTCTTCTTACTTCTGAACTCCTTTCATCATCATCATTCTTCTTCTTCTTATCATTATTATTAATCTGTGGCTAGAGAGGGTTAAGGGGAAATAACTGACAAATATTCAGAGTTGTTATGTGGACTTGTCTTGTTCCTGGCAGAGAAACCTGCATCATTGCTCTCTGAGCCTCCCAGTGTCCCCTCTCTGCTTGTATGGAGGCCCTCTTGGTACATTCCATTAGCCTTGAACCCACAGAGTTCTCCAAGTATTTTGGTCCTACATTAACCTGGGACATTCTCTTACATACTTAATGTTATGAAGATATTATACTGAGTGCCATTCCATTTAAAAAGACATGAAATGGGTGTGCTTCCTTTTGTTCTTTGTCTCTGAGTCTGGCAATAACATAAAATAAATTAGAGCAAATTGGTCTGGCTAAGCTTTTAATCTGCTCCTGCAAAAGGAGAAACACCTGGTAATGAGACAAGAAAAAAGGTCAAAGTTCTCCTGGAAAGATGTCCACTCAAGACAGCAATGCATTTCAAACCTGAACACCTTTTGGTGATCCCCACTCCCAGCATAAAAAACAAGCCCTGATATTTGTTTATCATCGTGAGGTACCAAGTAGTTTAAGGATTTTGTTTTGTTTGCTCACTAAGAATTTGGTATTATATAGACGTGGACCTGCTCAACGTCATTGCCTGAAAATCCACTGTTGCAGATAAACTCATCTGTTAAAACTGTTAAAATGAAAAATGGGCTTAATGGTTAATATCCTTACAATTTTGATTTTGAGTTAGTAGGTATGCAACCAATCACATATATTTCTGGAATTTATGAGTAAAAACTGTTCTCCCTCTATGACTCAGTATGATATTCCATATTTGCTATGGAAAGTATAATAGAAGAGTTACATCCTTTTCTGTATGATAAAATCAGGGTACTGTGTTACAGTAGGCCAGAAAACAGGGGGTATGGGTTTTACTCTGAGTTCAGTCCCTAGCTATCTTTTTGACTTTGGGCAATTCCCTTAATCTTGGTCTCAGTTCCCTCTTCTGTAAAGTTGGATTCTCTGAGATATATTCTGCTGTAAAATTCTATTATTGAATTTTAAAACCACTAACCTTTTCAGTGAGTCTGGTTTAGGAAAGTGATGATATAACGTTTGTTCAAACTGGTAAAGTTTTTAAGTGAAAAAGGTATTTAAACCTCCTTGTATTTGTTAATTGAGCTATTTTTTTACTTAGACATGCAAGTTCAAAATTTATATCTCTTTTCAACTCTATAGCCAGTGGTTAATAAGTACAATTTCTGGGGTGGTGGGATTCCGGGACGCTGCTATGGAGGGGTGTAGCGAGCCACAGCTGGAGGCTAAGGCCAAGGTCACCAACCAGCTAATAGATTTTCAGTGGAAGCTGGGTATGGCTGTGAGCTCAGACAGCTGCAGATCACTTAAGTATCCTTATGTTGCAGTGATGCTCAAAGTGGCAGATCATTCAGGCCAAGTAAAGAACAAATCCTTTGAAATGACAATTCCACAGTTTCAGAATTTCTACAGTTCAAGGAAATTGCTGCAGTTATTGAAACTGTGTGAAAACTGATTGCTTTGTTGATGAATTGCTACCATCATTCTAAAATCATGGACTTTACTTTCTGCGACAAAACTGCCTAAGGATCAAATGATATTTATTGAATGAAAATTACACTTTTGGTTTTCCATTTTTTTAAATAATAAAAAAGAAAATGAGACAAACAGGAAAAAAATAAGTACAATTTCTAGAGACTGGGTACACTTGAATCTGCCTTCACCATTTATTAGTTGTGGGTCACGGGCATGCTCCTTCATGTCTTTGTGCTCAGTTTACTCACCTGTCAATTGGGAATAATAGCAGTATCTAAAACACAGGGATATTGTGAGGATTCAGTGAGATAACTCACTTAAGCCCTGAGCAAATGACTAGAGCATTAGCATATTTTTGATACGTGTCAGCTTTTACTGTCACCTTGCTGTCACCAGCTATCCCATGCTATTATCACTCCATACTTTATTAGTGTAATAATAGCCTCCTAGTTTTAAAGTCTCTTTCTTAAGGTCTGTTCTATACATCTCCCAGCTTAGACTGCCCAAAACACAACTGTCATAATTTTACTCCGCTGCTAAAAACTATGGCAACAGATTTCAATGAACTTATATGCAGTAGAATTGAGTATAAATTAGTCCGACATTTAAGGCTCTCATTAATATATTGGTTCAATTTATCTTCCCAGACTCATTCGATTACTTTCTCATATATAAATGCTCTGCCTGAATGGATCTCCCCAAATGTCCCTGAGAACAAGTGCTCTGCTCACCCATATTAAGCAATAAGGGCAGAGGCTGTGATGAGTCTTTATACCCCATCACCCAGGACGTGGCACACAGTGGGTACGCAATAGTTGTTGAAACAAACTGCTTCTGCTCATACTGTTTTCCTCCCAGGAGTCCTCTCTTATCTTTACCTATGTAACACCTATCTCCAAGGTTCTATCCAAATATCATGAGTTACTACAATTCATTAACTACCTACCTACTTCTTCTCATAGTACTGTCATGTATCTACTCTGGTAGCACTTATATTCTGCTGTATTATAATTATTTTTGTCATGATCTTATATCCTAATTTTTAAATGGATTTGAGAGCAGTGTACTATGTCTTATTCAATTTTATTTCCTACAATGCCTAGCATTTTGCTTTGTTAACTGTCAGTGGCTAGTTGTCGAGTGCATGAATTCGACTAACAGACTAATATTATCCATTGTTTTGTTACCAGTTTTAAAAAAAGAACTATGCTATTTCCATAGAAGCAAATCTGCATTCCTTACCAGGCTTCTCAGTCTCTGCAAGTGCAATCACATCCTTTCTATTTAACATGACTTTAGGTACCTGCTGAAGCCATACTGGCTTTCTCATTATTCCATGGACAAGCCATATTCAATCTTACCCCATCCTTCCAGTAATGTTTTCTTTGCCTGAGCACAATCTTGTCTTCTTTGTGACCCAAACCTCATTTAAGGTTCCATCTCAGTTCCCAAATTTTCCATGGAGCACTCTATGATGACTTCTGCAACATTTCTTCTCTTTCACTACTGAAAAGAGAAATTAATGCACTTAATTTAACAGTCATACAACTTAATCATACAAAGAAACCCCTGCCCCCAGAACAATGAACCTGGAAGAGAATTTAAAGGTGTGGCACTACAGAAATTCTGATATGGAAACTTCAGAGTGGCTACTTCCATATTAACTGACTCTTTGAAATTCCTTTCTTTCTCCTCCCTCAGTTACCCTCATATTATCTATACAGATATCATGCTTGGCTGCTTGTTGTAAGATAGTTATGCAACTGAATCATTATGTAAATAGTATGACTTTACATGTGCTAAGTGCTGATAATATTTTAATTCAATAGAAAAATACGATTTAAATCTGTATCAATTTTTTATGCGTTTCAGTCTTTCAACCCATTAGATATTAGATCCTTTGGGGCAGAGGTCAAATCTGGAACTTTCTTTGAATTTCCCACATTAGCAAGCATAGTTCTAATCACATTGGAGATTTTTATCATATGAACATTATTCACTGTTAGATGAGACCTACCTGCTAAAATGACCTAGTTCACTATATATGTATTTCACAATACGAGGCACTCTAACTTCATTCCATTTTTCCTGGTCTATTCATTCTAAGTTACTGCATACTTACAGTTTTTTTTCCTGGTCTATTGCCTTCTAATTTACTGTCATACTTACTGGACTTCTCAGTAACTAAGGCAACTAAAGCTGTATCTTTGGAGAAGACTTACACAGATATATCTTGGGGGAGTAGGTACACAGGTGGGAGAGGATTTGCTCTCTCTACTGTTTTTCACCTTTTGACTGAGGATGCAAATCGAATGTATTATAAATATTTGTTGAGTGGCCTATATGAAGAGAACTGTGTTAGACCCTTTATATACACCATCTAATTTTATCTTCTCAACAAACCTATGTAGTTGATGGTACTAAGCTATATTTGCTAACATGAAAGCTAAAGCTAAGAAAGCTAAAACTAAGCTAAGTCTTTATCCTTAAACTTGATTGCAAGCCTTTCTGATTCTAGGGTCCATGCCAACAGAAGAGGATAAGACAGTGGATCTCCATCTTCAATGAGCACAAAAGTCACCCAAGGAACTCTTTAAAATACATATTACTGAGATCAACTCCAAAGAGTCCAATTTGTTAGGTGTGGGGTAAGGCCCAGGAATCTATATTTTAAGAAACACAAAAAAAGTATTCATTTGGAAAAATTCTGAGATAAGGAATAGTTAAGATAATCATAGTGACAGTGGTAATAATACAGCAACAACAAAACCATACAATACACGGATCGATACCACACTGTCTCTCAGTTACTGTACCACCTTCCTATTTGTCAGGCATTGTGTGTTAAGCACTTATGACATATTTTATCATTTGATTCTCACAACCACCTAATGAAGTATATATAATTATCATCTCCCTTTTATGTGAGGAGGGAACTAGGATCAGAGCCGTCACATAGTTGGTAAGTGGTAGACTTAGCACATGCCCACAACTCTATGAAAGGGGCAGCCAAATAAAAGGAAAGCCAGGGAAACTGCTGTCATAGAGCTGAAAGGAAGAGAGCACATCAAGAACAGATGACGTCAATGCCTCAGAGTTAAGTAGCTAGGTTGTGAGAAGTGTTCCCTGGATTTGTAAATGAGGAGGTCATTGCTGATCTTAGCAAGATCAACTTGAGTAAGAAGATGGGAGTAGTAAGGCAGAATATTGAGAGTTAAAGAATGAATGGAAGATGTAAAAAACAGAGTGCTTAAATACCCATTTTATGAATGTCCAACAAAAAATAAGGAAATAAAGAAGCGTCGTTTTATGGGGTAATGCAAATTTAGTGAGCATTTAAAAAAATATGGGACAGTCATGAAAATATTAAGGGGAAGGTACAATGATGAAAGAGAGGTAGAGAAGGATGAAAGTAAATAAAAGTGATGAGGCAGAGTCTTGGAGAAGATGGGATAGATCCATTAGCTTTGTATTGAAGCACTTATTTTTCTGGGAAAGGTGAGCATAGCTGTGGATACAGGTATAAGTATTTGACTAGGGATGCTGACATGGGCATTTATGTGCAGGGAGATGGGAAGTTAAAGTAGCTCCTATGTGATGGATTTTATTTTTTGTGTTGGGAAAATTAATAGGGTCTTCAAGTGAACTGATAAAGATTTAGAATAGCTACTGTGAGGAAACAGGCCAAATTGACTAGAAACACGTAAAAAGGATTGCTGTGGGGTTAAAGGCCCAGCTGAGAGGAAAGATCATATAGTGTAGTGGTATCAGTGTGTATGGTTGTGTGGTTTTTATTCAGTGGTGTTCGGTGGATGCAGAGAAGTAGAGGTAGGATTGGGTTCATCTTAGCTTAGGGGTTTAGTAAAACAAGTGGTGCGGGCAACAGTGAAACGTACGTAAGAGCGTTGACAGTAGGCTTGGTGAAAAGGGCTCTGGAACTGGAAGCTGAGGGAGGACAGTGAAGCTAGTAGAGACTTATAGACAAGGAGAAAAGGGCTAAGGAATTGGGTTTGAAAGAGATGGTAACGTAGTAAATGGTAAAAGTAGTGAAAGAACTGGAAAAGTAGGCGGTTGGGGGATGAAAATGGGAATGAGTGGGATCTAATGTATTTTAGTTACACGGCAGCAACCTGAAAGGAATGTGAAACTTTTTAACTTCCATGATCTAATCTATTTTCTTCTCTTACTTTTTAGGAAGTCTGAGATCCTAACATCTAAGGAAGAGGTCTACTTTTGGCCTTGTGTTTCCTCTCACGTGTTGACAGCTTTTTGATTATCTGGACCTTTATTCCTTGTGTCTCCTTTACTATCAGCTCTGCTATCACTTGCTCTCAGTCAGATTAGAAGAAGTATTTATTTCTTTAATTTCTAGAATAACGACTGCAATGTGTAGGACCATGCACCAGGATCACCTGGAGAGCATGTTGACCATTTATACCTCTGACCTTCACACCGGACTTATTTAATCAGAATCTCTGGGTGGGGGGTGGATTCTGAGGAATCTGTACTTTCAACAAGCTCCACAGGAGATTCTGACTCATGTGACTGTTTAGGAGATGGCAGTTACAATAAGGCAGATTTTTCTCCTTTAACTTATCAATTCACACTCAGTATGTTTTTGCTGTTGACTCCTGTTTGTTGGACAATAATGCTGTTGCTGGTGGGTTCTGACGTTGGGGTGGAGAGGCAAGAAAGCAACAATTTGACCTTGAAATTGGTACCTTTTCTAAATTTCATTCTTACACACAATCCCCCCTACACACATACCATATCTCCATCTATTGACACCAACGCCTAACGCATTTAGAAAAGCAAAAGCAAAGTAGAGATGAAAGTGGAAACGATTTACAGAACTAAGCAGCATGACCAAAAAACTCCAAACAGTAGAGATGATTACAAGTAAAAGGTGAGTGGAGATTGGGTAGGTGTAGAGAATAGACAGGTGAGTAAGAGTTTCAATTCAGAAAGAGATAGAGGTGTGTCGATGTACTGTTCTGCTTTCGGTTGAATTAGACATGTGGTTGATGCCCACATCTTTGAAACTTACTGCCACAGTTACATTGTGCTTTTTTGGTAATTCTGTGATCCATTAATAATCAGTGAATTCTCTTGGCACTGCACTCATGTGTTGTTAGATTTCCCCTACAGAAATTTCAGTTCACAAACAAGAAGAAATCTTATTTTTTGGTATCCTGGTACCTAGAGTTAAGTAGAGAATGTATTATTTTCTTCAGTATCTGCTGACAGTTTTCAAGGAACAGAGGCACAGTGCTGCATCTAAAATCTCCCCTTAGTGACTTAGAAGTCAGGCTTCTGTATACTGGAGTTATGAATCATACAACAAATGTGCACACTCATGGATGAAAAAATCATCATTTGATAATATTCTATGTGATAATTTACTAATCCACAGCAATGAAAATATTTTTAAAAGTTTCCTTTTGAGAAGGAACTATATCTTAGATATATTTTTTTATATTTGCAAAGTACACTTTTACTATATCTTTATTAATGATTTCTGTTTAACCTAATACAAAGGCTCTCTCTCTCTCCTTCTTCCTGTCCTCTCTCTCTTTCTCCTGTACCACCTCAACACTCTTTTCTCTGTTTCTCTCTGTATGTAGTCTCATTAGCATCTTTATTCCTTCATGTAAGAGATCTTACTGCTTAAAAAAACTAGAATGGAACAACTCAGAATCACATAACCTAAGATTTAGAATAGAAAACATGCCTTTCTTTGAAGAGTAAATGACTGGATGTCCCAGATCATGCAAGTTATTCTTCACTTGGTAAAAATACATGAATTAAGTTTCAACGTGGACCATGTAAGTTTCACCTCCCTGAAGTGAATCACCACCATCTCATCTCTTCTGCTTCTAGTCCTAGTGCCCAGGTGCACGGACTGCCTGTGTTCAGGCTGGACTGTGTGGCAACAGCAAACATGACCATTCAATTACTCCGACAAGCATCATCTTGAATTGTTCTTACTCCCCAGTGAGAGAAATTTCTCTTAGGTTTGAGCCAGAATAGTCAACGTTAGTTCAATTTATTCACGTAATAAATTCTGTCCAATATTAGAACTTTTGAATGAACTTATGGCCTCTCTCTTATAAAATCCACAATCTAGATGCCCTGTTCAGTTTGGACTCTGGCTAATGATGTTCATATCCTGCCCCTGAGCTATGTCTCTTGGATATGTTCCTGCTTTAGGAAGCATGCTCATCTCTGGAGTAACTAACCCTTGCCCTTATTTCCATTTTCAGAGATTCTGGGCCTTAGCACAACGTGTTGTGCTTTCAGTACTCTGGCCCCAGTGTCCTCCGATCTGAATTCTGGGGCCATGAATGAAACCATGGCCATGTTGCTCTTTATTTTAGTCCCAAGGCATCTGATTTTGTACTCATTATGTAGTCCTTTCTTACACTGTAGGCATCCACCTTCATTTAGGTGTAATTACCTCATACCTTGATAACGGAAACATTCTCCTAAATTACCTCTATGGTACTTCTCCTCAAATTCATTGTCTATGATATTACCAAATTAACAGTCTTAAATATATATTTTCTCTGTGATGCATTCCCTAGTGAAATACTCCAATGACTCTACAATGCTTACAAAATCAAATTGACATTCCTTAGTTTATCATTTTATGCCTTCATCCACAATCTATTCTTGATTTTTCCAGCCTTGTCTCTAGTTATTTTCCTACATATAGCTTTTACTACGACTTTCTTGGTGTTCTGGGATGATACTTTTTACTTTTTAATTTATTGAATTCTTTCTCCCTGAAATACCCTCCCTCTCTAATTCAGTTATGAGAAATCCTACTCATTTTCTAAGTTTCCATTAAATTTTTCTTCTTCCATGAGATTTTCCATCATTTTTCTATGATGTTTTCTCCTTTATCTGAATTCGTATAGGTTTATGTTTTATTCATTTGATACTCACAGATATTACTGTAGCTATTTTGGATCATAGCCTATCTACTCAACCAGAGAGCACACCCTGAACAAAGGAAACTGTTTCTTATGTATCTTTGTATATCAAACAGTGGTTTGGGTCTAATAGGTACACGGAAAATATTTTTAATGTGAAGTAATGGCTAGTATATCAAAATAAGGTACTGTTATGAGATAGTAAATATTAATTTTTAAGATAATGATGATCATCCTTAAAGCATGAGGGTTGAAATTTACTGGTCTATAAGAACATTTCCACGGTGCCCATATAATTTCAATAGTGTATATTTGGCTTTCAAAACTATTTCCAACCAGCGTACCATAAGATTTAAGTAGAGCTTACAAAAGAGAGTGATTACTTTCTTGATTTATATAGAAAGATGCTAGAGCACCCTAGGATTCGCCACTTACTAGATATCAGCCTTAGCTTTATTGTTTGTAAAAAACAACAAAAAAGCACCTCAAAAACAAACAAATAAATGAACAAACCATATAACATTTGTTTTATGGCTTCATTAATTTATTTTTCATTTATCTAAAAATGCTTATTGAGAACTGACTATGTGAAAGTCACTGAACTCAGAACTAGGGATATGATGGTAATGGCCCATGAATTGGGGAAAATTAAATTATTCAGGTAGTATTATCATATGAAGGGAAAAGAACATTTGCATTGCAAAGATAGACAAGAGAACATGGACTATTTTGGGAAGATGAATGACATGTTATCAAATTTTATGAATTCCTCAAAAAAAACACTTAACATCTACTATGTGCTATGGACTGTGCTATGCAGCGAGCGTAGGGCAGCTGTTGTAGCCTTTATTACTGTTCGGCAATTCATTCTCCCCTCCTCAACACAGAGGCAAACTATGCCCCCCCATTCCATTGATTTTGGACTTGTCCATGTGATTGCTTTGACCAGTGAAATATGGGCAGAAGAGACAGTGTGACCATTTTTAAATGAGGCTTAAGAATCATCACGAGTTTCTGTTTCCTGTTTCACTATTGCCATTTGCCATAAAACCATGCCCTATGTTGTCACTGTTTCTTTAGTTTGGGTTCCAGAAGGAGAAATATGTGGAGCAGATATAAACCCAACCAGCAGCCTAGCGTTATGCTTAGGCAAGCCCAGCTGTGTCCAGTTGGGCCAAGCTGTCATCACAAAATCATGAAGAATAAATACATTCGTTGTTCCAAGACGCTAAATTTGGTTGTTTGTTAATGCAGCAAAAACTAAACAATGCAGCAGTGAAGGAGGTATTGTGTCTAGTGGGGAAGAAAGACATTATTAAACAGGTAGTTATCAATGTTCTTTGTGTTTTGAGGAAATGGAGTGTTTCTACAAACATGTATAGCAGGTAGACTTACGTTATTCTGGGGGAAGAGGAAAATCTTCTGGGGTGGCTACTACTTATATATAAATCAATTTAATTTAGCTTCTAGTCATTACTTAGTATATCCTACACCAACTTCTGTTGGGGAACAGATATACCTTTGGGAAACAATTTCCCAGAAAAATCAGATGCAATATCCACAACAGAAACCGATTGCTATTTTTACCTCATGTAGTAGTTCTGCATAGTTATAAATTATTTTAATGAAGGACTAAATGGATACAGTTCTGTATTTTCACTTAAGATCAATATTCTTGTAGCTTCTATATGACAGGTAACCTCTATAGGCACAAGCTTATTCTAGTAATAGAGAGTATTTCTCTTAAGTTATAGACCATAGACTATTTAGATTGGTGTAGTCCTTGAGGTGACCTGTCCAACAACTTCATTTTGCAAGCCAAGCAACTGGGGTTCAAAGATAAAAAATTACTTTCCTAAGGCTCCCATTGGAATTTGGGAAGGCTCAAATGTGGAGGTCAGGTGTCCTGATGTCTGGATCACAGTGCCTATAACTTTGAAAAAAATGTTTCCCCATATAATTGTCTTTGGGTGAATTTTAAGGAAAAAAATTGATTATAAATATTACAAGTTTCTGTGGTGATTCAACTTAGAGACAAGAGGTAAAATTTAGAGGCTGAAAATTTTTATTAACTGTAAGCCAAAGGAATCCTTAAGTTATCTACCAAGTTTCCCTACATTTCCCTGCCAACCCTGGTCATACTATACATTTTTTTTTTTTTTTTTTTTTTTGTGGTACGCGGGCCTCTCACTGTTGTGGCTCTCCCGTTGCGGAGCACAGGCTCCGGACGCGCAGGCTCAGCGGCCATGGCTCACGGGCCCAGCCGCTCCGCGGCATGTGGGATCCTCCCGGACCGGGGCACGAACCCGCGTCCCCTGCATCGGCAGGCGGACTCTCAACCACTGCGCCACCAGGGAAGCCCTATACATTTTTATGTTTAGTATTATTCATAGTTTTTCATTACATAATTTTTGGTGTGATCACTCAATTAATGTCTATCATTTGTATAATTTTCCTTTTAGTCTCCATTAAGGCAGAGACAATGTATCCCCAGTAACTAGCACAGTATTTGATGCATGTTAAGTTCTCAATACACTTTTGTGGGATTAATGAACAATCTCTCATCCATCCCATGCAAGTAAAATAATCATATTTCATCATTTGGTATGAACTATGTCCCATGATAAATAATCTCTTCTGGCCAAATGGTCAACAGAATACGTTTTTCATAATGTCTGAAGGAAATGAATTAATGGGTTACTTTCAACAGATTTTTATTAACAGATCACATAATGAATATAACATTAAAATATAGCATTATTAATAATAATAAAATCTAAATAGGCACAAAATGATTGCATTAAAATTATTTCATTTAAGAAGAAAATAAGGGTGCCCAGTGACTCATTAAATTAAGATCTGTTCAAGTGGAATTAATAGAATTACTAATAAAAGATTTCAAAATTATTTGAATGACTAAAACTTAAGATATGGGAAACTAAAAGGCAACAGTGCTCTAATCTACTATCTTGATATTTAGAAGAAATATCTGTTGGATTAAAGTAGCCTCATTGCCTAAGTCTTAAATGATGCATTACTGAATCACGTAAAAAAATAAAGTTTTAAGGAGAATAATATAGGTCCTGAATACTTATTTTGCCAGCATTTTGGGGACTCCAGGGCTAAAAGGGCAAGAGGAAAGGGAAAGCCAACATACAGCTCAGTAACTGAGTCACTTTCATAGTCCTGATGTGTGGGAGTAACCAGCTCCCCAAATGATCTCCACTCTGCTTTCTTTGCTGTTCAACTTGCTGCATTCTCTAAGAGATTACCACGGACTATTTAAGAATGGTGTGAGGCCCCTTGGCATCCAAAATTATGACAACATAGAACAAAACTTGAACCAACCAGAAAATCTTTCTTCTTACATAAAGGTTATCATTGTAAAAGAACCACATCTTGCTGGAGTTTTTAAGGAGGATGTTATTTATTAATGACATACATACATCTTTCCTACATGATTGCTAAATGATTTGAGAAACAGAACAAAAAAATATATGTGAGCCAAAATACCACCTTTATCATTGCTGGAAACCAGGATGCAGATTGTGGCTTTAGGTCCATTAGCCAAATGGACTTGGTACCTGGATTCCAGAATTAGGGGACTTCATCCATTTACAGAAAGTGTGGACTTGGGCAAGGTCTCCTTTCATCACACTCCCCAGAACTGGCTCCTGCAAGACTTCCAGCACGAAAATGAAAATGAAGACTATCGGTCTCTGCCAGAGATTGGCTTCAAGAGAAAACTGGAGGGTGGGGCATGTCTAGTTATTCTTCCTATGTTTTCAGGCAGAAAAAGCACTCCATCTTCCTAAGAAGAAAGTGACTAACAACTACAAAAAAAATGCCAAAAGTACATTAGTCGAACTCTCTCAATACAAGGAAAATTAAGAGTAGAGGGAAGCTTGAGCAATTATACATGATGAAGATGTCTTTAGTGGCAATATACCTACGTTCCTGCCACAAAAAAAGCAGGGACAAAATATTCTTGAAATCTTTCAAGAATAAAAGACCTCAGTTGAGGGCTTCCCTGGTGGCGCAGTGGTTGGGAGTCCGCCTGCCGATGCAGGGGACGCGGGTTCGTGCCCCGTTCTGGGAGGATCCCACATGCCGCGGAGAGGCTGGGCCCGTGAGCCATGGCCACTGAGCCTGCGTGTCCGGAGCCTGTGCTCCGCAACGGGAGAGGCCACAGCAGTGAGAGGCCCACGTACGGCAAAAAAAAAAAAAAAAAAAAAAAAGACCTCAGTTGAAAGTGAAAAGTGATAGCAATTTCTGGCAAGACATCTATTTTGATGTGGACAACAGGAAACTTTCTGTGAAAGAACACTGAACTATTGTAAATCAATGGAAGGTTGTAAAACACTTCATGTTTAAGTGTTTCTTCACAAGTTTTTCTCTATATTTTCACATTAGACCATGTAGACCATGTAGTTTTATGACATAAGAAATTCACATGCATCTCAGTCTGGATACAGAATTTACTAAGAAGGTCTAAATAAAAAGACTTTCGTGAAGGGACTCCAGACGGAAGTGTGATTAGGATTAAGAAACAAAACAGGGTTGCTGAGTCATCAGAGACTTGCAACAAAGGAAGCTATAGGGCCCAATGGGTAGAATAAAGACATGTTTTCTTGGAGCTCAGTGGGCACTCGAGTGGCAATGAATCTGTGCGATGCAGTCTGTAGCAGCTGACCTCTCAAAGGCAGATCAAGGAATGGAATGGAAGAGAATGGATCTGGCAGAGTGGGGAGCCAAACGGAGAATAATCAGCATGCCAGTTATTAAAAATTGCTTACAAATAGATTTTTGGCCATATAATATTCCAATATAACCACACCATGTATTACAACCACTATCTTTTGATTAACTACTTAGATTGTGTCCAATGTCTTTGCTATTATAAACAACATGGCAATGCATATATTTATTTCTACAATTTTCTTAGAGTAAATTCTTGGGAATTTACTTAACTTAATTAAAAAGTACAAATGTTCTTAGGCCTTTTGAAACTTGATAATAATGTCTTAAAGCCATACATATTATTCTTCCACCAGCAATGTGCGTGTGTGCTTATTTTACTGCACACTGTTGAGCATTGCATATTCCCATAAAAATTATTTCTTATTTTGATGAGGATTTGTCCATAAAAATAACATCTGCGTATTTTTCAAAAGAAATCTTTAAAACTGCATCTCTTTAATTTTAATAAATTTTTTTCTATATGCTTTTTTCATTTTGTAAATCGTGTCAGCATAACCAGGTAATAATAGTTGTTCTTTGCTGCTGCTGCTGCCACACCAGCATCATTGATTTAACCATCCTCTCTCTCCAAGGCTGATTTGGGTTGCTTCCTTAATCATTTAGTACATTATTACATACACTGATATATGTTTTCTGAGCTATCTGGTTTATTTCATATTTCAGTCTATTTTTCTTTTGGATAATGTGACTAAAACATAGCAGCTCCGGAGTGCCAGGCTGTCTGTAAACTAGCTTGACAATGGAAAACACAAAAGATAGGCTCCCTGTTCCCTAACATATTAGGAGGCTCACCACCTCCTTCTTTACCTTTCAGCCTTGTTAACCAATGTTAATAATAGGACAACAACAAAATAAGGAAACAATAGCATTTGTTGAGTGCTTACCAAGGGCTAGGCATTGTGAAGAAGCTACCACATCAGCTTAAACCACAGCAACAGTGCCTCTCTTCTGGGTCAGGAATGAATTTTTTTGGAGGCTTAAGTACCTTTACCAAATCTTGTTAATTCTACTTTCTAAATACTTCTTCAATTTCTCCACTTCTTTCTACTCCTATTGAACATTTTCAGTTCTCAACTGGTTTGATCTTTTAGTAGCTTGCTGTTTAACTTATCTATTTATTTTTTTTAATGTTTCAATGACTATTTTATTTCCAGAATCTCCATTTGCTTCCTTTTCAAAAGCATCTGAGTTTTTTTCTTCATAAAATCTTTATTCTTCATGGAATCTCTTGCTGCCTTGATCTCTCTGAATATTTTAAACATAATTATTTTAAAACTTCTCTCTAATCTCTTTGATCTCTATTTCCTTAGTATGAATGATCCCATTATGGCTTTTCCTGAGCTAGTCTCCAGTGGGAGTTTTTTTTTCTCTAAAAGCCTGGACATTCCTTAGATTTTTCAAGAGTCTCTATGTTGCTGTTTCCATGTAACCAGGATCTATTGGGTCACTGGTTGAGACCTATGTTTTATAGTAGTTCTTGTGAGAGGTTTCTGTACCTCAGGGATCTTGTGAATTTGGGTCTCATCCCCATGCAAGATAAAGGCCTTGGTTCTGGTTTGTAGAGGATTATTCCTTCTACTTTAGGCCCAGGCAGGGGGTCTGTCTCCAAGTCAGTCTGGTGCTTTTGTAGTCCCTACAAGGACTTAGTTTTCAAATCAGTTGGGTAAATACCCTACGAGAGCGATTGCAGGATCATGTCATTAAATTCATTTACTTTGTAAGAAACCTCCAAACTGTCTTCCAAAGTGGCTGCAGTATTTTGCATTCCCACTAGCAACGAATAAGAAGTTCTGTTGCTACACATCCTTGCCAGTAATTAGTATTTCAAACTTTGTGGATTTTAGCCCTTCTAATAGTGGCATCTTAATTTTGTTTTAATTTGCGTTTCCTTAATGACATATTGACATTGAGAATCTTTTCATATGCTTATTTACTTCCTCTATATCTTCTTTGGTAAGGTGTCTATTCATATTTTTTGCTCTTCTTAAAGTTGGGTTATTTATTTTCATTTTGTTGAGTTTTAAGAACACTTTGTATATTTTGGATACCAGTCCTTTATCAGATATGTGCTTTGCTAATATTTTCTCTTAGTCTTTGGCTTGTCTTCTTATTCTCTTTCACATAACAGATGTTTTTAATTTTTTAAATTATTTTTAATTATCATAAAGTACACATAAAACTGATCATTTTAACCATTTTTAAGTGTACAGTTCAGTGGTATTAAGTACAGTCATATTGTTGTACAACCATCACTACCGTTTATCTTCAGAACAGTTTTCATCTTGCAAAATTGAAACTCTGTCCCCATTAAACCATACTTTCCATTCCCCCCTTTCCCCAATACCTGGCAAACACCATTCTATTTTCTGTCTCTATGAGTTTGACTACATAACTCATATAAGTGGAATCACAAAGTATTTGTCTTCGTGTGACCGGCGTATCTTATTGATACTTAATATAATGTCCTCAAGATTCATCCATATTGTATTATGTAACAGAAATTCTTTCCTTTTTAAAGGTGAATAATATACCATTGTATGTATATACCACATTTTGTTTATTTATTTATCTCTTGATGGACACTTGGGTTGCTTCCATGTTTTAGAGATTGTGAATTATGCTGCTATGAACATGCGTATATAAATATCTCTTTGAATCCTTACTTTGAATTCTTTTAAATATATATCCAGAAGTAGAATAGCTGGATCAAATGTTAATTCTCTTTTTAATTTTATGAGGAACCTCCATATTGTTCTCCATAGAGACTACACCATTTTGCATTTCCATCAACAGTGCACAAATGTTCCAATTTCTCTACATCCTCACTAACACTTGTTATTTCTCTTTTGTTTTGTTTTGTTTTTGTTTTTTGGGTTTTTTTGTTTTTGTTTTTTGATAGCAGCCATCCTAATGGGTGTGAGGTGGTATCCAATCGTTAGGTTTTGATTTGCATTTCCCTAATAATTAGTAATGTTGAGCATCTTTTCATGTGCTTATCAGTCACATGTATATCTTTGGAGAAATGTCCATTCAAGTCCTTTGTGCATTTTAAAATTGGGTTGTTCGTTTGTTTTCTGGTTGTTGAATTGCAGGGATTCTTTATATATTCTGGTTAATAACCCCTTATCAATATATAATTTGCAAATATTTTCTCTCACTGCATGGGTTGCCTTTTCACTTTGTTGTTTGTGTCCTTTAATGCACAGAAATTTTAAGTTTGATTAAAGTTCTGTTTCTCAATGATTTTTCTTTCACAAATCATGCTTTTAATGTTGTAGCTAAAAACTCATCATCAGACACAATGTCACAGATTTTCTCCTGTTTTCCTCAAGAAGTTTTGTAGTTTTGTACTTTACTTTTAGATCTATGATTTATTTTGAGTTAATTTTTGTAAAAGGTGAAAGGTCTATGTCTAGGGTCACTGTTTTGCATATGAACATCCAAGTGTTCCAGCACTATTTGTTGAAAAGGCTACCCTTTCTCCATTAGATTGTCTTTGTACCTTTGTTGAAAATCAATTTACTATATTTGTAGATCTATTTTTTGTCAATCTATTCTATCCCACTTTAGCTAATACTATGTCTTGATTACTGTAGATTTATAGTAAACCTTGAAATAGGGAAATGTGAGTTCTCAAATTTTTTTCTGCTTCCTCAGTATTGTCTTAGCTATTCTAGGTCTTTGCCTTTCTATATGAATGTTAGAATCAGAATCCGTTTATATTTATAAAATGTCTTGCTGGGATTTTGATTGGTTTAATCTATAGATTAATCATATAATCATTTAATCTATAGATCAAGTTGGGAGGACTTGATATCTTAACAATATTGAAACTTCCAATTCATGAACACTGACTATTTCCCTATCTATTCCCCAAGCAAGGGTGGAAAAATTTTGGTATGGCTCTAAGCCTTTTTTAAAAAATCCTCAAAAGCCAAGTTCTAGGTCCCTTTCTAGGTCTAGGCTTAAAGCCTCGAGTCTAATCCATATGCTGTGTAAAAATCCATGCCTCAAAGGTGAATATCATGTCTTTCCCACTTTTTAAACCATAGTTTCCTTCAACTTGAGCTCACTGATATATCTCTGAATGCTTCAGCAGACTAGATTTATTTACTTGATTGAAGTACTTTACAGACTTTTCCTGTGGGCTTTTAAAATGTTAATCATTTTCCCTGGGACCTCTACCTTTTTCTGGACACTCATCTTTAAAGATGAGTTTCAACACTTTAATCTCAGTGAAGTGTCTTCTGATTCCCTGATTGGGTTGAGGTCCCCCAGTTGTGCACTCCCTGGTCCTTGTATATTCTGTGCTTAACAACCAGGCAGGAGAACCTGAAGTAATTTGAAAAGAATACAAAAATCCTCTACTTGCATTTATTAAGCATCTTGAAAGGCACAAAAAATCATCAACATTCTTTCTTAAAATCCTTTTTTACTCCTCTTCCATCCTCTGCCAACACAAACCTCAGCTCTTTTATATTCTTCTGTTCTCAAAACCATGAGAAAAACTCATTTGACTCCCAAGAACTATCAGTCCTGTAACCAGCACCTCTCTAGTTTCCATATCTTTTGTGTTCTAGATGTTTAGGTTTTCTTTGGGCTTAGTAGCATATGTATAATTATAATATTATAGTTTGCTTACACTAACTTAAGATACTTTCATCTTTTTGCTGCTAACCATTCTTGACTTTACTCAGATCTTATGCTTCAGTTGTTCAGAACTGCTTTTACTCAGACTACTCTCCCTCTCTGGGATGCAAACGATAATGCTCAAATCTTAGCTTTTTGTGTAAATATTGAATTTCCAAGGCACAATTTATGACTTCATCTCTAGTGATTTCACTGCACTTCACAAATACTGTTAGAACCAATACTCCCACTGGATGGTAATCATTTGTGTATATGTTTCTTCTCTCACTTGACTGAACACAGACATAATGAGCATCACTGATAATCACACACAGTGGCATAATATGAGAAATTTATCTTCATCCTATGACCTATTAAGTTGCACATGATTTTTATAATTCTACCAAAAAGAGTCAGTCCTAGGGGATAGAATGTGTATGGGTCTCTGCTCAGAAGAGACAGGAAACTAGTATTTATTAAGTCCTATCATGTTCCAGATAAACTCAAAACCACCTCTGGCTTGAAAGGAAGCTGAGTGAAACAAACCAGTTTGAAGATCCCTGCCACCCAATAACAACAAAGGAGGCCTAAGTGATGAGACACTCATGGGTGGGCCAGGCCATAACCAGATTAAGCATTCCAAGGAAGAAGAGTGATTTACTTTCAATTGCTGTATATAATTGTTTATAATCCCAATTTCTAAATATTTACAAACTGTGCACCACCATTTAATTATTTCCAGTAGTTACTATATAAATAACTGTTGTATATATTTTAAAATACAGTGAGCTATAAAATGAAAGATGCTGCAGTAATACTGAGAATTATTAAGTGCCTTCCTAAAAAACAAAACAGACAAGACATAAATTCATAAAGTTGCCTGATGACAGACAACTGTCATCTGTCCTTCACTGGAAGGAAAAGAAAAGTGAGTCTCATACAGATGAATGGGCAGAGTTTATAAAATGAGTAAAATGTAATGAAACACCCATAAAGAGCTAAACACCTAGGAGGAGAAAGGAGTGTATTAACATTAAAAAGCAAGGAAAATTATATTTCAGGGAGCATAAAAATAAGCAAGTTTCATAGTTAAGGGGAAGTTAGGGAAAGAGAAAGAAAAATGTAAGTTGGAATAGGTTTTCTGAAGTATCAAACTATGAACTAGCTAGGTGACAGTTTCTTCCCATTCTGCAGTGAAAATGACACAGGAGATATGACTTTTCAGTTTCCCTAGGATTTTTGCCATTTAGGAAAGGAATATGTGACGGAATTTATTCTATTCGAAACAAAAATAGAATTTAAAATATGGGATCATGAAGCTAGATTTGAAATATTAATAATGTGATTTACAGTCTACCTCTCTGGAAAAATGGAAGCAACAGAATTTTCACGAAACTTCAGGGCTTTGAAATTAGCTTAGAAAGCTACTAGGTCATGGCACATTACTACAAAATCTTTGAAGACTGTAAGCACCAAGATGGGAAGGAGAATGCTGTCTTATCTGAAATGGAATAATGAAAAGAAATAGGAGGAAATTGAGCAGGGCAACTTTATACTACCATCCAAAAGTTGCTTGACAGTGACAGGGAAACAGAGCCCCAAAGAAGTGCTAAAAGCTTGATGACATGAATAATTGTAACCAGTCTGCATTTCATTGAATAATCTTTTTAAAAGTCATGCAAAAAATACTGCCTAGGTTTGGTGGGAGAGACCCCATGTAGCCAGCATTATTTTTCTCTAATTTGTGGCATCCTTAATAGATTAGGTTCACATTATTGTGCACTTATTATTACTGTTGTATCTGGAAAATATGAATGTATGGCACATGGGGAAAAGCCAAAGAAAATCAATCATTTAAAAATTGTAGAGCTGGAAGAATCTAGAGACAACTTTACAACTCAACCTGTCGTTTTAGAGTAAAAACAACCCAACCAACTAAACAAACAAAAAGCAGAAAAAAAATCTGAAAACTTAATGCCTGAGAATAAGTGACTCATTGAAGGTCATATGATTAGACTATGGCAAAACCACGACTAGGACCCATGTTTCCTGATAGAAAATCTAGTTCTCTTTCTAACCATACTCTCTTAGCTAATTAAGAGTGTCCATCAACTACTCAGTAACTGGATGCTAGGCACGGCTGAGGCCTCCTATCTTCCTGAACTTAATTTACCTAATACAGCATGTCTCCATGGCCTGAGCTCCTTAGCATGGCTTAGAGCAGAAGCTGAAAACTCAGATGCTACTGGGACCAGACTGGTAATATAAATTAGCAAAGCAGATAGACATTTCAATATCAAGTGAATAGAAATGATTCTCATTTATTTCAAAGAAATATATACTGCATTTTCTTAAAACATGCCACCATCATGATTTTTTTTTTTGCTTTCCTACTTTATATTATTCATTCAATTATTCAACAAATATTTAAGGCAGAGACAATCTTGACGTGTTTGAATAACAGCAGAAGGCCAATGTGACTAGAGTAGAATGATTAAGGCAAAGAGTAATGGGAGATGATGTTTAAGAGGAAAGCAGAGACAAGATCATGTAGTTGACTGAGTGCCTAGTAGGGGTTTTAGTTTTATCTGATTTTATTTTTTTCTGTACATAATAGATAGGGTGACCTACTACCTCAGTGCCCTGGATGAAGGGAGTTCCTGGAACATAGAAATTTCATGTTAAATCTAGCAAGGTCCCAGGCAAACTGAAGTGATTTGGTCAAGCTAGTTATGGCTTTAAACAAGGACCATGATATGATACGATTTAACTTTTATAAAGGTCACTATGGTAGATAACTGACTAGGAAGCTGAGAGTAGAAGCAGGGAGACTTGTTAGGTAACAATTGCTATGATCTAAGTGAAAGATGATAGTAGCCTTTTCTAAAGTTTTAGTGATGATCCATAGTGAGATGTGGTCAGATTCAGACAAATATCTTGAAAGGAGCGTGAGTGGATTTTCTGATAGATTATATATCAGGTATGAGAGAAAGAGAGAAGAGTCAGGAACAAAGAACTGGATAATTGTGGTTCCTTTTAGTGAGATGGGGATAATTGAGGCAAGAGCAGGTCTGAAGAAGAAATTCAAGCGTTTGGATTCAGACATGTATGCTTGAGAGCCTAATCTGTATTCAAGTGGAGATGTTGAATTAGCCTGGGTCATGAGCACAGAGTTCAGTGTAATATTTGAAACTAGAGAATCCTGAGTGTTATCAGTATATAGAGGAATATTCGAAGCCTACAACATGGGTAAGGCGAGGGAAGAGAAGAGATGTGAGGAATTAGATGTAGGGCATTAAATATGGATGGAAGAGTAAGAAGTAAGATGCAGATAAGTTGAAGAGAACCCTTCAAAGAAGCCTGAAAAGGGTGAGTGAGTTAGGAGGAATACATAAAAGTGTGATGTCATGGGAACCAACAGAAGAAAGTGTTTAAACAAGGATTATTGAAGAACTTTTCAAATGCTGATGAGATGTCTAGTTAAGGTAACAACAAAGAGTTTCTTTTGGGATTTAGCAAGATGTAAGTTATTGGGGACTCTGACAAGAGTGGTTTCAGAGGAGTAGAGGTAATAAACGTCTGATTGAAGTGGCTTTGAAAAGAGAATAAGAGAGGGAGAGACAACTCATGCATCAACTAGTTGCAATTTTATTATGAAAGGGAAATGTGGCAGTAGTTTGATGTGGGTTGTGAAAAAATGGAGTATTTTAAAAATGGAAGATATTACTGCATGTTTGCATGCTGATAAGAATAAGCCAGTTGAGAGGGGAAAACTGATAGTTCAAGAGAGTGCAAAATCTTTGAGTATGCAAAAAAGAGAATGGAATTCAAAGCAGCACAAGCGATGGGTTGGCCATAGGTGGAAGCCTGACATTTTATCCCTTTTAACATTAAGGAAGGCAGGGGACATGGGATACAGATACAGGTAGATTGAGTACAGGAAATATTCTGTATTAGAATAAGTGAAAGAACAGAGCCATTAGATGTAGACTACTTGACCTTATGGTGGGGAGTCCATGCGTGGTGGAAGCACGCAGGCAAACTGAAAGCACATGCCCTCTGTGCAGGGGCAGCTGCTTCTTGGCGCTACACAAATTTTTTTGTTTGTTGCCTGATCTTTGCGTATTTCAAGAGAAACCTGAAATGTGGGTTTTAATGGAAGATCTCCAAATTTTTTTATTTTTATTATTTTTATTTTTGGCTGCGTTGGGTCTTCGTTGCTGCACGCGGGCTTTCTTTAATTGCGGCGAGCAGGGGCTATTCTTCTTTGTGGTGCGTGGGCTTCTCATTGCAGTGGCTTCTCTTATCGTGGAGCACAGGCTCTAGGTTCACGGGCTTAGTTGCTCCGTGGCATGTGGGATCTTCCCACACCAGGGCTCGAACCCGTGCCCCCTGCATTGACAGGTGTATTCTTAACCACTGTGCCACCAGGGAAGCCCAGATCTCCCAATTTTTAAATGTTGACTTAAATTCTATGAAACAAAGCAAATAAGAGCAACAACAAAAGCACTATGTATGACAAGCAATTACTTCTGACATCTAAATCTAACCTAGGGGCCATGAGTTGGGAGCTTCTGTTCTGGAGGCTTAAAACCTGGTCTCACGGGACTTCTCTGGTGGTCCAGTGGCTAAGACCCTGCGCTCCCAATGCAGGGGGCCCGGGTTCGATCCCTGGTCAGGGAACTAGATCCCACATACTGCAACGAAGAGTTCGCATGCCGCAACTAAAAGACCCCGCGTGCCGCAACTAAGACCCGGCGCGGCCAAATAAATAAATATTTTTTTTAAAAACCCACAAAAAACCTGGTCTCACACCTATAAGGGCAATTGGCATTTGTTCGTTGCTTCAGAGAAACCAGAAATCAGGCAAAGAACAGTACATACCAACCCTCATTCTTGCTTCCATTCTGAGAGGGGAAATTTGATTTCCTAGGGAGTCCCTAGTTCCCTGGGGACTTGCCTGAGCAGTCCAAGAAGGGTTTGTGGGGAAGCTGCTGGTTACCCACACATCTGACCCATACTCTCTAGGGAGAGTTCTGTCTTCTCATAAATGGGTAAATGGGAAAAATAAATATAGGAACCAAGAGAGAATTAAGTGATACAAAAAAGGAAAAAAACAAAACCACAAACAATAACGGAGCAGGATTCTGAGAACTCAGAAAAAAAATAATGTCGTCCAAAAGAACTACAAACTAGAACCCAGAGAATTTGTTTAAATCTGCTTGTAATCCCAATAAATATTCATAATTATAAAATGGTAATAGCAGCAGTACTGGTAGCATCTGCTACCAAAGTTTATCGAACCTCAGTATAAGCCAGACTGTTCTAGTGCTTGTTTGGCATTAACTTATTTGAAACTCACATCAACCCTGTAAGGAAATTGCTATCATTATCTTCATTTTATAGATATAAACTGAGGCACAGAGAGGGTACATAAATATGTCTAGGATGCAAAGAGTTAAATGTAAAATGATCTAGCAAATACATTACATTGCTTTAATTTACTTTAAAATGTTTCAGCTAAATTAAAAATGCTGTGTATGTGAGTTTTGATTTACATACGCCCCCAGAATTGTTAACATGGGGTGGGTGGGTGGGTAAGAGAGTAATCAGAATTTGAAAGACTTCTTTAGAGTTGTCATTTGTGACTCCAAAGGCAGCAGTTATAAGCAAGTCAACTCTGTTTATCTCTGGTTAGAACTAGATAGTTTACTAATCAGTATAATGGGGTGTGAGAAATCATTTTCATTGGTGAAATTACTGATGTTTAAGATTTGTGGGTTGGCCAGAGATATAAATCAAGCACCAGTGCCTTTGCATAAATAAGGTTTAAAATCAAGGAGCTCATTCCCTTGGAGCAGTATCCAAAGGCCTAGATTCAGCCTGGCCCTGGGATGACCACAGGAAAAAAAAAAGGATTCTATCACCTGATTCTGATTAAAACCTGGCTGGATTCTGCCACTAGAAAACTGTCACATCTGCCTCATGTGACTCTTCTTGCCAGACTGCTTCAAAGGACAGGGAGCTGGGACTTCATCAAGCTTCCTAGGAGCAGATCCTATGACTGTTCTTGTGCCACTTGCTGTTAATTTGGGCAGATGTGACAGGACTGAGACTGAAATATCCAGCCTGTTACTGGATAGTGAGGTAGGGCCTGTAGTCTTCTTCAGTCTTGAAATATTTCTGGCCATTTGAAATACTACCGTCCAAAGAATCTAATAATCATAGGGGACCAAACTGACTTAGTTCACAGCAAACACATACATTTAACAAAAGAGAAACTAATGTTCAGAATTTTTCCAGAGAAATATATTTTAAACACAAACCAAATAATGTCACATAGAGAAGTTCATTTCATATGAATGAATGGTATAGTCAGAATGAAGGTATAATAACCTATTCAATAATAATCCTAATAATAATAACCACAGTATATTGTATTCTATGTACTGGCAGCTGTGCTGAGACTTTCAGGAATACAATCACACTTTAACTTCACAATTGTTCTGTGAGGATAGGAATTTTTGTTGCACCCCTTTTCCAGATGAGGAAACTGAATATTAGAAAGATGTAAGTAACTTTCTTGGAGGAAACTTATCCATGCAAAATGGC
The DNA here is from genome assembly GCF_964374135.1 of Grampus griseus. NCBI lineage: Eukaryota > Metazoa > Chordata > Mammalia > Artiodactyla > Delphinidae > Grampus > Grampus griseus. Next base: position 28,136,783 of record NC_139007.1, on the reverse strand, counting down.
AGAGAGGGACTCAAAATCAAAATTTTCTCCTTCCAAAGTCTATATTATTAAGCACTATATTGTACTGTTTGGTAAGTACTGATTAACTGCATCTATTCATTCATTTATTTTATGAAATATTTATTAAGTGTCTACTAGTTCTCAGATTTTGAAACTGGTAATGAAGATACAGCATGTAAATAAGACAGATACAGTCCATGTGCTTATGGAGCCTGCATTCTATTCTGACTTTAAACTAATTACAGAAATAACTGCAAAAGTACAATTGTGATCCTGAAAATTGCTGAGGAAAAAAACTGAGAGCTCTGAGAACATGTAAGATGGAACATGCAACTCTGAGTGGCAGAGGATAGAGGAATGATAAGTGAAACCTCCCGGGGAGAAACTAGAGATTAGGAGGCTGGCCTGATGTTCTCCAAGAAATACCGATGCAGCGAACCCAGGAGGTGCCTCACCATATTAGCAAACAGAATGGTTAATGCAACTTAAATACCTTACTGATAAATATATAAATTAGCAGGTGAAACTATTCACCTCAACAGTGAATTCCTCACATCACAAAATTATCATAGGTTCCTTTTATATAGCACCTGATCAAGTGTTAGTTACAGATCATTAAATTCTTGCAGAGAGAGACCCAAAAAGCTAAAGGGTTCCAAAGCACGTGCTGCATAAGCATGAACCAGAAATTTAAATAAAGCTAATCTCAATTATCATACAAAAGGTCTATCGCTCGTGGGGTGGTTTTATTTTCATTTTAGCCCACAGGAAGTTGAAATACTAAATACTATGTTTCCATTCCATATACGCTTTATATGTGTCAAATCATTCAGAACAACCCAAAGAGATGTGTACTATTACACACCCTCTCTTACTGTTGGGAAACGTGATGCAGAAAGAAGTAAACTTATTTGCCAAATCTAACATGTTCAGTAAGTGGTAGAACTGGAATTCAAGTTCTGGGATTCAAATCCAGAGACTTTGACTCAAGTAGGCTCTTAACACCAAGCTACATTGACTGGGCTATGCTTTGTGCTAATATATTTAGAAAATATCCGTATGCTTTTATATACCTATGAAATACATATATATGTATTTCCAGAATTTTCTTACATAGAAAATAGAAAATAACAGGTAACACCTGAAAAATCATCCAAAAACTCTGCTGAATGCTCTGGAAACAGAATGCCTAATTGGTGAATTCTTTTGAACTTTTTTTGCCATAGGTAATTTGTATGCCACATCTAACACCACCAGTCTGTGTGTAGGTGGAGTATGCTTCCCATCTTGTTTCACAGAGTTAACCCAACCCTGAAACCCTAACTGGTAAAGATGTCACAAAGTAATGTCATACACATCTTATTTTTCAATATGGATGTAAAAATGTCAAAAAAGGTTTTTAGGGAATACAGTTTAAATGTGTAAATAATATACCACAGACAAATATGGTTTGCCCTAGATTGCAGAGTTAAATATTACCATATTAATTAATGAATATATCAATATAATTAAATTGGTAGTTAAAATAAAACAACAGTGCTCAGAGCATGGCCCCTACTTGCCTCATGGATATCACGGCTACCAGTTTTGTACAGTGATATTTACCAAGCTGGTCTTTCTCAGTGCTCTGTTCCAAAGATACTACTAGGCATTAATGAGTGTGCTGTGAAAGAATAGTTCCATGCTCTTTGACACTCTGTTCTTGTACTCATCCTTCAAGGTTTAGCTCAAATACCACTTCCCTCTGGGCTGTCCTCCCTGACCCTTCTCCTCCCAAGCAGAAAGGAACCCTTGCACTTCTATTGCTCTTTATGGGCACCCACTTTATGGGTGATTTTAGCTTTCATCTTGTGTTGGTGTTATTTGAGGACATTTTACGTTTTTTCTTAGATTCTATGTTCTTTGACGTCGGAATCTCGATACCCTCCACATACAAAATAAAGCATAATCCTACCTCTTAATTTAAATAACATGGTTATTTGAAAGCTAGAGATGAAAGCACAATAGTCATCTAATCCTATCCTATTGTTATTTCTCTTTCCAGAACAAATCCAACCCTGAAAGAAGTTATGAAAGCCGCTTAGATCTACGTGAATGCTTTTTAAAGATTATTATTAAAGACTAGGCCTTGCAAATCTAATGCAACACATTTACTTTTGATTTTAATTGACTTTAAAAACATGCCATGGTATATAGTGAATATGTTTTCTAATACACAAAACTAATGATTTAGAACAGATTTTCTTTCCTTAAAAATTATGCAGTGGAACATAAAAATGAAGCTTTATAGAGATAGAAAATGGTAAGCATAGAAATATTATAAATGAGGTATCTGAGGTATAACCTACCATTAGTTTTCTATTAGCAAGGCTATAAAAGAGTTTCATTTGTATTAGAAAGATGGATTATATAATGGACTGAAATCCCAGACACAGAAAGGAATGTACATTGATTTCCTTGAAAATGATTTATGATTTAGGCTCTGGTGGGAAATCATGTTTTTCTCATTTTACATCTCACTTGAAAATAGTCTCCTAATTTAGTCCAAAATGTTCTTTTTTCTCCTAACACCGTCTGCTGTTAAATGAAAATTTCTAGAAAAATTTTACATTTTCTGTTTGTTTTAGAGTTCAGAGTTTTTTTAAATTTATTAAAAAAATTTTTAAATTGAAGTATAGTTGATTTACAATATTGTGTAAGTTTCAGTTGTACAGTACAGCGATTCAGTTATACATATATATGCACATATATATATATATATATTCTTGTTCAGTTTCTTTTCCTTTATAGGGTATTACATAATATTGAGTATAGTTCCCTGTGCCATACAGTAGGTCCTTGTTGGCCTTCTATTTTATGCATAGTAGTGTGTATATGTTAATCCCAGCCTCCAGAGTTTTAAAAAATAACAAGGACCTTGAATCCCTTTGTAACTATATTAAAAATATAGACCAATTATAGCTTAGTGACCAGCTTGATAATACTCTGTGATGGGGAGATGAATTTAGTTCAAGTTGGTTTTGCTTATGGTAAGAAAGCTGTTCTAAAGTAGTTCAATAAAAACATGTGATTTACCCCATATGATTTATATGAGAAAAGATTTCATTCTATAGATTTTAATGGTTTAGTTAGTTTTATTAAGAATGATCTAAACTTTGTTAATGGCATAATATTTAATATGACATCATTATTACTGAGAAAGTGCTGCTATTTTGTATATCTGATAGTAGATATTTAAAATTTGCAAGCTTTCTTGAAAGTTTTAGGAAGCATATATAATTTCATGCCTATAAAAGACTACATCAAACCTATGTAGGTCAATAAATTAAAGTAAAATATTGGTGACTGAATGTACAATTTGATTTGCATGTGGTAAATTAAGACATAATGACAGGTCTACAACTTTGACCTTGTTTAACATCTTTAAAAAATTTTTAAATTTTATTTTATTTATTTATTTTCAATATTTACCTATTTGGCTGCACCGGGTCTTAGTTACAGCAAATGAGATCTCCGATCTTCATTGCAGCATGCAGGATCTTTTAATTGTGGCGTACGGGATCTTTAGTTGTGGCATTCCAACTCTTAGTTGACTTGTGGGATCTAGTTCCCTGACCAGGGGTCGAATCCGGGTCCCCTGCATTGGGAGTGGGGGGTCTTAGCCACTGCACCACCAGGGAAGTCCCTAAAAATTTTTTTATTGAAGTATAATTGATTTACAATGTTGTGTTAGTTTCTGGTGTACAGCAAAGTGATTCAGTTATAGATATATGTGTGTGTATCTATATATTCTTTTTTATATTCTTTTCCATTATGGTTTATTACCGGATATTGAATATCTCTCTCTGTGCCATTCAGTAGGACCTTGTTGTTTATCTATTTTATATATAGTAGTTAGTATCTGCTAATCCCAAATTCCTAATTTATCCCTCCCCTATCTCTTTTCCCCTTTGGTAACCATAAGTTTGTTTTCTATGTCTGTGAGTCTGTTTCTGTTTTGTAAATAAGTTCATCTGCATCATATTTTAGATTCCACATATAAGTGATATCGTATGGTATTTGTCTTTCTCTTTCTGACTTACTTCACTTAGTATGATAATCTCTAGGTCCATCCATGTTGCTTCAAATGGCATTATTTCATTTTTCTTATGGCTGAATAATACATTGAATATATGTACCACGTTTTCTTTATCCATTCATCTGTTGGTGGACATTTAGGTTTCTTCTGTGTCTTGGCTATTGTAAATAGTACTGCTATGAACATCGGGGTGCATGTATCCTTTCAAATTAAAATTTCCGTCTTTTCAGGATTTGAGCCCAAGAGTGGGATTGCTGGATCATATGGTAACTCTGTTTTTAGTTTTTCAAGGAACCTCAGTACTGTTCTCCATAGTGGTTGCACCAACTTACATTCCCACCAATAGTGTAGGAGGGTTCCCTTTTCTCCACACCCTCTCCAGCATTTGTTATTTGTACACTTTTTAATGATGGCCATTCTGACTGGCATGAGGTGATACCTTATTGTAGTTTTGATTTACATTTCTCTAATAATTAGCGATGATCTTAACATCTTAACATTAGGATCATTTCTACTTGATAGCGACCAGATTGATTGAGAATTGATTTTTGAAAGATTCACAGACAAACATGAGTTTAGTTTTGATAGTTCAATTTTTTGCAAACATGAAATAATATTATAGAAGACTTTAGTGTACAAAATTTCCCCATTCAAATATGTAACTGTGGAACAAGTTTGGAAATTAGACTCAATTGCCCATTTAGGGTTCCTTTAAAATAAAACAGAAAACAAAAACTGAAATAGAGCCTTGAAAATTCAATTTGAATAATCTATTCTGTTTATGGTGATCTCAGCATCATATTAGACCATTATAGACTAACGTTTCTATAATGAAACAGCTTTCCCTGTCTTTCTCTACATTTTCAACACTGCAAAATACCAGTTTTTTTCCATTACACTTAGAGAACAAATACACTATTCTTCATTAAAATCGTGTTTACTTTAGAGTGTGATTTTTTTGTCTTCTGTACTACTCTTAGTACTACTTTGCGCTTTGTGAAAACTAGCATGGGGAATGAGCTACATGAATATTATGATTCATCACCTCAAGTAGCTCATGAAGATGTCCATTCGAGCCCATGTACAAGATCATAGTTTTTAATGACTAAGGCTTGAAAGGAGTCACAGTACTGTGCAATAAAGATAAACTTTCCACAAATGTTTATTGTTTACACTAGAAAAATGCTATTAATATATGTGCACTCAGAATAATGTGCAGTTAAAACACTGCAGTGTTTTTGATACATGAGTTTTAAGCCTTAATGAAAATGTTTTTCTTTCCCAAATTAATCTTTTTTCCTTGTAATTCCCTTCTTCCATACCTCCCTTCCCCTTACTTTTGCTTAAATACATTTAAAGAACTGTGCATTCTTGAATGCTACCTCTTCCCACCCCCGACCCTGCCAACCAAAATTCAAAAAAAAATTGCAAAATAAATTGTTACATTTTGCTCTGTCTCTAGATTATAAATTAGATATGAAATTAATTTTTAACCTCTAGAAACTTGAACTAAAACATGTTCCTTAGACTCCGACTACTATCTGGTATGGTAGGCTCATTTAAATGACAGAAAAAAGGTAACAAGTCATTAACAGTTAGAAGATATTTAAAGGTTAAAAGAAAAATGTATCTAATACAATTCATCATAAAATTTGGAATTTTTAAGCAGTCTGTTTTATTTAATGAAAAAAGAAAAGTCAGCAAGAGGTCAAGGGAAGGAGTTATTGACTTCATTTATGTACATTGCTACTAAGAAAACTGTTTGCAACCTTGAGACATTCTATGGAGAACAGCTGAAAGAGTAAATTAGTATGCCATAAGGACTGGTTAAACTTTCAGCCTGACCACAAACGTATTTTTAGGTGTGTTAAGTGAGGCATTCATCACACAGTTATGATTTAAAACTTTAAATTGTATATAATTATAGTTGGCTGACAGCTCTAGAATTCCTCTCTGCTTCATCAGTCATGTTAACTGATACTTCAGCTTGGACGCTGATTTCTTAGTGCTCAAAAGACAGCTGATGAATGTCATAGGTTAAAGGGAGAAAATGCAACATCAGTTTATTAATATTTGGAGCTAATGGGAAAAGAATGATTGATTTTAACCTCCCTCACTAAAACAACCATGCTGGTGCAATAGCCTGCAGAATTACCAAGTAGATGGTGTTTGTAGATGCAGTCTCACCACAAATGTCATGAGCCCAGACCCTGCAGTCTGACACCTCACATTCCAACGCTAGTGGGATGCTTATTAGTGCCTTAGTTTCCATATGGGTTTATTAGAGATGAAATAGATATTACCAATAAAGCACCTAAAATAACACCTGGCACCACAATGTGGTACAAACCCCCCGGAATGACTAAAATGAAACAGTCAGACAATACGGTATGGGGAAAAATGTGAAACACCTGGAACTCAATTTGCTGGGTGCAAATAATAGAACCTCAATAAATAAATAAGTGAAATATTAGAAAATCTGTTAGCATTCATAACCCAAAAAAGTGAGTTGGTAATATCAGGGCATGTCTAAATGCACCTTAGAATAAATGATTTCATTTCCAGTGTTGGTGTTAATGCCTAATTAGGGCAGTATATCTCACTATTGCTCGGAGACAACTTCCTTCCAAGAAATTGTTATTGCTTAGAATGAGTTTTCTATATTAGGTAAAGAAAATAAAAATTTGGAGCAAGGAATATAGCTTTCATATTTCTTTTAATTAATGAGGATATGGGATATGTTAACAGTGAAATGACGTAACTTAGGAAAGCAGGGGATATATATGAGCCTTATTCAACATGTCCTCTTCTGCACTAAAAACACTTCATTTCTCGTATGACTATTATAACAACAATAAAGAGAGTAGAAAAAAATTCTCTATATATTTCACCTAATTCAAAAAACTGCTTTAATCTTACCATGTTTCCCCATGTTGCTTGAATATATATACATACATGTATATATATGTATATACACACATATGTATGCATATATGCATGTGTATGCTGACCTTAGATTTTATTTTCCATTCTGTATTTTTTACCTAAAATGATATGTTAAAATGCCATTATTTTCAACATTTAAAATTTTTATATGGCACTTCATTGATCTATTTCATAATTTACTTCGTCCTTATTTTTTTAATTTTTAGGGTATTTTTTTTTTTTTAATGTGACATCTAACCTAAATTTGTTTTTTGTTTGTTGTTGGTTTTTTTAATTGAAGTATAGTTGATTTATAGTTTCAGGTGTACAACTTAGTGATTCAGTATTTTTATAGATTAGATTCCATTGAAAGTTATTACAAAAAATGGCTATATTTCCCTGTGCTGTACAATATATATCCTTGTTGATGATCTATTTTATACATAGTAGTTTATGTCTCTTAATCTCATTCCCTTTTCTTGCCCCTCCCCCTTCCCTCTCCCCATTGGTAACCACCAGTTTGCTCCCTGTACCTGTGAGTCTGTTTCTGTTTTGTTACATAAACTCATTTATTTTATGTTTTAGATTCCACATATAAGTGATAACATAGATAACACACACAATGGAATACCAGCCATAAAAAAGAATAAAATTCCCCCATTTGCAACAACATGGTTGGACCTAGACAGTATTATACTTACTTAAATAAGTCAGACAGAGAAACATGTATCTTCTATGCTATCACTTATATGTGCAATCTAAATATTAAAAGAAAAAGAATATATACAACAAAAATTTTTTAAAATTATGATTTCCTTAGAATTATTAGGTCAAAGGGTAAACACTTTGTTGTGATTCTGGGTAAATAGTGTCATTTTGTTTCCCAAAAAAGTACCAATGTAAGGTTTTTTTCATATTGTGCATTGCAAATATAACCAAGTTTGGCCACATCCTGGTGATGAACTGACATCCTGGTTAGCATGAAATATTATCACTAAAGAAGTTACTTTCATCAACTTATCAGGTAATAAACATCGTATTTCAACTTTAATTATTTTGGTCAACATATGGTTATAAATTTTCTTGAATATTTACTTAAAATTGGATTTCCTCTTCTTTTGAATAACCTTTAATGTTCTTTGTCCATTTAACTATTTGAATCCTGTTTGTTGTGTGATTGATATAATAATCTGTATAATGTTGGCATTACTCCTTATCTGCCACCTGTTAGATTCCATTTCATTTTATTTTTTTCATAATAGTCAAAGTTATATATGTTTTCTTCCTTTGGTTAATGTATTTTTTAAATTAATTAATATATATTTTATTTTTGGCTGCGTTGGGTCTTCATTGCTGCGTGCGGGCTTTCTCTAGTAGCAGTGAGTGGGGGCTGTTCTTCATTGTGGTGTGCAGGTTTCTCATTGCAGTGGTTTCTCTTGTTGCAGAGCATGGGCTCTAGGCATGTGGGCTTCAGACACGGGCTCAGTGGTTGTGGGTCGCTGGCTCTAGAGTGCAGGCTCAGTAGTTGTGGAGCACGGGCTTAGTTGCTCCACAGCATGTGGGATCTTCCCGGACCAGGGCTTGAACCCGTGTCCCCTGCACTGGCAGGCGGATTCTTAACAACTGCGCCACCAGGGAAGTCCTGGTTAATGCATTTTTGAACGGATGATATAATTTTTTCTAATTCTTTTGCTCACTATTGCCATTTTCTTTAATTTTAATATTTTACATTTAATTTTTTCATTACCCTGAAGTTAAATATATCTCTTTAATTGCCATCAAGTTTGCTTTGTAAATGTCATTAGGTGTGATTTAAATAATTTTTCTAAACATTTTAGCTTCATTACATATCACCAAAACAAACAAGCAAACTAAACTAAACTAAAGTGAATTAAGCCTTGCCTCGAGATAAGCGTCACCCGATTTTGACAAGCACCAAATACATGGTGACAATAAAAGTGAGAAACAAGAATTGTCTGGTGTTAGGTTTGCATTTTTATTTTTACACTTATGATTCATATCAGTATAACCCAGATGCCAACTGGGGTCACGACATTTCTTAAGAATTAAACGCAAATTGAGTTAAACTTCTATCACAAAAATGATGAGGCCAATGTTTCTCTTAATGTGTCAGGACTGCTTGAAGGAGATGTACTTGCACGTTAGAGTTCTGTAACTTCTCATCTTTTCCTACCAAGCTTTTGTTCCCATGGAATTCAGTCTTACCTATTTTTTTCCTCCTAGAGCTGCTATTCTTTTTCTGCTTCAGGCATAAATTATATAAGCCACATATATACTCTTTCTCATGATACCCATTTGCCTAGAAATTTTATTTGTGCATTTATCTTGTTATCAAAAAAATAAATTAAATTAAGCATTACTGTTTCCAAAAGATCTTAGAGACTCCATCATCAACATTCTCATTTATACCCACATTGTCCAATATCCTCCTATACAATTTGGACTAATTCTTCCTTATCCACAGCTCTTCCCCCAATTCCAAATCTCTGTTAAATGGCTACATAGAGCCCTAGAATTTAGGTGTTTTGTTTGATTTTTTTCACTCTGCTATTTCCATGAAGAACATATGCTCAGGTTTTGGTGTTTCCCTCCTGAGAGTTCTATCAAGGTATTTCCTAAGCAAAGGTATTTCTCTCTAGGAATCTGGAGCCAGCTGTCAAAATATACATTTACTGGGGCTTCCCTGGTGGCACAGTGGTTAAGAATCCGCCTGCCAATGCAGGGGACACAGGTTCGAGCCCTGGTCCGGGAAGATCCCACATGCCATGGAGCAACTAAGCCTGGGCACCACAACTACTGAGCCTGTGCTCTAGAGCCCACGAGCTACAACCACTGAGCCCGTGTGCTAGAGCCCGTGCTCCGCAACAAGAAAAGCCACAACGAGAAGTCCATGCACTGCAGTGAAGAGTAGATCCCGTTCGCCACAACTAAAGAAAACCCATGCACAGCAACAAAGACCCAACACAGCCAAAAAAAAAAAAAAAATATATATATATATATACACACACATTTATTTCTCAATACATGACAAATGACATCCTTGTTTGGCCAAAATAGAATGATATTTCCCATTTGCTTATGTATGATGATGGAATTTAATTGTGTGGGATGAGCCAGGATTTCAACTTTATAAGCTTATTTTTTAATTCTCTAGACTTGACCCTCATTAAGATGAACAAATGGAGAAGATGCTGGCATTAGGTACCTTTAGGAAAGACCACATGTCATTTTGTACTAAGTAGTTAAAATTTCTGTGGTAAGGTAAAAATCATGGACAGGACAGAGGGAAAGACCTAAGTTCTGTTTCTGGGCATCCCACTCCATTTGTAATTTGGGGAAAGTCGTTTTTGCCTTTCCAGTGTTAGTTTTCTATTTGTAAAATGAAGAAAATTGACTAGCTGCTTTTTCTAAAGTGATAATTTTGCCCTTTTTAAAAGAGCCTACTTTAAAATACATCCATTTTTTTTTTTTGGCGGTACGCGGGCCTCTCACTGTTGTGGCCTCTCCCGTTGCGGAGCACAGGCTCCAGACGCGCAGCCTCAGCCGCTCTGTGGCATGTGGGATCCTCCCGGACCGGAGCACGAACCTGTGTCCCCTGCATTGGCAGGCGGACTCTCAACCACTGTGCCACCAGGGAAGCCCAATACATTGATTTTTGCTTCCAAGCTTGTGACCTTTCTGGCTTACCTAAGATAGTGTACCCCTCTACATATTCAATAGTTTCTTGGCTATTTTTAAAATAACATTTCATTTTTAAAATTATAGAACAGTTAAGCTGTGTGGGAGAAAAACCCTTCTAACTATAGAATATAAATATCTGCCACAAAGAATCTAATAGTGGAAAAACCAAATTTTTCTTAGTTTCTTTAGTTCACAGATTAAATTCACACAACTTGGAGAGACCTGGACAAATACCAAAAAAAAATTTGTGGAGTAAAAATCACAGGTAATTCACCACAGAGAGATAACAGTGAAATATTGTTATACAGTTTTAATACGTTTTGTTCTGTTCTGAAATTTTTGAGGGGCACTGTTAACACTGTCTTCTAGTTGTTTACAATTAGAGAAAATGTGAAGTTTAATACTTAAATTTGATGGTCTGTCAGTATCCATAAGTATTTTCAGTGTTGAATGACATGGCTCAAAGTCCTTATTTTCAGGTTTTTTAGGCAACTAGCTAAACACTTCATGTTTAAGAGAAAGTGTTCTTTCTTTCTCAAGGAACTTTTTCAATTTTTTTCTATACAGCTAACGAGCATGTTGAAAATATACCAGTGCTCATGACTGATAATGCTGTGTACTTGTAGGAGGGTAGTTCTGGCTGAGATGATAAAGTGAGGAGTAGACAGCTGTGGTTGGTGGGTAGCGTTTGGGGTTTAGAGTCAAATACCTAAGTTCCCTGAAGATTTTATAGCACATTTTACTGGGTTAGCTTTAGGAAAACATGAGATCCTTACAAAGAACAGTGTGTTGTAAATAATGCCAGGAACCAGTACCAGTGGATTGCTGTGATGACTTTTCATGAAACATTTTGTTCTATAGGTCCTGGGTCATCGTGCTCCCTTTGGGGGCTTTGTGGTTCATGTGTTTGAAGCTGCAAGGATGGAGGAGCAAGTGGATTCTTTTCTTCACTGGAATTATCATAAACAAAATCACCAAGTACATTCTCCTTATTTCCCAGATGAGTGATATATGCTGGGAAGAAGGGGGCAATGGGACTCCAGTGTTACAAAGAATGAGACACATAGGGAGATACATGGCTGCTGGCAGACACAGGGGGCATGGAGACTGCCTCATTTCAGGAACTGTGAAAATCCAAAATCCCTTTCAAGTCTTTGCTGAGTTCTGTGTCATAGAATGGGGGTGGGAAGAGATAAAGGGACTTTCATTCGTTTTTTTTTTAATTTTTATTTTATATTGGAGTATAGTTGATTAACAATGTTGTGTTAGTTTCAGGTGTACAGCAAAGTGATTCAGTTATACGTATACATGTATCTGTTCTTTTTCAAATTCTTTAAGTCCCTTTTGACTAATTCCTGCTTCGGGACAAAGCCCTTTATCTTTGCCCTGGGGTTGATCCAAATGTGGAAACATCTTCTACATTGGGATCAGAACACTGCAAAGCACCACAGATAGAAGGAAATTACATGAAGCAGCTTTTTTACTAAAGCTTTACTAAAGGGTCAGCTTGCTCACCTCACAATAACTTAAAATCACACAGTTTATTTCCCACTTAGAGACCACTGTAGCTGTTCCTACCAGGTAGCACCCGGGCTGACTGCCAACTTCCTTGCTCTTCTGCTGATCTTCCCATCACTTCTCCTTATGACTTTCTCACTATTATGTAGAGCAACACTGATCTCTAGTTCCTGGCCCAAACTTGCAAATCTACAGTGATAAAAGTGCACGGAGTACAAATTAACAATATCCCTGCTCCTTTGGAGGCACTTGTATTTATATATAATAGTTATTTTTCTGTGAGGTCTGTGTAGCATTTTCTATCTGTAAATATTTTTGTAATATTGTTCATTGGTTTATACAAAGCTGAGATGTAAATGACTATTGGGATTACCTTGTAAGCATACGTGCATCCAGACTTTCTGTGAAAGTGACAATTAGAGTGAGATTCTTCTCTGGCTGTGCCTTGAAGGGTGTTTGGAGGTTGTTGTTTGAACTCTCTTCACATTCTTCTGGGATTTCTTAGCCATTTTTTTCCTGAGTGCCAAGTCCACACTCTGGATATTTTTTCTTGTCAACTTGTAGAGTGACACTACTTGTAAATGCCATGCTATAGGTTTTTTTTTTTTTCTTATACAACTGTTGATGTAACTCTAATGAAATTCATTCCCTGTGTTGTTCACTTTTATTTTATAAAGTACGTTTTACTGTCAGAACAGCTAAGCCATTAACATTTGCAAAACATCTGTTGTAGCATTTGTGATTAAATTTTGAATTTTTTAATCATCCTTATATACTCATATCATAGTTCTTGCCAATCTATATCTTGCTAACATAAGGACTCACCTATTTCCATATCTGTGGCATCACTGCAAATCATGATGCTCTTTGAGCTGAATAAAGACTCTAATCTTAGCAATATCCTTGAATATATTTAAAGGATCTTTTAAAATGTCAGCTGAGAGCTCAAAGATGTAGAGAGCTGGAAAGGACATTGCTCCCACCCTTATAACAAGAAAAATGATGGACTAACTACAAATTAAAATTTTCAGAGCAAACAACTACCTCCAAAAAAAATGGTGAGAGAGGGAAAAATGGGACCCTGGAATTTGATTACTTGGGTAGATGCTGCCAGAAAACCATACTGACCAGTAAGAACATGGAGCTAACATTCTTTTGAAGGCGTTGTTAAAAGCCACATATGGGCTAGTGTGAGTGTGAAGCCTTTGGGGGCCACAGGATAGGTAGTTTATATCCCTTTGTAGGCTTTTTCTCCATGACAGCCATCAAATGCTCACACAGAAGATCATAAAGAATCCTGAGAACAGTTCCCTGTGGTTCTGACTGGATGAGGGGAATAGCAGTCACTGACAAAAGGCCACCCAGATCCATGTTTTCTATTTCATCTATGGAGCAAAAGCGTTGATATGCACAGGGAAGAACAGAAAAAAACTGTTGCATTGGAGCACTGGATTTTTGCAGAAGGGAGAAGAAAAATGAGGAGGGGAATAAAAAAAATACTCCACCTCTGGGAAAAGGGCAAGAGTACGTGCTAGACCCATCATTACAGCTGGAGAAGGAACAGGAATAATGGTGAAAGCAAAACATCTAGGCACAGCTTCACAGTTACTGCCTAAGAATGAGGTTTAAGCGGAACATCAGAGAAGACCTCCCCTCCCAGACCACCACCCTCCCTTTTTGAGTTGTGACTTGGCAGAAGGGAGCTCTCTGAGGTCTCTAAAAGATCACTAATCCTATTGATGAGGGCATCACCCTCATAATCTCCCGAAGGCCCCACCTCCTAATATCTTCATATTGGGGTTTAGGTTTTAACATATGAATTTTAGGAGGACACAAATATTCAGTCTATAGCAATAGTCCTCCCTCCAAAATGTGGAGCTTAGTTTCCGCTCCTCTTAAGGGGGCCAGACTTAGTGATTTGTTTGTGATAAATAGAGTTTAGAAGGGTAAACGATACTTTTTACATTGGAGAAAACTGGCAGACAACACCTTAACCACTGGTCAAAGCTAACAGCATCAATAATAAGTCAAGCTGATATCATATACACCAGTACGATGCCATGAGAAGGGAATGTCACCTCTTTGGTACTCTTCCAAAATTTCATAACCTCAGTATAATCATTAAACAATATAAGAAAAACTAAATTAAGGGACATTCTACAAAATGGCTGGTACTCTTCAGAAGTGTCAAGTCCATGAAGAAAATTAAACAACAAGTAACTATCAATCACGGTTGGATCCTGGAACAGAAAAAGGACACTGGTGCCAAAACTGGGGGTATCTGAATTGGTGCCAAAACTGGGGGTATCTGAATAAAGTCTATAGCTTAGTTTAGGGTTGGCAAACTGCAAACTATGGGCCAAACCTAGCCCATCACCAGTTTTTGTAAAATTTCGTTAGAACGGATCTGTGCCCGTTGTGTAACCTATTGTCTAGGGCTGCTTTCACCCTACAGTGGCAGAACTGAATAACTGTGATAGAGGCATCTCACTCACAAAGCCTACAATATTTACTATCTGACCCTTTACAGAAGTCTACAGACCCCTAGTATATGGGAACATCTGTGTACTATTTTCCTTTGTACACAGTCTTCTGTAGGTCTAAAATAACTTCAATACAAATTTTTTTTAAAGTCACAATTTAGATCATCAATCCTTTTTAAGCCTCCATTGTTTGAGAGGTTACTATTTGCGAATCACTTTGCTGAATGTTTTTCATATACTACCCTAATCAGTCCTCTCAGCAGCCTTTTATAGCTTCTCCTATTGTTATCTATCCTTCTTTTACACCTAAGGAAAACCAGAGTTAATTAAGTCAAGTGACTTGATGAAAGGCACAAAGTTCACATGGTTAAAAATGCAAAACTAGAGTTTAAACCAAAGTCTTCCAGAGACCAAAGTCCATATTATCGTATTCTGTCACCCGTATGCATGGGTCAACTGCGGATATCCAGTCTCACCTTCATCTAAAGTTCAGAATTCATTTAGTCAGTGTACTGAGCACCTACCATGCCCAGCACAATTTTCTGAGATCCATGGAATGACAATTCTTTTACCCACAGCACCTCCTGAGCTCACCTTT
The DNA here is from genome assembly GCF_964374135.1 of Grampus griseus. NCBI lineage: Eukaryota > Metazoa > Chordata > Mammalia > Artiodactyla > Delphinidae > Grampus > Grampus griseus. The sequence goes on along the minus strand of NC_139007.1, from coordinate 28,121,479 downwards.
GCTCCCTTAACGCTCTGATTTTATAATTATGTACATAGACCCCCCTCTGGCTAGTTTCGTCTCTTACCTTTCCAGTTACAATGTCTCAAATAATAAAATGCATACCAAAGAATAAATCTCGGGCTTCCCTGGTGGCGCAGTGGTTGAGAGTCCGCCTGCCGATGCAGGGGACACGGGTTCATGCTCCGGTCCAGGAAGATCCCACATGCCGCGGAGCGGCTGGGCCCGTGAGCCATGGCCGCTGAGCCTGCGCGCCCGGGGCCTGTGCTCCGCAACGGGAGAGGCCACAACAGTGAGAGGCCCGTGTACTGGAAAAAAAAAAAAAAAAAAAGAATAAGTCTCCATCACCTTTCCCTTACTCTTTTCACATAGTTTTCTATTCTGTAGTGGCCTCTGTGTCCTCTGTTGATGTCCTCGATAATTTCTTACTTTTTTATAATCAGTAAACAGACATATCCAGTCTTCACTTGAAACTCATTTTTAGTCCAATTTTCCTGTAAATTCTTGAAATGACAGGTTAACTTTTTTCAGCCTATTAAAAATGTCTAAAGCACCATTTGCCTGAGTCTGTTGGTTGTTTGCATTCCCAATAGATGGCGCTTTATTATACTTATTTCTAATTATTAAACACTAAACACCAGTTATAAACACATCCTTCGAAAACTAACCTTGGAAAAATAAATCTATTAAATATTTACTATAATGAAGAGCATTTCTGGGTACTAGAGTTTCCATTGGTTAAAAAACGAAAGGAAAACAAACAATCTCTTGGGTCTCTGTGGATACTTTACAGCTGGGCAATGGGGTACTTTCCCTCTGGAGGGAATTCATTTTAGTAAAAGTCTACCTCTGCTTGACAGGGTATTTTCAATGTGCAGATAAATGACTGACAAAACATTAAGCCCCATTGAACATAGTTAAGTATTCTTGCTATCTGAGTCCTGGTTTGACATAAGCAGAGAATGATTTTATTTGCGCCACACTTAGAATTCATGACAGGTTCACTTTCAAACACCACCACTCTGATGGCACTGCTGTCTTTACACAATGATTCAATTCTGTTTTTAGAGGCTACAATACTTGTCTGGGTTTGACACGTAAAGCTAAAGTTTTAATTACTCCAAAGGTGTGCCATCACTGGAAAAGAACTGATGAAAGGTTTAAAGGAATTATTTGAAAGGTGCATTATCACTTTCATATCAGAACACATTTAAATAAAAAGCAGACAATTTCATTACTGTCAGGAAGCACATTTTCAACTATACATTTCTATAGCAACATCTCTATATATAACAACACTTCACTGTTTAATTTGAGATATAGACTACACGAGGAACATGTTTCATTGGCTTATTCTGTAGGCAATTCCTAAACTTGCTTAGGAGTGATATCAACATACAGACACTGATAAAGAAACTCAACATGACAGTTTGCTGGGTGGAGGAGAAAGAATTGTGATTCAAAAATAGTAATGTTCTGATTTACTACTAAGGAATAAATCTGGTATTTAAAGTCCTCCTCAAGGATGTTCACTCATAAATGATTTCTCCAAATCACTTGGGCTACTTGGTTGTCAGCATCTCTCTAATCCTCAAAATCCACCTTCCACTCTTGAAGATCACAATGTCTTTATGAACATTTTTGTGACTTCCTAGAGGGCATATGCTTTCCTTCTGCTCTCTAGTTCTGGTTGCTGCCTTTGTTCTTTTTAAAGGTTGTTTTTCCATTTTTGTTGTGTGGTCCCTGGTTCATACCATGTTGATCTAAATGTGAAACTCAATAACTTTTCTTAAATTTTGCCAAACAAACCACTCACACAAAGGCATTTGAGTAGATGGATTTGGCAAAGGTTTGAAAAGATGAAGGAACATGGCAGCAATACAAACAATTACAAAATCAAAGTAAGATATTCCTGGTTTTAAAAGTCTCTTGGCTATTTCAGTAACGAGGCACCATCCGCCTGTCACATGACTTCACCCTCTCTTTTCCTCCATCATTCTTTTCCACTTTTCCAATTTCCCTGCCTTCTTCTTGACTACTCCTTACCCCAGACCCACTTTAGCTCTCTCATCTACAGCCTCATTTCAGCTGAACCTCAGGTCCCACCTTCTCCCTAAATGGTTCCTTAAGTTCCGTTTTTAAACAAAGGCACACCCCTTATTAGGAAGAATTTTAGTAATAGCTCTTAGGACACTTACCCCATCATACTTGGATACCAGAAGAATTTCATCGAATGTCAGTGTGATCATCAGTGTTTTTGGCTTGATAGTCATAAAGTCATTGGCAGCTTGGCTCAAATTCTAGATTGTCTAATTATTACCAGTGCCATTTCTGATCTGTTTCAAATGGAAACATAACCTTCCTCATAGTATGATTTTGCAAATTAACAAGTAAGTGCTCGATACACGCCAAGTTCCTTTCCATCCTTCCTCTAAACGTTTCATGGGTTTGAAATCTGATGATCAGAAAGTTATTTCCTCTGAGGCTATTCCAGCTTCTGATGGCTTCCACAGTGCTGATCCCCGTCTTCCTGTGTACACTGTCATACCTGGCGGGGGGCAAGCTTTCTACTTATTCTTCCCATTCCCAAACTTTGTTTTGCCACTCTTTCTTGCATTTGGCTGGGATTGAACACCTTACCTGCCTTATACTGAATTACTTATCTGTTGTTGTTTCTTTCTTAGCACTAGCATACTATCAGATTTTATAGGCATCTGCCAGCAACTGTTACTGTCAGTTATGGGGATATTAGTTATTCTAATAGGTGTGTAGTGGTTTCTTAGTGCCCAAGGGCAAGTGACTGGTATATCTTCTTCAGTGAGGTGTCTTCAGGTCTTTAGCACATTTAAGAAATTGTGTTTGTTTTCTTAGTGTTGAGATTTAAACATCCTTTGTATATTTTGGATAAAAGTCCTTTATCAGATATATGTTATGCAAATATTTTCTAACAGGTTTGATTTGCTAATATGTTTGTTGTGGATTACAATGGCAAATGTACATACAACATGAGATTCTCTGTATTATCTGAGCCAAAGAAATTTTTGAAAGTGCAAATTTCTTAGAGAAGATGTTGGCTAGAGAGCCATTAGAATTGGAGAATTACAGAAAATGTGATTTCATTTTACATCACTGACTGCAAAACCTGCAGACTTGATTTCATCCTCTTTCAATCTAATGAGGTTGGTATAATTTTTGTCATTTCTCAGTTTAGGAAGCTGACCATTCACAGTTTAAAAAGGAGGTAAGTAGTACTCACTTCAGCAGCACATATACTAAAACTGGACCAATACATAGAAGATTAGCATGGCCCCTGCGCAAGAATGACATGCAAATTCGTGAAAGTGTTCCATATTTTAGTATCGATACGAAGGGGGAAGGGGGGCGGCATGAATTGGGAGATTGTGATTAACATATATACGTGACTGATACTATGTATGAAATAGATAACTAATGAGAACCTACTGTATAGCACAGGGAACTCTACTCAATGCTCTGTGGTGACCTAAATGGGAAGGAAATCCAAATAAGAGGGTATATATGTGTATGTGTAGCTGATTCATTTTGCTGTACAGCAGAAACGAACACAACATTGTAAAGCAACTATACTCTAATAAAAATTAATTAAAAAATAAATAAATAAAAAGGAGGTAAGTAAATTCCTTAGGATCACCCAACTAAGTGGTGAAGCTCTGTTTCATGTCCAGTTTTTTATGCCTTAAAAGTCCATGGTTTCCGACCACAGACAGACAGTCTTGCTAAGAGTAGGAGAGATGGAAAGTTGGCACATTAAAAGCCATAAAGCAAATCACTAGTAAAGTTTCAAAAGAAAATATTTTTATTAACGATATCTGTATTAAAACCATCAGTCTAACATACATAGTCAAGATCACATATGTATGTGTGTGTATACAAATATCTATTTTTCAATACTCAGCATATAAAATATTGAAAAAAATATATACAATATATAACATAATTTTATATTAATTTATATTAATATGTAATATTAATATATATGCCGAGTACTGAAAATAAACTTCCTAAGCCATGTCCTAGTGAAGAAAGTTGGGGTTGGCACATGCTTATTTACTGGGAGAAACTGATAGTCTGTATAACTCAATACTATGTTTCTTTTAAAACTATGAAAAAGTGTTTTGTTTCCCTGAACCTCAAACTCATTTTCTTGGACACACTGTTCTCTTATTCAGCAGTGTCTTTTGTGAAAATTATCAATGCAACACTATTAATCATTTAGCAGCTGGTATAAGAAAGAGCTTTTAGGAGATTTGGGTTGATGTACAATTCAGAAATAATAATTTGCTCACTGTGCTGCATGAGATGCCTGACACTTCATTCAATGAACCAGAGACACAGCTTACATTTTTTGGCCCTTCCTTCTGAAATTGGAATATTTAGTGCATGTTTCTTTAATAGACCTTATCATATATAAAATTTAGTGCTATAAAAGTAATATGTAGATTCTTTTGATGAAAGATTAAAGGTAAAATAAAGGATATGTTATCTTTCAATTCTCTTGAGGTGGTTCATCTTTATCAATGAATAATGCAAAACTGCAGGGAAATGTTCAACTGAGTTTTGCAAAAGGTACTGGGCATTTAAAAAATTTCCCTATAAACTAAAAAGTTTCAGAATGTGTAAGATGTTGCCTATGATGACTGTGAATTATGAATATGGAATTGGCTAATTAAATTTTAATATCATGTGGTGCTATGTTTATTGTGTGGTCAAAGCTTACAAGCTGAGACATTTAATACAACAATAAGACTCTATAATCTGGAAAAAGACGTGCTTTTTAAGAGTTAGTTAAATCACTAATGCTTATATTTAGAAAAAAATGAGTTTACATAAGAAAAAAAACTTGGCAAATGTGGACGGTATTCATTTAAGCAGAGGATGAACATTTGAGGTAATCTGTAATTTCATATTAATTGCCCCAAATAAATTTGTGTTTTGTTTAGCAAAGTAAAATTATTGACTCAATTCAGTTTTTAAATGTTGAATTTAAAAAAATCAGAAATTGTTCTGGTCTATGTAATGCCATGTAAACTCAGAAACTGTCCTTTTTCCAACTGAGTCCTTTTTTCCACCAAGTCTTTGCACATGTGTAAAGTGCTTTAACAAGCAAGGCGAGGTTCTGCCCTTTCAATGATTCCCCCAGCAAACAGCCAAAATCTCGAACAATTACTTTAGGTGCTCAGATAAGCTAAAAGCTGCACCTGTTGGTGCCAGTGCCAGGAGGGTTAAAGTCAGAGGGCTCAAGGATCAGTTAGTCTCAGTGGCATCACATCAGCCTGTGGCTTGTCACGACCTAAAACCACAGGGCCATTGAAGAGTATAAGTCCTTGGAAAGAAGTGGTACCAAGTAGCAGCTAAAAAGCCTAGGTTCAAACTGTTTGGGCTGAAATTCTGGGCTCCATCATTCACTAGCTGGCTGACCCTGAGCAAGCTACTTAATATCTCTCTGCCTTACTCTCTTCATATCTGAATGGGAATAAAGTGGTACCTATCTCATAACATTTTGAGTTAAATGACATAGCCTACAATTAGCACCTAACTGGCATTTAAAAAATACTGTGTAGTAGCAATAGTCCTAGAAGCACCCTATAAGGCATACACCATAATATCTGTTGTTCACATTCTTTCTACATTTCCTTTGCTATGTCTCTACCTGCTTCAAAACATGGAAGATGGTGGTTTGCCTTGCATAATATAAATTTGAAAATATGTTGTGTCATTTTCCAAGTGGAAAAATACTTTCTAAAATTCCAGTTGGTCAATAAACCTTTATAACCAAATAAAACTTAGATTCCATTTGCAGTGTTGAAAGAAAATTTAAATCTCATATTTAATTGCAATTTTAACTTTTGTAAGATGAAGTATCAGAACTCAACATCAAGTCCCACTGTAAAACAAGAGGAGCTTTAAGAATTTTTATCCAATTAACAATAATTATTAACTAATCAATAATGTATTGCTCCTCCACCTATCAGTTATTTTAAACAGTCTGAACATTCCATACTTAATTTGATTCATTCAAAGTTCCTCCTCACATCTATCTCCTACCTAGTTTTTGAGCATTATGAATTAAATTTGTTTCCATTTTCAATTGGGACATTATTTTGATTTGTGACCTCATCACTCATGAAGATTTTAAGTTCCTCACAGGTGTTTTGACTGCTATGGACATAAAAGGTCATAAAGAGGTATAATGTGGAACCTCCATCATAGCCACAGTGAGTGTTCTGAAGAGTAGATACATGCCATGGTTATGGCTTGCCCGATATAAATATTTTAGCACATATTATTTTTGATAAACATAAGTGTTTGTTCTAAAATTCTTGAACATAAACATTAAATAATGGACAGGTAATTCCAAAGAAAACATGTAAAGAATAGTCCATTTAAGAACATGAAATAATTTTTAACAATTATTAATCTTAATCTTGCCCAACTTTATCTGTAAGATCCCTACAGAGAAAAGTTTGATCACTTATCCCTCATGTGATGTTAAACACTGGTTTTATATACAATTATGCTTCCTGATTAAATCATGTTGCTTCTGTTGCTATTGTGGGCTTCACTTAAGCCTAAAATGCATAGGACATTCTGGCTCAGTTGACTTCTCTTGCATGTTCATTGTTGTAACTCAGTGCTTAGCAAAGTACTCAGCATGTAGTAAGTGCTCAATAAATATTTTGTAACAAGTAAATGGCTGAGTCAATGCCGATTGACTGGACAGAGAAGTTTGAGCATTTAAGCACTTTTGTAAAAATTGACTTTTTATTATAAATAATACGTATGCATTTTAGAAACTTAAGGGAATACAGATGAGCATATAGTAAAAATATTAAATTACATTAGAACCATTACTTATAAACAATTTTCTAAGTATTTGTCATATACTCTATATACAGTGTTTTATAATAAATTATCTACTGTTTATTAAACATTTAAAGCAAAGAAATTTTATGAAGGAAAACTCGAAGAAGTGATAACCAAGAATTTGGCCAGATGGACTTTTGACTGAATGCTAGGGGAGATGCAAAAAACAAGAAGCAGAGAGAGGAGGACAGAGAGCCATTCAATAGAGAGAGTATTTAAAACAGGGATGGAGGGAAACAGGAGGCAAGCCCTGTGAATCTGTCTTAGAGCCCTGTTCTCTGGCCTGGCCCTATACAGCCTGCGCTGTATCTTAATGAGAGAAGAGGGGCCAGCAAACACCGTGAAGATGATTTACAACAAAATCTTTGGGAGACTTGAATGGTCAAGGAAGCACCTTTGAAGATTATCCTGACAATGTATGTGTATGTGACAGGGTAGCCAGTGAACCCAATTTAATTTTAATTATTCTTTTAAAATTTGATATATAGATGTTGATATTTGCAGGGAAGGAATTTGGTAACTTTGCATAAGGAGCTTGGATTGCTCCTGAGAGGCAAAGGACAGAAACCTTAAACTCTCCTGAGATTCGAAGTTACTGAAATCTGTTAAATGGGCAGAGCACACTTGACCAAGACTTGGAAACAGGGAAGAACAACGAAGCCCTTGATATTCACATCACTAGATGGTAGAAAAAGGATGGGACCAGTGGGCTGGTCTCTGCACATGGCCAGTGGTTCTGAAGTAGGCATGCCTCTGATAACAAACTTAGTCCTTATCTAGCCCTCTTATACCAAAGAAGGATAAAACATGAGCAAAGCTGAAGTGTTATACCTTTGCGAGCCCAAAACAGTACTTTAGCTGACCATGGTCATGCAGTGGAGGGCATCCACACAGAGAACCATTCTCCCTTGAAACTTATGAAGAATGACAGCATCCAAGACAGGCAGCTGCTGATCTGAAACCAGAGCAGGGTCTTGACCTTAGCAACGTTGCTCCAGATAGGACTGGAGGAGTGGGCCAGGCTTGGTGACGAGCCGAGGGTTGTTTGTATGGCCTGGATGTTACACGGATGCCTGCTTATCTACAGTGGCCAGTGTGTAAGCAAACTAAACTTACGGTGTTTGGTTGTAGTATCTGCAAGCTTCAACGGGTTAATGCCATTCTGTAAAGCAGGGACAAATAGGACTGACTAATTGGAAATGAAAAAGCACTCTGGGGATTCTAAGGACTCTAATGGAATTGGGGCAACCCTGTGAGAATAGCATTTAAGCATTAAAAAGTGATGGAATGGGGGCTAAATCCCACACTGGCGAGGAGTGAGAGCCCTTATGCGGGAGGGAGGAACTCTTTCCATTTCAAACAAGTAGCCTCAGCCTGTTACAGCTTTTATATGGTATGCCATGGTAAAGTCGTCAGTATGAAGTGTATTTGTTTCCTATTGCTGCTGTAACAAACTTCCACGAAGTTATCAGCTTAAAACAATACGGGTTTATTATCTTATAGTTCTGAAGGAAAGAGTTCTAAAATGGATTGTGGGGACTGCATTATCTCTGGAGACTCTAGAGAGAAATTCATTTCCTGCCTTTCCCCGCATCTAGAGGCCACACACATTCATTCCTTGGTTCATGGCCCTGCATCACTCTAACCTCTGTTTCTGTCATTGCATCTCCTTCTCTGACTCTCCTGTCCTTGTCTCCCTCCCTCTTTCACTTATAAACATCCTGGTGATAGTGTTGGGCCCATTGGATAATCCAGGATGATCTCTGCCTCTCAAGAGCCTTCACTGAATCACATCTGCAAAGTCTCTCTTGCCATATAAGGTAACAGATTCATAGGTTCCTGGTATTAGGATATTTTGGGGCCCCATCATTCTGCCTACCACAGGGAGCAATGCTAAGAGTGGGCACTGACACCTGCATCTGTGACAGGGGCTGGTCCTCTACTCAGAAGTCTAGCTCCTTTTTGTAAATACCAATTTTTATAGGTTTGAAGAGAATATATTCATGAGTCAATAATTTTGCACTAGATAAGTTGCTGTTTACCAGAATGACATTATTAGTTACATAGAGGTCACCAAAAACTATCGTACATATACCCTTGAAAATTTTTATCTGAAGCCATGTTTTAGTCAAGTAGAAGATGAATCCAAGTTAAAAATGGAGTAATAATTAAATATCAGGTTGTAAATATCAACATCAGCCATTTTAGGTAAATCGAAATTATTATCATAAATACTGTTTTTAAAATGAAGTACAAGTCAATATTTTTTTTAAAAAATGATGAAGCTTGGGCTTCCCTGGTGGCACAGCGGTTGAGAGTCCACCTGCCAATGCAGGGGACGCGGGTTCGTGCCCCGGTCCGGGAGATCCCACATGCTGCGGAGTGGCTGGGCCCGTGAGCCACGGCCGCTAAGCCTGCACGTCTGGAGCCTGTGCTCCGCAACGCAAGAGGCCACAGCAGTGAGAGGCCCGCGTACCGCAAAAAAAAAAAAAAATGATGAAGCTCAGAGCAGGGGCATTTGAGCCATGGGTCAAATCTAAGCTATGCAATATAATAGTTGAAAATAATATTCTTACATGGTTAAATCATTGTTTTATGATTGATGATGGTAACTAGAGAAATGAAATACAAAAGCTCGTGTTTTAAGAACTTATGGTAAACAGTAAGACAATTAAATTCAAATTATTAACTTTGTGGAAGTTTCTTACAAATAATAGAAGAAAAACATGAAGAGTCATAAAAATGTGGAAATTCACAGAAATAGAAAAATTAAAAACTACTTCCAAAAGAGAAAACATTAACACAAAGCATGCTAGTTGTGTTAATAAATATAATTAGATAAAGCATTTTATTGAAGATGAAGACTGTCATTTTGTCTGTAATGAACAAAATTACATATGACATACACCTAAAACTACAGGAATGAGAATTATTGAAAATAAATGGATGGGCAGCATTTCTCAAATGAAATAAAGTAAGCTCCAGTCAAATTTTAATTTCAGACAAATTGAGAATTAAAGACAAAATTAATTAAATGGGCTAAAACCTGTTATTTATATTTAAATAAAAATATAATATTCATGGTTCTTTTTGGTATTGCTTAATAAAATATCAAAATATATAATTCGAAGACTAAAGCTTAGAAAAAGAAATTGAAACACATATGATCTAGGATAACTACCTTTGCCTTTATCAGCCAAAGTAGAAAAATATAGAAATTTAGAATAACATATTATTACGTTATATATGTTATATTATTAACATAACATTAATAAAAATGAAGTATTGGTATACATGTAAAACTTTTTAATCCAAAAGAGAAGCAAAATATATTTTACAATTTCCATGAAATCTTTAGCACAGAAAATTAGGGCTAGACATATTAGCACATATTAGGCTACAAAGTGAATTTAGAACATCAAAAATGGCAGTAATTATTCAAGATAGATTTTTTTGTAACTAAATGGTTATAAAATTTTAAATTAAAAATTAAGAGTAAACATAAAATTTTAAAGTAAAAAAATCAAATTTAAAAAACACCCAAACATTTGTTAGTTGATATAATAACAAATCTCCTAGCAATAAGAGGGTCAAAGAAAATCACTATTAGACAAAGTATTGGGGATGTCTAGAGTGGTGAAAGAATCAAATTCATTGTCAAATGTTTCTCTTATTACACTTACTTCAAATAAAAATTCGTTTGTAACCAAACTAAAAAAATCATGCTTCAATAAGCGTATTTGCACATAGTCTCTTCAAATAGGTTCATAGACATGGAATTAAATGGTTGGGTTAAATGGTATGCATTTTTATATGCATTTAATTTGCATGACAAACATATTTTTCAGAAATGTTGAAAAGTAAAAATAATGACTATTGCCTCTATCAGAACATAATAATTAATTGAACAGCCATTAGTCAAATGTACACAAGGGGAAACTCCACTTTTCTAATGACTCATTATCAACTCTATTCTTGAGCCTGCCTCATGCAACACAGTAAGCAACCTGGTTAATTTCACTGTAGTAAACTTGGTCAAATAATTTTAAAGTCAGAGTCAGAGTCTTTATTATCAAGTGTCCCGAGCTAGGCCACAAAATTCTGTAGGCTCCAGCTGCTCGTGTCCTCCCTGACTGGTCTGTGGTGCAGGTGTACCCCATAGCTGACTTTGACAAATGGCCCACTTGGGGACCCAGCTGGGCACCTGCCCTACTGCTTGCCATGGGGGATTCTAGAGAAGCAGTCCATGGAGTATGACTCCAAAAGTCCTACTGATGCAGGTTTTATTCTCTGCCAAGCTGCTCTTAAAGCTGGCAAAGCCAGCTCCTTTCTTCCCCTGCCCCTTCCCTCTACCTTCCAAGCTGGCTCAAGTCCTATTTCCATAAGAAAATACATGTATCCTTGTACTTTTGTGGAGATCTTTAAGCATTCTCTCCCTCTCTTAGTTGTACCTCTGTAGGAATACTGTGTTGTAGATGTGTGAGTGTGTGTTTGTGTGTGAGTGTGTGTGTGTGTGTGTGTGTGTGTGTGTGTTACATACCTACTGGTACTTGCTCATTTGACCTTATTTTTCTGAGAAGGGCTCATTATGCTTCAGACCCAAACAGCAAGGGAAATTCTTCTAGGGATGGGGATAATCAGGGTGGAGGCACAAGTCACCTTCTCTATACACAGCTATCATCCCCACCCCCTAAAATTTGCCTCTTTTTCTTTCAGTTTTATTGATGGACTCATTTCTGTTAGTTGGGGGAAGACACAAACCAGTTCTCTGATTTTCTTCATTGTTTTAGTCTTACATCTTGCAGGATATTATAGAGTGTAGTTACCTGTAGCTTGGGACCTATCCTCCACAAATAAAGATGGGGATGGTTGTAAGGGAAGGCAAGGTGGCCTAGGACTGGTAGTTGACATCTTGATATGCCACTCCACCTAATACGTCACTCCATTAAAACTCTGGCAGTTAACAGTGTAGTACTGACAAAATACTTAATGTGCAGAAAATGTAATGGAATATGCATTGATGTATCTCTGAATTAAGTATATACTAATGGAAGAATTATAAACCATTGCTGAAGGGACACCTTTATTTAATTGATGTATGAGGAAAAGTTATTTCCAGATGGATTGAAGAATTAAATGCGAGAAAAGAATGAAGAAAAGTATGAAGAACTTTGAATGTCGATATTTTTCAAATAAATAATATTTAGCTATGAAAGAGAAATATCTTTATTTTCTGAGTCTTAGGTAAATGAACCTCAGAAAATTTACCACACAGAGTACCTTTGAAATTACTCTTGCAGAAAGACCCCCAGGAAAAAGAAGAATAAATATTGGAGGAAGAGACACTATGGGGTAAGAGCTTACAAGTGTTATTATTGCCTTAATAAGTACCAATAAACAGCCCCCATGGCAATCCAGAATTAAAATTCCAGGTGACTGTAATATGACTTGGGATGTAAGGGACGTTGGACATCAGTGGGGGAGGAGAATAGTTTAAGGAAAATACATAAATATTAGTAAATGTAGAAACTCATAGTTAAATGCAAATTTGGGCCTTAGTTAGAAATAATCCCATAGGGACGAAAATAGTACGTCTGTTGTTTTACATAAAATTCAAGACACAGTCTATTGTAAAACACACCATTTTTTTTTTTTTTTTTTTTGCGGTACGTGGGCCTCTCACTGCTGTGGCCCCTCCCGCCGCGGAGCACAGGCTCCGGATGCGCAGGCCAGCGGCCATGGCTCAAGAGCCCAGCCGCTCCGCGGCACGTCGGATCCCCCCGAACCGGGGCACGATCCCGCGCCCCCTGCATTGGCAGGCGGACTCCCAACCACTGCGCCACCAGGGAAGCCCAACACACCGTTTTTTAATTTACCGCTATGAAAGGAAAAATGCTGAAAAAATACTGACAACTATGAAAAGGGGCTGCCCATCAAGACACAATGCTTTCTTGGTTAGAATTTTTATTTATATCTAAAGGGCTCTTTTAGATATATCATTCTCATAAAACTACAAAAAGAAAAAACAAAATAAAACCAGTAAACATATTCCCCAAACTTCTTCACACCAAGTTCAGCTCTTCTAAATGACTTTTTAGTCATTAATGATTGTGTTTTTCTGCACAAAATAATCCTCTGTGCTTGAAGGGTGGTGATGCGATATTTTAAAAAGAATTTATAGAAGTAAAACTACTATGTATTGCAGGTAGGACAGGCCTACTTTAGACTTCTCCTGAGGAATGTTGCTAAGTATGTCCAGTTCATCACCCACATCAACATCTTTTCCCACGTCATTTGGTTCCTAGGAGTTAACTATATTCTTTTCTCCACTCTTTTCTCTAGGATTTTCTTCCAAACTGCTGGTACCCAATCTATAGGTTATGATGCTGGCACTTTTGACATTCCTGCAGGCTCAAGGAATGACAGCTATGTCACGACTACTGCCTGGCCAACAGTGATTGATCGTCAAACACTATAGACTTCAGACCCTTCCTGATTTTCAAGATATTACATTACAAAATACATGTATTTTTGAAACCATGAAATATAACTTTCAACCAGCTTAAAAAAATTCAACCTTTCTAATATAAAGGACAGAAATAAAAGGAAAAAAACAAAAAACATGGTGATATAGAACATTAAGCATTACACAGAAGAAAATCCCATTATAAGAATAATTTCGAAAAATGTGAGTTCAACTCAAAAATCTAAAGATGGAGGCCCACAAATTGGATCTGAAGTAAGATTTAGCAGTGTATTGTTATATTAGTCCAGATCCCCAAAAGAAAAAAAGAATCCTAAGTATTTAGAGGGGATTTAATACAGGGAATTGGTTATACAGATGTTGGACGAGCAAAATGCAGAAGATGATTAGCAGAAGCAAAAAAGAAGAAAGGGTGATACTCAAAGATCAGAAGTTTGCTGACACTTCTAAGCTGGAGCCCAAGAGTTTACACCTGCTGATGAACCGCTGGAGATGTTGTCACATCCTGTTCAGGATCCACCAAAGAGCTGCCCCTTTGGCAGGGTTGGAACCATGGCTTACACTGTGGCTACCACCAATGCTGTCAGGTGTTGCTGTGCTGTCACCACTATTGGTCTGTCACTGCTTCTGCTGCTCTCACCACTTAACACTCTGCCAGAAACAGGAAGCAGGATGAGAGGCAGCTCTCCCCTCCTCCACCTTACAAATTCCTATCAGGACTCCCATTAGCAGAACTTGACAAGAAGCCAGTTGGCAAGAGATCCTGGGAAATGTCATTTGCAGACTCCCAGCCCCTTCTCCATAGAGCAGAATACAGAAGGAGCTTCAAGCAAACATGCAATTAACTGACACCATTATCTACAAGACATCCATTTAAAACAAAAGGATATAGAACTGCTTATTTGTTCATTCATTCAACAAACATTTATAGCATGCCTTCTAAATGTCAGCTCCTCTTACAGGTGCAGTGATAGAGCAGGGAGGGAACAAAACAGACAAAATACCTGCTCAGCATATTTTTGACTTGTTAACTTGGGGAAGCCGGAAAATAAACAAAATAAGTAATTGAATCCTACAGTATTTTGGACGTGAAAAATGCTATAGGAAAAGTTAAGCAGGAAGAGGGCTAGGGAGGCAGGGGATTGCAAGTTATTAAGACAGCGGCCTGGAAAGGCCTTGTTGAAAAGGTAACATTTGAACAAAGATATGAAGGAGGAGAAGAAAGAAGTCTGAATGAAATGTGATATATTTATCTTAATAATACACCAAGTAAGGATTGTGAACTCACCAAGTAAGGTGAATGTGCAATAGGAATAAAGAAGTAAAAGAAAGCTTAGCTCAAGAAGATACAGTAATACAGTGATATGCATAATTTGCAGAATATCAGTGCGGCCCAAAAACATAAACAGCAACAATGGTCAGAATGGGGAGAAATAGGCACATCAAAAATTGTGGTTTAAATGGACAGATCTCACAGACAAAAACCCTTATAGTAGATTTGGGCAACACAATAAGAACATATTAGCTTTATGTAAAAATGTACACCCAATAGAAAACAAAGATTCTTTTAATTCATTCATGGGAGGCTCCACGTACAAGGCTGCAAAAGAAGCCCCAATACATTCTAAGGAATCAGCATTACATTAGACTATGTTCTTTGTTCATAATTCAGAAAGTTAGAAATCCATAAAAAAAGAAAAGCCTTATGAAAATCCTTTGGATTTTGGAACCTAAAGTAAATATTGTTTTTTTGTGTGTTTTTTTTTGCAGTACGCCGGCCTCTCACTGTTGTGGCCTCTCCCGTTGTGGAGCACAGGCTCCGGAAAAAAGAATAAACAGAGACAAAAGAATAGGGACGGGCCGGCACCTGTGGGAGGGAGCGGTGAAGGAGGAAAGCTTTCCACACACTAGGAAGCCCCTTCGCGGGCAGAGACTGCGGGTGGCGGAGGGGGGAAGCTTCAGGGCCGCGGAGGAGAGCGCAGCCACAGGGGTGCGGGGGGCAAAGCGGGGAGATTCCCGCACAGAGACTCAGGGCCGACCGGCACTCACCAGCCCGAGAGGCTTGTCTGCTCCGCCGCCGGGGCGGGCGGGGCTGCGAGCTGAGGCTCGGGCTTCGGTCGGAGCTCGGCTCGGGTTTCGGTCGGAGCGCAGGGAGAGGACTGGGGTTGGCGGTTTGAACACAGCCTGCAGGGGGTTAGTGCGCCACGGCTAGCCGGGAGGGAGTCCGGGGAAAAGTCTGGACCTACCGAAGAGGCAAGAGACTTTTTCTTACCTCTTTGTTTCCTGGTGCGCGAGGAGAGGGGATTAAGAGCGCTGCTTAAAGGAGCTCCAGAGACGGGCGCGAGCCGCGGCTAAAAGCGCGGACCCAGAGACGGCCAGGAGACGCTAAGGCTGCTGCTGCCGCCACCAAGAAGCCTGTGTGCGAGCACAGGTCACTATCCACACTCCCCTTCTGGGGAGCCTGTGCAGCCCGCCACTGCCAGGGTCCCGGGATCCAGGGACAACTTCCCCGGGAGAACACGGCGCGCCTCAGGCTGCTGCAACGTCACGCCGGCCTCTGCCGCCGCACGCCGGCCTCTGCCGCCGCACGCCGGCCTCTGCCGCCGCACGCCGGCCTCTGCCGCCGCACGCCGGCCTCTGCCGCCGCACGCCGGCCTCTGCCGCCGCAGGCCCGCCCCGCACGCAGTGCCCCTCCCCCCCCCACCCCCGGCCTGAGTGAGCCAAAGCCTCCGAATCAGCGGCTCCTTTAACCCCGTCCTGTCTGAGCGGAGAACAGACGCCCTCCGGCGACCTACACGCAGAGGCAGGGCCAAATCCAAAGCTGAGCCCCTGGGAGCTATGAGAACAAAGAAGATAAAGGGAAATCTCTCCCAGCAGCCTCAGAAGCAGCGGATTAAAGCTCCACAATCAACTTGATGTACCCTGCATCTGTGGAATACGTGATAGACGCGAATCATCCCAAATTAGGGAGGTGAACTCTGAGAGCAAGATTTATGATTTTTTCCCCTTTTCCTCTTTTTGTGCGTGTGTATGTGTATGCTTCTGTGTGAGATTTTGTCTGTATAGCTTTGCTTCCACCATTTGTCCTAGGGTTCTATCCGTCTGTTTTATTTTTGTTTTTTTAATTTTTTTCTCTTAATAATTATTTTTCTTAGTTTAATAACTTTATTATATTTTATCTTACTTTATTTTATTTTACTTTATCTCCTTTCTTTTTTTCCTTCCTTCCCTCCTTCCTTCCTTCCTCCCTCCCTCCTTTCTTTCTTTCTCTCTTTCTACTTCTACTAATTCTTTCTCTCTACTTTTTCTCCCTTTTATTCTGAGCCATGTGGATGAAAGGCTCTTGGTGCTGCAGCCAGGAGTCAGTGCCGTGCCTCTGAGGAGGGAGAGCCAACTTCAGGACACTGGTCCACAAGAGACCTCCCAGCTCCACATAATATCAAATGGCGAAAATCTCCCAGAGATCTCCAACTCAACACCAGCACCCAGCTTCACTCAACGAACAGCAAGCTACAGTGCTGGACATCCTATGCCAAACAACTAGCAAGACAGGAACACAACCCCACCCATTAGCAGAGAGGCTGCCTAAAATCATAATAAGTCCACAGACACCCCAAAACACACCACCAGACGTGGACCTGTCCACCAGAAAGACAAGATCCAGCCTCATCCACCAGACCACAGGCACTAGTCCCCTCCACCAGGAAGCCTACACAACCCACTGAAACAACCTTAGCCACTGGGGACAGACGCCAAAAACAATGGGAACTACGAACCTGCAGCCTGCAAAAAGGAGACCCTAAACACAGTAACATAAGCAAAATGAGAAGACAGAAAAACACACCGCAGATAAAGGAGCAAGATAAAAACCCACCAGACCTAACAAATGAAGAGGAAATAGGCAGTCTACCTGAGAAAGAATTCAGAGTAATGATAGTAAAGATGATCCAAAATCTTGGAAATAGAATAGACAAAATGCAAGAAACATTTAACAAGGACCCAGAAGAACTAAAGATGAAGCAAACAGTGATGAACAACACAATAAATGAAATGAAAAATACTCTAGATGGGATCAATAGCAGAATAACTGAGGCAGAAGAACGGATAAGTGACCTGGAAGATAAAATAGTGGAACTAACTACTGCAGAGCAGAATAAAGAAAAAAGAATGAAAAGAACTGAGGACAGTCTCAGAGACCTCTGGGACAACATCAAATGCACCAACATTCGAATTATAGGGGTTCCAGAAGAAGAAGAGAAAAAGAAAGGGACTGAGAAAATATTTGAAGAGATTATAGTTGAAAACTTCCCTAATATGGGAAAGGAAATAGTTAATCAAGTCCAGGAGGCACAGAGAGTCCCATACAGGATAAATGCAAGGAGAAATACGCCAAGACACATTAATCAAACTGTCAAAAATTAAATACAAAGAAAACATATTAAAAGCAGCAAGGGAAAAACAACAAATAACACACAAGGGAATCCCCATAAGGTTAACAGCTGAACTTTCAGCAGAAACTCTGCAAGCCAGAAGGGAGTGGCAGGACATATTTAAAGTGATGAAGGAGAAAAACCTGCAACCAAGATTACTCTTCCCAGCAAGGATCTCATTCAGATTTGATGAAGAAATTAAAAGCTTTACAGACAAGCAAAAGCTGACAGAGTTCAGCACCACCAAACCATCTTTAAAACACCTGCTAAAGGAACTTCTCTAGGAAAGAAACAAAGGAGAAGAAAAAGACCTACAATAACGAACCCAAAACAATTATGAAAATGGGAATAGGAACATACATATCGATAATTACCTTAAATGTAAATGGACTAAATGCTCCCACCAAAAGACACAGATTAGCTGAATGGATACAAAAAAAAGACCCATATGTTTGCTGTCTACAAGAGACCCACTTCAGACCTAGAGACACATACAGACTGAAAGTAAGGGGATGGAAAAAGATATTTCATGCAAATGGCAACCAAAAGAAAGCTGCAGTAGCAATTCTCATATCAGACAAAATAGACTTTAAAATAGAGAATATTAGAAGAGACAAAGAAGGACACTACACAATGATCAAGGGATTGATCCAAGAAGAAGATATAACTATTGTAAATATTTATGCACCCAACATAGGAGCACCTCAATGCATAAGGCAAATACTAACAACCATAAAAGGGGAAATCGACTGTAACACATTCATAATAGGGGACTTTAACACCCCACTTTCACCAATGGACAGATCATCCAAAATGAAAATAAATAAGGAAACACAAGCTTTAAATGATACATTAAACAAGATGGACTTAATTGATATTTATTGGACACTCCATCCAGAAACAACAGAATACACATTTTTCTCAAGTGCTCATGGAACATTCTCCAGGATAGATCATATCTTGGGTCACAAATCAAGCCTTGTTAAATTTAAGAAAATTGAAATTGTATCAAGTATCTTTTCCGACCACAACGCTATGAGACTAGATATCAATTACAGGAAAAGAGCTGTAAAAAATACAAATACATGGAGGCTAAACAATACACTACTTAATAACGAAGTGATCACTGAAGAAATCAAAGAGGAAATCCAAAAATACCTAGAAACAAATGACAATGGAGACACGACGACCCAAAATCTATGGGATGCAGCAAAAGCAGTTCTAAGAGGGAAGTTTATAGCAATACAATCCTACCTTATGAAACAGGAAACATCTCGAATAAACAACCTAACCTTGCACCTAAAGCAATTAGAGAAAGAAGAACAAAAAACCCCCAAAGTTAGCAGAAGGAAAGAAATCATAAAAATCAGATCAGAAATAAATGAAAAAGAAATGAAGGAAATAATAGCAAAGATCAATAAAACTAAAAGTTGTTTCTTTGAGAAGATAAACAAAATTGATAAACCATTAGCCAGACTCATCAAGAAAAAAAGGGAGAAGACTCAAATCAATAGAATTAGAAATGAAAAAGGAGAAGTAACAACTGACACTGCAGAAATACAAAAGATCATGAGAGATTACTACAAGCAACTCTATACCAATAAGATGGACAACCTGGAAGAAATGGACAAATTCTTAGAAATGCACAGCCTGCCACGTCTGAATCAGGAAGAAATAGAAAATATGAACAGACCAATCACAAGCACAGAAATTGAAACTGTGATTAAAAATCTTCCAACAAACAAAAGCCCAGGACCAGATGGCTTCACAGGCGAATTCTGTCAAACATTTAGAGAAGAGCTAACACCTATCCTTCTCAAACTCTTCCAAAATATAGCAGAGGGAGGAACACTCCCAAACTCATTCTACAAGGCCACCATCACCCTGATACCAAAACCAAAGATGTCACAAAGAAAGAAAAACTACAGGCCAATATCACTGATGAACATAGATGCAAAAGTCCTCAACAAAATACTAGCAAACAGAATCCAACAGCACATTAAACGGATCATACACCATGGTCAAGTGGGGTTTATTCCAGGAATGCAAGGATTCTTCAATATACGCAAATCAATCAACGTGATACACCATATTAACAAGTTGAAGGAGAAAAAACCATATGATCATCTCAATAGATGCAGAGAAAGCTTTCGACAAAATTCAACACCCATTTATGATAAAAACCCTGCAGAAAGTAGGCATAGAGGGAACTTTCCTCAGCATAATAAAGGCCATATATGACAAACCCACAGCCAACATTGTCCTCAATGGTGAAAAACTGAAAGTATTTCCACTAAGATCAGGAACAAGACAAGGTTGCCCACTCTCACCACTCTTATTCAACATAGTTTTGGAAGTTTTAGCCACAGCAATCAGAGAAGAAAAGGAAATAAAAGGAATCCAAATCGGAAAAGAAGAAGTAAAGCTGTCACTCTTTGCAGATGACATGATCCTATACATAGAGAATCCTAAAGATGCTACCAGAAAACTACTAGAGCTAATCAATGAATTTGGTAAAGGAGCAGGATACAAAATTAATGCACAGAAATCTCTGGCATTCCTATACACTAATGGTGAAAAATCTGAAAGTGAAATCAAGAAAACACTCCCATTTACCATTGCAACAAAAAGAATAAAATATCTAGGAATAAACCTACCTAAGGAGACAAAAGACCTGTATGCAGAAAATTATAAGACACTGATGAAAGAAATTAAAGATGGTACAAATAGATGGAGAGATATACCATGTTCTTGGATTGGAAGAATCAACATTGTGAAAATGACTCTACTACCCAAACCAATCTACAGATTCAATGCAATCCCTATCAAACTACCACTGGCATTTTTCACAGAACTAGAACAAAACATTTCACAATTTGTATGGAAACACAAAAGACCCCTAATAGCCAAAACAATCTTGAGAAGAAAAATGGAGCTGGAGGAATGAGGCTCCCTGACTTTGGACTATACTACAAAGCTACAGTAATCAAGACAGTATGGTACTGGCACAAAAACAGAAAGATAGATCAATGGAACAGGATCGAAAGCCCAGAGATAAACCCACGCACATATGGTCACCTTATCTTTGATAAAGGAGGCAGGAATGTACAGTGGAGAAAGGACAGCCTCTTCAATAAATGGTGCTGGGAAAACTGGACAGGTACATGTAAAAGTATGAAATTAGATCACTCCCTAACACCATACACAAAAATAAGCTCAAAATGGATTAAAGACCTAAATGTAAGACCAGACACTATCAAACTCTTAGAGGAAAACATAGGCAGAATACTCTATGACATAAATCACAGCACGATCCTTTTTGACCCACCTCCTAGAGAAATGGAAATAAAAACAAAAGTAAACAAATGGGACCTAATGAAACTTCAAAGCTTTTGCACAGCAAAGGAAACCATAAACAAGACCAAAAGACAACCCTCAGAATGGCAGAAAATATTTGCAAATGAAGCAACTGACAAAGGATTAATCTCCAAAATTTATAAGTAGCTCATGTAGCTCAATAACAAAAAACCGAACAACCCAATCCAAAAATGGGCAGGAGACCTAAATAGACATTTCTCCACAGAAGGTATACAGACTGCCAACAAACACATTGAAGAATTCTCAACATCATTAATCATTAGAGAAATGCAAATCAAAACTACAATGAGATATCATCTCACACCGGTCAGAATGGCCATCATCAAAAAATCTAGAAACAATAAATGCTGGAGATGGTGTGGAGAAAAGGGAGCCCTCTTGCACTGCTGGTGGGGATGTAAATTGATACAACCACTGTGGAGAACAGTATGGAGGTTCCTTAAAACACTAAAAATAGAACTACCATATGACCCAGCAATCCCACTACTGGGCATACACCCTGAGAAAACCATAATTCAAAGAGTCATGTACCAAAATGTTCATTGCAGCTCTATTTACAATAGCCCGGAGATGGAAACAACCTAAGTGTCCATCTTCGGATGAATGGATAAAGAAGATGTGACACATATACACAATGGAATATTACTCAGCCATAAAAAGAAACGAAATTGAGCTCTTTGTAATGAGGTGGATAGACCTAGAGTCTGTCATACAGAGTGAAGTAAGTCAGAAAGAGAAAGACAAATACCGTATGCTAACACATATACATGGAATTTAAGAAAAAAAAAATGTCATGAAGAACCTAGTGGTAAGACAGGAATAAAGACACAGACCTACTAGAGAATGGACTTGAGGATATGGGGAGGGGTAAGGGTAAGCTGTGACAAAGCGAGAGAGAGGCATGGACATATATACACTACCAACCGTAAGGTAGATAGCTAGTGGGAAGCATCTGCATAGCACAAGGAGATCAGCTCGGTGCTTTGTGACCGCCTGGAGGGGTGGGATAGGGAGGGTGAGAGGGAGGGAGATGCAAGAGGGAAGAGATGTGGGAACATATGTATATGTATAACTGATTCACTTTGTTGTAAAGCAGAAATTAACACACCATTGTAAAGCAATTATACTCCAATAAAGATGTAAAAAAATATTAAAAATAATGAGAAAAAAATCTTTGGTAAGACTAATCTGAAAAAAGAGAAGATCCAGATAAACTATAGAACGAATGAAAAGGAAATAATCACGAGAGATACTAAGATAAAAAGGACCTTACTAAGAAACACAAATTAGCAAAGCTATGAATCACGAAGCTGTCTCATTGTACTTACCTTCTCCCCTTAGAGTTTCAGCAGTGACCCTAAGAAGAGCAATAGTTGTTGTATTTCAGTGTAGGACATGGTAAGAACTTGTTAAACCACTTTTTCTTCCATTGTTTAGCTCATTCTCAGGTCCAGACTACATGGGGAATTAAGAGTGCTGCAAAATTAGAGAACTGGAGAAAAAGGGTTTCTTTAGATGGAGAACTGTTGGAGTGAGATTATATTTCTCTCCATTCCCAAACAAATGATGAGTTCTTCAAGACAGCCTGGGGAATTTGATTTGCATGTCTCTTTGGATTTCGGGGACATTGAACTAGTATTTCACTTTGTCCTGGAAAAATATTATATATGTATTGGCTGTGTTGGGTCTTCATTGCTGCACGTAGGCTTTCTCTAGTTGTGGCAAGCAGGGGTTATGTGGGCTTCTCATTGCGGTGGCTTCTCTTGTTGTGGAGCACAGGTTCTAGGCGCATGGGTTTCAGTTGTTGCAGCACACTGGCTCAGTAGTTGCAACACGGGCTCAGTAGTTGCGGCAGACAGGCTTAGTTGCTCCGCAGCATGTGGGATCTTCCAGGACCAGGGATCAAACCCGCATCCCCCACATTGGCAGGTGGATTCTTAACCACTGCACCACCAGGGAAATCCTGAAAAAGTATTTTAAAGATGACAGTGTTAAGAACAAACCAGTGTATCAGAGCCAACATTATATAACAGTCTTTATAGAGCTTGAGGGGGCGCTGTGGTGAATATGAGCTTCCTCTATGGTCCCTAATTCCAAGAGGAAACCTGAAGGGGTGGGAGAGCCCCAAGGATGGAGTTTGTGTGGGGTGCATACCAGAAGCCAATAGCTGAGGAAAGAGTCATAACTTGCTGCCCAGAGACAGGATGTCCAATATGAGGGACCTGTAAGTGGTGGCTCCTCGGAAACAGATCCTGAATGAACCCCCTAAATAAATGCTCCACAAAATAGTCGACATCAGTCACTGGCCACACTCAAAGGTCATCAAGAACAGATTACAATGGTACTGGTCAAGAGAGATCTTTTTGCCTTTACCTCTGTTCTTCTCTCTTCTTCCCTTCACCTCTGATGGGGTTAGAGACAGCATAGTGATTACTGGAGGAAAAAGAAGAAAAAGGCTCTGCAGAAGAAAGAGAAGAAACTCAGACCTGAGTTGAACAAGGAGTTAAGTTTCAAATGGAATGAAAAGATGTGATTAGATTTGAATGTAACTGTTAGTATGTTAGTATGTTAATTGTGACAAGAAAAATACAAGACTTTATCTAGAAGAGTGACAAGCTATTCAGCAGAGTGTAAAAAGGCAATGGTAAGGAAAAGATCGTTTCTTTCTCCTTACACCTTACCAGGCCCAACTTAGTCAATAAACTGCTAACACCTAGATGAAACGGGTACCTTTATTAAACAAAATTCCAAAATTGGTAACATTAAAAAATAAAACAGGGCTTCCCTGGTGGCGCAGTGGTTGAGAGTCCACCTGCCGATGCAGGGGACACGGGTTCGTGCCCCGGTCCGGGAAGATCCCACATGCCGCGGAGCGGCTGGGCCCGTGAGCCATGGCCGCTGAGCCGGCGCGTCCGGAGCCTGTGCTCCACAACGGGAGAGGCCGCAGCAGTGAGAGGCCCACATACCGCAAAAAAAAAAAAAAAAAAAAAAGAGAACAGTTAAATATTCTAATAATCACTAAATAAATAGACTAAAATAGTAATGAAAATCTTCCCTTTACTCCTCCCTGCAAAAAGTGCAATGTCTAAATAGTTTTATGGGTGAGTTCCACTAAAATTTCAAAGAATGGATAACCTTATCTAAAACAAGTTGATACAAAACTGATTTTATGAGATTAGTGTGATCTTGATTCTACAACAGATAGGGTAGTTCAAAATATAAAGCTAGAGGTTAATGTAATTTATGTAGATATAAAAATCCTGAACACAAAAATATTTTTAAAACAAGTTATTATGGTCCATTTAGTGAGTAAACATCAGAAATTCTATCAGTGTTCTCCATGTAGATAGACTAAAAGTAAAATTACACAAAATCATTTTATGGCTACAGAAAAATCATTTGATAAAATTAAACAACTAGTAGTAACAAACTTTCTCATAAAATTTGTAATAGAAAGAATGTTCTTGACTCACTAAGTCATTTCTCACTCAGTAGAAAAAAAAAACTTAGGTACATTCTTTTTAGATCAAGAACAAACCTAAGAGGTATGAAATCAGCTCTTGAATGATAAGAGATTTTATAGAATAAATATCATAATGAGCTTTAGAGACCACTTTCATTTCTGTAAATTAAAAATATATGTACACAGAAGATCCCATATAATTTTGAAGTGGGCAGGATTGGGACCCAAGGGGGATGGGAGTGGAGATAAATAAATAAAATAAAAAATGTTTAAAAGTACAGTGCAGTACATGGAGATAACAACTTGACTTAAACTGAGGCAAAAGAAACCATCTCTGTGAATCTGAGATCCTAAAATAAATAAAACTAATAAAAGCAATGGAAGAAATCAACAAGAAAAGTAAATGTGAAAATATCTACTTTAGAAATACAAGATATCTGATTTCCCAAATCATTTTAAACAAATATTTTTAGAAATTATTTAAAGAAAAAGGATTCAAGCCCCTTGCTCTAAAGGATATTACAAAATAAAAATAACACTGGTGTCTCAATGAAAATAAACATAAGCAGAATTCACACAGAAAAAAAACTCAGAATAGTCAATAATGTAGAAAGAATTTCAATTATTTTATTCATAAATGTAAATGTAATTTGAAACATTAAGGTACCTTTTTTGGTCTATCAAATTGAACAAAAATTAAAAGATATCAATGATATTCAGTGCATGTGAGGGCATATTGGGACATTTTCATAAAACAATGCAATTTTTTGGCCTTTTTAGATGAAGTTATTTATTCATCTATCGTCTGTCTCCGTCTCTTTCTCTAATATATATATCATATCCATTTTACTTTACATTTATTAGAAGAAAATATCTTAATAATAAAAATAAGTTCACAATAAAATACAAATCACAAAGAAAAAAAGGATAAATTAAACGACATCAAAATGGACTATTCAAAAGATCGTCAGCCAATTTAAAAGACATCACTCTCATTCACTGATGATAAGAGAATAAAGGAGACCAAAACTTTGAGTATTTTGGTAATAGTTACTAAATTTGAATATGTCCATATGCTAGTATCAAAAATTCCATTTTCAGGTATATTCTATAATTTAAAAAGGCCAAAGAATTCTATTAAAAAAAAACAAACAACTTTGCTATCTTAAAGAATTGCAATGCAGGAAGGAGGCTTAGTAGCTTGGGTTGGTGATGACCATCCTCATTTCCTTAAACACCAAAATTAGAGGATTTTAAAAAAATGACTCAGTGAATTCAAGACTTATACTCCCCTATTCCCTATATACATACACATGGATTCAGGAATTTCTTGGTGATACACCTGATAGGGAACGTGTATACTCGCAAGAAACAAATTTTGAAAGAGAAAACTGAACATACATGGCTTGAAAAGAGATCAACCATATAGACTTGTAAACAAGGCAACTCAGAAAATTTATTTAGAGCAAATATTGTGGGACTGTGATATTTAAGATCTCTGAGGGTGTTGGGGGTGCTTATTTGACAGTAAAACATTAATGTCAGCTGAGTATTTAACTGAATAACTGACATGAACTTCTTTTGATAGTTGGGACTGATTTTGTCATCACATCCTTGTGGTATTATATACAGAAAAACACGAACAACAGTTTTCAGTGTAGCATTATTTGTATAGTAATTAGAAAATAAATGAAAACAACTCCAAATATTCATCACTATGTGAATAGAGAAATAAATTTTGGAAGATTCATACAAAGGGATATCATACAGCATGTAGAGTAATCTAGAGCTAGAAATAAAAACTCAAAGACCAAAGCTTGAGTGCTGAGTGGAAGTCATTTTTAGGGCAAGGCGGAGCCCAATCCAACACAGCATCTAAACTTTGATGGACATGTTTGAAAGAAGAAGGTAAGTCTTTTAAAGCTGAAAAATTTCAAATCCTCTCTGTCCCATATTAGGAAAACAAAGTCTCAGAGTGCTGGTGATCAGCTGGTGATAATACGCGGTGGCTGGGGTAGGTTTCAATGGCACACCTCACTTTGAACTTTGCCTTGGAATTTGGGTGTCTGGTTACCGTTGTGTAGATGACTTTCCTGGTTTGGAATTATGACACCCAATTATCTTTTAGTAGAATCAGGCCTCCCCACTTTCAGCGGGCTAAGTATCAACATGGGCAGATCTCAAAATTGAATATTGAATGCAAAAGCATATTGCAGAATCACTGAAGAGTAGGATTCTTTATGTTAATTATTTAAATTTAAGAACACATGCAAAAAATATGGCATATTGTGTTATTTTGAGCATATTTAAGAAGAATATTCTTGGGATGATTATTAGCCACTTGTAGATAGTGTTTGCTTAATCCTCCTAGACACTGAAATCGGAAAAGAAAAAACTAAGCACATATGGCTAACTGGATTTGTCTACCATTCCATCTAAACAAAAATACATGAGTAGATGCTTCCCTGTTACAGCAGGGCTGTAACACCAGGCACAAGCACCTTGGCTGATTTGTGGAGTCAGGGGTTGGAATTTCAGGCGATTGCGACACTGTGCTTCACATGCCCTATCTGTAGCTCGTGAATTGACAATGTGGAATGATGATCCTGTCCTCCCTTCAGTATTTTCTCATTCTGCTTTCAGTGCTGAAAAATAGAGACATGAAGCTCTGTGTTAGAGCCAGACAGACTTCTCTGGTGGAGCCATTGCCTTTCAGGGACTTCTGGGGAGAACGCTAGGCATCAATATTTCCTTTTCATCTGGTGGCAAAAATTCAAGGACCAGGGGAATCACTCAAATATTTATAGGAGCTACCTGTCCATGCCAATGCCTGGGCTCTCATCAAATTTCACGAAAGGCACAGACCTTGTCGTCAAAGGCAGGTACTTTAAAGGATAAACATCACACGCTCTCATACATCTTTACAAATGCAAAAATGAATCTTCATATTTCTACTGAATGTGTTGGTGTTGATGGGATAATGATCTGTTTTTCTATCCCAAGAAATAAAGAATGTTGAAACTTACTCTTCAACATGAAAAGTTTTCCATTTCAAGAAAAATGTCTGCAGGCTTGACCAACCTTCACATCAAACCCCTGTCTCTGTCCTCACTAATTAGTCTTTTCTCACAAACAAAGCCACTGAAACAAGGTCCTCAAATCGGCTGCTGCAGCTGCTGGAGCCTCACTGGGTGGTCAGACCCAGGGCAGTTATTTTTCTTGCTCCAACCCTGAACCTGCAAACTGCTGGCTCAGCAAGCCAACTGCAGAAAGCGTGGCCCTTAGCTCTCCTGCCAGGATCTGCTCTTTGCTACCTAATAATGTAGATTGTATTTTCCTATGTTATTTATTTTGTTTTTAGATTTAATCAGGATTGTCAGAGGTTTTTATTTTCACAGCCAGACCTCGTGTGTTCTGTGACAAGCTCCTCAATGGACCGTTTCAGTTTATGTGACCTGCTTTCCTTTTTATTTTCATTTCTTTACCTTTAAAAAACTCAACCCATTTCCTCCGTTCAGCTGCGTTAGCAGTGCTATGTAGAACAGGATTCAATACTCCTCCACACTGTTTGCTGGTAGGCTTTTAAACGGGGTGTTTTAAAATTTGCTTTTGAGCCAGAGTTTTACTGGAATGTAAAAATTATTCTTTCATCCTTGCTGTACTCTTTATATTATCAGTTTAGCAAAGCTGTGACTACAGAATGTTTAGGAGTGATATAATTATTTATTGCCAGTAGCCAAACATCTGCTGAAAGTTACAAATTCCCCCAAGTATGTTAATTTACTTAACAGATATGCTAATCCATAGATACATTCAATAAATACCAGCTCTTGGATTGGTTGATTCTGACTATATTTGTGTGCACCCATGTTTGTTAAGAAAAACTTTTCAAGTCAATTAATCAGCCAACAAATTAGATCAGTTGAGGCAAAACTGTCAACCTGATATGATTGCCCATTTTGACTAAATGTATTGTCAAATTCAAGCTATTAAAACAGTAGGCTTTTTATCTTGTAGTTGTGGTCACCACCACTGTAATAGCTTTACATGTAATCTGAATCCTGGCCAGAAGTCCTCAGAGCTATTCAGCCTTCCTCCAAGTTGATTCTGAACAATGGAAAATCAGCCATTATACTTAATTCCTAATCCTGTTGTCAAGTCATTTCACAATCTCCTACTTCATCCATATTCTTTCTTTTTTCCTTCCTTCCTTCCTTCCTTCCTTCCTTCCTCCCTCCCTCCCTCGCTTTCTTTCTTTAATTATTGTTTCCTTCTTAGTGCCATTGTTTCTGTATATGTCTCATGGAGTTGAATATTTCCATCTGCTGATTCAGGCCCTCAGCGATCTCCTGCAGAGAATTTAAGAACTTTAACCTTCCTTTGGACCTTCAGATTTATTCGCAAACTCAAGTCTTTTGTTACTGGGGTCAGACTTTCATCCTTCTAACATCCAGCTTCATTTTGAATTTTGCAGTTAGCATTCTTTCCTTCTCCCTTTCACGCAATATTTTGAATTAATTATTTCAGGTACAATATTTACTGACTCCTTCCTTGCGTCCAATAGCATGTTTGTTAGACACATGAAAAAAAGATGCAAAAGAATTCTCATCCTTGATGTGTTTATACTTGTGTGAGAGAGAGAAGTGAAAAACAAATAATAAGACACACAGAGATAATTTCAACACTATCTGAGCAGAATTCAAGAGGGGCGGCAGCAGGACAGTGTGGCCTGGCAGTTAAGAACCTCAGCTGGGGTGTCTGCCTGCCTCTTCCTATGCTGACTTCACCACCTGGAAATCATATAACCTTGAGTAAATTTCCTTTAGTTTTTCACTCCTCAGTTTCCTTACATTTTAAAGTAAGGTACCTATAAAATTTCCTTCATAGTATTGTTGTGAGTAGGAAAAGAAATGATACACACACAACACTTAGGCTGATTCCTGGCACATCGTATGTACTTGGTACCTGTTGTTGTTATTAAGATTATGATTATTACTCCCTACCCCAGCCTTGGGAGGTAGAGAGGAGGGAGTTTAGCACAACTAGCAGATTGTCTTTTGGGTGAATGAGAGCAAAGTTTTGAGCTGTGACATTGTATTTGGCTTCTGGATCTGCCACCAGAAAACTGTAGTCACTCCACCTTTCTAGAACACAGCATTTTTTGTATGTAACATGAGTGGATTTTCTTAAAAAAATTTTTATTTTATGTTGGAGCATAATTGATTAACAATTGTGTGTCAGTTTCAGGTGTACAGCAAAGTGATTCAGTTATACATATACATGTATCTATGAATGGATTTTAATAGTTCATTGTTTTTATTTCCCCTAAACTTGGGTTATACATGGACCCTTAAAGACCTCAGTATTTTAAATTAACTTTATTATAATGTTACTGTTATTTAAATAAGTATACCCATAAAGCAAAATAAATAAGATATAAATCTTTAATACTTACAAAAATTTAAAATTAAACCAAAACCTGAGGATTTGATGCTAGCCATGAGTCAGTATTGATTTCCAGATTTTGATAGTTATAATTATGCAGAAAAAATCCTTACTTATAGAAATTGCAGGCCAAAGTATTTGAGCATGATGGGCCATTGCATCATCAACTTACTTGCAAATGATTCAGGAAAAAGTTAGTCGTACTTGCAACTTGTTCATAATTCCAAAATTATTGAAGTTATTTTAAAATGTTCTTCAATGAGCCTGAAAGGAAATATACATATGTGTATATCCAATTAAAAGCTAAATAAAAACTTCAGCCTCTTAATTCAAGATTAATTATATTAATTGTTATTAATATTGTAATTTAATGTAGATTGATTACATAGCAATTGGTGTTAATTTCATCAGTTATGTTTGCCTCCTCCTTCAGTTTAGTCCTAAACTTCAGTCCTGTAGTTCCTATAGAGAAGAGAGTGTGTTCTCTTCTAGCTTTCCCTGCTTCATGGCCTGTTCTGCACCTCAGCTGCCCCTGGGTCCTCAGGGTCTGGAACTTGAGAAATGGTGTTTAGAAGAAAAGGACAAAGACATACTTGACTGCTTCACGGTGTGCTGTTTCCTGATGCTGATCATGCATGCTCCAAAGGACTCCCAGCTCCCACCCTCATGAACAACACCCCGGGGGTGTTTTAGAAATCTCCTTTCAGGATCAACCTAGCCCTAGTCACTTCTGAGGGTTCACTTGGTCCCTAGAAAAGTTCACTACCTCACTCTGTCGAGCTCTGAATTTTCAGGATTTTCTCAGTTATGCTGTTTATCCCTATTCAATCATCAAGGGCACTCCAAGCAGTCTCTAATCTTCAGATCCATCCTAACTAGAGACAAGCACCTGTTTCCCTTCATTCCCAAGCTTCAGAGAAATCTCCAATGCTCTTCTCTAACCTTACATGGGTCTGGCTTTTTGCAGCTTGTCTATCATCTAACAGGAAATAAGAGGTCAGCCTTGCATTCTGAAAAAATGTTGCCCCAAATATCATAGCAGGGCACTCAGATTACCCTTCTTACTTGGACTGGGAGAATGGGATAGAGTGGAGGAAACACCAAGGCATTCTCTACTCCTATACATTTCCTTCAGAGAATCTTCTCATCTTCTCAATAAATTCTCAGAGTTGTGATGGCATCCTCTAAAGGTTTCTTGAGCTTTGTCAACTCTTAGCGAGGTATCAACCTCAGGTTAATTTAAATAATTTCGTGTTATGATAAATGATGTATTTTGGCTGAAACTAAATTGCTGTAAGCAACACAAATATGGTAATGATGATTAAAACAGATTTTTATGTTATCTTATCTACACTATGTAGTAACTTATGTCTCCCATTTCCTTTCCCTATTCAAACTGCAAGGCACCTTGATGTTTTTAGCCACTAAACAGACTGACACAGTTCTCTTATTGGCTCAGATTTATAGTTTTTGACACTTACATGATTGTAAACACAATTGTAATTTAAAATTTTCCAACCACATGGCAGTTATAAGGTGTTCATTCAGGTGGTTAAGAATATCTTTGTTTTTAGATTATCAGTGGGTTGCAGACTTGCAATGTGTAGACGAACCCTAATTGAAAAGCATTGACATGGACCAAACAATTTTGTGTTCTCTTCCAAATATAGAGTCACTATGATTCTAACAGCATAAAATATTCCCTTGAAATTAATCCTTTAAATGGTTGAGGATACTCTGGTGTTCAAATCAAATTTGACCTTTAAGGACACCTGGTTTGTTTCCTTTTTATACAAATCCACCCTTTTCAGCATTGTTTTTTCCTTAAAACTGGTATAGAAGACTTGCCTTAGATATATGTGAGACGTTATTTTTGTCTACTAGGCACATCTATATAAGAGATATGCAATATAAATTCCATAATTGTGTTAGAAACAATGTAAGCTTAGTTCTCATGGGCATCTTATCTCAATGTCCAAGTGTTTTTTAAAACGTTCTTGAAATGTTTCCTTTTCTCTTTTTTTATTTTTTTTGCGGTACGCGGGCTTCCCACTGCTGCCGCCTCTCCCATTGCGGAGCACAGGCTCCGGAAGCGCAGGCCCAGCGGCCATGGCCCACGGGCCCAGCCGCTCCGCGGCACGTGGGATCCTCCCGGACGGGGGCACGAACCCGTGTCCCCTGCATCGGCAGACGGACTCTCAACCACTGCGCCACCAGGGAGGCCC
This sequence comes from Grampus griseus, assembly GCF_964374135.1. Taxonomy (NCBI): domain Eukaryota; kingdom Metazoa; phylum Chordata; class Mammalia; order Artiodactyla; family Delphinidae; genus Grampus; species Grampus griseus. Next base: position 28,089,151 of record NC_139007.1, on the reverse strand, counting down.
GAAATGTTTTCTTATATTGTTAAAGTCATTAAGATGCCTGATCCTTTGAGTGCATCTTTGTAACTCCCAGGTTTGGAGAAGCATGTGGAAAAAAAGGAAAAGAAAAAATGGTAAAAGCTACCTCCCTGCTCCCTAGCCATGGCTACTTTATCAAATGTTGCTCTCAAATGCTTAGGTACTAGATGAAGATTTTACTGAGCACATCAAAGTTCTGAGGAGCATATTTTCCATTTCACTATATTCTTCACAGTTTCACATGTGGATGCATATGTAGAATTCTCTCAGTAGACTCAGATGTTCAGATAAACCCTGAATAGGGCTCAGCTGGTTGCTAACAGACTTACTGGGAAATTGTCTGTGAAATCTTGATTCAAATATTTTGTGATAAATAAATAACAAAAGAATAATGAATGAACTCAACTGACTTTTACTGTTTATCTGAACCCCACATGGAAGAAGATTGTCCAGGATAGATCACTTCAAAACCTATAAAAAACTGATAGGAAATCACAGGTTTCCCTCTCAGCAGCATAACTCAAGGTGTAGACTCTTCTGATCTTAATCTCTTGGGTTTAATTCCAAGACGCTCTCGCTTTTTATTTGCAGTCTGCATGCTTGATTTTGACAGTCTATGATTTTGTAAGCAAGCTGTGCAGGACACAATAACACTGTGTGCCTCTGACTCTCAAGGGTGCAAATGGAGACCAGTGATTATTTCCCAATAGGTGGATCTCAAGAATTTGCAAATATTTTAATAATAATACCACCAAAGTTTCCAGAAAATGCCTTCTATTTTTGCTGTAGTGTATATCTTGTTTTTCCCAGCTGGAAATTTAGTAGTGGGTTTTATCTGAAATAGATGAGTAGACCTTATTTTTATTTTCATCTGCTTATTTCTACTTAAAGTTAAATTGCGTTTGTACTATTTTCAGTGAGAAAATTGTTTTAAACAGTTGTTTATTAAGGTTACCACTTGCAATACCCCCCTTACTTATATTTGCACTAGAAAATAACCCAGAAATGTTTAGCTACAGCTGGCAAGAAAAAATTTACATAATAGCTGGGCCAATAAAACTCATTAGCTCCCAAAGTAATGTTCATGCTAGTTATACAAAAGCTAGGAATCATGTTTGATTTACAAAAAACACCTCATTTTGATCAGTAACTAGGCAGTTTTAAGAATTATCTGATTTATAAAATAAGGCACATTATTTTGTAGCTTAAATCATTAGGTGTAATTCAGCTACCATAAGGCAATTTTGGGCAGATTTGAGCTTGCTTATTTTATATACAAAATCAATATTCACTATCATATGAATTTTTCAACGTATACCGTCAAGGTGTATATCATATACCATGCTTAAAGCCCTGTAAACAAAAAGGAAAAATATATATACAAGGAGAATTATGTAAGTGAAGCGAATATCTTCAAGCCAATAGCTAAAAATAACTGAGTCACATAAAGCCACTAATCAAACTCCAAGGAGAAAAACATTCTTAGTATCGTTCTCATTTTCTCTTGGTAATTGGTTTTCTTTCTTCATACCTTTGGAATTAGAGGAGAATTAACAGTAGAAGAAAGAAAGGCACACAGAGAAAATGAGAATGTGACAGACTCACAGGATTAACATAGGCTTTTTCTCCAGATTGGTTAATGACAGACTTGTTCATAATGCCCGTAACTCCAGAAAATCTCATCCATTGGCAAGCCACTTTTGGATTTCTCTGTACTTGCAGCAGATTGTATACATTTGACTGGTTTTATTCCTTGCATTTTCTTTTTTATGTTGGTCTGAAATATTAATGTTGGATGGCAAATGTTGAAATAAAAGTTTTCTTTCCCTGGATTAGCCTTTGAAAAAACTAGAGAAACCTTAACGTGACAGTAGAGCTGTATACTTCTTTAATAACCCTCTCTGTATCTCTCTGTTATTTCCTTTCAAGCAACAATGAACTGAGCATTTCACAATATATATCAGTTGACTCCTTTAAATTCTTTTTTTTTTTTTTTTTTCCGGTACGCGGGCCTCTCACTGCTGGGGCCCCTCCCGCTGCGGAGGACAGGCCCCGGACGCACAGGCCCAGCGGCCACGGCCCACGGGCCCAGCCGCTCCGCGGCACGTGGGATCTTCCCGGACCGGGGCACGAACCCGAGCCCCCCGCATCAGCAGGCCGACTCCCAACCACCGCGCCACCAAGGAAGCCCTCAGTTGACTCCTTTAGAGAGGCATCACCACCAACAGGAAAGTCTGAATCTCAGAGTAGTGGAGCAGGAATATCTTTGCACAAGGAATCTGGTCAAGTCGCTTGGCTCTAGTTTAAAACTATTCCTCGATTACTCCAGAAAGCTAGCAGTCAACCCTTTACTATGAATCCTCAAGAAAAAGCCACAATTCTCTCAAACTCTATAATTAGGATTTTCCTCCTATTTCACTTCTTGAATTTTAATCCCTTATTGTATTGTTATTATAATACTTGATGATGAAAGTAATACGTTTTCTTTGGAGAAAATGTGAATAAAGAAAAATAGGGAGAGCAATGAATCCCATCCAATGATGGTCAGTGTTAATAATTTTCATATATATTTTGCAAGATTTATTTCTATATACTTACTACATATGTTAATATCTTCAAGGTGCAGAACAGTATAGTATATGCTCAATAAATGCTTGTTGAATGGGCCATTGAAAAGTAGAGATCGGGTTGGGGCAAGGAGGAGACCAAAGCAGAGTGAATGTGAAAGGCGTAGATCTAAGGAAAATGAACAATGAGGGAAGTGAGGAAACATTATATCCACAAGAATTCCTTCTTTGCCTTACATGTTAAATTACACAATTTTTAGCTTAGGGATTGTAGATATTCAAATTCTGATCTAATGCTTAATTTCTGGAAATAGAGGAGCATGTTCTAGGGCTATCTGTGCCAGAGGCTGTCTCATCTTCTCTGCAGTACGATCATTTTGTTTGGGGGCAAGATCCCCACTTTCCCTACGGGCACCAGATATATGGTCACCTTTTATCCTGCTCTCTAAGCCTCTGATTTGAAGGAGCTTGGAGTTGCTTCATACAATTCTATCACTTTGAGGAACAATAGTATAATCTCTGGGAATAATTTACAGACAGATATAATCAGCTTCAATCCAAAGCATGAGATATTTGAACAGAGGTCCAAGTTTGAGAAAGTTTGGTGAAGGAAAACTGGTAAACGTTTTAAAGTATTTCTTAAACTTACTCTCAAGAGAATAATCTCATTTTATATTCTTCACTGAGCCACATAAATTTCCTCTGTCCATAACAGGACCTTTACCAGAAGCCCTGGTAACTATGGCTCACTTTTTCTCCCTTGGTCATATGTTTTCTTACCTTGTAGATTGTGAGCTCTATGCAGTGAAGCAGGGATTACACAGAGGTGCATTCAATTAATGTCTTAGCTCAAAGGCATCAATCTGCAGTTTCTTACGTCCATCACATATGTTGGCAGTGCTTTTTATGAAGACTGACGCTAGTTCTGAGACAGCACAAATTTAACCTGAGCACTTGGACAGGTTTTCTTGAAGATATGGTGGATTCCCAAGAGGATTTCATTTCACACAAGGACATGATTTTGAGAAATGGTAGGGAGGGTGTGAGGGAACTCTGACAGGAACTCTGAAAGAGGGTTTGAGGGAGCTCTGAGTGAAGGGAATTCTGAGTGAGGGAGTGAAACCAAATGAGGCCCTTTTTCCCCCCATTTCTTGTAGGCAAGACTGCAGCCTCCATGAATTTCCGAGTTCCAAAGGGCAGATTCGAACTGTTGCTACGAGACAAGATGAAGGGAATGCAAGCCCTGCTCACACCTTAATCTTGTCAGACAGCCCACCTTTGAACCATTGTTATAAAACCCTCAGCAAATCCTCCTGGGTTGGGACACATGGTTTCCGAGGGCAGGCGCCCACTGTGTCCCCCTTTGCCTGGCAGAGTAATAAAGCTATCCTTTTCTACTTCACCCAAACCTCTGTGTCCCGAGATTTGATTCGGCAGGTACCGGTGTACAGAGGCCGAGCTTTCCATAACAGGAGGGTGTGAGGGAATCCTGAGAGAGGGAGGGTGTGTAAATTGTATTGTAGATGGCTATTAAGATTTCCCTTCTTTTTGCAATTGCAAATAAGCACAGCTGAGAACACTCTTACGAATGCTATTTGGTAAACATTTCCCCTTGGATCTATGCACAGGAATAGAATTGCTGAGTCATAGGGATTACATATGTCAGGCTTTGGAAGATACTGATAAGCAGTTTTCCCAAGGGATTTTACTAAATTAGACCTTCACCAGCAGAATGAGAGTATGTTATTCCCACAACCTGTCAGCACTTGATATTGTCTGCTTGTTTTTTCTTCTTTTCAGTCATTTTGGTAGCAGTGTAGGGAAGCATACAGTTTGAAGTATTTAAAAAGTTAACTGTAGGTGATTATTTCACAACGTATACATTTATAAAAACATCATCATACAATTGTATGCAATTTTTATTTGTTAATTATACTTTAAAAAAGGTGGAAAAAATAAAAAGCTGACTATAGTGTGCATGATTTTACCAGTCAGAGATTACATGGGTACTGAGATGTAGCTTTCCTTATTTTTTTAGATGATTTCTTACTTCTTGCAAGGTACCCTTCTTCCAAGAGTAGAAAAAGATCTTAAACCTGCTTATTCAAATCAACTTAGCCTGTAACATCTTAAACAGTCCTTTTTAAGTCAATACAAAATTTAATTCCTTTTCAGGAATTTCTGACCTCTCAAAATGTGTCCTCATCCCATGATGGTGTCTGTGTAGAAGAATATTTCCTCAGGATAGCAGCGAATCCCCGTCCTTTCCTTGTGTCCTGGCCTGGACCAGTGCTCTTTCTTGTTGAGCTCTGCTTGAGGTGTGGTTCACCTTGCCTTGTCTTTCAGGTGCCACCACTTTTATAGTTTCATTCAAAGATGAAGTGTCAGGCTGGAGTACTGGTGGCTTGTTCTTTCCCTGTGAGACAAAGCTTGGAATTTTCTTCTGTTCTTCCCTCCCTCCCTCTTCCTTCCTTCCTTCCTTCCTTCGTTCCTTCCTTTTTCTTTCCCTCTTTCTTCCTTTTCTTCTATCTCTATCCTATATTCCATATGCAGTGTATGTTAAATTGTTTTTTAAAAAATGTTTGCATTGTTCCATCAATATTTATTAAATAATTTTCGCCTTTGACTCTAATTCTACATTGATTAATCTTCCTAACAGTGAAAAAAAAAATGTCCTACAAACATGCACGCTACAGTGAAAAGCTAAAATAACAAAATGGTTAAAAAAAGTGAATGGTAAATGCATTCTGGAACATCCCCACGTGTAATATTATATGGCAAGTAAAAATTAGTTTTTCCCAAGGATATTTAAAACTAGGTTAAATATTCACAAAAAAAATTAGGTTAAAAAAGTTGGACACAAAACTATGCACCATATCTCTCTATGTATACTATGTACATACACACACTGCATAAGTTCCTTAACTTTTCTTCCAAATCATTGAGTAGATCTTTTTCAGACATACGCTGTTTGAGTCTCCAGATGCTGTATTTTTTTCCCTTACTATGCAGTATTTTTTCCTTTATGTTCCATGGCTACTCTCTTTTCCCCATTGAAGATGTGTTAAAACTTGATTGTTAGAATACAGACTGAATAAATTGTCCTTGGTCTTGCTGCTGTTCAGGAGTGGTGGTTAAATCTTTTTCTCAGATTGACAGAGAACAGGTTGATTCAATGTGCCCTTCCTATTTCATATTCCAAAAGCCAGTAAGCACTCACAGGTGCACCTCTGCCCTATTGCAGGTTTATCTTCCTCCCACCTGTGTCTCTGGTTATCTGCTTTTCTCAGTAGTCACTAGTCCCTGAAAAATTGCACTATGCTATATGCACGGTTACAGAGTTCTTCCCGCATCTGCTTCCGCTATAATAATTTTGTTTTCTGATTTATATAGGACTTGGGTCTTTGAATAAGAAGAAAGATTTAAGAGGATGTAAGAAATATATTGCTGCAAGTTTTAGGCATTTTCTTTCCAAAGAGGCAGAAGTGGGAACAAATGCAAAGTTCCCTCATTATCTAGTCCTATTTCTTTAAACACATTGCAAATTTAAGGAAGAAATGGGGAGAGATCACTTGGGCTGCTAATAAAGTCCTCGTAAACTTGAGAGAATAGTGGGACTTAATAAGCGGAGGATATTCCATGCAGAAGAAAAACAGAGTCTGATCAAGAAAGTCTCGACCAAAATTAAACACAGTGTGTTCAGGAGACAATGGTCATTTGCTAGAATGGAAGTGGAGGTGCAGGCGAGGGGTCGTTTATAAATAAGTGATGAGAGAGATTCGGGGCCAGATTCTGGAAGACATTAGGTGTTTTTATTTTTTCTGTTAATTGAAGCCAACATCGTATTTTATTTATTACCAGGACTAGAGAGGTTGAGTTTTATAAGAAATGGTCAGCATCTTTTCATTGCATTTCAAACTGTTGGAACAAATGCTGTGTGAATTGGGATCTGTTAGCTTGTTCTTCAATATATGCCCAGATCTGGCCACTTTTCATTACCCTCACCTTAACCAGGTAGTCGAACTTACCATCACAGTTCACTTCAGTTATTACCTTGGGATTCTTTTAGCTGGTCTAACTAGATTTTTAGTTTCTCTTGAAAAATCAGAAGACTTCTATGAGAAGCCTGGGCCAGCAGTCAGCTAGAGCTGAGTAGTAGTAACCACCTCTGTAAATGGGGCTCATTCCGCATCTCGCTCTACTGTCCTCCACCTGCTTGCTTCTCTCAGGGATGTTTCCTGCCCCAGTCAGAGGGAATTTGTTGCAGCCATGACCCTAGCTGCACTTTATAAAATAAAGCAATGTTTTTATATGAACATTCTTTCAAAAACCTCCATGAAAATTCACCTAAAAATATCATGTGCAATTTTGTAAATTAAATGACTATGTAGCAACTTTTATGATTCCTTAGAGGTTCCTGATCAAAATAATATTGAGAAAAGACTATTTTATGAATTGTTCTTCGTCCAAAAACTCCTCAACTGAAAGCTAGGAATGCATACTTTACTGAAAATAATCTGACTTTTGACTGTCAAAATTCTGGGTTATGGCACTATTAATATTTAATTACTTATACTTTATCAAAGGCAGATACAGCCTCTTATGCTGTAACTTAATTTTTCTTTTTCAGAGATCATATGGAGAAGTTGTTGAAAAATTTCCCCTTGTCTAGTATTGAGGGAGAGGATCCTAGAAAGGGCACTCATTGGCTTCTAACTACCTAAGATCTAAGGTGCCAACTTCCTCAGGCTTTCCAACAATTGGATTGAATTGAAGCTTGGCTGTTTTTAGCCTTTTGAAAGGCTACTTGGCTACAGGGGCACAAGAGCAAGCAACAGGAGAACCTGCCCTACTTCTTGATCCCTATGAATTTAATCTAATTGGGTAGAGCTGTGATGCTGTAAGGTGACTGGATATCTTTGCTAAAATGGAAAGACTGAAATGTGTGAAGTAAATTGGTTTATTTATGCCGCTCACATAAGGGGAGCAATATGATAATGTGACTGAATGAGTAGTTAGGCTTTTGGTTTTCAATAAGTGAATTTTAAAGCAAAAGAACTCCTAGCTGACTGAATCTAAGGTAGCAGAAACACTTGTGCTAATCTGGGAGCCAGGGCTTTATCTGAGTGGGAAGCTTTATTTTAGGCACAGACTAATTACACTGCCAGGTTTCCTAGAGGTGATAGACTTTTCTGTAGCATTCACATAAGAGAGCCTTTTGTAATATTGCATTTTCTGTTTTATACATATCAATTTACCAGGAAATGGTTGTGGATTTGAATATATTTTAGAAATATCTTCATGTTATAATTGAAATAGCAAATGACATATAGTTTCCCATAGGTCTGCGGAAGAAAGTTTTGTGTTTTTAAACAAATAAGTGTAAAAATGAACTCTTTTTTCAACTACCATGATACAGTTACATGAAGGTTAAAAAAAAATCACCTTTAAGATGGCTGCCAGTTATATTCTAGTTGGAATTAATCTGTTACTTTGAATAAAGGACAAAAGAAATGGCCAGCTATATCATTCAATCAGTTAAGATGTTTCCTTATGTTAAAGAAAAAGGGAGGAAAAGTATATTAAAAGTAGGTGTTTGATCTGGAAATAATTTTCTTACTAATGTATGTGATTTTGATATTGTTTTCCCCAAATTTGGAACTCTCTTGTATGTAAGATATCTCTTATAAACAATGAAAATATAATGTGCACATTCTGTTCAAAATACTGGATTTATGTTCATGTACATACATAATTTTGACTTAGCATGTTGCAAATCATTTAGTGACTGATTTCAAAGTACTAATGATTAGAAGAGGGTTTTTTTTTTGCAGTACGCGGGCCTCTCACTGTCGCGGCCTCTCCCGTTGCGGAGCACAGGCTCCGGACGCGCAGGCTCAGCGGCCATGGCTCACGGGCATGGCCACGGGCATGGCACGTGGGATCTTCCCGGACCGGTGCACGAACCCGTGTCCCCTGCATCGGCAGGCGGACTCTCAACCACTGCGCCACCAGGGAAGCCCTAGAAGAGTTTTTTAAAGGCACTGGCTCAGAGTGAAATCTTGACTGTCGGTGAACCATATGAACATCTTTACAGACGCAGTCACTGTGATGAGATGAAATTCAAGGGGTCATTTATACCAGTGGTTTCCAGTATGGGGTTAGGTGAGCTTATTCGTCGGGATTTGCTAATATTTAATTTCAGGATCGATGCTGGCACCCTCGCAGGCATGTGTGTCATAACTCAGCCATCATGAGCTATACTGAGGCAGGGTTAGGTGTCTTACGACAAAGGTGTTGACACAAGTCCTCCGTGCATTCATTTGATTTCAGCATACTGTGATTTTTGCAATGTATTTGGGCCTGATTAGGTGGATTTGCAGATTATATTAATTACTTTTGGTGAAACTAAGCCTCTCAAAGTGAACAAATTGTTTAAAAAAGATTCCTGCAAAGAAATCATAGCTTGAATATATTACTAATAACACAGGTGAAAATAAACAAGAAAATGGCAGAGCTCAGACTTCTAACACCGGCTCCTCTTCAGCCACATTTTGAGCTAAAAACAGTAAGATCGTAACAATATTTGAGATGTTGATAAAAAATAATTGAAATTATCAGAGACCATTTGAAATTTACACATTTAGTGTCATTAAGGATGAATCTTGTCATGTTTATTTAGCCCTGATTTAATCAGGGTATAAAGCCATCATGAGTAGCAGGACATTGAAAAACTAAGCATTTGGAATAAGATGACCATTTTTTTCAGTAATGTTTAGAATCATATGATAATCCAGTACTTTATAAAATTTAATCAAATATAATAAATGTTTGGATGACAATTTTGAGGTTTCTTAGTAGTGAAGAAAAAATACCATGTACCATTAGGGAAACATTGATTCTTGCCCTGGTTAAAAAAAAAACAGTTGAAATATTTTGTGGAAATTAATACTGGGATAAACTAAAACATATTTGTCAGAAAATTCTATTGGAACATGCATGGGAAACACTGATTAAAATAAACTGTATTAAATATATTTCATGTAGTTGTGGAAGTTTACTATATAGAGGATAACTGTAGAGGTTTTTCTAACATTCAGACTACATGGTACTTGCTAGATTATATTTCTTTTTGTGGACAAACAAAGGAAGATGTCCCATAGAAGATATATTCTCAGTATAAATAACTAGATTAGAAAAACATTAACTGAAAACTATTTGTTTTATGGACAAGTATATACATAGAACCATTGATAAAATTGCCGATTTGTTTGGAATTATAAACAAGGTTCTTGGTTATGGTTATAGAGATATCTTCACAACTGAAATTCATTTATTTATTACTTGTAGCAAAGACTTGAGAAAATGAATGCTTTTTTAAAGAGTCTTATATTATGACAAGAGAATTTTGAAAATAGGTGCTTGGAAATGTTCCCATCGTTATGTAGCTTTTTTGACAAAAACAGTGGTAAGCGTATCACCTATAAACTCTAAAGTCTGCATATCTGAAAATAGAATTTTCTAATCTCTTCAAAATCTCCCAAATGAAGAGCTTTTGTAGGTTTTATCTCTATGTTTTAAATAGAATATTATGTTCGTTGTTTTGTAAGATCTGACTGATATCAGGAAAGGTAAAATTCACAGCTCAGTTTCATAGTTATCCTTTCTGATGAACAAGATACAGAAAAAGGTATAATGGTTTAGTAGAAGCAGCTAGTGAAACACTTTTTTTATTTGGATCTAGATGTTTTTATAGAGTGTCTTTCCCAGGTATATATGCCAATTAACCAAGCAGGGAAATGCACTGAATTTATAAACCAGACCTCGGAATTAATACATTGTAGAACTTAATGCAAATAATTTCTAAATATTGCACATTGGGGTATATGTTCACATTTTCCTTTTTTACCATTTGAGTTCAGGATGAAAATATCCAGATACCACTGGTCTATGCATAGCTCCTGCTTCAAGATGCCCCAGAACTGAGCTAATGGCACAGATGAGACTTAATCCTATGGGGGTAGGGGAGAGGGTCCTTCTACCATCCACGATGAGCTTCTGCAATAGTTCATTTCAGAACAGAATATAAAATATTTCTATGTGATATTATTTATCTACTTTTTTCTCTAGTTTAGAAGAAAGCATTACCCTGCATTAAAAAGAAATTGGGGGGCTTCCCTGGTGGCGCAGTGGTTCAGAGTCCGCCTGCCGATGCAGGTGACACGGGTTCGTGACCTGGTCCGGGAAGATCCCACATGCCGCGGAGCGGCTGGGCCCGTGAGCCATGGCCGCTGAGCCTGCGCGTCCGGAGCCTGTGCTCCACAGCGGGAGAGACCACAACAGTGAGAGACTCGCGTACTGAAAAAAAAAAAAAAAAAATTGGGGCTTCCCTGGTGGCACAATGGTTAAGAATCTGCCTGCCAGTGCAGGGGACATGGGTTCGAGCCCTGGTCCGGGAAGATCCCACATGCCAAGGAGCAACTAAGCCCATGCGCCACAACTACTGAGCCTGCGCTCTAGAGCCCTTGAGCCACAACTATTGAAGCCCATGCGCCTAGAGCCCATGCTCCAAAACAAGAGAAGCCACCACAATGAGAAGCCCGTGCACCACAATGGAGAGTATCCCCTGCTCGTCCAACTAGAGAAAGCCTGTGCACAGCAACAAAGACCCAACACAGTGAAAAAATAAATAAATAAATAAATAAAATTAATTAAAAAAGAAAAAAGAAATTGAAGAGTAGCACGTTTACATTTAACCGTGTTTTCTTCTCAAAGCTAAACCCTTCACCTTTGCAGTGATGTCCTCTCTACTGTTCCCACCCCCACCCCTCTTCAGTTTCTCCCTTTCTGTTTCTCTCTGCCTTCAAACACTTAATTCTCTTTTGTTTTGAAAACAAAGAAACAAACTTTTACCTATCTTGTACTATGGTTATCATTTACTTTGAATTTCCTTATTTCCAAAGCCTCCACAAATATGGAGTCTATTTTCTGTTCAAATTTCTTCACTACTCGTTTTTCACACCCCCTGAAAATATGCCCTCTGTTGTTTACACTCTTTTCTCTTAAAGGTCGCTGAATGCCTACTTGATAATTAAATGCCCTTTCCCTTATTCTTACTCTCTATGGCCTCTTTGAAGCATTTCACGTCACTGACTGAAACTTTCCTCATCCTCTCTTTTCCCATCATTTCTGTGACGTTGTCACATCTCGTTTCTCTAAGATTCCTCACCACTCTTTGTCTATGTCCCCAAGATACCAAGTGTCTATATTCAATACTGTCTAGTTCCTCTAGATCAAAGAAGAATCTTTTCTTTATATAAACGCCTTTCCACACACCCCATCAAATTTTCCCCATCATCTGATTTAGTCATGATATTATTAGAAAAGTAATTTTATCCCCAGGTTATTTAATACAAGTCTTTAATAAAAGGATTTCAGAGGTGTTGGCAGGGTTAAAGTTTCAACAAAATGATGGTGCAGTACTCAGGGAATAATGGTGGTGGGAAATTATCTCCACTTCAAGGGCTGAAGGAAAAAGTGGGTAATCTAACTTATAAGAGCCTAGTGAGGCTTCAAACCTGGCAGGAGGTAACTGCTAAGTGGGAGCTATAGTCATGGAGGGAGGCAGTTACTGTCAGAAGCCAGACGTGGAAGCAAGGAAGAAGCAAGAAAGATGTGAAAGAAGAACAGTATGGAGGTTCCTAAGAAAACTAAAAATAGAGCTACCATATGACCCAGCAATCCTGGGCATATACCCAGAGAAAAACCATAATTCAAAAAGACACATGCACCCTGATGTTCACTGCAGCACTATTTACAATAGCCAGGACATGGAAGCAACTTAAATGTCCATCAACAGAGGAATAGATAAAGAAGATGTGCTACATATATACAATGGAATATTATTCAGCCATAAAAAGGAATGAAATAGTACCATTTGCAGAGACGTGGATAAGCCTAGAGGGTGTCATACAGAGTGAAGTAAGTCAGAAAGAGAAAAACAAATATTGTATAATATTGCTTATATGTGGAATCTAGAAAAATTGTACAGATGAACTTATTTGCAAACCAGAAATAGAGACACAGCTGTAGAGAACAAACTCATGGTTACCAAGGGTTGGATGAATTGGGAGACTGGGATTGACATATATACACTACTATGTATAAAACAGATAACTAATGAGAACCTGCTGTATAGCACAGGGAACACTACTCAGTGATCTGTGGTGACCTAAATGGGAAGGGAATCTAAAAGGGACATATGTATATGTAGAACTGATTCACTTTCCTGTATAGCAGAAACTAACACAACATTGTAAAGCAACTATATTCCAATTTAAAAAAAAAAAGAATCAAATGGCAAAAGAAATAAAAAGAAAGAAGTACCCTGACCACTTCCTGCTCCTACCACCATCTGTAATTCCCTGTCTCTGCCTCCTCTGGCTAAACGTAACCTGAAGCCAGCTGGTAAGCAAGATTGGGTAAACATTCGACAGAGATCAGCTTCCTAACGTGCAGAGTGGGCAGAGAAGAGCAGAGACTGACAGATCTTGGGAGGGGGCAAAGACAACAGTGTATCATCTCTGTGCCAATGACTATAAATATTTTTTCCTGTTGGATTGCTCACCTTAATCTAATGTCCAGGTCAGCTGTCTTTTGGCTATTTCCATATGATGTTTTGCTATTCCATCAAACATAATATGTCTGAAAGCAAGTACCATTTCTTTTGTTTTTATAAACCTGACCCTGAACTGGCCTTATATTTCAATTCATGCCATGCTTGCTTTAGAATTTACTCTGACCTGTCTCCAAGTTCCACTATTCTAATTCCAGGACCGTATTGCATTTCTCCCTTAATGCTGGGACTCAATCTCTACTTTGAATTACACTTCTAGGAATTTAATGCCTTATTTTATTTCCAATGCTTATTTCATCTTGCTTTTCCTATCATCCATATCTTTGGAGATTGAAGTTCTGTCCTAGAGTCTGGAATGTGGCAACCTGCTGATAGTCTACTGTGTAGCTGTTGTCCATATGGCCTGCTTGGGTCACTGAAGAGCCCCTATTCTAGGAGCCACATCTGTCTTCCTTGCTCTTCCCATCTTTTCGGGAATCTTCAGGGTGGGACTTTCCCAAAGTTGACAACCTGTCTGGGCACCATTTTGTGGTTAGTGTTAGTCTCCAGATATACATAGTGTTCCACGTGTGATTTTCTTTCTGAACTTCTTTCCATATCTGTATACTCCGTAGTGCTTGCCTTGTTCCTGCTAACGAATCTAGTTCTGGACGTTAGTCCCTCCCACCTGGAGGAGTTAACTGGGTTGTTCAAAGTTATGGAACTACTGTGATTTGTACTATGAAAAATGCTGACTTCTCAAGTACAGCCTACTAAACCAGACAGTTTTAACATTTATTTTTCTAATATAAAAAATGCAACCCAATTATAAAAATACAGGATGGTACAAAAAATAGAAAGCAAAAAAAATCCACCTATAGTTATAATGCTAACATCTGGAAACAAAAACTAATAATATTTGAGGTATTTCTAACTACCTCAAATATATTAGACATATATAATATATTGTACTACATATATCATTTAATATACATATATAGGTAAATGTTTATGTGTTTCATATCTCTTTAGAAAACACTATATGCATATGTACGATGTATTCATAAATATATATGGGAATATATTATATGTATAGCTATGTTGTACATAGTTTTGTATCCCATCTTTATTAACTTAATATTTTCTATGAGCATATAACTAAGTCCTTTGTTCTTTCAAGAAATACGATTTTATTGCATGTCTGAATGCTCCATGATGCATTTTGTCACTCACATTTTTGAGTGCTTATATTGCTTTTAGCTTTTTCAATAGCATATGTCTTTGTTGAACATCAGATTTTTCCCACTTTATTTAGGACAGAGTCTTCAAAGTGAAATTGAAGGCAATTAAATTTATTGAAAGGCTCATGCATAATGCCAAGTTGTTGTCTCTACAAAATGGACCAATATGCTTTTCTTCTAGTAGTGCCTGTGCACACCTGTTCCAAGGTTCTTCTCTTGCCACACCCTCTATTACAGTGAATATTTTTATATTTAAAAAAATCCTCAACTTGAAGGGCCAGAATTTCCTTATTGTTCAAATAATGTTTCTCTTCATTTCAACATGATGAACAGGAAAGATTTTGAAGAAACTACACTCCTTATTTTGTCTCACAGTCAGAACAAAACGGAGGGCACCTTACCTTTTCCATGTCACCTCTCTAGCTTATTTTCTATGGAATGTGTTTTATCTGTTTACTTAACAAGAGGCCAGGGAGATTTGTACTCACCCCTGAGGAAGATGGGAAATGATGAGAGCGAGCGGCTAAAAAAGAACCAACACCATCACTTGTAAAAACTACCCAGGAATCTTCCTGGACACCTGCACTCAGGAAGATCACAGCGTGTTCCACAGTTAGAGGTCTCAACTGGAGACCTGATGAAAGAATTCGGCTGGCAGCATGTGATACTAGCAAAATACCCACTCACCTCCTTTTGTTCAGTGATAAAACATGTAGAGGAACAGAAGAGTTTTAATTTCCTTGTGTATCCTTTTAAAAACTGTATTGATCCTCCGTCACCACCCCTACCCCCATTTGATAAATGTGATCCTGGTTGATTGAAATGTAAAGAAAAAGGAGCACTAGAAAGCTCCGGGGTACTTTTCTTAATTTTGAGAACTGAAGTGTGAAATTCTTCAAAGTGTGGCACTAAAGGTGTATGATGCCGTTCTGTTTTGGGAATTAGCTCGGTAAGACTATTTCTAATGTTGCCCATAGAATAGCATAGCCATTCTCCTCAGTTTGTTCCGTGGAGCTTTACTTCCATTTATCAACCATCCCCTCTACAAGCAGAAGAGGATCTTGAAGATAATATATGTAGGCACTGCTGTCTCACTTTATTAAAGACAATGAATCCTTCATGCGAGGGTTTATAGTATGCGCTGTATTGTCACTGTGACAAATGAAAGGCAAGACAATAGCAGTAAATATTCATCTTAGTCAAAATAAAAGCTCAGAAATACTCTTCCTGGGGCTTCCCTGGTGGCGCAGTGGTTGGGGGTCCGCCTGCCGATGCAGGGGACGCGGGTTCGTGCCCCGGTCCGGGAGGATCCCTCGTGCCGCGGAGCGGCTGGGACCGTGAGCCATGGCCGCTGAGCCTGCGCGTCCGGAGCCTGTGCTCCGCAACGGGAGGGGCCACAACAGCGTACTGCTAAAAAAAAAAACCAAAAACAAACAAACAAAAACTCTTCCTGTGTTGTTAATTCCCACCTTTCCCTGTCATTAGCTTTGTATTGCTTCCTATCAATTTCACACTGGGAAAGAGTGCAGAGCAAACGGAGAAATGTTTCTGGCATTCCCCTCTCCCTTAAAAAAAGAAATCCCAACTGAAAGTAACATTTAAATCAAGCTTATCGTTGCAACTTTTGATATTAAAAATGTTTTCTGAGTTGGAGAGTTAAAACATAGATTTAAACAAAATCTTCTTTTCTTTTTTTGTTTGTTTTGTTTTTATCTTTTTGTTTCTTTTTAATTAGTTTAATTTTTATCAAAGTAATACATGTTCAAAGTACAGATATACTAAAGACATGTAATGAAAAATAGTTATTCCTACCCCATCCCACTCCATTCTAGGAGTAATCACTTTCAACTTGTAAAATTTCCCCAGGTATGTACTTTCATATTTTCCATAATGTGTTTTTACCACTATTTCTTGGTTTATGAACTTTAGACATTATCTTTAACATCCTACATATATTAAAAAGGACTTACCTCTCTTACACATTCCCACCCCACTTCCTCTTAATATAATCATTTCGGTTAGGAATTGTGTTCATCTAGTAACACAGATTCGAAAACATTAGCTCAAACAAATTAGCAGTTTATTTTTCTCACAAAACATGAAGTTAAGGGCTCATTAGGAGACTCCAAGACGTCATCAGCAAGCTAAGGTCCTTCTACCTTTCCTGTTTTCCAGGTTTACCATATATTGCATCCTCATGGCGACAGAATTGTCCCACTACATCAGGCATGGCAATCGTATTCCTGGTGAGGAAGTCTGGGAAGGGCAAAGGGCATACAGTCTGTGTCTCCTTTAAAGGGCTTTCCCAGAAGTCTTACACAGCAGCTTCTACTAAAATTCCATAGGTCATAATAGTTTCACATGACCACCCATACCTGCAAGGGAGGCTGGGAAATGTTCTTCAGCTGAACACATTTCTGCCCCCAAATAAACTGAAGTTCTGTTAGAAAGAAACAAGGGGAAGGTGAATATTGGATTGGCTACCCATAGTCTCTGCCACAGTAGTGTGCTATGCTATGCTTCATTTTTTGTGCATTCTTTTGTTTTTCCTAGAGTTAATAATGGCCTCACCTTTTGCTTATATTTATGTATATCTGTTCATTCTCAAATGTGATCTATCAGTATCATTTTGTTCCCTGGTGACCTACCTCCAGGAATCCTCCATCCTCCTGGTACAATTTAGCCTCAGACCTTTCAAAGACTGCTGCATCTATCCTCTTGGACTTTATTGTCTTTGTGTTGGTTTCTCTGTTTTCTGAGTCCCATTGTCTTATATTTCTTGGCGAGTTCCCTCTTTTTGCTAAAACACATCTTTGAATGGATTCCAATGAAAGAATACATGGGATGCAAAAATGTTGAGTCTTTGTATGAAATAATTAAAATCTTCTTATCAATTCCCATTTTCCTTCAGAAGCATTTGCTAATTTTCAAAGTGAGTTAGTAATTCCCCTGATTTGTGTTTTAAGTCTGAAAACTGTGTTGTCTTGAAAAGGAACATTTTAGAAAGAAGCTATACATGATACTTAAATCCTTTCCATCAGCCTTTTGTACCATATGTAGTGAATTATGTCCTTCTTGAGCTCATAATTAGAGGAAGAAGCAGATGGCTGGGACTTATTGTAAAATTATGTACCCATTAAATAGTAACTTATGCATTCCCAATGACTACCTTCTGTAGTGGGGTGAGACAAACATTTAAGGTGATTTTTTTTTTAAGATGAAACAGAATACATTTTCTCTTATAGGCTAAATTGCTGTGTATATCAGAATCACTTCACAGTTAAGTTTCAAATTACTATACACTAAGTGTGTGGGATTTCTGTTCCAGATCCTTTTTCATAGATACTGTGACATAGACACCTTTGCAATAAGAGTCCTTAGAAGTTTATCCCTTTCCACTTATTTTTGAACCCTTCCTCTATGAAAATTATTTTCAAAGGTATTTGACCTACTTCACAGTGATCTTACTGTTACTTCCAAAAAAGATATATTTGGGCATGTGCCTCGTTAGGCTGTGGGTAGAGGCAGGTGAGCTAGCCCATCATTTTCTGATTCTGTTCTAATTCTACCCAGAAGATGTAGAGTAACCAAGTGCCAGAGGTATGCCTCTGTTTCCTAGTGTTACCCACAAATTCTCAGCCACGCCATTAGAGGCAGGTCAGTGATTCATTCATTCTCACACATAAACCCTTACACACTTGTTGAACACCTGCGCTTAAAAAGCACTTTTTACTTTCTCTCTGCAAACATTTTGGGATTACCTTCTGCTAGCCGTTGATGGACAAAGCATTCTGATTTTATGATAAATGAGGTCTGAAGGTAGTGAAGTACAATCCTTTTGAAGACATCTTTATTATACCTTTAACTGTAGGCTTTCATTTGGAGGAATTGTTAGATTTAAAGTATGGTTTTGGTATCATAGAGGCTACATCCCTGGAAGGAAGTTTTTGGAATGTGTTCTTTTTCGACACACCCAGATTTTTGTTGGTACTGTACCTCTACTTTTTCTCTGCTTAAATGTTATTTTAGAGAAATTGTGGGGCTCACCTGGTGACTGAGTAAGGTAAGAATTAAAATCACAAATTCCATTTTATCCCTGCTCTCTGTTTTCATGTTAATTGATGTGTAATTGTTAAAGAGTCTTCATCAAGAAGGAAGGGATATTTGTATTATATAACAACAATTCTGTGGAAATTCTGGAAATCTCTGCTTTGGCATTTAGTGAAATAAATAAATAGATGCATAATCCTACAGTCAAATATGTTAACAAAAGAGGTTGTTCCGAATGCCGATGGGCATAATATTAATGTTTTCTTAACTGTGAAACCAGATATTCTTCACAAAGATTTTTTTAAACACGTATTACACATCTTTTGTTGAGAGAAAATTATTTCTGGATTACTGTCATGCAAACAATGAAAGCAATACAGAAAGGGAGTGATGTTATGTTTGCAATAAAGTCTGGCTGGGCCTCATTGGTATTCCTAGTTTTAACAATCCTTACATATTTAGAACCAACTACTTAAGGAATCAGCTCTGAAAGCAGAAAGCAGATTTGCCTGGAGGACCTCCAAGCTGGCCTCAGTCCAGACCTCATTCTCTTCAAGGACTCCAGTGTTTAAAGAACCCAGAAATCTGGGTTGACCATTCCATTCATCTGGGACTTGATTTGATCCTAGGAAGCATGTTAAGATTTTAGATCTGAATTCTCTCCCTGCAGACTTCTGGGTTGGGCGGGGGGTATGCTTCTTAAAAAAGTAAGTAAATATGAGATTTTAGTGGAAATAATATATCCATTTGTTCCTTCTCCCAACTTGTCACTGTTCTCATCTGCAATGTACCCCTCTGACTGCTATGGCTTTTGTGTTTGATACATGATTTTAAAGAATCCTTGGAAGGTGTTCGGTATGAATAACGGGGGTAGCATCCTATAGACCAGCAACATTGATTGGCGTCCAGGTGGGCCTGCTAATCAGCAAAAAGAAAAGCCAATTGTGATTGATATTAATTATGTTGGCTCTATATAAGGGCAAAAACTTTTAGTTAACTGTTGTAGTGTGTGAGATTGTTTATGTATATATAATATAAAAATATATTATATATTACCTATGTATGTGAGAGTATTACATGTATATATCATACATGTAAGTACATATATATTAAATGGACGCTTCCATTCTAATCACCCTCCCACTCTTCCATTGTAAACAGAATGTTGTATGCCTCGAGATAATGTTTGTGACATTTTTAATCTGGCTCATTACCCTCCCTTAAGATTCTGTGATTTTTGTCTTTGGTTTTCCATCTTTATCGTTCTCTTATATATTTTATATATAAATATATATGCTTATGCATATATGTATCATATATTTGTATAATCATACATATATATTTTAACTCCAGAAATTTCTCTTTGATCGCTTGGAACTGATACAGGCATACCTTGTTTTATTGCACTTTGCTTTATCGTGCTTCACAGATATTGCTTTTTTTTTTTTTTACAGATTGCAGGTTTGTAGCAGCCTTGCATCCTGCACATCTGCAGGCGTCAGTTTTCTAACAGTATTTACTCACTTCATGTCTCTGTGTCACATTTTGGTAACTCTTGCAATATTTTAAGCTTTTTAATCTTTGTTATTTGTTAGGGTGGTCTGTGACTGGTGATCTTTGATGTTACTATTGCAAAAAGATTACGACTCGCTGAAGTCTCAGATGGTGGTTAGCATTTTTGAGAAATAAAATATTTTAAAATTAAGGTATGTACATTGTTTTTTACACATAATACTATTGCACACTTAACAGACCACAGTAGAGCATAAACATAGCTTCTATATGCACTGGGAAACTAACAAATCTGTGCATATCTGTTTATTGTGGTATTAGCTTTGTTGTAGTTGTTTGGAATTGAACACAGTATCTCTGAGGTATGCCTGTACTATCTTTTTCTCTTTGCTTCCAATAAACTATAACTATAAAGAGTAAATTAGCCAACATAAAATTGGATTTTATCTTCCCTTTTTTAAAAAATTGCTGTGGGAATTCATGAATTCTAATCTAGGATAGACATTATATGGAAAGAATTATGCTAACTATATTATTGATAAGGTTTTTCTCTCAATATCTAAAAGATTATATTCTTCCAGAATATTGTTCAATACTGGAGGGAAATTTGATAGCAGTCTCAGGAGAAGTAACCTGAAATTTAGTCATAAATTTAAATCACCTTCCATCAGAAGCAACTCTGAATGTTCAGCTAAAAAAAAAAGGAACTTTATCTAGAGATTGATTTCTAAAATAGGAACATATGCATTATCACTTGTCAGTTCTACATCCTCTGCTTGAGTATACATTATGCAATAGTCATTTCTGATAAATCTGTGATTAGTGCATGGAACTAAAGATTTTCTAGTACACTCCTGACTTTACACAGGTCAAGATAAGGGGCTATTTATTTCTGTGGTGCTGAAAATATGGATTTCTAGAGTATGTTCATTAAAAAACAATAGTCTCTCAGAAACAAACTACTAAAAATAACTGTCTAAACTAGGACTTGACTTTCTCCCTAGGAATTCCTGACTTTCTGGCTTTCCCAGAATTAGCAGAATTCCATTTCTGGCTTTCCTCCTTGTGCTGGGTACCACATCAGCAAACAACCTTCAGAAGTATATCTTAGACATCCTTCCTCAACATTCGGATCCAAAAGCATGGGACCCAAAGCCTGTCTTCTCAGTTTGAGTTTCAGTTTCAGGAACTAGCTCTTTAGATGGTCAGTGTTTGTTCAAGGGCTAGTCAGTATCAAGGTACACGACACTATTAAAA
The DNA here is from genome assembly GCF_964374135.1 of Grampus griseus. Lineage (NCBI taxonomy): Eukaryota > Metazoa > Chordata > Mammalia > Artiodactyla > Delphinidae > Grampus > Grampus griseus. The sequence goes on along the minus strand of NC_139007.1, from coordinate 28,067,894 downwards.
TTTGTTTTTTAAAAATTAGATATAAATAGGCTTCCCTGGTGGCGCAGTGGTTGGGAGTCCGCCTGCCGATGCAGGGGACACGGGTTCGTGCCCCGGTCCGGGAGGGTCCCACGTGCCTCAGAGCGGCTGGGCCCGTGAGCCATGGCCGCTGGGCCTGTGCGTCCGGAGCCTGTGCTCCGCAGCGGGAGGGGTCGCAGCGGTGAGAGGCCCGCGTACAGCAAAAAAAAAAAAAAAAAATTAGATATAAATAAAATCCAAAGGATACTTTTAAATACATGCAAGGATTTTAAAAAGCAATGCACAAGGAACACCTGTGTGTCTACCACCCAACACACACAGAAATCCATTCCCTTCAGGTCATAAACACTCCTCTCTGAGTCCTCGTTCCATTTCCTTCACCCTCGGATGTAACCACTGTCTTGAATTTCGGGTTTATTATTCCCTTGTTTTTCTATATAGCTTAATTTTATGTTTATATCCCAATCTTTTGTTTAGATTAAGTGTTTGAAGTTTATGTGACTCAATTGAATCATTCTGTTATATATTTTTCTACAATTTTTTTGCCACTCAAAATTATTTTCCTAAGATCCTTTTATGTTGTTGTACTTAGCTGCAATTTGTTTATTTTTTCTGCAATATTGGATTCCATTTGCAACCATTTGCAACCATTTATTTACAGATTCTACCGTTGATGGATGCATGGCATTTTGACAAGGTAATTTTTTTGTCTACTTTCATACTCAGGACTTTTTCTCATTTTCATTTATTTCATATCTCAAAACGCTAAGTCTTTGAACTCTGAGCCTTTTAAGATTGCTATTGAATTGCCTTCTCTAGTATCACACCCTCTCTGATTCCCTTCTGTCCTGAGCATCCTTCCATTCCAGGCATACATGTTATGTCACCTTACTGTACACTGCTGAGGACAATGATGTGTGAGAAGGTTGAGGCTAAAAAAAGGGTGGTAGTCAGGAGTGGAGTTTGGGTAATCTTTTGATAATAATGTTTTAAAAGAGTAAAATTTCATCTTTATCAAAATGTTCTGCTTTTTCAATTTCAGCAAGTAGTATTTTTAAATAAATAAAATGTCTGGGTGATAGGTCATTTCAATTCACTTAGTCTGATGCCCTTTTCATATATAAATACACAAAGCTTAGATGTTACTGTATAATTTACTATATAATTTCCTGTGAGTTCATTCGCCTGGCTGGGAGGACCTGAATTTTGTTCTTTTTATCACTTCTATTTAATGGGGAAAAATTGTTATTGCCACCAAAAGAGAAGGACAATCAGCACTTTTTCTTTTCTATTTTCAATGATTTTCTGAGAAGGGATGATAATACTTTATAAAATGAGTAAGAGCTTATTGTGGATCAGGGAAATGTAGTGCTATCTTGGGGAGAAAGTGAAGGGAATTTTTAAGGGACGTTAGAAAAAGGGTTGAGATTTTAGCCAAAAAACAGAGGAAGTAATTAACTTCACAGAAGAGATAACATGGCTCATATCATAAGTCCTCTCTGAGAATTTATGATTTTTCTTTATCGGTTGATTTACTGCATTATATGTGTCAGAAATAGATTCAATGAGACTTAAAATGAAAATGTCTTACATTGTGTAATTTCAATGTGCTCTTACGTGCTACTTATGTTTAAAAAGCACAGGCAAAAGCTTGTGTTTGGGAGTGAAAGGCTGTCACATGCTGCCCTATGAATCTGTAACACTGTCTTCTTGTACCTAAGGGGCTTCATTCTGTAGATATTCACATCTGATTGTTAAGCAGATGAGCAAGGAGACATTCTGAGGACTTGCAGGAGAAACAGCAGCCTTCTTTGTCTCCCCACTTCTGATACCTTCCTATTACAGCATTACTCTTGTTAAATTGTAACACCTTATACTGTAAAGCAAGAAGTTTTATTTCCCTGTCCTTGTTTCTGTGATGTACCAGCACATTTCTCTTTCTTTGTAAAAAAAAAAACAAAAACAAGAAACAAAACCTCAGAATACGGTATTGGGAAAGTATAGCCTTGGAAATAGAGCTAACGTGTCAGTTTCTCATAAATGAAGGGCTTAAAACTAATGACTATTCAGACTGGAGGACAGTCCATATTAGTTTATTAAACTTGCACAGTTGAGGCTAAGTCACATTTTCAGGAGGGAGCTAGTGCTGAAACAGGAAGAGGACATTTATTATGGTTGGAATGCCTTTGATGCAAGAGTGCAGAAGGACAATATGGCACAAACTAGATTGATAGATGCACAGCTATGCCGCTCTATCAACTGGATTACATTGACCTTGGGTTAATAATAACCTTTCCCTTCCATTTCCTCATCTGAAAACTGCTGAAAGCTATACCTGACCTATCTACTTCACAGGATTATTATAATCATTGAATAAAAAAAAAGATACATGGGCTTCCCTGGTGGCACAGTGGTTGAGAGTCCGCCTGCCGATGTAGGGGACACGGGTTCGTGCCCCGGTCCGGGAGGATCCCACATGCCGCGGAGCGGCTGGGCCCGTGAGCCATGGCCGCTGAGCCTGCGCGTCCAGAGCCTGTGCTCCGCAACGGGAGAGGCCACAACAGTGAGAGGCCCGCGTAACGCAAAAAAAAAAAAAAAAAAAAAAAAGATACATGAAAGATTTGTAAACTTTTAAATATTCATTTTTAAAAGTAACAACTATATTGTTTGTGTTCATTTGATTTTCACAGTGGTAGAAAGTCTGGTCCAGATGTTTTTTAGATGGAAATGAAGCTCAGAAAGTCAAAATGTCACATATAATAACACTACTTATATGTTTGGGGTTTCTTTCTAGGATATTCCCTATGGCCTCTATTTTTAAAATGTTTGAAAATAGAGTAGATTTTGCTGGGTGGGAGGATTGTTTGGTGATTATATATTAGGCAGAACTCTATTTCGGCCTCCAGTGACAGAAACCCAAAACACAGTAGCTTAGAAGAAAAAAATAAAAAGGAATGTATATGTGTTTGCAGAATCAGGCATTCATCCTTGAAGATGGCTTCAGTGACCACATTTCCTGCTTCTTAAAGCTATTGTGTCATCCCCTCCCACATTGTGTCAGGGTTAGTCTTTGTGACCAATAGATGACAGCAGAAGTGATGGTATGTGACTTCTGAGGATAAATCATGAAGGACGTGGTAGTTTCTTACTTTGCTCTCTCTTGAACTGCTCACTCCAAGGAAAGCTATCTGCTATGTCATGAGGACACTCAAGCTGCTCTGTGGAGAAATCCATGTGATAAGGAACTGAGACCTTCTGAGAAAAGGCAGTGAGGAACTGAGGCCTCTAGCCAACAGCCATGTGAGTGAATGAGTCATGTTGGAAAAAATCCTCCAGCCCCAGTCAAGCTTTCAGATAATGATCTGCTCAGATGAGCAGATCTTATCTGCAACCTCATGAGAAATCCTAAGTCAGACCACCCATCTAATCCACGGCTGGATTCCTGACTCTCAGAAACTGCATAAGGTCGTTCATGTTTGTCATTTTAAGCTGCAATGTTTTAGGCTAACTTATTAGAGAAAAACAGATTCCTAATAAAACAACTGACAAATAAAACAAATAGGAGAACTTGCTGAGGTACATATGGAGTCGTATGTTGAAAGCTGTGGTCAGGGCTATATTTAACTTCATCTCTTGGTTCTTCATTTCTCTGTGTTTCTTTTATTCTCAGACTCTCTCCCATGTGGGAGAAATTATGACCACTGACAGATTGGGCTCACATTAAATTTAAGCTTTTAATTTTAGATAAATTAATTTTATAATTTAATTAATTTAGGTAAAAATCACATCCTCTCTTTCCTACCCCTTGATAAATATAATCTTATATAGGACTGCAAATAGTGCTATTTGGGACACATGCCACCTTATAGACCACTTTGGGCAGGAATCTGAGTACCATGCTTGGTCAGGTCTACATCATGGGGCTGACCCACCACCACTGAAGAAAACAGGTAAGTTATAGACAGTCCTGCTGGAGTCTTACTGAATAAAGGTGGGGAAGTTCCCCAGAGAAAGGGGTACTGGATGGTCAAACAATACACATTAATCACAGGATAGGTGTCACTCCATACGGAGAAAAAAAGTGTAGTTATTCTGATGCTTTTTATATGTTTATGAGGATAAGGAAACTTCAGACAAGACAGCTAATTGTCAGGTTGCAGAGACTGAGGGAAAGTATTTTTTTCTCTAAAGGAACACTTAGTATGTGCTACTGGGAAAGAAAAAGCAATATGACTTTTTTGATAAGGCATCTGATAATGCTTCTTTGGATAGAATGTTAAAAATTGGTTTGCAAACAAAAGTTTCACAGGTTGGACAATTGAATCAACTCTTTGTAGGGGTAAGACAGTGAAATACCTTATTTGGATAAAAAGATGTCTCAAGATGCTCTTTGAGTGCCTTATAGTACACCTGTTCCTCTGAGCTCAGCACAGTTCAGAGCAGTTTCACTGAGGTCCTGGAACCTCATGTACTCTGAGTGATAATTCATATTCCCATGCTCTGTTCTGTATCTACCACAACATTGTATCAATTATTTAACAAAATTGCTTAGGCAAATCCATCTCTCAAAGGAGAGGCTGGAATTGGAACTGGGTGTCCACTTGCCTTTAAAAGATCCTCAGAAATAATTCCATCGTACCTGGCATCCCCATTTACCTCCATTACTAAAAGAAGTTTAATTCTCCCAGGGGCTTAGTACTTCTGTATAACTTTGGTGTCAGGACTCCACACCCATCAACCAAAAAGCTCTATTGGCTGTAACTTAAAAATATATCCTTTATTCAACCACCTCTCACCACTGCTACCCCACACTCTAATCCACAATCATCTCTACCCTGAACTAGATTGATGGTAATCTAACTGCTTGTTCTCTTACCTCTCTAATGTCAGCTCTCCGCTTTGCAGCTGAACTAGAGTGAACCTTCAAACATGTAAATCAAATCCTGCTAGTTTCCTCATCAGAATCCTCCTATTCCTGTGCATTATAATCAGAACAAAGTTTAAAGTCCTCATCATGACCTTACATGATCTGCCCGTGAGTACATCTCTAACTCTACATCCTACAACTTCCTACCTCCTCACTCTGTTACCTACGGTGCCTTCTTGGTGTCCCTCAAAGGCACCATGTTAAAAATTCTTACCTCAAGTTCTTTGCACTTGCTGTTTTCCCTATTTGAAATGCTCTTGCCCAGCATTGCACAATCCTCAATACCTTACTTTATTCGGGTCTGTACTCAAATGTCACCTCAAATAGGACTTGCTTAGCCATCCTAACTAAAAGAGCTCCCGTATCCATTGATCTGCTTATTATATAAGATGATTCAGTAGGTTTAATAAATAAAACAAATTAAATGGTAGTGATTATATATCTCAATATATAACATAAACTGGCATGAATGGCTAGCTTGGAAAATGTGTAGAGCTGAAGTTTATGTTAAAATACTGTAAAGAAAAATCAAAGGCCTGAAGTAGATCATAGAGTTCATTCTGGAGAGCAGAGAAGTTTGATGGGTAGATCTGAACAAGCAGTGAATATCTACAACATTAAAACTTTCCAGGGTCAAGTCCTAAAGAATTCTATCAGATCTTAAGTAACTGTATTGATGTTTTATAATTAGGTTAGGGAAATATATATTCAATATGATGAGCCAGCAGAGTCCCTAAGAACATAAACCAAGAGAATTTACACATGTTATTCATCCCTCCTCAGTGCACATATATAAACATCTTACACGGGGATAAAAAAAAAAAAGGAGCTTTGCCAAATTTACCTAGCACAATGGAGTAAGATAAAGTGCTCTTCCCATAACAAGAAAAAATTATTATATGGTGATAGGGAGTTACATGGAGGGAATTTCAGATCCTAAGGAGAGGTTTTTTTTTTGCGGTACGTGGGCCTCTCACCGCCGCGGCCCCTCCCGCCGCGGAGCACAGGCTCCGGACGCGCAGGCTCAGCGGCCATGGCCCACGGGTCCAGCCGCTCCGCGGCATGTGGGATCCCCCCAGACCGGGGCACGAACCCGTGTCCCCTGCATCGGCAGGCGGACTCCCAACCACTGCGCCACCAGGGAAGCCCAGGAGAGGTTTTTTTATGATCCCTATAATAATAATATATTTAGGCATTGTGCTATCATTGGAAAATTTGCTTATTTTCTGTTTTTCACTATTAAAATAATTCTTCCTTCTAGGGTCTTGGCTGTTCTTGGCCCTTCATTCTTCCACATACATTTTAGAATCAGCTTCCCATGTACCACGAAAAATTGTTTGTTTTTTGCAGAAATGGCATTGAATGTTTACTATCCATAGAATGGTATATGCCTCCCTTTAGGTCTTGTTAATTTTAATAAATTTTATAATTTTTTCATAAAAACTTATATATCTTTAGGTGGAATTTATTCTGAGCAAATTGCATTTTCTAATTCTTCCTCCTGGTTAATAAACTTTAACTGTCTTTTAATGTAATTTTGCATTCAGCAAACTTTAATACTCTCTTATTATCTAAAAATTTTTATAGTGTAGTTAATGATTGTATAGCTTTATTACCCAGCTTACTGTTTTTCTTTGCTTATCAGTTTTTTAATCTCTGACATTTTTTTCTTGATTATTTTTTTTAAGTATCAATAAGTTCTATTTTTTTAAGTATCAATAGATTCCTTAGAACTCTGTTTTGTGATCCAGTTATAGTAAATTCTCTTTTTGGGGTTCTGAAAATATCTATATTTCAATCTTACTTTTGAAGATTGTTAGCCAAATACAGAGTACTAGTTTGACAATTAGTTTCTCTCGTATCAGAAAATAGCATTCTTCTGTTTTTTATTATAGTTATTGAGAAATTAGCTATCATTCTAATTATACTTTCTTTGAATTAACTTTGTTTATAATCTCTTAAAACTTGATTGCTGTTTTAATACCTTCTCTTTGTCTTTTATATTTTACATTTTCAGTATGATATGACTTTGTATAGATTTCTTTTCAATTTCCCCTCCTTAGGTTTCATTCAAGTTTCTGAATTTTGAAAATTTCACTCTTTCTTCAGTTTTAGAAAATTTTCAACTACTATCTCTTTTCTATTCTCTCCTTCTGATACTCTAGTAAGTCTTATATTACATCTTCTCATTCTTTCTTCAAATTTCCTGTTTATCTTTGTGTTGCCTGTTTTGTACTCTTATAGTTCCATTTATCAGTTTTTTCCACCTTTTTCTAGTCTGCTGTTAACCCATAACATTACTCTTGTTTGCATATTTGTACCTCATAGTTGTTTTATTTTCAAATATTCTTGTCAATTTTGATAAATTCTTATTCCTTCATCATACATTTAAATATTTTCTTTTTTGTTTGTATATATTTAAAATGTTTATTTTATATTTAGTACTGGAAAAAAAATTTTTTTTTTTAAGATCTTTATTGGGGTATAATTGCTTTACAATGGTGTGTTAGTTTCTGCTTTATAACAAAGTGAATCAGTCATACATAAACATATGTTCCCATATGTCTTCCCTCTTGCAGTACTGGAAAATTCTCATATCATCTTTCTATTTTGGGCAGATTCTGTAGTTTGTTTTTGTTAATGATCTTAATATCAGCTTGTCTCCTCCTAACATTAACAAGTTTTTATTGTGAGCTCACATTCCTTGAAACTCTGTGGCAATTCTTTGAGTCCTGAGTTGTATGTATCTTCATTCATTTGCTTTCACCCGTGCATGGAAATAACAGAGACATGGATGGTAAATTTTCAGCTTGGATTATTTCAGGACCATTTGGCTAAGATGAAATCAGAAGCAAACCTGTGTGAACGGGGACTTGAAATTTCAATGAGTAATTTTTTTTCATTGTTATCATAAAACCCAAAGTCAAGTTCAAGTTTTGTTTTTTTCCTCCACCGTCTCCCTCTATGGGAGTCTGATTCACCCACTGAACATCTATGTTTCAGGGTCTCCAATGTTATCAGTGTTCTCTAATCAGACTTCCGAGGTTTTTCTCTTTAAAGTCCTCAGTGCACTCAGCTTGTTAAATCCCAGCTCTCATCTACCAGGGAAGGACGGACATTTCTAGCTTTAATGCAGGACCAAAACTTAAAGTATAGATTCTTATTGTTTCTGACCTTAGTGGATTTCCTTTCCTTTGCCTGCAGCTTAAAAGAAAATAATGTGTTGTACTTGGATATGTTTCTCTTTATATCTTTTCTGCCATTATGTTAAAATGGAAGATGCAGGTGTTCTTTGAAACAAATCAGATCATGTTACTCTCCTACTGAAACACTCTATTGTGACTCATCCTATTTAGAATAAAATTTAAAACATTTCCACGGCACGTACAACTTTATATGGATGGATCTCTGGCTACTTCTCCATCTCATTTCCCACTACTGTTACTCTTGTTCTGTCTTCTTCAGCCTCTCTCTTCAGAACTCTGATTTTCCTCTGTCATACTATGCTCACATCAGCACTGAGGCATTTTAATCTGTTTTCTCTTGAGTTTGAATGTTCTTTGCCCAAATCATGACTTGGCTCTTCAGTTCATTCATTTTGTATATTCTTTATGAAACCCACTGCAGTTTATTTATTCTTTCTCTGAAATTTACTGTAGTGATCAATCAATATAAAGGGAAAAACTGGTGAAATCCAAATCAAGTCTGGAGTTTTGTTAATTAACAAAAAATCAACTACTGATATAAGCAACAACATTGATGAATCTCAAATTATGCTAAGTGAAAAAAGCCAGACATTTTTGTCCACATACCAAATAATACCATTTACATGAACATCTAATGCAGGCAAAAATTATTCTACAATGATAGAAAACACATCAGTGGGTGCCTGGACACAGCAAATGGAATGGAAATTGACCGAAAATAGGCCTGAGGAAAGGTTTTGGTGAGAGGGAAATGCTCTATATCTTTTTTGTGATGGTTACATAGCTGTCCACATTTTCAAACTTCATATAAATGTACAATTAAAATAGATGAAAGTCATGGCACGTAAATCACACCTCAATAGATTTGACTTAAAAAATATGTAAAACAAATATTCCAGAATTGTGGAAACATTTTCTTGAGTTATTAAAGCCAGCATTTTATATTTTGTAAATATCAGACCTTTGAGATCAGCAGGCTGGGAATAAGGAGTCCTGATTCTGTCATTGAATGAGTATTCAGCAATTCTCTTAGTTCCACTGGCTGCAATTTTATCGTCTACAAACCAAAGGGGTTCTTACAATTTTCAAGGTTCTATCAGCTCTACAGTAGTTAGATACAACTCTGTTAGAGATAATACTGTTTTGTCCTCCATGACTTCTGGAGAATCTACTCCACAGTTAGACAAGCAACATTAGTCAATTAACTGTCCAGAGAGAGGGACAGAAGTAAAAACATGTGGAGGTGCCCACAATCTAGGGAGAAGTCTAGTTAGACTATAATAGTGTTTTGCATTTGTGTGTGTGTGTGTGTGTGTGTGTGTGTGTGTGTATTCAGAATTTGGAGTGTGGCAAAGACATTATGGTAGGCACTATGTGAAGGTAATACAGAATTTGGCTATCCCAGAGGTAGCCAAATATCCTACATTTTTCATTATAGGACATGTCTCCAAAAATCATAATAAATAGTTGTAAATAATAAAGCAAATGTGTGACTGTATAGAATTAGATTCTTAAGATAAGGAAAGTCTATAAGTCAACAAATACAGTCTTTGTACCGTGTCCTCTGCTGAGCAGTGGGGAGGGGAGAAGAAGAAATATGTCATCCGTGACTTTCAGGAACTTAAAATGTAGTGAGTAGAGGAGATAGAACACAATTCTAATACGTCACATTGAAACAGGTATAACAGTAGAGATACTGTACCCATGGGAGTATAGGGAGGAAAAATGATTCTGAGCAGGACATCTGGGAAACTTGCTAAAATATTCATTATTTACACTGGACTTTGAAGAATGAGGAAGGCTTTCAGAAATGACTATAGGAAGGAAGGTTATTTCAGCAAGCACTCTAGAGAGACTGGGAGGCCTGCTGGAGAGTCTCCAGAGGGACTCAAACAATGAGTTTGAATCAGCAATGAGTTTGAATGATCTCAACATTCCTGTGCTGTGCTTTAGAAGATATTTGTACAAACAAGAGCAGGATTTCCAACAAGGAACCTTATGTGAGTTTAGGATATGGGTCTTGTAGAAACACTTATTTTAGCTTTAGGATATACTGCGAATCTCTGTAAAACTGCGTCACATTTCCTAATTCAAACTTGATAGCGCAAGGACAAATGAATTTATTCCAGCAACTACACAGAGGTACTGTGGAAACATTAGCAAATATTCATCCTTATTGCCACAACGACTCTGTATGTGTTTAGGTTCCTAGTCTGCAGCCATTTGGGAGAAGCACAGTGAAACTGGTAGCACTTCCTGAGACTGAGGTGATTAGAATGCATTCTTTCAAAGATGTGCATTGAATTGGAGTTTAGAGTGCAAAAAATACAGTCAAGGATTGGTATTTTTGTTGTAATTCACATCCAAGCATTATTTTGTGTCAAGAGTAATTTAAATAAATGATTTTCACTTTTGATAGATCCCTATCCTTTGGCTCCTGTCATTCCAAGAGGCTTTTCAATGGAGCTCTATCATGAAGCAGTTCTTAATCAGCTTTCATCAGCTTTGAAGTTTTAGCTGATGGTCACCGACGTGTGTTTTTCTGAAGCAGCCTGCCCAGCAGGCAGTCCCCAGGCAGAGTAATGTGAAAAAATTGCTGGCTTTCAGGAGAGGCACACCCAGATTCAACTCTCAGCCCTTCTGCTTGCTGGTTCTGTGTCTGGATGGTCATATAATTTCCATTTCCACGTGGATAAGATGAGGCTGATGATTCATCCTCTCTACACACAGTTGTGAGAGTTAATTATGCTGGTTCATATTAGCAACCTAATAGGACTCCACTCTTCTCCTTGGCAGTGTCCTTCTCTATACCTGGTCACAAAGGTGATTTCACTCAGCCTCATCTTGCCCCAGGGTAGCTTTGGTTACTGAATGTTTTTCTGTTCTTTGAAAGTGGCTTTTGCACCCCACCCTACTCCAGAGATGCTGCAAATACCTATCTTTCTGAAACTCTACTCTTTCTTCGGAACACTTGTCGCCGTTGGCAATTTCTATTTATTAGTGTGATTATAGGTTCGTAAACTCGTTGAGGGTAGGAATCAGGTCTGTTTTCCTCTCCATTGCATGGCAATTCTTTACCTCTTGCCTCGCACTTAGGAGTCTCAGAAAATACTCGTTGACTTTATAATTGAATGAAATGGAAAAGCAGAGCTTTTAAATCTTAACATAAGACACTTCAAAACCCTTGTAGATAAGATCACACTCTGAATAGATAGGATATTGGACTCAGATAAAGCTGAGTTCTGCTCTGCCAGGTAATTAGCCAAGGTATCTTTAGACATATTATCCTCTTTGAAGCTCAGTTTCTAAATCTGAAAAATGAGGCTAAAACATTCTCCATGTAATTTTTTTTTTATTAGTATTAAGTAGGATAATGTCAATGAAAGGCCTGGCATAGTGTGTCCTATGGTATGTATGCCATAAGTGATAGTTTTAAATACAGGCAATAGTAATAATAGTAATGTTACTAATAATAACATACTTTAAATAAATAATATTCTAGATTGAGTTTAAAAGCTCTATGTTGAAGTTAATGAAATTTGCTAGTAATCACTAAAATTTAATACAGGGCAATGACATATATCTGAATAATTCAAGAAAATAAAGCCAAGTGGTATTCTTTGAAGAAAGTTTCCAAAATTTCCAACAAATTCATCAGTAGCTGACAAAGTGTAATACCTTAAACATTTGGGGGAAGAAAGTATTTGAAGAACAGAACTGAGTTATTAATTTATGGTGAAAGACACTACTATTAACTCCATTTTACTAACGGTGCCTCTGAGGAATGGAAAGTCAGATTGCAAACACATTTGAGAGCTGAAGACAGACCTGCTCATTGTCAATATGACCCTACTTTTTTGCAGGTTTATGAAGCTTCATGTGCTCAGAAAGGATTAACCTACTGGATACTTTTGTCACTATGTTGGAGTTTCTTGAACAAGGAGGAGCCATTGATCCCTTTTCTCCTTCTGCCAGCTTCTATCATCATCTCTGTCAGGTGTACTGATGTGGCTGACAAAGAACCCCTTTGAGATGGCTCATGAATAAGCCCATGATAATTTTTAATAACAGAAAGGCTTGAGGACTGGGCAAGATATTAACAGTAGGAGGCATAACTAAATCTCTCCACAGGAAATCTTTGGTCATACTGTTGCTTTGGGTTACTCATGACACCAGGAGAACATGTGTGCAAGTCGAGTTAGGTCTAACTCCCTAATGAGAAAAAATGCTCAGAGCAGGAAGTCTGCAGCCCAGGGAACACTTTGATACTACTTGGTATGCAACATGCTTTACAGTCTTCCAATGGCAGAAGAGTCACTTTAGAATTTATTGTACACATTAATTTTATTGCACAGTGATATATTTGTTAGACAAATTACCCAGGTCTAATTAAAAGGCAGTCTTAAAGCCACCTGATTACTGATTTACATTACATTTATTCGCTTCCAATGTATTTGTGGGGATAAATTAAATGTAATTTCCAAATAATAAAACTTAAGTGGTGTAAAATCTCAAGGTTACTAGATCAAAAGTGAATGGGAAAACTCAACCACATACTGGATAATGTGAGTCATTGAATGAGGTATTGTGTATCAGCAGGTAAGCAATGTAATTTGGTTAAGAGACTGTTTTTAATCTCTTTTTTGTTGCTGACTTGTGGAGTCTACATCATCCTCCAGTTAGAGACCTCAATGTCTTCATCTGAAAATGAGTTGTTTGTATTTACTTTCCAGGGTTGTTTGTAAGAAAATGAATAATATGGGGAAGTGCTGTGCATTCCCAGTGATATATGATGACAGATGATGAACGCAATTTCTTCTGATGAAGTTGTGTACCCTAGGCCATCCCGAGCTGAAGAAGATTGGGTTTCCATATTCCAGAGCAATCCAAAATGGATGGTACCTGGTTTGTTTATCCTGCTGCCTGCATGTGAAGACAATCTGTAAGTACATAAATTATAATTTACTATAATACCAGTAAACATCTGGACAAAATACATATTTATTAACTCTAAGCTAATGACTAAATTAAATGTAGTATAAAATAACCCACTATTTATATATCTGAAAACATAAATTAGTTTCCAGTTATTCCAAATCCAGTCATGGATGAGTTATAATATTAAATACTTGTTTTTAAAGTTGGAAAGAAGACTGTGATAGACAGATGGATATCTATCAGTGTTGATATTGTCCCTTCATTCTGATTCATTAATGAAATTTACTGCTTCTTTTTTTTTTTTTTTTTTCGGTACGCGGGCCTTTCACTGCTGTGGCCTCTCCCGTTGCGGAGCACAGGCTCTAGACATGCAGGTTCAGTGGCCATGGCTCATGGGCCCAGCAGCTCCGCGACATGTGGAATCTTCTCGGACCGGGTCACGAACCCGTGTCCCCTGCATCGGCAGGCGGACACTCAACCACTGCGCCACCAGGGAAGCCCAAGGTGTTATTCTTTTGTCATAACTGTATTTACATTGAAATTTTGGCTGAACTTAGTTTGAAAGACAAAAAGAAGAATGGCAGTCAATGTGTAATGCATAAGATATTTTAATTTGCCACTGGCCACTCATGGATATAACTGATTTCCTAACCAATGGAAAATTTCAAAAATTCTTTTTGAAATATCTTTTGTGCTTTGGCTTATAGCTAACATTTGGCCTTGACTGTGGTATATATGTTTATAGTATGCTCCATTTTGTGCCTCCTCTTACTTGACATGATATGAAAACATGATACAGAAGATGAATGGGTACAACACTAGAAATTAAGAGACTAGTACTGTCTATGCCAACCATGGACTATATAACCTTAAGAAAGTTACTTGATTTTTCTGAACTCTAATTTGTAAAATGAAGAAATTGGACTAGATGGCTGAGATTATTTCTGGCTTTGTGAAGCAGTGAGTATCTATTTCTGTTTTAATGTGACCACTTAGTATTTTATGTTACTTGTTCTTTTTTCCCTTTACTTGAATTTGTTCCATGATAACCTCTGACAGAATAATTTGTGAGATATATTTGGCATCAAAATATTTTGTAAATGTGTCAAGGTTCTACTTAGATTCCATTTGTAGTAAAGACTCTATTCTTGACTCCATATTGGAATTCATCATTGTTTTCTAAGTTATTTGTAATCTCAAATTAGGTTCTCAGTTCATTTTAATAATAATTTGTGAATGGTAGCTTTATGTCACACTAGTAGATAAACACTAATGTTAGTATTAGTTTAGAGTCTATACATTCCCCTCAAAGTCAACTTCTTCCAAATACTGGAAGCAACTGTTTTTGTTTAACATTATATTTCTAACAAAGGCAAATTTAATAATGTTGATAACCAAAATTTAAACTTCATACTGAAATGTAAAAACAATCAATGTCCATATTATAATGTTTAAAAAAGCTAGTTAGCTCTGATAGGTTTGATTTACTGAGAAGTTCATCTTTTGTCTACAGAAGTTAATGATAATAAATACATTACTCTGCTAATACTATAAACACATGTTCTCCAGGAATCCTATTAGGTAATGCTCAACACTTTTACATTTACAAATGGAAAGGTTTAAGAAACTTGTATGAAGTCTGCAAAAGGATCCATTGACTTATAATGCACTATGTTGTAGCATGTTTAGATAAATAATCTATTAGAAAAGCTGAAGTGATTTGAATGTGTATTTCTGTAATACAAATTAGGTAACAGGTGATTGGCCAACAGGGAAATATTGTCAATTTAAAAATAGACAAGTGATTTTTTCCTAGTGTGCAAACATGTTTGAAGCATGTCGAAACAAGCATTCACACAAAGAGAAAATTTTAGCAATATGCAGAGGTAGTGGCTTCCAGAAGCACCAAGTTTTTCTTCAGAGTTAAGCTATTTGGTGCCACCACTATGTGCGCAGATGAAGAAACTGCAAAGACGTTTCCCTCTTGTTAAGAGGAACAGAGGGAGAGACACAGAGAAATGGAAAAAAAAAAACAAAACACCTGAATCTTGAGACTCACTTTTACTTTTAATCAAACAAGACTCTTTTGGAAGCAAACACATTCAAAGATCTACATCTCCAGAAGGACTAATTGATCAAGATGCTGGATGCAAACTTCTGTGGCTGTTTAACTATGCAAAGATTTTTTTTTATGGTTATTGTTTTTGGCACTTTTTTCATTAAGCCTTGTTATTTTTTATGCACAAGGCAGAATGCAACCAGCACAGCAGAAACTTCCTCAGTCATCATCTCTCTGTTGCATTCATATTCATGGCCACTTAGCTCAGTTGATAAATGTCAGGTTAATGAGATTATCATCTACTTCAGGGCTTCACACTGTTCCATGGCTGTAGTCTGTACTTAAGATCCCTGATGAAATTAGAAGAAAAAAAAAATGTAGATGAATTTGTCCAAATTAGTTTCTTTAATAGAAAACTACTTCAAAGAATTAATAATTTTAAAGAAAAAGAACCTAAATTGTAAGAAACATTTAGATCAAGTGGAATGCCTTTTTCTATTAAAAGAAATAACAGAGGCATTAAAAAATGTTAAATCACCAATGTTATTCCCATAACAAAACTATGATTATTTTGACATGTTATATCCAGACTTTGTTGTCTTTCTCGTTAATAAATATACATTTAAAAATAGTTGTAATTATACCACACATAATATTGACATCTGTGTTTTCACTTGTTCTCTCATTTACTTACTTATTTATTTTTTGACTTACAAGTAGTTTCATAATGTATCAGCAACATGATTTATAAAACTTCTCCTACTGTTTAGTATTTGAATGATTTCCATTTTTTCCTATTATACTTAATGAAGAAAACATCTGGTCAAGGGAGCTTTATTGTTAAATCATTTTCTTAGAAGTTATGATGAAAACAAAGATTACTGAATACATGAATATTTCTTTATAGATAAATAAAACTATTTATGACAGCTGCTATTTACAGTATTGTTTTCCATAGTGGGTGAAAAGTTTAGAATTCCATCTGCTGTACATATATATGCTTGTCTCACCACAGCCTTGTCAAAATTTATTTGATTTTTTTATGTTCAAAATTGATGAGAAGTACAAAACTATATTTCAATATTGCTTTTATTTGCATTTTTTATTTAATGTTGGACATTTTCCTAGGGAAATTCTCTGTTGCCTATTTATTGGGCACATAATTTTTTAAGCCTTTTAAAAACAGATTATTGAGATATAATTGACATACAATAAACTGCATATATTTACAGTGTAAAATTTTATAAGTTTTGATATATGTATACACCTGTGAAACCATCACTGTAATCAAGAAAAAGAACATATTCTCTTCAATTTCTGGAAGAATTTGTATAGAATTAGCATTATTTCTTTCTTAAATGTTTGGTAGAATTTGCCAATAAGCCATGTTGCTCTGGAGATTTCTTTGTGGAAAAGTTTTTTTAAACTACAAATTTAATTTTTGAAAACAGATCTGAGTTTATTCAGATTCTTCCTCTTTGTTTTTTGGAATGAACTCTGGTAGCTTGTGCGTTTAAAAGATGTGTACATTTTATCTAAGTTGTCAAATTTATTGGCATAGTGTTGCTCATAGTATTCCCTCATTAACCTTTTAGTGCCTCTAAAATTTGTAGTTATGTTACTTCTCTCATTTCTGATGTTGGTAATTTATATCTTCTCTCTTTTCCATAATCAGTCAAGCTAGAAATTTTTCAATTTTATTAATCATCTCCAAGAACCAGTTTTGGTTTAATTGATATTTTTCCTACTAATTTTCCATTTTCGATTTCTTTGATTTCTGAGCTATTTTATTATTACTTTCTTCTGCTTAATTTGGATTTAATTTTTGGTTTGATGCTAGACATTGTGTATTTTACCTTATTGGGGGTCATAGGTATTTTTTATTCTTACAGATATTCTTGAGTTTTGTTTTGGACACATTTACTTGGGAATAGTTTGATTTTGTGGAGATTTGCTTGAAGTTTTGTTAGGTGGAATCAGAGCAGCCTTTAGTCTAGGACTAATTTTTCCCTTTACTGAGGCACTACATTCTGAGACCTTTATCCAAAAACCTGTGAACTTCAAAGTTTTTCTCTTCTCTCTGGTAGGAACACAAACGAATCCCAGCCTTATATTATTTCCAAGCATTGTTCCCTCTAATCCTTTCAGGTTGTTTTTCCTCCGATCTCAGGTAATTTCCTCACACACATGTTTCGATCAGCACTCAGCTGAATTCTTAACAGGGGGCCCCTCTGCAAATCTTTGAATCTCTCTGTCTATATGGGTCTCTGTCTCTCTCTCTCCAGCTCTTTCCCATTTGGTACTCTACCCTACAAATATGCCTTTCCTTGGCCCTGCATTCTACCAACTCTGTCTCTCTGTGTCCTCAGCTCAGGGGTCCTTTGTATGTGTTTCTATTGATGTTTCAGAAGTGGTTTTGCTTGCTTGTCATCGATGATTGGTTTTCTCATTTGTCTGTTTATTTCTGAGTAATGGATATTATATAAGGAAAATTATTGATAGAAATAATAGACATCTGGGGATGATTTATCTTTCTTTAAAATCTTTCTAAAGGTTTTTATTGCTACTGCTGATTTCTGGGGTCACTATTAGTCTGTATAACTTAACACTGAGATTTGGGTTTGAAGTTTTCTGGTCTACCCAGATGACCTGGCTGCTGTCTGTGCAAGGGTGGTTCCTTCTTTCCTCTTAATCCTGGGATGTGGCGTTTTCAAGCCAACCCAAAGCAGACAGTGAAGCTTAGTAGGATTATACATGTCATGTGTCCTGAAGGCTGATTTTTGTCACCCAAGACTTGTGATGATGTTAAAAATGTATAAAATAAGAAGTAGCTCAGCTTTTGGTGGTGATCAACTTATAATTGGATAATGCCCCAGGCAAAAATGTTCCCCATTGCCCTGTTAAAAATCTCTGGATTCACATCCTTTCCAGTGTCTCGGCATTTTAATTCCTTACCACCCAACTATTTGATAACTTTTGGATGATAATTTTTTATGTTTCCTCCATCTTTTTTTAGCTATGATCATCAGAAGAGTTTTTCTGAAATATTTAGCTCACTGACTAATGATATTTTTCCCTTTAAATGTCAATAAGCAGTGTGTTACAGGTATAATGTCACTGTCTTAAAAGCTAAATGTAGTATTACTTAAACATTTTTACATGATCACAATACTATATCCAACATTAAAATAATTGTGACAGCTAAAAACTTTTCCTGATTTTGCCAAATGACCCCTAGGCAGCACAGTTGCTCCTGGTGGGGAGCTACGGCTACTGAAATCTGGACAAGTCTTCAGGCTTCACAGCCCATGCTCATAATCACCACACTGCCCTGTCTACTTGGTAGGTTCTGCCCTAGGGTAGGTAGAGTTCTACCCTGGTTTCCACAAAACCTACATATCTCACTACTTATTCCTCCCCTCACAGACACAAAGATATAATTAAGTTGAATTGTATTTTTCTTCTTCTCTGTACTTCTCCCTCTCTGTACATAAGTCACTCTGTCCCCTTTCCTGTCATTCATGTCTTTCCCTTCCTAGTACCTGCCTGTCCAGTTTAAATGACATTCCTTTCTGTATCTTTCTTCATCTTCTCCTGTGCATTTCTCCCTCCTCTGAATGCTATTTCTCCCTTGAGGGTGTGAGTTATCTGAGGATTAAATTATGAAATATATGTGGGCAGAATTTGTGTCTTAATCATCTATTGTCTTCTAAAAGATAAAACAACAGTCTCCTGCATCCAGGAGGCACTAAGTTGAATGAATATATCACTTTTTTTTTGAGAAAATGTAGTGATTGTCTTTCATACAGTAATTCTAGAAAGAAACTGCTTCCTTAGCTTCCATTTTGAATTCATTATAAATTTATTACCAAAGAATTTAACTAAATTATATGCTTGCTAAGTATCTGTTTCTTTGAATATATTAATTCTTGAATCAGTATGACACATAGATGGACTACTTGCTAGTTAACATTTTGCTTTCATTTATTTATCTGAAAATGAGTCGTTCTCTTTCTTTACAACTGATTTTTAAAAAAATAATTTAAGGAATTTGGTTGTATCACACAATTCAATTTTGTCTACCCAGGTTGACATATTCATTAATCTTAGAATCAATAGGAAAAGATTTCTAAAACCAATTGATATTAAACTGAAAATAAATACACTTAAGTTTTGCTCAATTTTCCTTATGGTTCAATTGTTTCTTATGTATTATTTTATTAACCCAGAACAAAAATCAAGTTATAGCAACATTCTCCAAAGAATGTTCTACTAGTGCTTTTAGGTACTCCATGAAAATAAAAAAGTTGGTGGTTATATAAGCTTTGGAAACTTTATGGTACATCCTGCGGTGGAAAATTCATAATTCACAGTAACACATTAAGGTTAGTAAGGAATTCTATAACAGAAATCAATCAATCATTGGTTCAACCTCATTTAACCCAGTGTTTCCAACCAGTAGAACTTAGTGGTTAAGCACTGAGACCCTGGGTTAATTGCCTGGCCTCAAATTCCAACTCTATCTCTTTTAAACTGTGTAAACTCAGGTGTGTGTCCCAACTTTTTGGCTGAGAAAAGTAAAGGTAATGGTGGAAGTGTAGAGTGTTGTAAAGATTAAATGAAATAACATATGTGAAGTATTTAGAATATAGCCTGGCTTATTGAAAGCCCTTGATCTATATTTACTATTATTATCATTTATATTTGACCACAGAATTTATTTTGGAGTAAGAACTACTGGAATCACTGTGGGATCTGTTACAGAGATTTTGGGAGGATTGTCACAGACATATTTGATATAGTAGCCATTCCTGGGAAGTGTGCCTAGATGGATTAGTTTTTATCTCTGAGTACTTACCTGGAAAAGGGATAGCTAACTTAAGTAAGAAATGGCCAGTTAATACCTATATGTGGTTGGATCCAATTTGTAAACTGGACTGAGGAGTTTTCATTTCCCTCCAGGTATGCTGAGATGTACTACCATCCTATCTGCCCAGAGAGAAGAAAGAAACATGAAGCCAAGAGAAAGAAAAGAACCTGCCCTTCTCCCCACAAACAACAGAGATATACACACATAAACATGAGCACACAAAACAGACCCACACATGGAGACACATATGCAGGCATCCAAACTCACACAAGACATACTCTCATTGTAGAGCACTGCCGAGGTTCATGTCATTTTCTGACTTGGTCTTTGTAATGAATGTATAATCTGTAAGATGTATTTATTTAGTTTTAAAATTTTAATTCAATGTATACAGGGAATCTAGATTTTCATGTAAGTGGAAAGGAACTTCCTCGAATGAATGATTTTGAACGTAAGCATTATAAATAACCAGCAGTAAGTATTGCACATTTAAATTGAAATTTTTATTTTAAATATTCACAGTACAGGAATTTATTAGGCCTGAATAGAACATCATTATTTACACATCCAAGGGATAACTCCAGCGGTAAATCAGTGAAATACTTACACTGAATATAGGAAATATGATTGTAGAGATTTCTTCTTACAGATACAGGCTCAAATCTTTTATACATTTATTTCTGCCTGGGGATCTTAGCACAGATTGAAGTCACTATTAGTTGCTGAACAAAATTTCACAAAATTATAACTATAGCAATCACATCATATATTTATAAGCCCAGAAAGACATCAATGGCAAGGAACCCACATTATAACAGTATTTTTAAGGGAAGGAAACTTCAAATGACATCTCCAGTTTAATTTGTGGAAAACACAAGTTCTCCAGATAGCTGAATATACAGATCTTCAATGGCATTTTGCCTCTCATGGCTTATTAAAATATTTGCTTAGCTGCCATAATATGTTATGTTATTTACAGGCTGAATCAATGAAGGGAACAGTATGGTAGCGAACTAAGAGCTCAGATTGATGTTTGCTGACTGTCATAAACATATAACATCCTGGTCTGGGAAGTTGGCCTCCACATTGCTGGGAATGGCTACTCATCATTTGGATCAATGCTTGACTCCAGGATGTAGCAAGACTCAGTTGCATGATTTTCACTTGGAATAATAGCTGAAGTCAGCTTTTCTTACCAATATACTAACTTCACTGAAGCTGTTAAAATAACCTGAATGAACCAAACTTCTGCAAATAAATAAATAAATAAATGTATAAATAGGATCCCCACTGTTTTAATAACATAGCAATGAAATTAGCTTCCAACAGTGTAAATGCTATACTGGTGTTCAAGTCACAAAGTGCTATGTTCTAGCCTCACTATATCATGGTGAATGACTAATTTCATTCGTGGGTGGGGTGGTTATTGGTCCACATATATTATCCATTTGGAATTCAGCCCTTCCAAAAACACAAGTATATTTTCTGAAAAAAGAACTCAAAGACAAAAATAAAGACAGGACTTTGCTGAACGGAGTAATTTCTGCTCACATGGATTGCTGCAAATTTTCAGCCTGTAAAGGCTTGGTCTTGCAGCCAAAATTCACATTTTCTGTGCAATCATCTTTTTTTTTTTTTTTTAATTACTCAAGTTACTGAGAAAAAGATTGGGTTTATTTCTTTTCCTCCTACCAATTATACTGATTGGCTGTCCATACTGTCCAGGGGTTGTAAACGTTACTGCCCAGTTTAGTGTTGTGCAGACCTGGCCTCAAGTTTTTTTTTTTTTTTTTAAATTAATTATTTTTTTTAACCCCACTGGCAGTAGTACTGATTTTGGCAGTGTCAAAAAAAGACATACCATTCTTGATTGTAGAAAAAGCTGCCAGAATATTGTGTTCATAGTACGGAATGGATTGAGATGATTTTTTTTTTCACATCTTCATGCTTCATTATAGGAAATTGCTATACAGTAAATTGTATCATTTGCCAACAAATGATTTTATTTGTTGTATTTTATTGCCGACAAGAAACGCCAAGAAGAAATTGGGAGGAGTGGAATTTACCACAATATGCTGCAAAGTTAGAAAATAAGCAAAGTAGCATCGTCTATGGGCTCATTCACACTGAGAGTAACATTTTCACTACTAAAGTTTAAAAAGGACTTCTGAAAGAACATGAATCATGCACATGGGATGAGATGAAGCCTGTGGGTGAGTTGGCAGTGTGAATCCCCCCAAAGTTGCACGATTCCCTAATGGCATGCACTTTTTCACCTAATATAACACAACCGTAATATCGTCATATAATTTCTAGCACAACTTATTTCAAACATGCACTGGCTACTAAAATAAGATTTTAAAGAAAAGCTGATGTTTGATATAAAATAATCATGTTTTTTCAAGTGTGGAAAAATACTCTACAAAAAAATAAGTAGAAAAGTGATTTCTGATCAATGTGTGATTTTATCTATAAAAATTCAGATGACTAATTAGTGTGCTTACGACAACCCTATCAGGTCTGCATGGCAATAATACACATACAGAAAGTTAAGAGCATTAAACAACTATTAGCACAATGCAAGTATCCGTATCAGAAATAACATGAACCTATAAACTGTACATTTGGCATTTAGGTTTCAGGGTGTTTTTGAGTCTGTTTAAATATGACAATACAATAGTGTAAAATCACATTACACAAATAAAACATACAATTACCATCCCAATAGTGTATGGATTACTGACCCTTACAAGTCACACATTGGCTAGAATTGGCACAATTTTTTTCAGCATGATAGTTTTGACCTTCCTTACTTGAGTGGATGTCGTTTTATTCAAAGTTACACTTGAACTACATAAAAAAAAGGATAGGCATGGGTGAGTCTATATGTGTGTTCTTGAGGAAATGAGATAAGAGGAAGCATATGGCATCCCTACTCTTCGTCTGTAAACCTCCCTTGCAGCTTTCTTCATTAGCAATGCTTTAGTTAGAGCTCCTAAAGAAATTGCCTGTCAACCTATTTTCCCTCCTTCTTATGGCTCACAGAGCATCCACATGACCACATGGAAGGGAGCAGGAAGAAAAGAAGAAAAATTCTAGACGAATATATGACAGCTCATGCCCTGTGCCAGGCTAATTAAACCAAGATGTCTAATCAACAAATCAAAATTTGTAAGAGTTTCTCAGGTGGTGATAATGTAAAGTTCACTGCACTCTGTTGACAGATGAGAAATCTATGGCCCAGAAAAGCTAGTGAATTATACAATAGGTTATGTAAGCTAGAACTTGAATTCTGATCCTTAATTTACTGCTCCTTTCCTTGTTTCTTGTCACCATTTTTCTCCTTTCTGCAGCTTTCTGAACTTGAATCTACCTGCAGACGTGTTAGCTCTTTACCTTTTCCCTTTAAAAAACATCTATTATACACACATGTTGTTTTGGATTTAGAATAGACCACAGTATTCCAATGAAGATGATAAATCTCAATAATTTCATTCAAATAATTTTGACCAGTTGCATTTCCTCCAGCAAACATTACTTCTTATCTTCATCTGACACAGGATTTATGGAAATGTTGTTTTTTACATTGTCACAATTACTCCGCTAACCCTGACTCTTACCAAACCCAACCTTAAATAAAAAGAGAGAAAAAGGTAAAAGAGGGGAAAAAAAGGCACATGAATAGCTATATTGTTTGTGAAGGTTGCCATCATACTGATAGCTCTAGAGATTTAAATTTTTATTTTAAGAGCAAAAAAGCGTGATGCTATTTTCACAGCTTTTTTTTTTTCCTATTCCTATTTCCAATGCCACATAAGCTGTTAATCTTCCAGGGCAAGAGCCTTCATTGATTTGAGTGTAGAGCATCTACAAGCTAAAAGCGATTTTTAATTTTGTTTTGTTTTCCTTTTAAGTAAACTCCTGGTCACAAGTCTTTTGATTCATTATTTTAAAATAACACATAAAATATTTGCGATAGGTCACCTGTTATCTAAAAAGTGCACTGCTCCCAGTTTTACACAGGCAACCAGATATTCTCGATTTGCTTGAGGGCTTTTGAAAATCAATATGTGAAAGGCCTGATCTCATTACAGTCCCTAGAGACACGCGTCCTACCCAACATGATAGTGAGCTCTCTTCTGGCAATCTTGCCTCGGATGAAGATGGCCTCTTCAGGATTGTCTCATCCGAGAGACCAAGGTGGCTAATAAGTCCCATCTGAGGTCAGGGGATGCGCGTTGTAACTCTGGCACATATTTCTTGCATAATGAGTAGTACTGGGTTGTTAATTCAGTCTGGGTCCTCTTTCTGCCGAGCCCCTTTTCTCTCTCCTTCACTCTCATTAATCTAAATGGAACGCAGTTGTGTGTAGAAAGCCACAACAGTTAACATACCTCTCTGTAGAAATCGTTCTTAAAATTTTTCTGATAAAACTTACGTTTTTCACAATGAAATTCCAGCAACCTCTAATTTAACACACTTTCCATATATAGTTAATTCAACAGTTTGGTTGCCAGAGAACTCAGAAAAATGACTTAATTCAGTTTTTGAAGTTTTCTAAGGTTGTATCTGAAATAATAAATGTTTCTAAAATTTTTTAAAGCAACACAACTAGGAACTACTTAAAAATACTATTTTGAATATCATTCCTTTTTTACACACTGAAAATAAAAGTTGTCCTTAAGTCTACTTTTTTGTTTTATTACAGTACAACTTAGAAACTGTGCACATGAACAGTTGAGAATATTCATGTCAAAACTCTTTTTATTATGCAACTAGTAATTAGAGTAGTCAATCGCAGTCTGGCTAAGAATTATTTTATTTCTGCACCAGTAAACAAATACATCCCAGCTCATTGAATGTATACTCTAACATTTAAAAAGTAAATTTTAGCATTCTTTTTAAACTTTACAAAAAGTAGAGACTTGATTCTGTTTCCTAACTTTTATCACTAACTAGTTCTGTGGCTGAACTACTAGACAGTTGAAATGAGGGATTAAGTCAAGTTGCTGAATATTTATTTCTAGGCCTCTTTCCTTACCAGAAAATGATTTCTGAGAATCTTCCTGCTATTCCGTCTGTGACTTGAGCTATACCAACTGATAATATGCTAAATTGACTATTAATTTACTGATTGCTCATAACATGGAGGTAAAATTAGGTCTGCTTTGGGTTCCATGATTTTAAGAAATGATGTATGTGTTTAGTAATGCAAATAATGCCTATGCACTACGACTGTCAGCTCCCCACACCCCTTGCATTACTTAGTGATTACAGAAGACGTGAACGTACGCTTCCACACTATATTTGTTTCTCCTCTCCTGAAGATTATTCCTTTGGCTTATTTAAATTTGCAGTGATTTTTATAAACTGCTTAACGCTTTCAGAGCCTCAGGACTGAAATTGTGGAAATAATTTTGGATCCCTCACAATGATCTTTCATTATAGTAAACCATACTAACTGGACACATTGTCTAGTCACTTAAACGTCATTATATTTGTCCTTACAAAAAACACATCATGAATATGTTACCTCCATGTTACCTCCACATGCATGTTACCCCCATATGCAAAATCTGAGGCTAAGAGAAGTCACATAACTTGCACACAGTGAATGGGCAGAGCTGGGATTCAACTCTAAATCTGTGGTCATCAAAAATCCATGTGCTGTATGCTATAACCTTGTTGCTTCTTGTACATCACAGGGAAATATAGCCATTATTTTGTAATAACTTTAAGTGGAGTACAGTCTATAAAAATATTGAACCACTATGTTGTACACATAATATAATATTGTAAATCAATTTGCTATACTTCAATTTAAAAAAATCCACATGCTACAGCTTGCTGGTATATCCCGACTGCAAATTAATTTTCAACCCATCAAGCAAGGACTTTGGAATCTGGGAAAGAGTTTTCTTAAACACATACAGCAGATAAGCAGATCACAGAAGCTTAGGATTTTATGGCTGTAAAGGATTTTAGTAATTGGATAGTCTAGTCCTTCCATTGCAAAATATAAACATGAAGTTAGAAACCAGAAAGAGAATGAGAGGCATTTTTTTCAAGGTATATAACCTTTTCTTGTCCTACTAATTCCTCCAGGCCAAGAATTGTTCATGTCTTTTGTGTAGACTGGTGGTTCCCAGAGGTGGCCCCATGTTAGTATCAGCTGTGGAGCCTTTTCATGAAATAATTAGGCATAGACATTGTTTTGGACCTTGAAGTAGGGGAATGAATACTTTACTGACATATTTGAAAGATTCCAGGTTAACTCAAGAAAGGTGATAGCTCGTTTCAACTGAGCGATAGAACACTTACCATTTAACAGGTGGCTAAGACTCAGACCTCAAAACTAACAGCACATCAGAACTATCTGGGGAGATTTTAAAAATACAGATTCCAGCTCCCATCTCCGATCCAGAGAATCAGAAGCTGTGTATTATTAACACTTTTTCAAATGATTCTTCCGTACCTGACCCAGCAAGTTCCAAAGGCGTGTGTTTGAGAATCATTGGCTTAGGATGGTTCACAAACTATGGCATGAAACAGAATAACTTAGGACATGCATTAAAAGCATGTTTTTTTGGACTTATGTGAAGATATTCCAACTGCATGAGCCGGGCCCAGGAATCAGTATTGTTCATGAACACCTCTGGTGATTCGAGGTGAGGTGACCCAGGAACCAGGCTTTTCACTAACATTGACAAAAGGCAGTTGATGTTGGAGGGTTTTTTTTTAAATTCTTCTTAAAAATATTTTTAATTTAAATCAAATGAAAAAATATATATTAGCTGTGAGTTTTAAAAATAACTGAGTTGTCCAGATGTGTTCAATCTGGCTTACTCTAATTAGCCTCCCCATTTTACTATCATCTGGGGATTGACTATGCGCCTCCACTACCTCCCTGAAATGTTTGCATACATAAAAATTTTCAGATAATTGTAATAGGAATGTGGATGGTGTAGAAAAATTTAAAATATTTTAAAATAATGCTCAATATATGCTTATTTTTCTGCAGGCAATTAAGATCTCAGTGCGTAGGTGACTATATGAATTGCAAAGGAAGTAGGTAGAGAACTAAGGGGTGGAAGGAGTTAAAGGAGGAGGGTTAGTTAATTGAGCATTTGCTATATTCACTGGATTAGTCTCTTTCCAAATATTAGATTAATAATCAGTTTTATACTTTACTTGTCTATTCAGAGAAATAAGAGGGAAATCTGTTGGAATATTTACCTCCAAAATATTATTTTGTGATGGTCATTGGAAGTGCATTTGCAAATACGCGCATATATCAATTTAGATCTTAGATGAGAGAGTAACAGTGCTAAAAGGAACATACAAAAAACAAGGTCCAGAGAGGTTAAGTGGCTTTCTCAAAATTACAGTTTTTTGAATAAATAACCCAGCTTAGCATTACTCATATTTCTGGTTTAGCAGGCTATCTCTCATTTATGTTGTAAACTGCTCTATATAATGCTTACGGATATGGATGCATTCAATATGAATTACTAAGAGGAAGAACGCTTTGGGTAGTAGTGGAGCTTATCCATTTGCAAAATGCTACAAAATCTCCAGATGAGAGATGTCCAGAAAAAAAATACCATCTTCATTGACTGATGTTTGCAATACAAAGAAGTGTTAGTTCGGGAGGAAAGAAAAGATATTTCTCCCCACGCATAGTTTGGTAATAAATATGTGCCCCCTACAGTGCTTGCACTTTATATTCTTCTTAAATACTACTTGTTTTTTTTCTATTATAAACCGTTGGTATGTTAATATTTGAATAGACTGTTAACATGTTGCAAATTCTTTTTAATCTTTCTAGAAATGTTACTTCTTTGGGGTCTTAGAATGCAGTAAGCCTGGAAAGACATAAAATGCCTTCCTTTTCATCCAGGCAGCAAACTGACCAATGAAATAAATACATCATGTCTAACAGGTACCAAGAAGCTGGAACTGTTATCACACTTTAAAAAATATTTTGCATGATCTCTAATGCAACCTGTTTATTCATTCAACAAGAATTTGTTGAGATCCTCCTCTGGGTTAGGCACTGGATTTATCTTTTAGATTCTAAAATTTATTTTGTTTAACAGCTTGATTACAATTAATTTATTAAGAAGTTCCCTTAAATGAGATAGAGTTTAAGGGCACTCAAAGATATGATTAAGCACAAAGTCATAATGTAAGGATCTAAACCTTGTTTTGGTAACATTAATTCATGCAGAGACATTTTCTGGGTGATTGCCTTTAAGACTCAACGGAATCTAGTCTGAAAATTGGCAGGCAAAAAGATCTCAATAGTATAGTTTCCTATTCTTTCCATATTTAACCTCCAACTGGAGGCAAGAATATAAAGGCTCAGCAAATAATTTCTAAATAGTTGGTCAATTTATACCTCAGATACTCTAAGCTTTCTAAGCCCTCACAACAGAAGATATTTCTGCACATTCTGGGATTATCAGAATTTGTATAGTAAATATACAATTTTGAAGCTGATAGTGGATTCCTATTTAGATAACTTTTTCCGTTTCTACTTCATATTGTCATATTTATGGCTGTCATAAACTATGACTGTCATGTCTTTTTTTGTTCAGACATGACATACTGCTAGATATGGAGAATTTAGTATATGTTCTTATTAATAAGGCCTATAATAATTATATTTATATATTCTTACTAGTAAGGCCTGCAATAAATAATATTTAGACCATTGAAACTAAAAGATTTTTGATATTTTTAAATAAAACGTTTTAAGTGGTCTGTTCTTTTTTTATATTCACAATCTACCTCCTGGCAAAATTTGTTTGTTTTTGTAACCAGCAGCAAGCCAATCTTGTCAAATATTTATCTTTCACCACGTGATATCCTTAAAAAATTGCAATCCACAGGATTTATTAAAGAAGTGGCAGAGAAACAGAACCATCTTGAGGGTTGCATTTCACTTCAAATGTAGTGAAAGCCCATTTCCTTCTACTAAAGCTCAACTCCTAAAATATTTAAACCAGAAAGAATGCTAACAAGTTTCACGTTTTATTTACCTTATGTATACTTTTTCAAAAGTCAAAGTGCTTCCACAGAGAGTGTAACATCCTACAGGCCCTAATAACACCAATAAGGCATTCACATTTTTAGAATTGAGATGTACTTCAATGATAAGGTGAGAATACAATGAAGAAGAAAACAGGATCAAGAGAGATAGTACCCTTTAATTCTAATCTTGGCTATGTCAATATAGGTGTGGGATGTACGAGTGTGTGTGCCTGTGTGTGTGTGTGTGAACATATGTCTTAAATAAATATTATCTCTGAATCTAGTTGTTTCATAAGTAGAACGAAGAGATTGGTTTGTAAACATTGCTATAATTTCTTCCAGCCCTAAAACTCACTGATCAATGGACCCAGAATTGAAGCTGACTCATTCATTTTTGGTACTTCATATTAAGAAAACTTATTCTTCTGGGACTTGGTAATGGGTTTTTAATATACAGATGTGCTAGTTAGTCACTCAGTATTATTGCCTTAGCTTCAGTCATATTATCAGCATATAATTATAGTCTCACACTGAGAAAGAGACCAATTCATAGTTGACAATAAAGGCAATGCCCTCAGGTTTCTCGGTTCTTTGAAATCATGAGCACCCACCACAGCAAAGGCTTTTTACTGAATGCTTTTCTGCTTCTGCAGAAAGGAGGTATTTCTAAATTGGTTAGTAATGCATCCTCTTTAGATCCCTATACTTTTTTTTGGCCAAAAAGACAATAAAGTAAACATAAATGTATGAATTTGACTATTTGAACATCATGAAATAAATGTGGTGGAGATTTCTCCTTATCTAGGAGGGCATCTACACAGACATCATTTCTGGATGCAGTGTGGTTAGAAGAGATAATATGGAGGTAATCTTCCATTAGGTCAAATAAGTAAACAAAGTATGTGGCTCAGAAACAGGTCTGTTCATCTTTATCTCTGGTTAGGGCATTGCCTGACACAGGGAGCCTGTTCAATCATGGGTAAAGGAGTGAACCTGAAGGTCAAACAAGCCTTCATCCAATGTAGGAATCTTCCTCTGCTCAGATCCTTCTAGTGGTCCCAAGAGCTCATTCCCTCACAAGGCAGTCTGGATTGTTGGACATAGCTCCTGCTTTCTGAATTTAAATTTGCCTCTCTCTCTAACTTCCATCTGATGTAGAAAATTGTGGAGTTGAGTTCTACTGATGTTAACATGTAGAGGATTATTAGACTAAGTCACAAATAGACACAAATGGATGTCATCAGAACGTTCTAACACTTTTGATGGGTTTAGAATAAAGTCATTAAAGATTCTTTTGGTAAATGCTTTCTTTGAAGAATCCTTATCTTCCCATCTTTTCTCACCCACTGTTCTCTGCTTATATCCAGCCCTTAACATTATGGAGGGGGAAACACTGTACAGCAACTGCAAGTTCAGGGGTGAATTCTCCAAAAACATAGTATAATGAAAGTTTATTTTGGTTCTGTAAAACCCTGAGGGCCATGGTCACATGTGCCACATATGAATAATTACAAAAATGGAATATAAAACATCATCTCCAGTTAGTACCTCTAGGATAGAACTGTCACTTTTTTGGAACAAACAAAAATTTTCTGATGACTTTCAATGTCATTCATTTATTAATTCAACAAATATGCATTGAGATATCACTCTGTGTTCCCTACAGATCGCCATTTTATTATATTTAACATCTTATACTTAACACCTTGATAATAATTTTATTTAGGTTCTTTTAAATGATAGGACAAACATCTCACATATTATGTTCATATGATGAAATGAAATAGTTTTAGACATTGGACCTTTGGAAAAAATATTTTAAATTGATATGTTATTAAAAATTATATTGATGCATAAATGTGCCAATTATAAATATGACTTGTATCTATACATAACATTTTCCCTTGTCACTTGATAAGATTATTTGTTTCATTATAAAAAGGAGTGTTAAGATCAGGAAGAAAACTATCTTAGATTTTCTTAAGTGTTACTAGGATTATTTCCCAGGTACTAAAAATCCCAACAAATTGGATATTTAAAAATACATCATAATTTAACTTAAGATCATGAGAACAAGTGGCTGCATGTGCAAGTCAACTTAATGAAAATAAATGGAAAGCCTAATAGCTTCCCGAATAGAATAGTTCTGCTCCACTATCTGGCTTATTCACTAAGTGAATAATTCACAAATATGGCATTCACAAATGTGGTAAACAGGTAAAAAATAGATCAAATAAAGACAGTTATACACTGTTCAACTTCGAAGTCAAAGAGGTTAGAATTCTATTATAAATGCTTTTCCTTTGTTACATTATGCCAACTTGGAACTAGAGATGATAATATTTAATGAAAATATTTCATATTTGAAGATGTGCATCTTCATTTACCAAATGGATTAAACAACTGATCAGTGTAGGAACAACAATCGAATCACAAAGTTACATTACAGACAACTACAAAAATATGAAAAAAATAATGTTTACAAATGATAGAGAAGAATAAATTATTTTTCAGTGCACATAATTAGGTATATATAAGATAATTTAAAACAAGTGGAGTGATTGCTGAGGCTGCGCTCTCAAAAATCTCCATCAAAATATATATGTCACCCAAGAGAGAGTGATACAAATAAATTATGACACAAAAGCTGAATGATGTCTCTTCTCATCTTCAAAACCTCAATAATATCTCATCAAAATATATATGTCACCCAAGAGAGAGTGATACAAATAAATTATGACACAAAAGCTGAATGATGTCTCTTCTCATCTTCAAAACCTCAATAATATCTCATCAAAATAATTTGCCAAGTGTGCAAATGATGGAAAACTTTAATTCCAAAACCATTTCTCTAAATTACCAACAGATTTATATTCTTGATGTCTTTTCACATGGTCACAAGCCAAGCATGCATGTGATTCCCAAAATCGTGGAAGATTTACTGTGAAATCTTTCCTCCAGTTAAAGTAACTAAGGTATAATTTATTGTTTTTATCTACTTCCTTCAGATACTTTGCTAGCTCACTGGGAGAGTTATAATCTTCCACATGAATGAATGAATCTGCTGGAATATAATTCTCATAGTTTTCCCTAGATGGCCCCAAAACAACAGGCACAGAGCCAGCCAGAAAAGCATTGTAGAGCTTTTCTGTGATGTAATCTTTGTGGATTGAGTTTTCAAAGGAAAGATAAAATTTGCAAGTAGATATGGTAGGAATCAAATTTTTATCATTCACATACTCTCCAAATGCTTGCCCATAGGTATGGATTTCAATGCTTTTGCTTAGCTCATTGTAATACTTGACCCTGGCATGCTCAGGGTTCCAGTTACTTACAACCCAGCACACTAACTTCTCTTTGCTTGGCACTTCAAACACGAAGGGGTTTGTGCTCACCGTCAAGAAGCCATAAGGCACTTGGATATCTGAGTCGCGGCGATAAGTCAGAGTCAGGTTGAACAGATGCTCAATGCCGCTCTTCTGGGGTGTGTGAGTTGGTGATTCCAAATTCATCCAAATCCATTTCTGGAAGGGTGGCCTCGCCTGCTGAGGTAAATTAGTCAGATCCCAACTGATGTCTCGGTGATGGATCAGAACCGCGTGTGATTTGTTGTACAGGGACCGGTCCGTCGTGAGATGGCATCCTTGGATGTTGAACATTGCTTGGCAAGATGTAAGGTCAAAGGTCTGCCCAAATGGCCACACCCAAATCAGAATCGTAGTTTCGTTAAAATAATCAGTTTTGGTGGAGAAGAAATTTTTCATTTTCAGCACAGTGCTGGCTGACTCCATCGGATTGAAGATCCAGCTGTTGGTGGGCTTGATGTAAATAAGCAGACATGCCATGAAGCAGCCCAGGATAATGCAGACGATTAAAAATGGGCGGAGAATTCCTTTGGATGCCGAGGTCATAATTTTTCCTGTGAAACAGAAAAGGAAAGATAGAGGGGTAGGTAGAGGTAGGGATGAAGAGTTAATCATAAATACATTTTGAGATAAACAGGTGATACATCCTAAAATACACTTAATCACAAAATCAACTGCATTTTCCTTTCCAGTCTTAGCAAAAACTAAATATAGGATGTCAGTGCAATAAAATCAAGTTGTAACTTTAACAGTACCCGTTTCCTAAATGCTCATTCTCAGCTAGGCTTTGTGCCAAGCACTTTGCATACTTCATTTCCTTTGATCCTCACAGAACCCCTATCAAGGAGGTCTTTTATCACCTCTTCTCTGCAGAATGAGGAAGTTGAGGGCCAGAGATATAAGTAACTAGCTTACCCTAACTAGCTTACCCATTGAGTTATGCTCTTTCTTGCCTTCTACAATCTTTTTTGAACAAATAATACAAACATCAATAATCCATTGAGGTGCATTTGGCACCTCAGGTTTTATTGTCTTGATTTCTCTAGTCTCTACCCTTTATATGAGTGAGGACTATTTACCCAGGAGTTAAATGCAGATCCATTTCCCATAACAAGAACAGTATCTGACACTTATCTGGTGCTCATTAGTGCCAAGCATTAATCTGAGGACTTACATGAACATATATATATATACGTATGTGTGTGTGTTAATGTATATACATATGTGTGGTGTGTGTGTCTGCGTAAGCATACATATTAACTCATTATATTCTCATCTTAATCATGAAGAAACTAAAGCCCAAAATGGTTAAGAAACTTGCCCAAGGTGATATAGTAAGTGGCAGAATACACTTTTAAACTCAGGCTCTGGCTCCAGAGTCTGGGCACTTGAGGACTACATTTTTTTTTTTTTTTTGCGGTACGCGAGCCTCTCACTGTTGTGGCCTCTCCCGTTGCGGAGCACAGGTTCCGGACGCGCAGGTTCAGCGGCCATGGCTCACGGGCCCAGCCGCCCCGCGGCATGTGGGATCTTCCCGGACCAGGGCACGAACCTGTGTCCCCTGCATCGGCAGGCGGACTCTCAACCACTGCGCCACCAGGGAAGCCCGAGGACTACATTTTTATAATCATTGATTCCCCTGGTTGCAGCCAGAGGATACAATCATCTTAATGATATCAGGATGTAAACTCCATGAGTGGCTTTGTTTCTCACTGCTGTATCCTCATCACCAGGTTACAGTAGATGCTTAATAGATGCTGTGTATGTTGCATGAATGAATGGGTGGATTGCTGAGTACCAACTATGCCCAAGGTAAAATGCTTGGTAACTAGATAAACAAAAGTGAACCAAGTGTGAATGAATGAAATTATACTTAGTTGCTTTCTTGGTGTATTTTAACACATATCCTTCTACAGAATAACTACCTTTAAATTGACTTACAGGTATTCCTACCAGTAGATGAGCAAAATCTCCTAGTTTTGATTCTCTTTGTAGCAACTCAAAGTTGGCATATTGTATGTTTTAATCCCACAACACTTTTTTGGCCAAACGGGAAGAATTGGTTGCTAGGCAGAAACAACATTCTTTCCACCGAGTGCCTCTCAGTTCTCCTGCTTCCTGGACATTTTGAGTTTCTTGAGGTTCTTCTTGTTAACTCTCTGCACACCTTCCCCCTTCAACTTTCCACTGCTGTCGGGGTCAATTACTAAACAACAGGGGCAGTTACTCAGTAACCCCTGCTTTGTACAGAAACTGTCAGAAAAGTTTGTCTCTTGGACCCAAATTGACATCCCCTTGACAGGAACTTTTTCACCTACTCCTCATTACTAAAATTCAGTTGGATACCCAACGTGTCTTGAATTATTATACAACCTATTTTTGAAGGACCTGCAGCTGTGTCACTATAGCTCTCAAGAGAGACAGCAATAAATTTATAGCATAAAGCAAATCATAAACAGGATAAAGTTTTTGACATCATTTTTTAATAGTTTCAAGTAATATGAAGGAATATAATTTAAAGACTTTAGCATTAAAAATAAGAGTCTTAGTAAAAGATTTGTAAGAATTTGAATGTGTATAATTGTGTTTTCCATTAAGAGACCTTCAGTCATACTTTAAGAATGCTCTAAGTGTTAAAGAATGGAGGAGCCTGGAATAGAAGCGGTTCAGGTGTGATTCTCAAACCATAAGTACACTTCAAGGTATTATGTAGAGAAATGTGAAACCAAGAAGAACAGAAGGCTTCTTCAAGGTGTGGTAATTCTAGATGTGTGTGTGTGTGTGTGTGTGTGTGTGTGTGTGTGTG
Source organism: Grampus griseus (assembly GCF_964374135.1). Classification (NCBI taxonomy): domain Eukaryota; kingdom Metazoa; phylum Chordata; class Mammalia; order Artiodactyla; family Delphinidae; genus Grampus; species Grampus griseus. The sequence goes on along the minus strand of NC_139007.1, from coordinate 28,032,669 downwards.
TGTGTTTTGAATCCTTATTTTAAATGGAAAGAAACAGGCATATATCTGGAAAAGATGAAAACTCGAACTGACAGTCACTGTGTGATACACTTACTCTCTATATGTTGTCCGGGTTCATAATCAAACCACTCCTGATAAAGCAAGACTTTTTAATCCTCAGTTAAAAAAGCATAAAAATCAGAAACCCTTTGAACAGAACTTTGGATCTACTCGGGGATCTTGAGATCAACTCAAATCAACCCCAAAGACCTGAAATGAATCACTGACAAATTAATAGGTGGATTAAAATTAGAAATGGTTTAAAAAAGCAGAAGGGTTGCCATATATAGTCACATTGTGACTTCTTTCCTGTTAAATGAAATAAAATTTGTAAAGTGATTCTTACAGTGCCTGGACAATAGAAAGCACTAGGTGTTTGCTATTATGTTACTATTTCTTGTTAAACAGTCAAGAATCAGAGCTCTCATCATAGCTGAAAGTCTTTTGGACTAATAGATTCTGATTTTATGCAAATTATTACCATTTCTAACCACACACACGCCTACAGTCTCCTCTAAGTACAAAACATAACTCATTAATAATGTCTGGATAAAATACATAAGAAAACAAAGTATAATGAATATAAGCAGGTCTTTCAATAAGTCACGGTATGAGTCTTTTCACAAAACGTTGCTCTACAAGCACATTATACTTAGAGGATTCTGTAGCAGATATTTGCTAGTTTTTACTGCCTGGTAATTGCTCTGCCATCTTCTGAAAATAGCGCCCGAATTTCCTATCGAGATACCTCTCCTCTCCTGTGTGCAATCTTTGGGACTGCAGAGAACAATAACTCCCTTTTTCTTAACCAGTGTTGAGCAGGGGAGCCAGATCATTCAAACTCTCTCTCTCTCTCTCTGGGTGTTTAAATCTTGAGTGTAAGGGCCAGGAGGGAAAATATTTGGAGCTGATTAACCACAGTGGGGTCCCCTGAGAAGACAATTATATAAACTCTGCTATCTGGGTCCAAGGAGCTCCCCATGATGCTGCCTTCCTGTGCTTGGTTCTTCAGATATTCCTTCAGTTCTAAGAGCTACTCCATAAACTTGCAATCATTTCCTTTTCATTTACATTAGTTATGATTGGTTTTATTGCTTGAAACAAACAAATCCAAACAAACAACAAAACCCTCATCAAGCCAAAAAAAAAAAAACCCCAAAATGAAAAAACAAAAACCCAATTGATTATCTCTCCTTTTTTTTTTTTTTTCTTCCTGCAGTAGGTTAAGTATAAAACTTAAATCTTTCAAAAAATTATCTGGATTTAAAAAACCTATATATAAATTCTAAAAACAGCAAACAAATCTCTTCACTTTGCATTAAGCCATAGACTGCACCTAGAGTTTAGCTATTTGGTGGTGTCTAACTTAACAGTTCGTAATCTGTTTAGGCCGGCTCAGAGAACAATTTTTCCCCATATAATCATTATGGTGTTTAGCGTCATGATGTTAGTATCTGGAATTCTGCAAAAGTCTTCTGAATACTCCACTGATGTTCGTAATTTAAACTGCCCCTTTAAAAAAATTGGGGGGGGGGTTGGTATTGTTTTGTTTTGCTTCTACTCTTTCCTACAACTTTTATGCTAAAATCCTTTACAAGAATAAAAATATAAGCCTTCGACTTTCTACACTGTACACCGAATTATATTCTGTCTCAAAGCACTGTAAGACTTAATATATTCATGGCTTTACTTTCAAAGACTCCCTTGACACCTCACATTCCACTAAACCTTTCTTGTGGGCATTCCTGCTCTGAGTTCCCACAATTCTCCCCATTAGCTCCTGAGCCAAATGCCTCGTGCCTTTGGGAGAAATGCCATTTACTTTTTGGCAAGAAGACACTGGTTGATCTCTAGAATGCTATCAAATTTGTGTCTGTGAACATTTCTCAAAGACCTTTGGATGCAGTCTCTGGTATTTCCAGGCAAAATCCTCTGTTTTACTTCCTCCAAACACCAGAGAAGCTGCCACCAAAACATACCAGCTTTGGTCAGCAATGCTTTTCCTGAATATTCCTCAGAATACATTCTGGCATAACTGACAATTTCCTGACTTATTAATACAGTGGTTTCGTCTTTAGGGTTATTACCTCTAAATGCTCAAAAACCTCTTTTTTTTTTTTTCTGCTTTCACTTTTGTCTCAGACATTTGTTTCCTTTGGTCTGCAAGTTGCCAACTGCCACTTCTCCTGCCCTGCACACTTATTTATCTTGGATAGTTTCTACATTCAGTCTCTGAAATTTTCTTTTCAATTCAGGGATTAACCTTTTTTAGTCTGATCTTTTATCTGCTCTCTTCTTTTTACTCATAATCACTAGTTCTTAATCACTGTCTCAATTCACTTTAGAAGCTCTATTTACCAGCTCTGGCTGTTGCTAGAACAATCAGATCTGACACTGAGCCCAAGTGTAACGTGGCCCATGTGCCACCTAAACATAGGAACACCCCAGACAGGACAGGGGATAGTTTCTGTCATTTTCCCAGAACATGCTTTCTGGATTCCCTTGAGGCAGTCTTTCATAATTTCATAGTGCTTTCTATGATTATTGTCAGGTGTTGGACCATAGCAGCCAGGTAATGAAGGTCAAGGATGCCTTTAAAAAAAGAAACCTCTCATTTTTGGGCCAAAATATTACTATATGTTCCTGACTCTGAGAGTTTCTTTCTTTTTGATGACAAAGTAGAGCAATTAGCCCATTGAAGGAGCCTTGACATTTCCCTTTCCTTCAAATCCACACCCAACCCAGCACGAGACCTGCCAGTTTTGCCTCCTCAATATTTCTTAGATTAGCTGACTTCTCCCCATTTCCCTGGGTTAAAATGTGTATCATCTCTTGTATGGACTACTAACATCGCTTTTTAAGTGGTCCACCTGGCACTCACTTTTGATCCTTTCAGTTCATTCACACTGCAGTAGACCAGTGATTCTCAAAGTGTGTTCCCAAGACTGCCTCAGCATCAGCATCTCCTGGGATCTTGTTAGAAATGCAAATTCCCCCCACCCAAATCTTGACATATGGAAGCAGAAACTCTGGGGTGAGGCCCAGCAGTCCATTTAAAAAAGTCCTCCAAGTGATTCCGACATACACTTTTCAAACCACACATCACATGTTACCCTTCTGTTTAAGAGTATGAATTCCAGTTGCTTTTAAGATAAAGTAAAAAAGTCAACGTGGCTTAAACAGCTTTGGATGATGAGGACCTTGCCTCTGCCTCCAGCCTCAGTGCGTTGACAAACTCTCTTTTGCATTCTCTGCAATGCTGTGCTTGGCCGTCTTGCATGGGGTCACTGCACCAGTTCTTCCCCCTCCCTGAATAGTTTCCTACTCTTCCTTTTTTTTTTTTTTTTTTTTTGCGGTACGCAGGCCTCTCACTGTTGCGGCCTCTCCCGTTGCGGAGCACAGGCTCCGGACGCGCAGGCTCAGCGGCCATGGCTCACGGGCCCAGCCGCTCCGCGGCATGTAGGGTCTTGCCGGACTGGGGCACGAACTCGTGTACCCTGCATCGGTAGGCGGACTCTCAACCACTGCGCCACCAGGCAAGCCCTCCTTCTCTTCCTTGATTTACTCCTTTTCACTTTTCTGGTCTCAGCTCCACTGGTGGTTGCTTATGGAAGGATCCCTGACCCCTCCCACTGTCCAACACACACACAGTAAATCAAAGGTCCCAAGTACGTGTCTCATAGAACCATTTTTGCACAGGAGCAAATTTACCTATACTTATGTGGGTATTTGATTAATGTTGTTGCCTCTGTTCCACCATAACTAGTCTCATATGGTAGATATTGGGTGTTTTTCCTCAATATTTAATCCCTAGTGCCTAGTCAGATCTGACATATCTTTGCTCTGAACAAATGTTTTTGGAGTGACTGCATAACTAACAATTATTGAGCATTTGCAGTGTTCCAGACACCAGGCTAAAACGTTTATGTAGATTTTATCATTTAAACCTCAGGAAAAATATATTTCCTTTTGTTCATTTAACAAATAAGTATGCGTCACTTTCTCTGTGACCTCATGGTTCTAAGCACTTAACGAATTTTAATTCCTTTAGATAATGCCCAGATGAAATATACTCTACAAGTATATTCATTTTTACAGATGAGGAAACTGATGTCTATCTATCTGTCTCATGTCTTACAGCAAGTGGTCAGTCAAGATGTGGACACTAGTGGTTTGACTCCAAAGTGTGTTGCTTTAAAAACATGTTAAGTATTGAGGTTCAAGCATATAACTGCAGAGAATGCTATGAATTATAGGAATAAAGTTTTATTTGATCTGATCTGACACTGAGCCCAAGTGTAACATATATTACTCTGGAGCCATTGTTCATAAGAACAAACTAGATTCATCAACACTTCTCTCCTGGCTCTTATTCTAGAAACCAATGGCCGGAACTGTGGGTCCAGAATACTAGAATTTTAGGTAACTCTCCTCCTGTCCCCAGGAGAGCAAGAGAGTTTGGAGAGGTAAATCAGAGCAGGGATGAATCTAGTTGATTTTTTTTTTTTAATTATTTTGGTGTTTATAAAGCAATTCAAGAAATACCAAGGATATTGACACATTTGTAATTGCTAATCCAAGGTCTCTCTGAGAGTTATATTCCTGCTAGTCACATTTTCTTTCAGATGAATTCTTTATATGCTGCTTTGTTGAGTCAATTTTGAAACTCAACTAACCTCAAAGAGCTAAATTGCCTAAAAACAATAAAGGCAGAGAAAAGGAATCATTTAAATAAAACTTTCAGTTATATCCCAGAGTTTGTCCACATGTCATCAGTTAATGTTTTCAAAGGATTTACAAGTATTTGTTTTTACCATTCCTTAAAACTTACTATGGAATTCCTTCTCTATAAATTTTTGCATTCTTAATTCCCTGGATCTCACCAGACTACTATTGAATATATAAGGCCATATGCTTTGAATCACCAGTCTGATAGTTGGATTTCCATCAGTCTTACTACCAGGAATGTCTCTTCTTTTAGGTGTCCCTCAATTGCTTCTGTGAAAGACCATGCAAGTTTCATTTGGACCCCGACCAGTCTGGCAGCAACAGTCCCCATCCACTGTTTGTCCTTCTTCATCACGTGGTTCCACTAGTCTGAGAATCCACTTAATGCAGCTGTCCTTCTCCTCCTAACCATTCAATGTGTGGACCTAGAAACACAAATACAGCTTTTCCCTGACCTCTAACCTTCAGGGTGCCAGAGTTTCTGGGTCCACGTCACAGGTGAAAAACCAGCTCTCTGATCAAACTTGGTCACTGATTCCAGCAACTCTGAATATGCTGGGACACTCACAACATCTCTTCCAGAACTTTTCCTTCAATGTCTGGTCCTCTATCTGCTAACAGTACAGGCTTTATTCTCAATTATAGGGCAAGTGAGTGAATCCACAGGAAATAAACTACTTTACCTTCTCTGGCTCTTTCCTCTACCCTTATCCCCAACATTAAATTCTTGCTCTTCCAGCTACAAAAGCAAAAATGAAAACAAAAAAACAAAACACCATCATGCATATCAAAGCATCTTAGCAGATACTAAGAAGGAGGCTGCCTGAATGAAAGAATATCTACCTACAGAGAGAAACATTGGATGGGGCATTGCCATGACAACAGTTTCTGCATCAGACTAAATTCTGAAGGCTGATCATCTTTTGAACTCATGTGAAGCTAATTAGCACCAGCTTTACTGGGGTTAAATAAAAACCAATTACTGTAGTTAATGAGGAGCTTCTGAAACTTCAACTTAAATCTATAATAAAAGAATTGGCCAGTAAGAACTAAAATAGAAAGGATGAGCCACAAGAAGTCAAGAACCTGAGACAATATGATAGAAGTGTGGTTAAGAAGATTGTAGGGAAAAAAAAAGAACTTGCAAGTTTAATCAACTTGCAGCTGAGTAATCTGAAAATGAACTGATTGATTAACATACTTAACAGAAGATAATATTATTAGAAGAAAGATGGAAATGGAGAAATTAGGAGTAAAAATTCCAAGAGTAAGAAACTTTTAATCTTGGAGATACAAGTGCTACAGTCCTTGGAGGGGAGGATTTCTATCATATCTTGGTGGGAATTCAATTGGCCCCTTTGGCTTCTTTATCTGTAACCTGAATGAAACATCGTCAAGGGTCACCTAAGTGTCTTATTCTGATACCGTTCTTAATAAATAATCTTTTGAATATTTATTTTACCAAGCAGTTGAATACTCAGAAGAAAACACCATATTTGATGAACACTGTTCTCTTATCTTCTATTAAAGAAACTTCACCCTTCCTAAAACCGCTCCTCTGTTCTATCCTTGCAGATAGTCACATCATCCATACACGTGCCTAAGTCTCCAGTTGGAAAGCATGATTTACTGCCTCCACTCCCTAACCTGACTTCCATAGATTACCACAATTAGTCAACTGAAATGCCAGAACATTTGTTAAATCTCACTCTCTTTCTCCATCTTTTTGCCACTTCATTGTTTAGGTCTGCATCACTTATTTCCTGGATTGTTGTAATGAACCATTAACTGTTATCACTGATACTGGTCTTGCTTTCCTTCGATTCATAGTAAAAACTGTGACTTGAGTGTCCTTTTTTTCCTTTTTCCCTTTCATTCTCTCTCTTTCAAAAAAGTTTTATTATAGAAGTTGTGTTGGGGAAGAAGGTGTTAAAGCAGCTGGCCTGAGATCCCGCCTATTACCAGGGAGATGATCCTGGGGGGTGGGAGGAAGAATGCAGGCACCTGGTCCAATGTCCTTGAAAACATGATAACTTGACCTCCAGGTCAACAGACTAATATTTGCTGGAAGGGAGAATTCTTATCTATGAAATACTTTAAGGAAGATGTTCTTGGTTTAGAATTGCTTACTGTAAACAAACATATACTTGTATGGATTTATGAGGTATGGCTCGCTGGAGAATGTTACATAAGCTATACAATTGTATAAGCTATACAATTCTCTTGAGTATAAAATGGAGATGTTTTCCTTATATGATGTCTTATTTACCAAAACACTTTCAGGTATATGTCTGAATTTATTTCAAGGTTATCTATTCTATTCTACTGATCTATCTGTTGATTATAACATGCTTTAAATTGTTTATGTAGTTTTCCTCCTCATAATTATTTTCTTTAATTGTATATAACCTGCTTATTTTTCCAAATAACAACAGAATAATTTTCATCAAGCCCATCCTTGAAAAAAAAATCTTTTTTTTTATAAACAGATATTCATTTTTAATTATTATTTATTTATTTTTGGCTGTGTTGGGTCTTCATTTCTGTGCAAGGGCTTTCTCTAGTTGCGGCGAGCAGGGGCCACTCTTCATCGCAGTGCGCACGCCTCTCACCATCGCGGCCTCTCTTGTTGCAGAGCACAGGCTCCAGACGCGCAGGCTCAGTAGTTGTGGCTCACGGGCCTAGTTGCTCCGCGGCATGTGGGATCTTCCCAGACCAGGGCTCGAACCCGTGTCCCCTGCATTGGCAGGGAGATTCTCAACCACTGCACCACCAGGGAAGCCCTCTTGTTAGTATTTTGGAGAAATATTTCATTATGTCTGTTTAAATTATTTGAAAAAATAACATACCAAAAGTATTTGTTCTTCTCAATGAAAACATGCTATGCCATTCTTTTAAAATTGTTCATATCCTGGGTAAAGATTGATGGTGTCTTATGTATAGAATATTTATTTTTCTGAGGCATTTCATGTTTTTGCTGGCCTTGTCACTGTTAATGTATTTTTCTTCCCTCATACCTCCTGATTATTTCTGAAATAGAGAAACACTAATGATTTTACATTTTTATATTTTATTGTACCACTTTACAGAACTCCTATCAATTTAAAGAATTTTTTGTTGATTTTATTGAGTTATCGAGATACATTTGCATGGCCCTTGTAAATAATAATATTTTCTTTACAATTTCAGTAGGTAAAATACATTGTTCATGGCTTAGAATTTTTGAAAAGACATTAAATAATAAGAGTGATAGTTGGCTTCTTTGGCACTTTCTATTTGTAAGGACTGTGTCACTTCTCACCATTTTATAAGATAGAGATACTGTTCTCATGTTAAGGAAGTTTCTTTCTATATCTTTAAATCAATTACTGATTCTATTTTTTCATTTGCTTGTTTTAATTAAGTATTTTTTCTTCTACTAATAGTATCCTATGATTTTGTATTAGGTCTTTGATTTGTTATGATATTAATATATTTCCTTATTTAAATCTTCCCTAAATTATTGGCATAACACTATTTTTCTGTACAAATTAGTGCTGATATTTATTTAGGTATTTTTGCATACATATCCAGAGTGAGTATGTATTTTTTGTTCTGGGGCCCTCTATTTTTTTTTTTAACATCTTTATTGGAGTATAATTGCTTTACAATGGTGTGTTAGTTTCTGATTTATAACAAAGTGAATCAGTTATACATATACATATGTTCCCATATCTCTTCCCACTTGTGTCTCCCTCCCTCCCACCCTCCCTATCCCACCCCTCTAGGTGGTCACAAAGCACTGAGCTGATCTCCCTGTGCTATGCGGCTGCTTCCCACTAGCTATCTATTTTATGTTTGATAGTGTATGACCCAGCAATCCCACTACTGGGCATATACCCTGAGAAAACCATAATTCAAAAAGAGTCATGTACCAAAATGTTCATTGCAGCTCTATTTACAATAGCCATGACATGGAACCAACCTAAGTGTCCATCAACAGATGAATGGATAAAGAAGATGTGGCACATATATACAATGGAATATTACTCAGCCATAAAAGGAAACGAAATTGAGTTATTTGTAGTGAGGTGGATGGACCTGGAGTCTGTTATACAGAGAGAAGTATGTCAGAAAGAGAAAAACAAATACCGTATTCTAACACATATATATGGAATCTAAGAAAAAAAAAAAAGGTCATGAAGAACCTAGGGGTAAGACAGGAATAAAGACACAGACCTACTAGAGAATCGACTTGAGGATATGGGGAGGGGGAAGGGTAAGCTGTGACAAAGTGAGAGAGTGGCATGGACATATATACACTACCAAACGTAAGGTAGATAGCTATGGGGCCCTCTTAATTAAGTTTTGATATTAAGGCTAGACTATCTATATAGAGGATTAGATGAGATTGCACTGTTCCTAACATATTCTAAGAACAAAATAAATGCCAACTGTTGTTATTAATATTTATTTTGGGCATTAGGTAGTATTACCGAGAAGATTTTGTAGCATGAGGATTATTTTTCCTTGAGAATTTGAAACCAATTGGTCCTGATCCCTCTCTTTTTTAGTTATCGGATAACATTTCCAATTTCTTTTATTTATATATTTAATTTTTTTCTATTACTTGAGTTAATTTTGATCATTTGCATTATCCCAGAATTGTCCATGGCAACAAGATTTATAAGTATATTAACATCTCACTGCATGTAGTACTTTCTAAAAATAGCAACAGCAGAGCAACAACAACAACGACCGCCTCTGATTTTGTTCTTATGTCATTTCCCTTGTGTCTAATTCTGTTTATTTATCCTTAAAGAAATCAGATGCAGCATGACTTTCTGTTATGGACTGAATGTTTATGTCCTCCCAAAATTGATATGTTTAAGCCTTAATTCCCAATGTGGCTGTATTTGGAGATGGGTCCTTTAAGGAAGAAATTACAATTAAATGAGGTTGCAAGGGTGGGACCCTGGACCAAAAGGATTAGTGTTATAAGAAGAGACACCAGAGAGCTTTTGCTCTTCTCCCTGCTCTTGCAAACTCACCAACAGGAGGTCATGTGAGCACATAGCTAGAAGGTGGCCATCTGCAGACCAAGGGGAGAGCTCTCACCAGGCACCTTAATCTTGAACTGCTAGCCTCCAGAATTGTGAGAAAATAAATATCTGTTACTTAAGCCTCCCAGTCTGTGGTATTTTGTTATGGCAGTTCTAGCAAACTAATGCACCTCCTCATCTAAGTCTTTTATATTTTGACACTCCTTTTATCATGAATGTGTGTCACAGCACTTTATTGTATTGCTCAATAAGTATTTCTTACATGGATGAAATCAACAAAAAGTTATATCCCTCCTTTTGAATGAACAAACTCACCATTCAGTTACCTGTGTGTATATGTTAGGTTGATGTGACCGATTATCTCTAGGTACACTGACAAAATCTTTTTTTCTGAGCCGGAAAGGACAGAAACAAATCCTGAATGTTTTCCCTTTGGTGCTTGAGGGCCAGTAGGTACCAATGTTATCTATTTGTCTCTCTCTAACGTTAAAAGTAATAGTCCAAATGTAGTAGACACAAAGGTAACAAATGATTCGCTCACTTTATGTTCATCCATGACTCAAACTTGTTTCTTACTTTTATGCTATGTGAAATAAGTGCTAGATTATATCTTTAAACAAAAGTGGAAAGGAAGACCATCCACTGGCTGTGGACTGTGTGGGGCATATGGCATGTTGTTTTGTGACTGAGAACACCTGCTCTGCACACAGTATGCCGTTTTCCAATCCTGAGTCTACCTCTGGCTCTCTGTGAAGCTTTCCAGCAATATCCTCAAACTTTCCACGTGTCAGTTATTCATCTACAAAATAAGAAGAATACCTACTTGCCAGATTTGTGCATGTTAAATGAATTGATACATGTAAATTACCTGGATCCGCCCCTGGTGCATAGCAAGCATTCAGTAATTATGAACTGCAATATTTGCCACATATACACGTGTAGGGCTTAAGATGTATGCTTTTTCATTTCTGAATATGAAATTGCCACATATAGCAGTAGCAATAAGATACTTTGCACTTCTCTGAAAGACAGGGTTGCAGATTTTTCATGGGATAACCTAGTCACTTAACCGCTAAGCAATCGATCACCTCTCACAAAAAAGAAAGTGGTATTTTGCAGCATGAATGTGTCACTGGCCACAATGCAAAAGGCAATTTGCTCCATTTTAATCTGATTTTGTTCCATCTTTTAGATTAATTATTGGACAATTATTTTGACATAAGCTGAATGCTCAATAGGCAGATCTGGCTCCATGTGATTAAGAAACTCATTTTCTCTGATGTGCTTTGCCCCTCTTTGACCTTCAATTTCTAAAAACATATTTTTCAGGTGTTCTCTTTAGAAGTGATTTTTCACCCTTTTTCATTTTCTTACTTATTGTTTTTCTGTACTGAAATTCCATTTTTTCTTACAGCCAGCAAACTAACTGACCCCAAGCTTTGCATATAGCAAATGCTCATTTAAGTGACACAGTGTCATAAATGGGTGGTACAATGAATATAAGTAAACTGCCTTAAAGAACTCATAGCCAAAAAAAAGAAGTGGTAAACTAAGATACAAATCCTGTTGAATAATATATACTTCAAAAGATTTTATCTTAATGAGACTTTCCTCCTCTGAGCCTTCATAGTCACTCTGCATCTCTCCAACATGGTACCACCTACCTAAAAGGGTGGTTATGAAGAAATAGAAGGTAACATAAAACAGAGTAATAGTTTGAAAGCTATGTACGCATTTTTCGTTTTGAACTTTCTCAGTGCATGACCCTAATCCTAGCTGACCTGTCTATCTAACCTATCTTGGGGCTGAAGTGGGGTAGGTAAGTTAGGATTTATTCGAGAAGAAATAAAAAGAGAAAGGAGAATGTACTTTTCAGCTTCTGACATGTAGTACCAGATGCAAGCTCAGTTACTATTTTGAGAGGAGATTTTTCGAATGCATTTATTCTCTTTTTAACATATCAAGGTCTAAGACTGAAGGAAGCTCTCTGGTCTTTGGCCTAAGTCGGGGATGTCAGATCATTAAGGTTGATATTAAAAAGAGAGGAGTGGGGAGGCCCCTTGAAAACCACAGGAAGTGTCAAAGTCAACTTGGCCAGTGTGGTCAGACACCTGAGATCTTGAGGGACAGCTTTCGCAAGCATCCCTTGGTATGGGTGGATGAGATATGGGTGGGAAGCTTGTGTGTGTGGGGGTGCCATGATGTGGTGAGGTGGCCCTGCAGGACTGCAGGGCTGACTGCCTGGCCTGAGACTGGGTGGCAGCCACAGCCAGATCCCGGAAAGGTCTTAGCACTCAAGAAGCTGAAGGGAACCCATGGCAACCAGGCTGCTCCACTGTGTGTCATTACGGGTGATGAGACAGAAATTCATATTTTAAGACAAGAAAAATGTAAACATTTTTCTCTGCCTGTTTGGGCATCCTCCCTCCCCTCCAGTGTGCTATGTGCATCTGCACTATGCATTAACCAGACCAGCCCAACGGCAGAAATACCTGCTCAACCATAAAGATCAATTTTTCTTTTTCTGGGGCCAGACATGTAACTCCTTAGCAGACAACTTTGGTGAACTTTATGTAAAATGACCCTGTAAGGGGTCATAATGACCACCTTACATGCAGACATCTTTGGTGAACTTTATGTATAACGCCAATATATCATTTCCCTTAAAGACAGCAATTGGTGCAGAATAGACTGGTCAGACGATCTGGGGAGATACTGGGATGCACCTAATGGAAGTTCTTAGCTTAAGTACTAATTTATGACCTTATTAATGTTACTAGCTATATTGTATTATATCTATTTTACAACATTATTGTTTCTTGCATTACCAAATGTGTGACTGATCCTCTGATAAAATTAATGATGATTAGGCTACTTGATATGATTGACCAAACATATAATCCTATAATATTAATGATTGAAATACTGTAACTCGAGATATTGGAAGAAACAACAAGAGGGAGCCATTTCTAGGACCATAACAGGCTAGTAAGACAGGTGGTCCAGAGACTTTCTGGCTGCTGTTAACAGGGCCTAGTCCAGTAATAGCACATTGAGTGGCCTAACAACAGAATTCTCGCCTGACCTGGGAGTGAGCATTCCTAGGGCTGTCAGACAAATTTGTCACAAAACACCTCCCAAACCTTCACTGAAATCAACACCGAAAAGGAAAAGAATTATAAAATAAAGAATGTTGCTCACAATCCAATTCTATAAGAATCAAGTCATTAGCCACTGCAGTCACTGACTACAGTATACGCTGAAGGACTTCAAGGCAAAGATCAGGAGGGGGCAATGCTCTAGGAAAACTGGCAGAACTGGCCCTCAGAGAGTTAGCTGTTTTCAGGACAAAATTTTAAGAACCCAGCTTCTTATGTCTTCCCATGCTTAGAAAAGCACTAAAGTCATTAACTAAGATGTTTGTTCCTCAAGAATAGCAGCGATCTTCTACCAGGATGTGTGCTTGATGGTACGTATCCCTTTGTCAAAATCACATATACACTGCCCTCCCCCGACCTTACCTCTGCAGAACAGTTCTCAGAGCTTTCTGAAAGACTGCCTCCCAGCTTATAATCTTCAGGTTGGCCCAAATAAAATTTTCCATTTCTTTCTTAGATGATTATTGATTAACTTTTTGGTCAACACTGGAAAGTCTCAGGTCACAATTATCCCAGCCTGAAACTTAAACCATCAGGGCAAGCCAGAAACAGGTAGACAAGAAGCGTGGTCCTGAGGTTGGAAGGTGTCAGACAGAAAGATGCTTCTCCATTTTCTCTTGCAAGGAGGTTTTATCTGAGGTTTTGAGAAAAGCAGGGGAAAGGAGAGAATATCTGAGAGAAAAAAATTTTTTAAATGATCACAAAGAACTGTTTCAATTAAGGGGCAGCCAACTACATGCCTGGTGGCCAAACCTAGCCATTGCCTGTTTCGTAAATAAAGTTTTGCTGAAAGCAACCACACCCATCCATTTATGTACTGTCTATGGCCACTTTTGTGCTATAATGACAGAGCTGAATAGCTGCAGCGGGGATCCTATGGCTCACAAAGCCTGAAATATTTAATATCTACTATCAGATAGAACTTACTTTAAAATGTAATGTGAGTTATTTATCTTGATATTAGATGGCTCAAGTGGAATGCTAGAGTTCAGCAGTGAACTCTGTATTTTCCCTTTACTGCTAGTAAAATATACATTAAATGAAGTGCCCATGACATCTGTATATAAGTAATTATCACTGCTAGCCACAGAGTAGGTACAATATTTGATGACTGAATTTATATTAATTTTTCTCTCCTTTTTCAAAGTAAATACATTTCTTATATATTTCTTAGCAGATACTGTAGTGTTGGAGATGTACTTAGTTGAGACAGAAGTTGAGAGTGGGGCAGGCAGAAAATGAAAATAGAGTTCCTTGTCTTTACTCAGTGAAGGCAGAGCTGAGTGTGCTGGCTGGGAAGGAGATGGGGCCATGGCCTCCTAGAGGCACTGTAGTTTTTCTCTTTGATGAGCTCTAAGATTTATCTCTGAAACCATAGCCTCAGGGAAGTGGGAGCCAAAAGGGCATTCCTTTAGCTTTAAATAGTCCCTGTAAGAGTCCTGATACCTTGTTGATACATTTTCTCAGTCCCGCTTCAAGGAAGAAGTCTTGAAACCTAGCTAACTCCTAACTCTTAAGGCAAAAGTCATGACTGTCATAAAACATAATTAGTCCACGGCAAAGTTTTGTGTAAGATCCTGAAACATTTTGGAATCAAAAACTCCTCTGGATAAATGAAAACTTTAGACGTTTATCATTTAAAAAAGGAAGGAAAAAACTATGTGTATGAAATGCTTTGCTTTCCATTTCAAGGGATTTTTTTGTGGGATGATTTTATTGTGGGTAAATTTGTTCGGACCTGGGCACATATAGAAGTAGTCTTTGGTTTCCATTACTCACAGATCACTTTCTGTGAGTTCTACTTATCTTCCCCATTTATTTTCATCTTCTTCAACCTCTCTAACCTACTCACAATTCCTGTGTTCACTTTATCACTTTTTTTCCTGGTTCCACATAAAAGTACAATGATAAAAGGAGAAAAATAAGATTATAATGTGTATATCTTGGTATTGTGGCATTGATCAGCTTTTTAAAATTCGGGGACCCTTGCATCTATTTCTAGCCAGGAGAAAAACCCTGGCAGATGCTGTTTAACCCCTGGCTCTAAGTAATTCTATACTTAACTGGTGAAAGATAACTGTTCTATTTCAAGAGACTTCTGCAGTGGAGAAGGTTTTTTTAGGTATAATTTACATCTTTCTTATTGTCATTTGAAACCACTTAATTTGATAATTTCTCTATGTAGATGGAAAACATTTGAGCAATCTTTTTACAGAATTTCTTATATTCTTGACGATATTGGGTTGGCCAAAAAGTTCATTCAGTGTTTTTTTGTAAGATGTTACGGAAAAGCCCAAATGACCTTTTTGGCCAACCCAATAGTTATTAACAACCCTCAGCTATCCTTTCTTCAACAGTAGTCTAAGTTTCTTTAACATCTCTTCATAATGATGGGCTGCTCCTTAAGTACAAGGCTGTGATTTTTAGGACATGAATTTCAGTTTTTTACCAACTAAAGAATAATCACTTGCCATCTGGTTCTACAAGAGTGAAATCATTAACCACTGCAGTCTGCTGACCTTTAACACACCCTGAAAGGAGTTCAGGGTGGAGCTCAGGAATGAAGCACTCTGTGCCCGGGAAAAACGGGCAGAACAAGCCTTCAGATAGTTAGATACTTTCTGGAGAAAATTTTATGAACCCGATTTCTTGCATCTTCTCATATCTAGAAAAGCACTAAAGTCATTAATGGAGACATCTGTTCCTTGTGACTTAATAGCAAGTTTCTTGTGCCTGGTAGCAACCCTCTACCAAGATGTGTGCCTTGGAGGAAGGCATACCCCCTTTGCCAAAGCCATATATATACTGACCTCCCCTGCCGCCTCTTCAAAGCAGTTCCTCAGAGCTATCTGAGAGGCTGTCCCCCAGGCTATAGTCCTCAGTAAACCCCAAATAAAACTGAACTCACAGCTCTCACGTTGTACGTTTTTTTTCCAGTCAACAGTTTTGGCAACCACAAAGCGAAACAGAGCAGACGTCCCTCCTTTGCCTGAACTCTGTGAGGATCTGAGCCTTGGTATCAGCAGAGGCCTCTTGTGCCCATTCACCTCCTCGGAGAGTCCAAAAGAATTTGGGTGAGTCTTTCCTGGTTCTCCGATCTTCCGATTATCGGTTGATGAACCTGAGTTTTATTTGGCCATGTATAACAGTATCTGGCCCCCCAGTTGAAAGATACTACAGAGTGACCCTCCAGTTGAAAGATACTGGGGGAGTCCAGCTGAAAGACGCTGGGAAAAAGTGCACCTTTGCTCAGTTGAGAGACACTGACCAGTCTAGACTGGGTGATAGGTGAGAGGCTGGCCTAACATCTTTCCTAAATGAGGGGGTATCAGAAAGCCAGCCTCCACCTAACAGCCCAGTCAGCTTTATGTATTTGCAAAATTTATACTTACAAATACTTAATTGAGAATTAAAAGAAAATCTTACACTGAAAATGGACAATATGGGGCTCTTTTATTGCATATGCAGTTAAGTTAGAGAAAGCTGGCATTATAAAACATCTTTTTGGAATTCTGGAACAAGTTCTTCTAGAGGAAACTTGCATTTCTTTCCCTGTGCCTTGAGATGTAAATGTTCTAACAGAGGTCTCAGGAACACTTACCTAGACCATTTCTAATTCCTGAGATTGAGGGGGAAAAAAAAGAGAGAAAAGAGGTCTTTTTAAACTTGGCTTATTCCAACTGTTACTATAAACTAGTGAGTTTTATATTATAATACCTGATTCATGACTAAGTTTAAAAAAATGAAGCTATGAGATTTCTGATTGTGTCTGTCTGTATGTCTATGTGTGCATTGTAAATATATGTCTTTACCTCCAGCAGGTATTACCAAAATTAATTTGTAAATGAGCACTATTTAATTGGCTTAAAGAAAATTAAGCAATTATATAAACTCTCAGAAATATAAAAGAAACTAACCCAAATGAATTTCAGTTTCAAGTGAACTGGGAAATATTTAGTATTAAATTAATATTTGGCATTGAAGTCAGTTTAAGTTTGTTGGTTTAAATAACACAGCTATGCCTTTAGGGCCATCAGTAGTAAATATAATAATTTTATTGTATCTACGTTTACTAGAAGTCAAATAAAATCTTATTATATCTGTTGCAAATATAAACTGGTATGATGAAAATTTTTATAAGTATTTTAAGTGTAAATGAGAAAAAAGTTTTTAGGTAAGGTCCTTAGGACTAATTATGTTTTAGGAATGTCTACTTAAAATTATTCTCTCTAGATATTTGGCGACTTGAAACTTTAGAGTTTTGCTAAATTAAGTTAAATGATTGAAGTTTATCAAATATCTAGGTCATTCCCAAATAAAATAAGATACTGAAATATTAATCACTGAACACTAGCTTTCTTTTACAGAGAGACTAAAGATATTTAGGACTATTAATAAATATGTTTGGTGCCACACAAAAATTTTCTGTAAGAAAACACATATTTTTAGAAATTATTGATATTTATAAGTTTGCTAATATACAGAATGCTAATATAAAATTACTTCTTAGTTTTCACTAGAAATTAAGGTTTTTAAGAGTTGAAGATTCTAATTTGAATATGTAATTAAAGCTACTAGAAACAATAAGGGAGACATTTCAGTAAACAAGGAGTGTAGGATGTGTGTTTTCAGTAAAAGAAAGTATGAGAAATGAAAAAGCATTTTGTTAAGGGAAAAGAAAGTAATTTGTCTTAAAGCCTGTTATTTCTAAATAGGAAAGAACATAAGGGACAAATTAATATGCATATAGAAAGTTGTAGAAGGTTGTGAGAGGAAAAAAGGTCTTTAGAATGGTATTCTATGTGTGGTCAGAACTGACTAAGATTAGAATAAATTTAATTGAGTTTTAATGTTAAAGGTAAAGTGGTACAAACCTGAATTTGGATTCTCTCTCTATTAAGAGGACAAAGTTTTCTTAAAATATTGATCTGCTTTTTTTTTTTTTTTTTTTTTTGCGGTACACGGGCCTCTCACTGTTGTGGCCTCTCCCGCTGCAGAGCACAGGCTCCAGACACACAGGCTCAGCGGCCATGGCTCACGGGCCCAGCCGCTCCGCGGCATGTGGGATCCTCCTGGACTGAGGCACGAACCCGTGTCCCCTGCATTGGCAGGAGAACTCTCAACCACTGCGCCACCAGGGAAGCCCTGAAATCTTTTATTGTCACTCTGGTTAAGTGAATAAGCATTGTTTCACAGTGACCTATGATACTATTTGACTAGTGTTTCAAACCATTTTGATGTTTTTTGATGAATTTCCCCAAATCAAATTCTAAAGAATTTCCTTTGACCTCTAGCTAACTTCGGGATGCTTCAAAGGGCCCCTAAGGCATTCCAAAGAGAGATGTTAAACTAATTAGTTAATTTGGCATGTTAAATTACATGGGAAGAATTGTCAAGTGAGTAATAAATCTTCTTAGTAAATAAACATTATTTATCTAGATATTCTAGAAATTATATGGCTTTCCTAAAAATCTGCTTTGTCTGAGAAAAATGTTTTGAGTCATAATTCTAGTTATTATCTTAAAATGTTGTAGGTAACAGCAATAACCAAGTTTCTTTCCCAATTGCATTGTAATCAGTTCTTTAACTGTGCCTTCTTAAATCTTTTGTCATTCATAGACAGTTATTGTTTTACTCTGATGCCTTTGCAAAACTCCTTCCTCTTCAAGAAGATTCATAGCAAGGACTATTTTTTTTAAGTCCACGTTTCTGATACCATTCAAATCATACCACTGAACTGGGTGAGAAATTAAAGAATTCCAGTGGGAAACTTGAAATCTTCATTAAACTGTTAGCTAAAAAGGATTAGTTATATAGGACTGAGTGAACTGATAAATATGGTTATCATTTTTATGGTTTCTGTCTGAAATATTACTGGCTTTTAATCTATATTTTCCAGATATGAGGAAATACTCCCCCTCAAGCTAATAATGACTTAAACAGCAATTTGGTAAATTCTACCTTTGTAAGCAGAATTGAAATATATATCTTTTCTCTCTACCCAATCCCTCCAGAGATTGGAAACTCTTAGGTTTCCAACAGCCTTATCAAGTGAATAAAGAAGGCCACCTCCTGACAGGTGCAGGAATCTCAAGAGACTTGGAGAATCTGGAGAAGAGAGGAATTCATCCAAATCTATAGCTATCACAGGTGGAATCTGATGACAAGCCCTTGGCCTGGCTTTCCTGGGCTAGAGAGGCCTTTTAAAAATTCAATCTGAGATTCTTTTTTAAAAGTTTCAGCAAAGCCAATTTTAAAAGAGCCTACGTGATTAATTACACTTATGTAAATAATCAGGCCAAGTTTATTGAAACTAGGCTTATTTTGCAAACAAATTAGTCTTTTTCTAATTTAATTTTATTTATTTTTTTATAAAACAGGTTCTTAATAGTTATCTATTTCATACATATTGGTGTATATATGTCAATCCCAATCTCCCAATTCATCCCACCACCACCATCCCTCCCCCCCACTTTTCCCCCTTGGTGTCCATACATTTGTTCTCTACATCTGTGACTCTATTTCTGCCCTGCAAACAGGTTCATCTGTACCATTTTTCTAGGTTCCACATACATGCGTTAATATACGATATCTGTTTTTCTCCTTCTGACTTACTTCACTCTGTATGACAACCTCTAGATCCATCCACATCTCTACAAATGACCCAGTTCCATTCCTTTTCATGGCTGAGTAATATTCCATTGTATATATGTACCACATCTTATTCTTCTTTATCCATTCGTCTGTTGATGGGAATTTAGGTTGCTTCCATGACTAGGCTATTGTAAATAGTGTTGCAATGAACATTGGGGTGCATATGTCTTTTTGAATTATGGTTTTCTCTGGGTATATGCCCAGTAAGTGGGATTGCTGGGTCATATGGTAATTCTATTTTTAGTTTTTTAAGGAACCTCCATACTTTTCTCTATAGTGGCTGTTATCAATTTACATTCCCACCATCAGTGCAAGAGGGTTGCCTTTTCTCCACACCCTCTCCAGCATTCGTTGTTTGTAGATTTTCTGATGATGCCCATTCTAACTGGTGTGAGGTGATACATCATGGTAGTTTTGATTTGCATTTCTCTAATAATTAGTGATGTTGAGCAACTTTTCATGTGTTTCTTGGTCACCTGTTGTCTTCTTTGCAGAAATGTCTATTTAGGTCTTCTGCCCATTTTTTTGATTGGGTTGTTTGCTTTTTTAATACTGAGTTGCATGAGCTGTTTATATATTTTGGAGATAAAGCCTTTGTCCATTGATTCGTTTGCAAATATTTTCTCCCATTCTGAGGGTTGCCCGCCTACCACCAAGAAAGAGGTAAGGTCATGTGGTTATACGTGGTAGATTCATCAGATAATTCAATTCATATGATTTGTTACCAAGTTCATATTGAGCACTATTCAAGTTGCTGTTGATACAGCAGGTAAAGAAGACAAACAAATTCTCTTCTCTCATTCTGCTAATACTTTAGTGGGGGAATGGCAGACAACACAATAAAGACAAGTAAACAAGACAATATCAGTTAAGGCAAGTTATTTGGAGAAAATAAAATATACCACTAGAGAGTGACTGGTGCCTACATAAATAAGATGACATAGGAATATTTAAGGGGAGACTTATATGACAAGTGGGAGCCAGCCCTTCAATGAGCTGAAGAAAAAGCAGCAGAGACGAACTAAAGGAAATAGAAAAATGCCATTGCAACTGGACAGAATGCTGTGTACCTTGTGGAACTGTATCATTCTTCACAAGGAATACGTTTCCGGCTCCTCTCCACCAGACCAAATTCAAACCTCCCATTTTCTACAAATCCTTTCCCAAATTCATAAAACCATCTAAATATTTTGCCTGTAGCCCTTTAAAATGTTTTCCCTTAAATTTTTTGAATATATTTCAACGGTACTGGGAAACTTCATACCTAATTATATATTATGTAAACGTTTCTGCACAGCTCTCTTATGTCCTCAGAGTATATAATTATCTCTTCAAGAATGAGAATCATGTCTCTTTACATATTTTGTCCTCCATAGTGATAATCCTTATGGACATATGATATAAACAAAAATAAGAATCTTGAGGCTTGTTTAAGATCTACCAGGACTTGCCATTTAACCCTGGAATTCTGACTACTCATTAGATTTTCTATCGCTAAAAGAGTTTTTAAAAAAAGAAAAGAGGAAAGCCTCTGGCAGGTAATAATCATAGTACCTCGCACAATAGTGACACAAGTAAGTTAAATAAGAGTAAAGGAGTTGAAGCTACTCAGATTGGTCATATTTACCAGTGTACCCTAGAGACTTAATCCTTGGTTTAAGGACTTAAACTTGCCTCTTAACTGCTAGTTGTCAGTTCTCAGCCTTAAACTTTCAATGATTTTCCAGTGTTTTTCAATAACAATTTCCTTTCTTTATTGTCTTGCTTTTTGGCAGTGATCTCTAAACATTGGTAGTATTATACAGAAACTTACATTGTAGAGAATCTAATCTTTAAAAAAGGGGACAAAAGATTACAGGGGTTTCGTAGTTAATAAACTGAACATGTCTCAGTGATGTAATGTTGTTTTCCAAGTACAGAGACAAAACAATTATTTGAAATTGTAGTCAGATCCATACCCAATCATGAACAAGCATAATTGGCAGGAACAAAATGCATATAAAACGCATATAGTGGCAAATGGCAGTGTCCCTAAGAAAAACATTAAAGGAAAACTTTCATTCCAGTTAGTTCCCAGTGATGATTTGAGGAGACATTTTTTACCTTTAGAATCATCAAATGATAGTCAACCAAAAATGGTCTTAAGTATTAAAAAAATATTTATTCTGCTAGGTGTTTCAGGGGAGGATCTCAGGATGGTGTTTCAGGTCACCTGCCTAATTTATGGGTTGGGATGAATAGGGGAAAACCAAGAATGGGCATTCATTGAGTTGATGGGAGCCCTTGAATAAGGCAGAGAGATTCAAAATTTTGCTGCATGGACCCTCTTTAAAGATTCTATTTAGGTTTTTAAAGTCTTTAATGTTAAAGATATCTCTATTTTGTTTTTATCTGATTCCAGAAAAATAGGGTCATGCATCTGAGATAAAATCACAGTGAGATACAGAGAATGACAAGAATGAAGTGTCTGGGAGCCCTTGACGTGGAGCTTAAAAGAGTCTAGATTGCATGGGGAAGAAGATGTGTGTTGCAGACAACTCTTGTGCCCCACTTCACCGTGCTCGGAGCCCGACCTGGAACTCCAACCTCTGCTACAGTGAGGTGACCGTCTCCATACAGCCCTCCATTGGCTGTGGCAGATGCAACCCAACAGTGCCTTTCCTTGGGTCACGTAACTACCAATTACTGCCCAGAGACTTCTCTGACACATTGAGTGTGGGACATTCTTGGGATCCTGCAAAGCATTCAGAAGTGCTGGGCACTTAATATCTGAGGAGTCAGCCTGTCCATACAGGGGTGGGAACTGACAGATAAATGCTTTTGTCTTTCATCCCCTAAGCAAACAGCTCTGACACATTTCATAAGGCTTCTCAGAATGTGTCATAGGCTTGAGCAACAGTCACCTGTTTGTTGGTCAAGTTGATATACACCCTGGAATCAGCTTTTGCATCTTTCCTCTTTTACCTGTCCTGTTCTGTGCTCCTGTTCCTTAGGCTCAAATGCTCCTTACAATTATTGGCAATCAAGTCTTTGTGTCAGGCTCTTTCAGAAGGACTGAAACGAAAACAGTGGGGATATAGGGGAAGAAAGAAGGGAAAGAAGCAGGAGGAGTAAACCATGTATTGTCTCCAAAGAGTAGACAACTGATTATGTCCCAATTAAGGCTATGAGTAACTTAGAGAAAGTGAGAGGGCTTTATAGGTAACCGGGATTTTCTTTCAGTTTCTAACTGACTCAGAGCACAAGCCCCAAATGCCCCATTCTACAGGGTTTCAAATGTGTTGCTTGAATGGAGAGCTAGAAAAATACATTTCCTTCTAATCCTAAGACTCTTTGCCATTATTACACACTTTATGAATTTTATTAATTGACTTTATTTATTAATTTACTTAATTTATTAATTTACTTATTTATTAATTAATAGAAACCATAGGGAAACCATTATCTTCAACCTATAAGGAAATGATTCTAAGTGACAGTAATATTATTTTCTTATTTTATTCCTATTCAACAGTATATATGTGTGTGTGTGTGTGTGTGTGAGAGAGAGAGAGAGAGAGAAAGAAAGATTTTGTTCTAGTTTAACTGTTTTTAACTAGTTCTTTGGCTATTTTTCTTTTTAAGAAAAAAAAGAGTTTGATTTTGATATAATGTAGTTCATGACCCTAACATAATAATGTGGTTTGTTTTCAGTTTATGGTTGGTATAAACCCCTGCTATTAACATGAAATCTTATTTATAACCTATTTTAAACTTCTGTAAGAAGCAATCTTAGATTTCTGCATTTATCAAATAAAGCATTTAACTCTCATAGATTACAACATTAGTTCGACCTACTGTGCACATTGCCAACTACTTATACTTGATTCCCTGGAAATTTAGCATCTCCATGAGATTTGGGTGTAAACTCAATTTTCCTGCATTATTCCATGTCACTGACTTATAATTAAGATAAATCTTAAAATGGCAAGGTGAATTTGAGCTTTTTAGGATACTATCTGTGCACATATGTTCTTTGAAATATTTTATTTGTAATTTCATTAGACATTTCAAAACACATCAAAATGAAAACATTTTTCAGTATCTAATTTAGTTGGAACTGAAAATGAGTCCTATTTGTTTTCAGCGATGGTTTTATTTCATTAAGTCAGAATTACTTGTTTTATAATTACATGTAGAAATAAATAGCGTTTTCACAGGTTAATGAAAAAAATACTCACGCAACTTTATTCCGAATTTCTTTGGCTGGCAGAAAGAAGTAATCTTTCACTTACCTTTACCATAAGAAATTAATTTCTCTTTCTCAACACAATGAAAAGCTTTAATATGAATTTCCTCAAAAGAGACAAAATCATAAACAATTTTGAAGAGCAAAAGAGAAAAATGTGGTAAATATACAGCATTAAGAAATTTGAACATGAAAAAAAGTTTTATTTATAATGCCTACTCATTTTGGAATAGTTCTTCATTAAAAAATCTAAAGAGAGAAATAAAATGTCTAAATTTAAAAGATTGTGTACTTCATCAATAGTTTCTTCCTGAGAAACAGAAGTCTAATTCTAGTCTTGAATAGAAAAAAACAAACCGAAGCAAAATAAACCAAAGCAAAACAAAACCATAAGCAACAAGAAAACTAAATCTCTCTCTCTTACACACACACATGTATGCACTCTTAGCAATAATAGAAGAAAGAAACTATGACTTCCTAAGAGCTACAATTTTGTTCCATTTATTTAACTTAACTTGCATTTATCAAGTACTTACTATGTGGCTATACTATGCTGAGTATTTTATTTAAACAGCTTCATTGAATCCTCAGAGGGCTCTATCCTCCATGATAATGGCATATTTTACTATCTTTAATTGGGGGTGAATTTAAAATGCAACTGAAACCATCAGCACAGCTTAATTTGAAATTAGAATTGACATGATTATACTTGCTACACGTTCATCAGAATTTCCATGGGCAATAATACTAAATTGCCCCTCAGCAGATCAGTTTATTCACTAGCATAATACAGCAGTTTAAAATATCTTTATTCACTACTTGGTGGGTCACTGTAGTGAACACTGTGGGGCACCACTCAGCTCCCTCCTCCAGTGACCTTGACATTCACTCATTTCCCCACTTGCTGGGCCTGTTGGCTACTGGCAGCTCACTGCTGAGTCCCTCCATAGCTGAGTGCTTCTTCCAAGTTTGCTCCTATATCTACTGTCTTATCAAGGAAAGAGTATGACGGCCTGGCCCCCTTGCAAGTGCAGGCCCTCTTTGAAGGGCCATCCCATTCCTAGAGCTACAGCTTACCACTATGCCAGCAGGACTACAGTATAAAATCAGTGGATTGCAGCTGAAAGAGCTGCAGGATGCAGGATCCATGTAGTAAGAGTTCTAAGTGAACGTTAAGAGAAAACGTTCAAGAGAAAACAGAGCACAAAGACAACAGTGGAGGCAAAACAAGGACATTGCAGAATGTAAAGTCTCTGGAACCTACAGCTATAGCAATCATTAAACAGTCCGACTCCAAGCCAGATTGACATGAAACTTCAGACTACAGGCCTATTTACCTCAGTTCCTATTCACTGATGCACCATTTCTAGTATTCAACAAAAACTATAAAGTATGTTAAAAGGCAACAAAAACACATTCTGAAGAGGAAAAACAAGCAACAAAACCAGATTCAAATATAGTTCAGATTTTGGAATTATCAGACAGGGAATTTAAAATGACAATGATTAATATGTTAAGGGCTCTATGGAAAAAATAGATAACCTGAAAACACAGATTTCAGCAGAAAAACAAAAGCTCTAAGAAGGATCAAAAGGATCCAAAACCACTAAACATAAATGAAATATGCCTTTGCTGGGCTCATCAGTAGACTAAACATAGCCAAAGGAAGAATCAGTGAGTTTGAAGATTTGTCAATAGAAACTTCTCAAACTGAAATACAAAGAGAAAAAATAATGAAAAAAAAAAGGACAGAACATCCAAGTACTACAGGACAAGACAATCTCAAAAGGAGTGAAACACACATAATTAGAATGTCAGATGAAGAACTAAGAAAAAACAGAGCTGCATAATTAACTGAAATATTAATGGTCAAGAATTTTACAAAATTAATGACAGAAACCAAAACACAGATCATGGAAGTTTGGAGAACACTAAGTAGGATAAATAACAAAAATTTTACACCTGGCATATCATTTTCAAACTGCAGAAAACCAAAGACAGAGATAAAAATCTTGAGAGAAGCCAGAGGGGGTAAAAAAATATTTTACCTATAAAGAAACAGAGATAATAATTATAGTGGACTTTTTACCAAAAAGCATATAAGCATGAAGAGAGTGAAGTGAAATATTTACTATTAAAAAAAACCCCCCACCATTCTAGAATTCTAAATCATGAAAAATTATTTTTTAAAGTGATGGAGAAATAAAGATATTCTCAGACAAACTAAAACTAAGGGAATTCTTTGCCAGCAGAACTGCCCTTCAAGATATGTGAATAGAGTGCTTTCAAGGTTATGAAAAATGACTATGTTAGAAACTCATATCTACATAAGGAAAGGAAGAGTGTCAAAGAAGGAATAAATGAAGGTAAAATACAATCTTTTATTTATATTACTCTTAAGCTAAAAGATAACTGTTTAAAGTAATAATAGTCTCTTGCTACTCAAAAAGTGGTCTTGGGACCAGCAGCATTGCTCTGCTTTGGGGCTTGTTAGATATCCAAAATCTCCAGACCTACTGAATCAGAATTTTCATCTTTTGCAAAACACCCAGGTGATGTGTATGCAGGTTAAAGTTTTAGAAGCACTGATTATGAGAAAACTGAAACATTCTCCAGGATTAGATGAGGACATCTATTACTATGTATCATTCTGATGATTATCGCTATCTATTGGTAAATATCATTGGCTCATATTTAGAGATAAGAAATAGTGACAACATGGCAGTATTGGCATCTTCTGGAAGTTTGAAGCAACACATCTTTATTTCTAAGGGCAATCATCTTTGCAAGCTTCTAAAAATACTTTCTACCCAAAACTGCCTATAGCTGTGCCTATAGTAGATTATGCACAAACATTATATACATTCTTCCTGCTCAAATCATATTTTATATGTGGTAATACTTCAGATATATGGAGTGCATCTTCTGAATAATCACACATATGCAGAGTGGCATCAGAGTCAGAGGGAGAGTCACGTGGGTGGGGGAGTGATAAAAAACATTATAAATCACGAAATGTAGAAGAGCAGATGACCCACGTAATACTCACAATATGATATCAGTGAACAATTTCCCAAATAAAAAGAAAAGGGATATTTTTAGTGAGTGGTTGTGACCGAAACGTCAAGCCACTCAGTGAACTAAGAGAGAATGGAGTCATAAGATAATAAGGAACAGGGAAAAATAAAGAAATTGCTGCATTTGGTCCTCACTAATAGGTACAAATACAAGAAAGAACTGGCAGCACACACTCTGAAGAGCTGGGAGGAGGCATGAGAAAAGTTGAAAACTTATGCAGTAGAGCAAACTGCCCTGAAAACCCCAGCATCGTCAGGGGAATTGCAGAATCTTAGACTCAAAGTTCTGTAGTACCTAAGTGATCCTGAAAATGTTTGGTGAAGTAAGCAAACTTCGTCCTAACACTTGACTTGCCTCAGAGAACATCGCTGCCTTTGGAAGGGCATGCTGAAGGCGGCTCTGGTGACTGATTCTCAGGCTAAGTGAACCAGAGAAACTGCCATTTATCAAGCACTCAGCCTGTTCCCCTGACACCCGGGAGCCTACACTGGCAGCAAAGCCCAGCCAATCCTCCAGAGATGCCACAGGTCTACAGCCTTTCTTTCCCTCTGAGCAGATCAAAAGGTACCCTCATTTTTGTACACTGTCACAATTTTTGCCCAAGATTTTAATAACCAAGTAACTCTGAGCCTATTGTCCTGGGTCTTAATGGTTTTTGTATTTTACATTGAGACCTCCTTTAGATTGTTGGGTGTACTTGCAAAGAAACCATCAGCAAATCATGATACTACAGAATGATATTAGGGCTTCTTAGATAGAATTCATTTCTAAATAGTGTCCCTGAAGAGTAGTATAATGCCAGATAATCCAGTCTGGAAAAAAAAAATCTTTAAACATTCTACCCAGCAAAGATTTGCAAATCAGTTGTTGTAAGGTTAAGCAGAAGGATTTGGTTGATTTCTTCAACATGCTAATATTTTTATATGCCTTCAAAAAATCCATTTATTGATTGAAAATATTTCTTCATCCTGGACTTTTGGCATATTTTACTGGAGGTGTAGTGGATACAAGCAAATGCTTTGAAAGATAAAGACATTGTTTTCTAATTGGTATGGCCGGTTATTTGTGTTCCAAATAAAAGATTCTGTCAGTAGAATGCTCTTACTATTTCAATCTGGCAAGTCCACTCTTTTGCTGCATCAACTGGTGAGCTTGCTCAGAGGAAACAGTGCTAGTACTTTGTGATATTTCCCTGTCTTGCTGTATGACCTCATTGTTCAGCCTGTAGATCTGGATGTTACTGAGAATATACAATTTTATTACAAAAGAGACTCAATGAGAAATGTAACACATTATGCAGACAACATATAAAAATATAGAACATTAAAGTGACAATCTTCAAATGTTGCTTGTACCTGGGATTCTGTTTAAATTCTAGTGTTAAGAAAAGCTTGGCGAATTTCGTTGTCTTCTTGGGTGTCAAAAGGATGGTCATTTTTATGGTTAAAAATGGACAGACTGGATTAAAAGATGCAGAATTTCAACAATTGGAAGAAAACTAAATGAACATTCTAAAACTGAATACACACTGTCTGAAATTAAAAACTCATTTGATATGTTAAAGGGTACACTGTATTTGGAGAAAATAACTAAAAAAAACCTGCTAGCACAAATTCTTGGAATGGTGAACACCTCTCCTTCATTTCCCATGATAAAAGGCATAGAGGACTAGAGGCACTTTCTTAGAGATATCTGGCATTCACTGTAATACAGAAGTTATAGCTACTGCTCTTGCTTTTTTTTTGGTCTACACAATGTGGTTTTTATTTAACAGAAAATATGAATTCATTGTATAGCTAAGTATGTGAAGTCGTCTCTAGAACCTACAAATACTTGTATGGTCCACAGTATTCACGTCCACATTCACGTAGTCACCTCCAGTACTGAAACTATTTACTACTCTTTCTGAATAAGTTAAATCCAATCTGTCCATGTGTGTATCTATATCTTCTATATCTGTATATTCATATCCATATCTATCTATATCTATATAGCTATAGCTATAAAACCTCTTCCTTGAGCTTGATCTTTCTTGTGCCAATTGTAGTTTCTATTCTGGTGTCAAAAAATTAAACTGATCCAGATTTTCCTTTACTGAAGGAATATATCCATCTTAATTTACTCTGTAGAAGTAGATGGAAGTTATCCAGTGATTACAATTTCTACAAACCTAATTTGGAAACATTAATATTCAGTTTTTCTTTACTTCCTTTTCTTTCTTTCTTTTCCTTGCTTCCTCCCTTCCCTTTCTTTCTTCCCTTCCTTCCTTCCTTTCCTTCTTCCTTCCTTCCTTCCTTCCCTCTCTTTCTGTCCCTCTCTCACACACATACACACACACACACGATCATCATCACCTTATTATTATTATTTCTATCACATTAAGTAAATAATAAGCAATACTAGAGAAAAATCCAAATGTAGTAATTTTTGCCATGGAAAAGGATGATATTTGTAATACAAATGTATTTATAGATAGATTTGCATTTTCATTTTCCCATGCTACCACCAAAGCCCATTTCCATAAATAATTAAGAGCTAACTATCTATGACGATAAAGTTATTAAAAATCATCAACATACATTATTAGGTTGTCTTTCCCACATTTTTGACTGATTTGGGACAATTCAGTGAATCATCAAGTTGGACAAATTTTTACCATTACATATGAGTGATCTAATAAATAATGCCTTAAAAGTTTATAGCATTTTATACATTTTGAAAGCTTTCATATACATTATTCCAACTACAGTGACCAATTATTTCACTGGGTTGATCCAGTGACTATTACCCGAATCAGTGAACAACGCTTTTGTTATTCAACTAGAAACAGTCAGTGATAGAAATTAAAGCTGTTTATTCTGCAAACCCAGATAGCATAACTGTATATCTTTCATTAGACAAGTAATTAGCTGCTGCAAGGATTGCACAATCCATAATCTTATTCAAAGTTCCTTCCCCACTCCCAACACTTCATAGAGACACGATCTCATCATTGACACAAATTTCAGAATTTCCAATTTTAATCCAATGTGCCAAAAACTAAATTAATGCTATCTGCATCATTTTAAGCTTGAACCATCTTTTAAGTTGGAAACACAGTATGCCATTATTTTTAAAAGATAAGTCAGAAAGCCTGTATGGATAAAAAACTAAACAGATCTTTTATCTCTAGGTAACTAAGAGTATCCCTATGATTCTTCTACCCTTCTCTAATGTTATATAATTTTCGCCTAATTCAATTTTGTCTTTTTAAAAATCATATAAATTTAAACCAGTGAAAATATATATCCAAGGAATAATCAGTAATATAAAGTAGAACTGTAAAATGTAGGGAAGGCAGTAACAAAAAGTATACGTTTAACTTTATCATCAAGAAAGCATGAGTTAGTGATGCAATTCACCAAGACTATCCATTACTTCTAAAGCCAATAATAGATGTGTTTGGAATCCTGTTGATGCAAGACTCATTTATGAAACTGTAATGCTTGATTCATCCAGTGATTCATTCAACAGATACTGGCCTCCTATTAAGCCCTAAATTAAAGTACTATGCTTGGGGATTGAGATGACAGAAAGATGACTGGAACTTGAATTCTGGTTCTGGTAGAAGACAGTTTAAAGCACAGAGTAATTTGAAATGTCACGGGAAGATTTTATATGAGTGAAAAAGAACAAGTCCAAAAGATTTAGTCAGTGTATTTAGCCTGGTTATGAAAGCCAATTTGGGGAGACATTTCTACAAATTATATATGTTTAAAACATCTTACAGACAAATAGTTCTACCAATGTATTAGTTCTGATAGAACCCATCTTAATAACTTATACTCTAATTTCTCATGTCCTATTCCATTCTATGATTTTTGGAAGGGGATTCTAGAGAAAAGTTCCTTTTATTTTTTTTTCCTTTTGGCTCAACTTAATGGTTAGTACATCATCACTCAGAGTGCAAAGCCAAGGATGCAGCAGATATTCTATGAACAAGTGCTTAAAAATAAATTTAACAAATGATGCTAAAGTACAAAGTACAAAGGATTCAAGCCTATGTAGGAAAAAGGAGTGAGAACCTGAAGTTTAGTTGTTAGTGGTAGAATACAGTCAGGGACACTTAGGGTGATGAGCCAGCAAATATTGTCGTGGAAACACCAGACCTGGTTAGAGATACTTTAAATCTCCCCAGAATATTTGATAATCAAAGAACAGAGCAAGTTCCTCATCTGAGGGCCAGTTAATGAATGTCTGTTCCTTAGAGTCACAGAAGGAGTCATTAAGGAATTTGAAAGCAATCTCTTTTGCCTTGTTGCAAATGGTTTCCATCTGAGAGATGTTAATAACTCTCATCAGGTCATAAATCGATACTTAAAGACTGGATAGTATAATTGATATAAATGAAGTTTCAGATTTAGAGAGAAAAATAAATATCTGTGGAAATCATATTTGCTATAAATACAATCCCTTTATCTGCATCATACCATTATGGAAAAATCTCTATATTTCTTTAATGAGCTTGTCTCTTAAGAGAACACAGTAGTAAATTTGAAGACAAGCAATCTTTGGATTATCAAAAGAGAAAAAATGCAAGGCAAGGTTGCTCTATATTAATATGGTATTGATTCAAGTTATAATTACAGGACTGAGTAGTTCTCACTAACAAGTGGATTCATTTCCTGTTTTGGAAAATATGTATATAAAAATAGTTTATGTAATATTTTGAAATCATTAGTTGAATTGGCTCTACAGTCATCATTGGCATTTACGAAGTCTAAGTGTTTAAATCCTTCTACATCATTTTTGTTTCATTTAAAGAGTTATTAAAATCTTGAATGATTTCTAAATGTCATCATTTATCTAGAACAAATTCTAAACTAGAATTTTTAAAAAACGACTAACATATACCCACCCAAATCTAATATTGTTTCGTCTGATTCAGGGCACAGTCCCCAAGTAGTTATTAAGTTATCCCTTCCAAGAAAAAAACACAAAAAGAAATTCATCAGAATAATAGAAAAATTATAAAAAGAACCAAACATCTTTTCATTTTACCTTATTTAACATCTATTTAACAAATCTTGAGGAGCTCAAGGCCCTCCTCTGAGATATTTTCAGTGATTTTGGTAACAGACTACTGAGTTACTATAGGCAGAAGAACTGTCACACACATTTCACAATTCCATAAGGAAATTAAGGTGAAGGTAATTGTTAATATTATATAGAATCAGAGAATGAATAGAAATAAACAGATTTTGCTTAGCTTCATAGCTAGTCATGTTTTCTCTAGGGCTAGGTATAGTTACATCAGTTCCTTTGGGGACAAGGTTCTAGGTGGAAGCTTTGCCTTTAATTTTTCTCTCTCTTTTCTTTAACAACAAGCCAACCCAACTTAATGGAAACTGAAGGAAAAAAGGACATTTCAAACTAGCATTTCCTGCCCATAATTTTAAGGAAACATATTATACTTCAGTTCTTTAGATATAGTCAGTCCAATTTAAGATCCAAATCGCAGTGCACTGTAAAAAGGAAATATTTCATTTCTATTGTATAAGAACCGAGCTTATAGTGAGATGAAATGAAAAGATATAGTATTTAAAAAAAACACACACACAAAAAATGTTCCCAAGGTTCCATGGAGAAAAGGTGAGTTAATAACAACAAAATCAGAAAGAAATCATAGTGATAGGTATGCTAACTCATAGATCTGATTCTCAAAGTATTTGCAGGTTGGAAGGAAAATTACCAGTCCTGGACCAAGGCAAAAACTTAAAAACTTTCTGGCAGCATTATATACTCCATTGGTGAAGAGAAATACATCCACCTCCCCAAGGATGAGAAGTATCTCTTGAACAGCAGCAAACTAATTACTTCCTTCCGTGAAATTAGCTCCCCTGACTGCAACCACAAAACACTAAATTAAAAGGAGGGAAGAGACAGCTTGGTTTTAGAGTCTCCAGCTATATAAAAAAGGATAGCCAGCTTCAGGAGAAAGTCCTAGACCAGAAATGGTTAGACTGAACCTAACAAAGGCATATCAAGCAACAAAACTGGAAATTAATTGCTTTAACAATCAGATACAGAAAGCAAACAACCTTCCTATATTAGTTTGCTAGAGTTGCCACAACAAAATGCCATAGATTTGGTGGCTTAAACAACAGAGATTAATTTTCTCACAATTCTAGAGACTGGAAGTCCAAGAATAAGTGCCAGGAGGGTTGTGTTCTTCTGAGGCCCCTCTCCTTAGCTTGCAGACGTCCACCCTCTGCTGCCTCTTCATATGGTTGTTCCTTTGTGTGTGCCTCTGTTGTCTCTTCCTATAAGGTCACTAATCATATTGGATTAGAGCCCCACCCTAATGACCTTACTTTAACTTAATACCTCTTTAAAGACTTTAATTCCAAATAAGGTTCTATGTGAGGTACTGGGGGTTGGGACTTCAACATATGAATTTGGGGTGGACACAATACAGCCAGTAACACCTTCTCCCCCAGAAGAAAGAAAAACCTTTTACAGTAAATCATGTGATCCTGTCTTTTTCTCCCTCCTAACTTCTAATTAGTAACTTTCTAGATTTCAAAGAAATCTAGAAATAAGGTTTTAAAATCTTTTTAAGCTTGCTAAGAACATTCAAAAAAAGGCAGGTGCTATAGGAAAGTGAACCTCAACTGCTATAGAATTGAGAGATCCTTTGCTCTGCTGATTGTGGGCAATTTTTCTATACAATAGAGAGGACACTTTCACGATTAAAAAAGAGCCTATAGGCATGTTAAACAAGTGTGGGTAAGTACTGAGACTGTCATGGACTCCTCATTGCATTGCTGGCAAGAATTTTGGAGGACTGACCCTACCCCATGGGACAATTTCCGTGAAGCCTAAACTAATGCCAACTCCTATTTTCCAATCTGTGTACACATAACTAGTTCAGTTACAGTGATTGATTCAGAAATGGACATATGAACTAATTTGGTCCAAGCAGGATGAAGCCCAGCATTTTTGGCTACTGGGAAAAGAGACATTCTCTTTCTTTCTGAACAATATGGTGGGCGGAAGTAATGTTTGCAACTGCAGTATTCATTTTGCTACCATGAGAAAAGTTAGTCTAAAAATGAAGCTTATGGTAGAAGAAAAAAGAGCTGATAGACTTGTAAAAAAAAAAACTGAGTTAGACTTAATCAGATTTTACCCAAAGCCCCCCACCTCTTGATTCTTAAATTATGTAAACTAATACTTTTACTTTTTAAGAGAGCTTAAGATGCGCATTCTGTGATTTGCAACCCAAACCGTCTTTACTAATATACCTTATAATTTCCAACTAACAACCTAAGTGTTGTTCGTTTTTTTTTTATCCCTGTTGAAATCCAAGAAAAATTATAATTTTAAAAATAAAACTTGGCTAGATAATTGTAGCTATATGCACCAGTAAGAGAACCAGAACTAAAAATTCAGGATTAACAGTGGGTCATTATTTGGGAAAATGATTTCACTACTCTGTGCCCTTGTACTTCTTTTATTTTTGCCAATATCCAAGACGGATGACTTGTAAAGTACTTTAAGCTATTTATAATTATGACTTACAGAGTAATATAAAGTACCCCTTAGTATATGGAAGTAAATATTGTGTCAAACAAGATTAACCATTGAATTGAAAGCCTTTGTTCCCCTTTCTCCCACTATTCTCATTGACAACAAGTCCTGAAATAAGGTTAATGAGGTAGAAATACAGAGTTTGATAATCAAAGGCAGAAATGAAAGACAAATGTAGGAACTTCCCCTCCAGGAAAATTAAGAATTCAATCATTCCCTTTCCAGATTGAGCTTGGCTCCTGGTCATTACTAGCAAAAGAAAATTTTCTAAAATGGGGAGGAAATAAATTCTATGGCACATAGACATAAAGACATTATACATAATTTTAAAATGACAGCAGTGATTCTAGCATTCATAATTGAAAACTATAAAGAAACTGGAAAAATGAAATTCAAGACATGGCAATAAGTGAGAGACCTTAGGAGGTAGGCAGCATTTCCCATACTCTCATTTACAAGTTACAATTTTGTCTTGTCTGAGTGAAGACCTTTGTAGAGACCTGTAATGTGCTCGTCAAAATCAGGATAAGGACAACTTTCTAGTGAAAATCATATGACTCTGTATTTTCTTAGCTCAATTCAGTCTGACTTCTCTGACTTTTCAGGATATTTCTCAATTTCATATTTAGGAAGATATGTGAAAATTATTCATCACTCTCTCTCACATTATCTACTTATAGGGACTCCTACACACTTATAAAAAATAATACTACACCAGTTTTTTCTAGTATCCCCCAAATATAGATTAATGCAAGGCATCAGTCAACATTCAATGTCTTTTGTGATTTTAGGGAGCGGGCAGGGAGAAATGAAGCAGTGGGCTCTGAGAGGGCACAAAGGACATGCCGGGTGAATTGAGAGGAATCGAGAGGGTCTGATTTGATGCTCTTCAAAAATTAATTACATGTATTTCTTTACGGAATTTGGATTCTTAAAAATTTATCCTACCAATTACTTGCCACAATTAAATACGTTACCCCCAGCGTTACTGAGATTTAATTGACATATAACACTGTATACATTTAAGGTGTACAATGTAACGATTTGATATATATGTGTATATAACAAAATGATTGCCAAATAAAGTTAGTTAACACATCCATCACCTCACATAGTTGCAATTTTTTTTGTATGGTGAGAACTTATAAGATCTACTTTCTTATCAGCTTTTAAATATATAATATAGTTAAATACTTTTGTGAGTACCACCGTTGGATAACCAAGTAATAGATGGGAAAGAAACGATAGGCTTGTTTTAAGGCACTCTACTTTCTTTATAAATGAGAAGAACCAATGGCCTCTCTATTATATATAGATTTCTACGTTCATTTAGCATTCTTCCTAACTAGATTTCTATAGTTTACCCAGAAGGTACCCACATGCACTTTGCCTGTCCTCTGTGAGGCAAAGTTCAGCTTTCACTGAACCACACATGTGGGAATGAAAACACTTTTTATACTATTCTCTTCAGGTATGGCTTTGAATGCATTTTTAGCAACATTCTTCTGAAAAGCAATAATTCCCCATTTACAACTCTACCAACTGAATGGGCAGTAATATTAAATTATTTGTACTTGGCAGAATATTCATAGACAAAGTCACACAGCAAATCATAGTCTAAGAAGACCATACAGAGTGACTCAGGGTGCTATGACCATAAGTAGACAGGCACATAGGTAAGTCCTAATGCAGTCCCTGCATCTTCAATGGCAGTGGCTGGAGAGCATATTGTCTCAGGACATTTAAAGATAAAAAATGAGATGTAGCTCCAGCTCTCCTAGGGCTCTGGTCCAGTGAGAGGGATGGGCAGTGAAATAAGCACTTAGAAATTAATGTGAGGAGTAGCAGGAGTGGAGATGGCGTGTGTGGAAGACAAGGACATCCATGTGCATATCTAGGTAACTACTGTGGATTGAAAAAAAGGCACAACCTAAAAGTTGAGAGTTATGTTTTATTCGGTGGACAAATCTGAGGACTCAAGCCCGGGACAGAGCATCTCACATAATGCTGAGAAACTGTTCTGAAGAGGCAAGGATGGCGGGGGCGGGGTTGAATGTATAGACTTGGGTGTCACCAGCATACACAGTGTGTAATTGCTAAAACCATGACAGAGGAAGAGGATGACCCACTGAAGGGCCAGTATCCAAACAGAGAATCCTGGGCGGCACCAGACTTTAAAATACAGGCTCTTTCCCTGTGGTTTCTCAAAACATTATACTGATCTCACCCTAAGTAAAGATGGGAATGGTTTCAATGTCAAAAAATATATCTAATAATTTTTCAACAGGCTTTGGCATAATGTGGACCTGTGAATAAGAGTGCCCTTTGATCTTTTATGAATGCTTCTCAACTTCATCTCCCTAATTCATTGCTTGTATTTTTCAAGATTGTTATTGTTTTCTATCTCCAATTATGAAGCTTGAGCGATCCTTTCTTTTTTTTTTATAAGAAGCTGGCTCTGGTGATTAAAAATAGTTTCAAAGCTCACAGTTATGTCTCAATTATGTAACTCCTTTTATATCTTTGGTTGCTTCCTGGAGAAAGCAAAAGGATAAATTACTCCTTAGGTCCAGAATCTCCTGGTTGGAACTCAAAGCTCGTGATTGATGAAGATAGTGAATCTGTATATAACAAGACTCTGTTCATTGCTTTGTGTAACAGGTCTCTTGAGAATTTAGGGGAGTTTTGTTCTGCATAACTTGTGCTCTGAGGCCATTTTCAGTACCCTGAAGCAAATAGGAAGGCAAGATTGATGCGTTTACCTGATAAAATATTTCAGAAGACTAGTCTCCTTAAAGTTTGTCTGCATTTGATCTGATAACAGGCAAACAATTTCACTTCACCTTAGGAAGCAAAGACAAGAAAAGAAAGTATAATTTCTCTCATTCTCTTTGACAGATTTTCTTTTCTCTCTGTTAAAATGAGATTATCTCCTTCAGACAGTGTAATATATTTGGGGGAATAAGTCCCAAATTTCTATTATATATACTCTATGACCAGACCCATGGAATGAGGCTCATCTGAAGTAGAAGTTACCCCAAGGATAACTCACTATCAAGTTTATTCAAAGCAGTTAAGCCTCAAGGAAGCAGGGCTCTCCTCACTTTCCTTTAGAGTCTAAATTTAACAACTATTTCAGCCTTCAAATGACTTTAGGTTAAAACGTTTTCTTGTTGTTACCAAGTCTGCTGACTTTGAAAATCATATATCCAAAATATCAATTAGTGTTCTATGTGATATCTGCAAATCTAAATTATGGAATCAAACTTTTCCTTTCTGTAGCCACATTGATAAAGATAAGGTCATTAGAAAGCTGATATCAGTGGCACAGCTCAAATCTCAAGATGAATTAAGTACCTTACTATTATAAAACTTCAAAATTTAAAACAGGAACGAAGTGGGAGTTGTCCAAGTGTTATCTTGCCTTTTACTCCAATCCTAGGGAATTACGTGCTCCAACGTAATACAGAAAGGTATAGTCTCAAGTACAGAAAGGTTTTAACTGATCATGTATCTGGAGTATTCTGGAAACAGGTTTTGTGTGTTGCAGGTGGAGTACAGGTCAATTTTCAGTGGCTCATGGATTAGGTGCTACCCTGAGCTGTTGGTGTCGGCACCACCCCCTTCAATCCATCCTAGACACGGCTGCCAGAATAAATCCCCAAAGAGCAGCTCTTGTGTTGTCATTCCCTTTCTCAAAATACTCCATGCCCGTCCAAGGCCGACGATCACAGGCTATGACAGGTATCCAAAGAGCTCCATCATCTGGGGCATTATTGCCCACTGTTCTCTTTGACATACTTGGGTAAAACAAGCACTCCGCTCAGTAAGTGCCTCACACCTCCCCCACCCCGGGCTTTTCCTCACATTGTGGTCTCTACTTGGAATGCTGGATTCAACTCCCCACCCCTCAATTCTCACACTTTGATAGTCCAGCCTATCAAAAATGCTACTTTCTATACAATGACTTCTTTTAATATAAAACTGCAACATCTTTAATTCAGATTTTGTTTGGCATAAGTAAATACAGATTTTAATATATGACAATGACTATGCCCTCTAACAATGTGTACATAAGTATATTAGGCGCATCGCTCTTTACTTGATTCAGTGGTTTTTGTTTTTGCTTTTACAATGACTTCTTGATCCCTGATCACTTCTTTTGAATTCTCATGGTGCTTTATCTGAAAGTCTCTAGTTTACACCATTTTTTCTCCTATGTTGAGGTTACTATTGGATTATTTCTTATCCCTCCTAAAAGAATCAAGGTCTAGGTGGGCAGAGATTATCTTTTGCTCTAGAAATATAATTATTAAAAATTCAGGCAAAGAAAGGTTTGCTTTCTATGGAACTTACAGCTGCATTTTTGTCTAGCAATGTCTATATCTCAATAAGGTTTATTCTTGGCTCTGCTGAGGATTGTGAATAATTTAGTTATGCTTGATGTTGATAACACAGACCTGATCTGAGGCAATCAAATTTCAGCAACTTAGTAAAATAAGAGTACTTTTTCAAGAAGGGTTATACTGAGAAGACATGTGTTTTAGGCATTAAAAAACATTGCCCATTTTGGGTTGTAAGGCATGGTGGGATAAATTTTAAGTCAATATTTCCATTTTATACCCAAAATATTCCACTGCGGTTTCCAATAGAGTCTTTTTTGTCTATCTTGAACTCGGTTGCATGTCATCTAAATTAGTAATCATGTTGCTCATTAGAACAAATGCACTCTGTCGGTGGTAGAAGAATTAAATTCAATTTAGCAAAAATGCATGGAGTACTGACTGTGTAAGATGATGTTAGGGAATTAAATTACATAATGAAAGTAGTCTATTCATTCAAGTGGTTCAAAATCTAACAGCCCAAGTTTTAAGGCAGTCACAAAAAAGCAGTTGGAGAACATTTTGTCAGGATTTGTGGGATGTATTGAGTCAGAATAAAGACATTTGTTTAAATTTTCATTTACTTATACCATTGTAGGAGTACTTATTTGATTTTTTTTCATATTTAAACATCTTTTCAACCCTATTGCAAAATATGTACCTAGAGCAATCTAGATCTTAAGCAATACAAAATTGTTACAACCTGAGCTTCCCCAAGGCTACTCTGAGCTTTGAAATATTTCACTGTCCTCATTGGGTCAATGAAGGTATCAGGAACCCAGGAATAAATAGCCTTCATAGCACATTGCCATAGCTCAACTGATTATACCATGTAATTTTTACTAAAAGCAACACGGTAAAATTTGAAAAAGCTAGCATTCTGAGTCTGCTTTTTTATTTTTATTTTTCTGAGTCTGCTTTTGATGCACTAACAGAGAACTCATACTTCATCCACCTCAATGATGGGACTTGTTTGATGATAGTTTATTTGTGTTTTGATTATTTGGATTTGGTGGGAGTTGTTGATTAGCGTCTATCCTACAAACTCCCAAGAATTCTATGGAGCTCTTAGAAGGAAATAATTTTGGAAATAGGAGGGACTGGGTGCTCTATCTAGCCCGAATTTCTCTTTCTCCAGGTAAGATTCTGAGACCTACAGTGGTGAATTGCTCAAGGTCATTTGTAATTGTGACTAGAACTTACCTTCTCACATTTCTAGCTTAGTGATTGATTAGTCCTCTAGGAGAAGCGGTTAGAAAGAATTCTAGTCATCATCAGCTTCGTGAGGTATGTGGTAGATTAAAAATGGTTTTTAATGAAGGACCGGCCTTCAGTTAATTTCACATGTGCTGCCCAGCTTCAACACTATTTTTCCAACATAAATGTTTCTTTTGAAGGCATCTCTTTGTAGTTGTCTCTAAAACTAATTTCTCCTTCAGTGCTCTTTATCCCATGTTCAATGGTTCTTTTACCTTTATCTCATGTAAAACCATATCAAATGTACTTTTTTTCCCCTAAAATATTAACTATATCTCAGCCACAGAATATCTTTTATCTAGCTCGGCTGTGATATCTTCAAAGCATTCCTGCAGATGAGTTATGCAAGCCTGGATCCATCGTGACTAGCCATCTTCAAGTGATGCTTTAGCACTTTGTATAAGATGATTGTTTGACTAACACCCCGGTGTCTTCCATCATTTCAATTAGTACAGGAAGACTGGAGAGAGAAGAAATCTTCACCTGGGGTACTAGTAGTTGTAAATTTTCATATTGCTTTCAGACATAAGAAGTCTTCTGTCTTTAGGTTTAAGATCTATAATCATATGCTTCCTGAAACTTAGTTTTTCTCAGAAGACACGTCAATGTCTTTAGTGTTTCTACATCCAAAGGTTGCTTATCCTCTTGTTTTGCTTTAGCATTAAGATAGGAACTGTAGGTACTTGAACAAGTTTGGGAAAAGATTGTGCTGCTCTGATATTGGATAAGAAGAGAAAAGGAGAGTTGATTTATCTCCTATGTGAGAAGGTAATTGTGTTTGTACTGATTGTTACTCTTTGGCCTGTGAATTCTTTCCTCTCTATTTAATTTCTGGAAGAGAGGTATTTGCTTGTAAGATATTTTATATTTCATTATGAAATAATAAGAGCGCTAAAGCAAGTTTGATTAAATCATAGCTATCCAAAACAGAGAATTTTCTGTTCCAAATTCAGTGTTATACAATAGGGCCTGTCAGTTAACAGTAATAACACCATGGTTGGAGCAGATGCATGAGCATATTTAGCTGGCTCCTGGATGCATCCTTTGAAATAAGTTTAAAATTCATTTTATCATTTTATAATAAAATAAAACTTTCACCAAGTAGTAATGCTGTTCTATGGTGGCATGGAAAAGCATGAGAAGGTACATAAAATAGACATTTATAGATATTCCTTTGGCTTCTTTCTGCAGCAAAGTGGCTCCAGAATTGATGTATTCCTCTTTAATGTAGTTCCAAAGGAGAAAAAGCAAAGAATATTTACCATATTCGTGCTGCATCAAGATAATTTTTTTTACTATATTAAATTAGTCTATTCTTAAGAAATATAGGCATTTAAACTGGATTATAAAGACAGGATTCCTCATGTTTTCCTTTGCAGTTTCCAAATTTGTCATTTTGTGTTTAAATTAGAGCCACATTTTAGATTTGTTGTGTAAAGGTTAACCACCATCATTCATTAATAAATACTTTCCAGTGTTGATTGCATGCTAAATAATAAAGTAGATTAAAAAGCTCTTGATTTGTCTACAAACCAGTAGAGTGATGGGATACAAACAAAAAAGGAAATTGGAATTGCCTTTGGAACTATGATTTACTTAAAACATATTTCTGGATCCTAGATAAGAGGGACCATATTAAGCTACTCAGAAAAAGGTACAAGCTGCATGGTCCACAGTAGCCCCTGCCATTTAGAAGCGCACATCTAATGAAATAGGCAGATCATTTCTCTTCTGCTCAAAATCAGCCAGTTTCTCATGTCACTATGATTAGAAATCAAATCCTTACTGTGACCTTAAGACCTACCAGGCTTAATAGAATAGGCACCCCTCCCTTACGCCCCATCCCATCCTTGCCATCTCTCTGATGTGCTCTTTCATCATAAGCTTTCTCCCTGTACTGCAACCAGCCAGGGACATGCCTGCCTCAGGGCCTTTGCACGTTGCCTAAGGGCTTTCTTCAGATAGCCACAAGGGCAGCTCCTTCACTTTATTCAAATCTTCACTCAAAGCTCTCCTCAGTGAGGTATTTTTTGACCATTATCTTTAAAATAAAAACGCAACCCCACACTTCACATTTTCTACATATATACCTTCCCTAGCATTTATTAACATACAACATACTATATATTGTACTTTATTACTAACATTGACCTTTTTCAAATAGATTGCACGATCCTTCATGGAAACTTTGCCTTTCACATTCTTTACTGTGTTCCCAGTGCCTGAAACACTGCCTGCCACACAGTAGGTGCTCAGTAAATATCTGTTTAATGGATGAATAGTAAGACAAAAAAAGTGTGTTCACTAATAGCTATGACAAAATAAAGAAATTATGAATATATAAGCAGAGGATGGATTTAGTCTCCAAGTTATGGGACTCTACAGATCTGTGTTTGGGGATGGCCTTCAGCAAGTGGAATCCTTTCAATCTCTGTTGCATTTTCTATGAAATGGGCTTATGTGGTGAATAAACTGCCTTCTCTCTCCCATAAATACCAATGGCAGAGTGTTATTATTTCTTTAGATCTTTTTTCATTTTAAAGAGAAGGTAGGAATATATCTATTCTTTCCTGAGAGTAATTATGAAAATGCATCTTCAACTGTTATGAATAATTCCACTTAAAAAATATGCAATGTTTGATAATAGATATTAAATATGAAATTAATTTCTTTTCTTTTCTAATCAGCCTCCTCCTATTTGGAGTCTTAATAGCTGAAATAACAGAGATCCATCGTGTTTTTAATCAAATTAGCAAGCAGATTTCCTCCTTTATTGCCCTTCCATAAAAATCTATTTATCATAAAATAAGGATGCTG
Organism: Grampus griseus; assembly: GCF_964374135.1. Classification (NCBI taxonomy): domain Eukaryota; kingdom Metazoa; phylum Chordata; class Mammalia; order Artiodactyla; family Delphinidae; genus Grampus; species Grampus griseus. Next base: position 27,989,714 of record NC_139007.1, on the reverse strand, counting down.
TAACATTTCCAGGCAATACTTGATTATGTACAGACTTAAATGCTTCCAATTCTAACCAATTATTGGAGGGTGCATCTAATTATATCTTCACTTGTAATTCAGCGATCTGTTTTTCCAGTTGTTTCAATCTGGCATATCACTCTTTTCTCCTCTCAGCAGAAACAACTTACAACAGCTCTGCATAGCATTGATCAAGCAATTTCCCTAAATGAATAACTGGTGTTCTTTATAGGCAACACTGGAAGCTGCAAACAAATATCATCATTCGTTCAACTAATTTGAAAAACAATCACTAAGGAAGAAAGAGGATTAGAAATTAACTTCCCACAAAAGTAAAAGTCACAGATGATGTAATGAAAAGTTCCCTTACTCTGTGTGTGTGTGTGTGTGTGTGTGTGTGTGTGTGTGTGTAGGTGGGCACACATGCGTGTATGGCTAAAGGTCCCATGTTGTGAAAACATAGCCAGGTGAGGGTATGGAAGGAGAGAGGGGTAAACAGGAGACCCAGTTTGGAGGGGAAAAGCACACTGATTAAGAGGTACATTTCACTGTTTATCTGGAAAGCCTCACCTCATCACTGGCTAAATCAAGGCTTTCTGAGACAGGTGCACAACCAGAGTTAGCTATCTCCAAGTGGCAAAAAAGCAAAACAGAGAAGGTGGGGAGGTGGAGAAGGAATCTGCTTAAATTATTTAAATGATGTCCCTTCACTATCCTCAGTCATAAAGCTCCTTCCTGGCTTCTAACAGGGCAGTATGGTTCCCACTTACCTTCTTTGTTCAAAAAGACCCATGATTTGGGGCTTTCCTGGTGGCGCAGTGGTTGAGAGTCCGCCTGCCGATGCAGGGGACGCGGGTTAGTGCCGCGGTCCGGCAAGATCCCACACGCCACGGAGCGTCTTGGGCCCGTGAGCCATGGCCGCTGAGCCTGCGCGTCCGGAGCCTGTGCTCCGCAACGGGAGAGGCCCCAACAGTGAGAGGCCCGCGTACCGCAAAAAAAAAAAAAAAGACCCATGACTAGGCTAACTTGTCTAAAATTTCAATCCACCCACCAGGTTTATATCTTTATAGTTTAAAATAATCTTGTTAAAAAAATACTGGTGGTACAACAGCTGCTAATGGCCCTGTACTCTGCACTGACAAAGACTAAGGCTATGACATGCCTGAAGACTAAAAGTTGAGGCATAAGGAAGAAAAGGGTGTACTAAAAAGCAAGAAAGAATATAGGAAGAAAGCAAGGGAAAGAGGGAGAAAAAGATGGATGGAGAGGGAAGATGGGATGAATGAAAGAAAGGAATGAAGAAAGGGAGGGAGGGAGGGAGGAAGAAAAGAAGGAAAGAAAGAGCTACATGACTTACCTGCTTTTAAGAAATTATCTCCTTGTCTAACCATTAATTTCTATCTTATTGGGGCACTTTTCGTCCTTGCACTCTAGCCATACTGAAATGCCTCCCATTTTCTAAGCACATGGAAGCTGTTCCTGTTCCATTGACTCTGCTCACTTTCCTCTCTCTGTCTGGAATGCCACGTTCTAGCAAACACTTCCTAAATCTCCAGACCTTTCCTGCCCACTCCATGCTTGATGCCTACACCATCCCCACTCCACGTCTCTATCTTAATGATTGAAATAAATTTGGCAAGTATTAGTTTGCCTGTGTTCTTTCCTTCTTTGGGCAAGAACCCACTTGAGGCAAGAGGCTTATCTTTCTGTTCTTGTTTCTCCAGTACCTAGTGCAGTGCCTGGCACATAATATACACTCAGTGAATGCTTATTGAATTACTGCCTGTGAAGGAATCCTTGACTTTTCTATTTTATAGGCGAGATAATAGCATAGGTGGCATTTGTGAGGGCTCCTGTGCTCCTTGGCACTGAGCTGAGCAGTTACATTCAACACATCATTTCACCCTCATAACCAACTTACAAGGAAATGTCATTTAGGATCTGCATTTTCCAGGTAGGGACCTCAGGTTTAGAGAAGTTAAGTAATTTGTCCAAGGTCATGCAACTACAAACAATGCATGAAATTAAGTCAGGAGGCAATGTAGCACGTAAGAGCACAATCTTTGTGGTTAAAATGGTCATGGCATCATTATTAGCTGTGACATTGACTACTTATGCCAATGCCAACTAAAAATTGGCACTTGCCATCTGTTTCTACAAGAATGAAGTCACTAGTAGCCACTGCAGCCGCTGACCTTCAGCGCACCCGGAAAGGAATTCAGGGTGGAGATCAGAAATGAGGCACTCTGTGCTCTGGGGAAAAACTGGCTGAACAGGCTTTTGGACAGACATTTTCAGGAGGAGATTTTACAAGCCCAAATTCTTGAGTCTTCTCATAAGAGAGAAGAGAGTGGTGATATTTACATGCTACTCCCTACACATGATATGTGTATTTTAATGAGATTTTTGAGGATTCATATACGAAATAATTTATCATGATCCTTCTGGAAGCTAGTCCTTTCTGTAAAATTTTCTGAATAACCTGCAATATTTATCCCATAATAGACACAGATACAGAGAAAATAAACCACTCAATTGGGGGTGGGACAAACACAAAAGAGTAAAATGACAAACAGCCTTTGATCTTGGATAAGATTCATTTAGTTGTGCTATGCTCATTCATGATGAACCTTTAAGTAGCTCCTAATCCAAGTCTGTTTTGAGTCTGATCATTTTCCTCCCTTGCAGATCTTCTGGAATTTGATCTTTTGTTCACTTTTGGCAAAGCGCAGCCAGATTTTTCTCTCAGATTCTGACTTTGGAGAGGACACTGACATAGCTCAGCCCTTTTCTGGTTGTTGACCTTATTTACAGCACCATTTTTTTTCCTATTTATGGTGGGAAAGAAGAGAATTTGATTACTTTTACAAGCACAGATCAATCTTGCCGTTAGTATCATTTTTTAATATAAGAGGAAGCTGTACAGATGAATTTAGGAACTAGAAATTTGCCTTAGGAATAGAAAATTCTAATGGGATTGATTGTCTTTGCCGTCTTCCAACACCTCGCTCCATCCCTGAAATTTCTAGTTTTTAAAAGGATTTTACAGCTTTGTAGGCAAGTTTATGAGCTATTTGTACAAACTGTTGGCCTCACCCCTGACACTGCCATTAAAATATCCTTTCGCAGATATACATATATTGTTTAGATGTTTGGACTACTCAATCCCTACAGAAGAGTTGGGATGTAAAGTGGAGGAGGGATGAGATTAGAACTTGGAGAGGGGAAGCTAGCACACAGGGAGAGGGACGTCATGAATTGTAATAAACAAAAGTGGTCAAATCATAACCAGCTAGATCTTAGAGAGTACAACGAGGATCTGGAGAAGTAATATTGATAGTATGCCATGAGTTGGATCCCAGCAAGAACTGGTCGACCACTGTCAAGTTCCCCAGATTTCCTGGGTTCTCAGCTTGTAACATAATCCTAGAGCTCTCTCTGAAATTTGGGGTGAGTTAATTCACCGTGCTTCCTATCCCTGCCATCCTGGATTGCCACATAAAATGCAAGCCCCTGTGAAAATCCACCCTTACTTTTCCTTTTACCCCTGCACTGCTCTGCTACTCCCTTCCTGTCTTTTGACCCAAATCCCTGCTTCTGCTCTGTGCCCTCTGGAACCCTTGCCTTAAGTTCCAGGTTTGTACTTGAGGCTCCTCATTTTCCTATGCGCTACCAGCCTTAGAATCCTTTCTCCTCAATACCCCTCTACTTTTTATCCTCTATCTTTGGGTAAAATTTTATATATTTGATGCTCTGGCTATCCAGGTAGATAACTTTCTATTTTTTCCCCTCCAACATCTACTTTCCCACTTCCTGCTTTTTTTTTCTAACAACCTCTGAATTCTTTGGCATGTGACTCTCAGCTCTGATTAATTAATTATTGAGGTATAGTTGATTTACAATATAGTGTTAGTTTCAGGTGTACAGCAAAGTAATTCAGTTATATATATATATATATATATATGTATGTTTTCCAGATTATTTTCCATTATAGTTTATTACAAGATATTGAAATAGTTCACTGTGCTATACAGCACTATTTACAATAGCCAAGACATAGAAACAACCCAAGTGCCCATCAATAGATGACTGGTTTAAGAAGATATGGTATATATATGTATATATATAATAGAATACTACTCAGCCATAAAAAAGAATGAAATATTACTATTTGCATCAACATGGATGGACCTAGAGAATATTATACTAAGTGAAGTAAGTCAGACAGAGAAAGATAAATGTCATTTGATATCACTTATATGTGGAATCTAAGAAATAATACAAATGAACCTATATGCAAAACAGAAACAGACTCACAGACATAGAAAACACACTTATGGTTACCAAAGGGGAAAGGAAGGGGGAGGGATAAATTAGGAGTATAGGATTAACAGATACACACTACTACACATAAAATAGATAAGCATCAGGTTTTTTTGTTTAAACTAATCCTGCCCTAATTGAGGGCAACCACAGTGTTCATACAGATAACACATCCAACCTGATGGCCAATTGGTTGCTTAACCATGTCACCTCCAATGACCTCCATCTGCAAGCTCCTCTAAGCATCATCCTTACGGCCAGTTACCATGACCTACAGGTTTACTTCTGAAATCTTAACACTCAAATATCCTATAACTTTCTTAGACTCCCACTTTTCTCACTTCCTTGCTTCCACTGCATGTGCTATTGAATTTGCTTGAGCTGTAAACCTTCTGATTTCTTTGTCATCCTCTTCTTATCTATTCCATTCCTTACTTAGACATTATCTCACCAAAACTCTCAACTCCTTGACACCTTGATCCTGGGTCAATCCAACTGTTTTCTCATTTACTGCACTCAGACCGCTGATCACTTATAGAGAAAACCATGCGACCAAATAGTGTGGTGTCGATACAGATCCATTGTTCCTAACTCAACTGGGTCCTCAATAGCCTGACAAAAAAGTCCCTAGTCACTCATCCATTCCTCAGAATGGCTCCTTCATAATCCTCAGAACTTTCCTAAACCCTCTATGGTTTAAACTTCTTTTCATTCTAAGCAGAAGAAATTGCCTTCTACTCCAAAGAGAATATAAAATCTGACAGATAGGAAATCCCTCAATATTATGCATTTAAACTCAACAAGATATCTGCATGTGTATTTATCACTACCATTTTTCCTTTAGTCATTGTGAAAGACAGATCCCTCTAGATCCCGTGCCTCCCTGCTTCTTCACGAATCTGAGTTAATCTAAGATCACTTTATCTGTATTTTCTGTGTTTTTCCTCTTTACTGGCCCTCTCCCACCTTAAATATAAAATAAAGGAGGAACAAAACCATATTCTCTACCTAAGTATCTGTTATTTACTATCTTGTTGGCACTGTCCTTCCTAAGTAAGCTCACATTTGTTATCTCCACTTCTGCATCTCCCACCTAATCTTTTATCTGGTTTTTGCCTTGAGGGCAACTGTAGTGTTCATACAGGTACCACAGCTATGATCACTAACAAGTGATTCATTACTAAATCCCATGGATATTTTTTATAGATCTCCTACTGAACCCTTCTGTCCTGTTGATAATTACTCCCTCTTTCTCGATACTCTCCCTACACTTGGGTTCTATGACCCTGCTCACTTATGTTTTTCCACCTGAAAAGTCTGCTTAGTTATCTAATACTAATTTGTTGCTGTTGTGTTCCCTATAGTTCACATTCTGACTACTGCCTCTGAGTGTCTTCATCCATTCCCATCATTTTACCATCTATTTGCTAGTATATATCTGTAGCTTAGGTCTTTTTCTGGAATTCCATGGTTCTATACCCAATTATACACTATGAATATTTTTCTTGATTTTCTGCAGGGAACTCAAACTCAGCACACGTGGAAACAGATTTTCCATTTTCTTCTGTCTGTTTCTGATGCTCCTTTTTATGTGCCTGATCTTAGTAAGTGGCTCCAATATCCACTAAGTACCAGAACCGTAAACTTGACTCAGTCCTGAATTTTAATCCCTAACATTCAGCCAGGCTTCAAATCCTGTCACTCCTTTCTAATATACTTTTAATCTTTCTGTATCTTTTCAGTATGATTATAACTACTTTTGCTCAGTTTTTTTCTTTTCTTTTGATTACTGAAAAAATTCCCTGAGTAGGTCTTGAATCCATCCTTCACATTGCTGCCAAAGTGGTCATTCTAAAAAGAAATTTTGGAAAATTTCCAAACTTTTCAGAGACGCATAAAAGGACCCTTCATAATTTGGATGCTGTTTGCTTCTGCAGTCTTACTCCTCCTGCTCTCATAATATTTTTGGCAGACATTCTTTCTATAGAATTTACTAGAACTTTTCATATGCTAATTGAAAGAAACTTAGAGGAGACTACAGTAGGCAACATTTCTGAAACTTATTTGATCATGGAACACTTTTTTTTTTCATAGAAATGTAATTAAAAATCTCTTAGAACTAGTAGTTTTCCAATATTTGGTAAAATGATCCACTAGCCTATATATTTTGTCTAGACTTTATCATCAGGATAAAGATTGTTAAAACATGGAAACAAATAAGAAAAAACACATTTCAGAAGAAACTGATTAAAGAATTGCTTCCATATTGTGTTATAGATAACCTGTCATAAATATAATAACTTTGGGATACTTTGAAAGTCTCTTTAATTCTAATCAAAGAAACAAACAAAAAAATCTGTGTTTGTCTAGATTTAACAAAAAAAAGGTATATTCCAGAAAAGCTCTTTATTGCTCAGAGATTGGAGTTTTAATTTAATTATTACCTGATAGGACATAAAACACATTTCTTTTATCATTCAAATGTAACTGCATTTTTGTCAAGATTTTAGGTATGTAATGCATAGCATACCTTAGATATTTGAGCAGTAAAATGAAGAATGTGATCATTCTCAGTGGTGAAAGTAACTCGTAAGGCAAAGTCTTGCTGTCTAGCATGTATAATGTTAATTTCTAGACACTGGACAATTTTTTTTAAACATGGAGATTAAATTGAGATTTGCATTTTCCACAGTAAAGGTGATCAATAACTGATGAATTTTTCTGACAGGATACCTTCTGCTTTAATGTTGTCTAATTTATGCTACACTTTTTCTCTGAAATTTTATCTGAATGCTTCAAACTAAGAATAAATATTCCTGAAGGAGAAACTTCCACTTTAAAGGAGATAACATATGTTGCAGAAAGGAGAGGCTTTTTTGATTAGTAGAATTCACTTGCAGATACCTAAAAATGTCTGTATATTACAGGGATAAGTGATATAAGAGGTAGACAGAAAGGAAGTGAAAGGATAACTTATTAATGAAGCCAATTCAGTCTTGACTGCTGTTGCCAGAGCTTCTGTATTGCTGAGATACTCTACACTGATATAATTTCAGCCTGTTAATTGTGTCCTCAACCTTGTTGCTAACCATCTGTGCTAACAGTTCTTGTTTCTCTCTCTCTCTCTCTCTTTGACTTAGGAAGTGCCATTTCAATTTCACTTTTTTTTTGGTAACATTAAAGTGTTAAAAAAGAACACGTTAGATGCTTGGACTCTGTTACCCAAGAATATTCCTTCACATATCTTTCTTTGGAAGCTCTCATTTTTCATTGTCAGCATTCAGATCTATTTTTATAATGCAACGAAGGAAAAAAATAGAAGTGCATAAATGAAAGAGTAAAGAATAAAAATCAAGCAAAACTCTACCTTTGCTAAGATTATCCTGCCTCTTTTATCTAAAGACTTTAAATACCTCTTTCCTTCTCTGCAAAGTCATTTTCCCCAAAGATATAGTAATACCCAGTTCTGTATTGGAAAACTATTGCTGCCCTATTGTTTAATCAAGAGAGGGCTGAACTAACTCAAAATTGGTAAGGTCTGTGTCTTTTCGTAGCTTATCACTGAAAGAGACAATAAGAATGTAGACAAGTATGTAGAATCTCCATTAACAGAATGAAGTGAGAGAACAGTCCAGCAGTTATAAGCACACAGAGACACATTTTCCTTCTTTTAGTTGTCTCTGGGATGCGCCATAGATCTTAGATTATAGCTTCCGGTAGCCCATTATGTATAACTTTTTAAACAGACTTTTAAATTCAGGATGGTTTCACATTTATAGAAATGTTGCAAAGATAGTACAGAGAACTTTTGTATACTCCAAATCCAGTTTCCCCTATTACTATGGTTCATTTCTCACAATTATTGAACCAATACTGATACATTTTTATTCACTAAATTCTATATTTTATTCAGATTTCCTTAGTTTTTACCTAATCTTCTTCTTTTGTTCCAAGATCCCATCCAGGATACCACATTACATTTAATCATCATGTTCCTTTAGGCAATTCTTTACTATGACAATTTCTTCAAACTTTCCTTATTTTTAATGATCTTGAAGGTATTGAGGAGTACTGGTCAGATTAGAAGATCTCTCGATTTGGATTGTTTGATATTATTCTCCTGGTTAGAGTGAGGTTATGGGGTTTGGGGAGGATGACAAAAGAGGTAAAGTGCCATTCTTATCACATCGTTCCAAGGATACAGTCTATCAACTTGACTTACCACTATTTTTGTTAACCTTTATCAGCTGGAGGTAGGGCTTATCGGGTTTCAACACTGTTAAGTTCCTTTTCCCCATCTCCATACTGTATTGTTTGGGAGGAAGTCATTACATGCAACTCACACTTAAGGAGTTGGGAGTTATGAACTCCCTCCTTGAGGGTGAAACATCTACATAAATTATTTGGAATTCTTCTGAACAGGAGATGTCTTTTTTCCCCTATTTATTTATTTATTATTATTATTATTTTTTGCGGTACGCGGGCCTCTCACTGTTGTAGTCTCTCCCGTTGCTGAGCACAGGCTCCGGACCCGCAGGCTCAGCAGCCATGGCTCACGGGCGCAGCCACTCCGCGGCATGTGGGATCTTCCCGGACCGGGGCACGAACCCGTGTCCCCTGCATCAGCAGGCGGACTCTCAACCACTGTGCCACCAGGGAAGCCCTCCCGCATTTATTTAATCATTTATTCATATAAGTATATACTCACGGGTATTCATTTTATACATTGGGTTATACTGTGATACTACACTATTTCTTTTGTTGATAAAATTGCTTCATTATACGCTACTCAGAATTGGCCATGAGGAGGTCTTTCGGTTGGCTCCTTTGTACCTTTGATAGGTTCCCCAATCTTTTTTTTTTTTTAAACATTTCCTTGCTTTTATTGGAGAATGATATTAGAATGTCTTTACATTTTGAATGAAGAGGTTTTTTTTTTTAATTTATTTTATTTTTGGCTGTGTTGGGTCTTCGTTGAGGTGTGTGGGCTTCTCACTGAGGGTGGCTTCTCTTGTTGCAGAGCACGGGGTCTAGAGCACGGGCTCAGTAGTTGTGGCACACGGGCTTAGTTGCTCGGCGGCATGTGTGATCTTCCCGGACCAGGGCTCGAACCCGTGTCACCTGCATTGGCAGGTGGATTCTTAACCACTGCGCCACCAGGGAAGTCCTTTTTTTTTTTGGCTGTGCTGGGCCTTCATCGCGGTGTGTGGGCTTCTCTCTAGTTGCGGTGCGCGGGCTCCAGAGCACGCGGGCTCAGTAGTTGTGGTGCCTAGGCTTAGTTGCCCCACAGCATGTGGGATCTTAGTTCCCTGACCAGGGATCGAACCTGCGTCTCCTGCATTGGAAGGTGGATTCTTAACCACTGGACCATCAGGGAAGCCCCTGAACAGGCATTTGATTAGATGTTTCAGTATGAAAAGGAAGCTGCGATTGATAATTGACAAAAAAACATGTCCCTTGACAAATGATCTGTTTGTCAGGGAAACAGACTACCATGGGATACTTTAAGATAACTGTACTCTCCCAAATGAAAACTTATGTGACAGGAAGACTATAGGACACAAAAAAAAAGGCAAATAAAACTACTAAGTCTTTGAGGAAAGAAGTCACGTCTCATGGTTTCTATCTCTACAGCGCCTCAGAATGTGCCTTGAATTAATAAGTTCTTGATAGATATTCGCTGATCGATCTAAGAGGACCATGAATCTAAATATTGTCTTGATGCATATAGAAAACAAGAAAAGGTAAATGTCAAGGATTTATAAACTGTCTTAAGTTTCCATGTTCCTGTACTCTATTCTATTTTTTTATTATGTAGTCTGTATGCTGTAAAGATCAAATCTGGTTCATAAGTCATATGAAAAGTTTATACTCATGAGTCATATGAAAAGTCATACTAAATTTTTTGCATTGATTGATTGTAAACTGATTATTTGTGAAATGTGAGAATAGCTTTCAGTTTGAGAGCATCGTCATAATTATTTCTTTTCTCCTATAGCTTTAAAACCCCCAAATGTTCCTAAACTCCTATACACAACTTTGCCACATTTAAGTGATTCTTTACACTTCTCTGGAATAAAATTTGCTCTCTTCTGAATATAAAAAGCATTGGGATAGCATCCAAGGGCTGTGAAGAAGATATTTCTAAGCATGACATCAATCTTTCAGCATCTGCAGACCACTTAATCGATACTTAGCAAGCAAAAAAAATATTGCCAATTTTAGATACATTAAAATGCTTATCACAGTTAAAATACAAAGATAAAATATAATAAAACATAATACTATTATAACTGCAATAAGGGTGATACTGTTTATTTCTGACTTAATGATAAATAGGCTCTAATACATTTCATTTCTTAGTATTAAATCTAAACTTTCAATTATATCTATTAAGATTTACAACAAGAATTCAGAGGCTCTCTTAGATAGTTCTGAATACTGAGATCCAGCCTCCTGTGCTTCATCAGATATTAAGTCAACATACCATGCTCAAAGCTAAAATGTTAAATGATTCAACTCACTCAGCTATTAGGAAGTCAAGGGTAAATTGCTTTCTAATTTACTCTTTGATGGTACTTTACTCTGAAATAATTTCTTTATGATCTAACGCAGCATATGGATGTGGTTTTTAAATATGCCCAATGATATACCATCAATATATTTCTCAGGTGATACAGACATAAAGAAAGAAGATAGGAGACAAAGAAAATCTTCAAGTTTTCGGAAAAAAGTCGATCTATAAGTGATCAGGTCTTTCTCATGATTTTCTTTTGGTCTTATTAAGGGATCCTACTATCTTCATCTCAGAAAATTCATTTTTCTGGCAATGAGTATTGGTTTTGGCTATGCTAGATACTGAATATATCGCTAAGATATGCTGCTTGAGGAAGTCACCTGAAATCATAGAGATGGCAATATTGGTCTTGGGAAGAAATGTTTGTTTCCTCTCCTTCATTTCAAAAGTACTTTTCCTTTCAACAACGAGTATACTGCAGAAGAGAAAGCCAGGGTTTTACATTTGCTGCACATATCTTTAGACAGTACACTTATTGTTCATAATCTTATTATATTCCCAATGCTCAATATTATTATTATTATTGATGTTGAACCGTAGTCAATATTAATTAGACTGGCTGGTCAACTGGTCTCTGACCCAAAGCAGTTTAAGTATTGGCATTAAGGTGCAACCTCTGATATTTGCTTATTAATACCATTGCCTGGGGCACAATAACTGGCGCCTATTCATTTCTAATCCCAGTAGAATACTGTCTGAGGCTACGTTTTTCAAAAGAATAATAAGCAGTAACTAAAGACATATCTCTTCTCTTTTAGCACGCACTTACAGTGAACAAAATGTCCCACATGTATATCAACCATATATCTGCTAACAATTGATTATACTACCCACATCTGAGCTTTCATGTAACTGCAAAGAAAACTATCAGCTAGCAAACTCAGACAATAATAGTTTCTCTTCAACATTGTCTGCCATTCATGTTATGTGATATTCAATAAAGTCATTTGATAAAGTAATTTCCAATAACTTGTCCTGCTTTCTTTCCAAGCAACATATAAGTTCTTAACTTTGCAACTAGTTTTATAAACTCCTTAGCAACTGTGTGATTTGTCTTTTTTTGCAAATGCCATGAAATGTGGATGTGTCACATTGTTATTTGATGAGGTTCCATAATAGACCATGCACTAGGGACTAGGGACAAAATGAATTGCAGTTGTCCTACAAAACAGAATTTAGATTATTCATCAAAAAGAATTGCAGTTGTCCTACACAACAGAATTTAGATTATTCATCAAAAATCAATTAAATTTTCTGGAAACATTAATAAACATTATAAAAAATTAAGATGTACGTGTTATAAGAGAGCGGTAGCATATGTAATAGTTATACACATTGTTTTTTAAAAAAATCAGCCTGTGCTGGTTATAATTCTAGTTTTGTGTGAACTTTCATCAAATTATTCAAGTGTATGAATCCCCAGTTACTCTATTTGGTAAAATGGAGTTAATGCTGGTACTTGTCTTGCATGGTTATTGTAATTAAAACAAAATGTTCTTAACACTTGTGATTATCACATAGTTGCCATACAATAATTGGTGGCCACATTTGGGAACTAGAGGAGAAATATTTGAAGGACACAGAGAGTTTTGTACAAGGATAGAAGCATTGTTTACAATCTCTAAATATTAGATATAAGGTAAATGTTCTTGAATAAGTAATTGATTAAAATTATAATCCAAACAAAGAATAGAATACTATCAGCTCTTAAAACAATGCTATTGACTTATGTCAATAGAATAACATCCAAGATGTAGTAACAAGACAAAAGAAATGTAAAAAACTCTATGTATGGTATAATCCAAGTAAAATAATCTATTAGCTGTATATATGCACAAAAATACCTTTAAAACCCATGCACCAAGATATTAACATTGTTCTTTTTATTTTTTGTATTAACTGCATTTTTATAATGAACATATGTTAATTTATAATCAGAAAAATACCGTATTTTAAACATGTAGTTTTTATCTGTTCACATCTCTTTATTTTTCTCTTGCAACTCTCTCCAAAACTCATGTGTCTGATATATTTTTTAAAAATTTGCCAGTCTCATATTTTGTGGCCTTCTCTATTTAGAAGTCATGAAAAAGGAAGAACTTCATATCAGTCTGAAATCTTTTTAAAAATCACTCCTATTTAGTTCAACTATCAAGTTTTTAGAGTAAAAAATTAAGTGAAACTATCGCATTAGACCATAGAGAACTTACAAAAAATAATATTTCTTCAAAGATCAAAGAGCAAAATTTACATTTCACTTAAGAGACTACTAATTTTGCAAATAATTTTAAGAGCATATAAACTATACAAGCATACAAAACCAGATAAAACAAAACAAAACAAACAATCTTAGGTCGGTCTGTCTATAAATTAGTACTTTGTAATCCCTCCTGTAGAAATATCAGTTAATAGTTGTTGAAAATTTATTACCTGTGAGGCACTAAGTTCAATATATGAATTACACACCTTAATTCTGTTAACTGTCTAAAGATACAGAGGTAATTTAACCATCATATCATAGATGAGGATGTACAGCTTCATGTGTTTGAATAACTGTCCAGGGTTCCTCAAACAGCAAGTTGTAGGGTTGAGGTCTGAGCCTTACTAATCTGCTTTCACCATTTATTACTGAATTTTAAGATATGTTTGTATTATTAAAAAAATCAACTGGCTACTCAAGTGTTTGCAATGATTTCATTACTTTTCCTTTTCTTAGTTTTACTTCATTCTGTACTCTTCTAGCTACTTTCATGGCTATTTAAGTAAAGCATCACAGGAGTGAAGATCGTGTTTAAAGCAAAGGATTGGGTTTCCAGATTTGGGAAAAGTTTCTTAAGAGTTCTACTTCTTCAGTGCTATTCTTTGGGGGCAAAATGGCATTTAAAGTTTTTGACTATGACCCACAATAAGATATACATTTTATATCATTACCCAACATAGGCACATATACACACACCCCTGACACACACCACATACACAAATGGTCCATACTGTCCATGAATGTGCAAGGATATTAATAAAAAGAAAAATGCTCTGAACCAAACAGAATGATATGCTTTTTTGCATATCTGCTTTTCATTTTTAGAATAAGAGTCTGCAAATAGAGCTTTGCTCAGGGTGATTGTGTTTCACAAGATTTTTAAGAGAGCTTATAGGGACTGATATGTGCTTCATACATTTTAGCACAAATTCTATTAAAGTATCTCAAAACACATTATAAAGTATTTCCTCACATCAAAAGAAAATGTGTCCAAATTACTAAAAACAGAAAATAACAAAACAAAATTGACTAAGCATAAATTACCAGCAAAAGTATCTAGCGGAGTGTTGATAAGCCCCCAAATTGTCACCCCTCCCCATTCACCAGTCCAGGGATAATTTTCAGCTTTTTTGAGAAGATACTGAAGATATTCTCCCATATTATGTGTCTTCTACACTTTAATTCATCTTCCTCTATTATGTGAACGATGGTTCTGCTGTGGAATGCACACCTACACATAACAAATACACTGCAACATGCAGCTGAAACCAGAGAAGGACACGTTCTATTTGCGGCAGAAAATCTGACACTTTGCTCATTTTCAGAAACGGCTTATAAATGTTTGTTAGGAAAAGAATAGTAGATATGTAAGTTCTCGAAACCTTTTTTTTTTTTTTTTGCTAATTTCCTTGAATGATGTTGAGTATTTAAATGAAGAGGAAAAGAATTCCCACCTCAAGTAAATTATTAAAGCTTGTAGAAAAAAATGTTAAAAAAATTGTAACATAAGAAACAAAAGACTTTCATATTTCTTCCAACATCAAGTGATGCAAATGATAGAGAGGACAAACAGTGTATTACAGGGAATTTGGGGATTTTGTAGGGAGGCAGGAGGGAAATACAAACAATTGATAAATGGCATCATTTGTCTTTGCTCCATTTCATGTTGGGACTTAGGCAAATCTCCAATGACCTGGAGGCTTGTTCAGATGAGAAATGGAGACTATAATAACCTCTTCGTAAGACTATGGTGATACTCAAAAATAATCATTGTAATTTACTGACATGTTTTAGGCAATTGGTAAATTTTAGATGACTGCCCTTTCCTAATTCCTCTCCATACATTAGAAAAATGGTTTACTTGTTTGGGAACAGGAGAGAAAATTTCTGTGTTATAAGGTAAAGGAGAAAGATGACTTCTTTTGGTTTCCGTGATATCTACAAAGTAATAGGAAATCTTTTCTCAATCTTGATTTCTTCAGGGAATTTGTGGGAGGGACTCCCAGAAGACTCAGGGAATGCATGTGTGGAAGCTGGGATTCCCTGAAGTATCCCCAGGTTATGAAACAACCACATACCTCCTCTAAAGGTCAAGAAGCAGTAGAATGAGAGGTAAGCTGTCTTGATAGAGCTTCTTCCTCAGAGATGGGAATTTGAAACAAATGCCTGATTTCTTCTTTTGGTTAAAGAATTATGATTAAGCTCAACAATGATCCAAAACAAAGGTGTGTGTGTGTGTGTGTGTGTGTGTGTGTGTGTGTGTGTGTGTGTGTGTGTATTTGGGGGAGTGTAATATCACCACACCCGTAGTCTGCACAACTTTACTGGTTAGTGTTAGCAGCCATTTCAAACATAAATAGGGAAGAAGAAGGAAAGGGAAAAACAAGTTGGAAAATGAGGAAAATCAAACCACCTTTTCAAGTATTATCCGTACAATTCTCGATAGCTGAATTTTGGGAAATAGTCATTCATGGTATGTTCTACTCATTTTTTTTTCAGTTTTCTTCATACAGGTGTTTGGTAGGCAACTGAAGCAACACAAAATTTAAAATGGAAAAGGAGCAAAGTGTAGCAGTTTGTAGTGACATTTTCGAACAGAAGGTATCCAGGAACTCATGGAAAGAAAATAACACTAGCAGCTCATATTTATTAATGATTTCATGTAAGTTAGGCACTGGGCCTTGTATTAATATATGTCATCTCATACAATTCTCAAATCAACACAATGAGGTTGGTACTATTATTGACTCAGTTTTACAAGCAAGGATAACCACTCTGATGTACTGGTTCCCTGAATAGAGTCAGAGTACAAAAAGGTTAAATTTTGAAGAACTTCTAAAATAGTGAGTCTAGAAATGGCTGAAGAGTAACATGCGACAAGTTGTATTATCAAGGAAGAAAAAAGACAAAGTTCCAAGGGCTTCCTCTGACACTGCACAAGAGACAGCTTTAAAATGAGTCAGAAAGACAATGAACACCTGTTCTATCCTCGCACTAAGTTTGAAAACTTGTATATGTAGTTCAATTAAAATTGTATTGAAGAAAAAATATTTAGTGCATTACTCCTAAGGGAAAAAATAATGATTTCTGTATCCTTTAAGGAGGAATATTTAAAGCCAGGTTGAGTATTAATAATTGTAGCAACAATTGAAGTATCTGAAAGTTTCAGATACTTGCAGTGAATCTACAGCATGTTTTAATGTCCAAGAACTAGGACATCTCCATTTCTGCCTTTTCGAGGGGTACTTTCACAAAAGATAGAAGGCTATTAAGTTTTTCAAGGCATGGAGACTCAGAAATTGTGTTACTTAGCCATTCAAGATGGATGGTGGGGAGGACATATAATTAATGGTGTAGGCACAGTCTTCTAATGAGACATTGCATTCACACCAGGTTTCATTCTTCTTCTTTCTTATTTAATACAAGTGCTATAACCAGGTGGATACAGGTGAAGTCTTGTAATATTTTACAAATTTACACAAGAATTTCTCTCACAGCAGCGAAAATAAAATTTAAATTTTTCACTTCTTTTTCAAATAAAAATGATTTTTCAAATCAAAGAAATTAGCCTTCCAACAAATATACTGATTGAGATTCTCACTACCTCTTCCAACCCTCAATGTGGTACTACTGAGGAGGGCCTGATTTTTTTCTTCCAATTGATATCTAATTTACTCATAAGATTTGACTCCAGCCAAAGCTAAGCCCTATCAGTATGATTTTCAGAAACACATAATAACAAAGGCTTAATTATTTAACAAAAGGTTCAAAAATTCTAACCAATTATTAACAGATAATCAATAAATTTCTCTGAAAACATTTAACTATGTAGTATCTATATTTGCCTGACTTATAATAAAATGTATACAAGTAATATAATATATTTTTTATTATTAAAATTGAAACAATTCAAGAATACATGGAATAAACAGTTAATGCCCAATTTTATTTTTCCACTTATTCAACCCACTTTCCTCTCCAATAGATAATCATCTTTGTCTCAGTTTAGCATATATCCTTCTAGAATTTTTTCATTAACTTTATATATACTGGTATGTGTCCAGATATATTGATATATACATACATATGCTAGATAATTGAGCCCATTATTCTGAGACTTGTTTTTTACACTGAATAACTTGACTTTGATACTCTATTTTGTCATTATATAGTCACCAAATTATTTTCAATGGTTGCTTAGTATTAATTAGTAAGGATATACCATTATGTATTTTGGTCTTTCCATATTAATTTGATTGTTTTTGATCCTTTCTCATTATAAATTTACAATAAACATTTTGGGGCTGGTTTCCTGGTGGTGTGTACAAATGGTTTTGATGAATAAACTACTAGAAGTAGAATTACTGGGTCAAATGATATATGTTCTTTAAATTTTATAAATGCCACCATCATGATGTCCAGAAAGGCTCACCTCATTTCCACCTAGAATTAATTTTCCACCAACCCTTGATAACAATGGATGTTATGAACCGTTTAAAATTATGTTAATTAAAAAATATCTCATGAAACCACAAAATTGCATTTTCCTGTTTATTAAATATTTAGTAAGGTTGGACATTATTTCCTTTTTTTTGTGGGTCATTTTTATTTCCCCTATTATGAAATGACTATTCAGACTTTATTTGCCCCTTTTATTGTATTGTCTCTTTTTGTAACTAAGTTGTAGACACTCTTTTCATTTTATAAAATTAAGCCCTTGTCTAATGTAATTTTTGTAAATATAATCTCCCGTTTTCAAATTAAAAAAACATTTTACTTGTTTATAGTATTTGTTCTGTTATCCTGAAGTTTTTGATAATTATGTAGTTGAGTCTGTTACTTTTAAAATATATTGATTTAAATTTGTCTCAAGAAGTCCTTTACAATTATTAAAGAAAAAGTAGTTTCCAAAAAGAGAAATTATTGATTCTCAGGCTAAATAATAATCTGAAACTTCATAAAAACAGTTTTTATATGAATTATTATTTAGGTTAATAAGCCTTGACCCTTAGATTTAAATTCCCTACTCAGTTATTTAATATTATTACAGATAATAATTGTTGTTCATTTCCCTTTTAATAATCAATTTATATTTCTCATTGTCTGCCTGGACACGCTCTAAGCCCTACAAGAAAATTAAAGAATGCAGAGATGGCGTTGCCTCTGCTCCATAGAATTTATTTAGATCAAATAAGTACATTGATAATAGCAAATGACATGAGTTCAAGGTGTAGTTTGAAATTATGAACACATGTAAATATGTTCAATCTCCTAGTTGAAAGCAGAGGCGGAGAACATTTTGATTTCAAATGCCTCAAACACTGATAACTCATTGCATGTAATAATTTTCAATGTCTTACATCTACAGAAGAGTGTAAGGGGTGGCATAAATATTTTTCTGCTTGACTGAGTGAGCATTTTTCAAACTTCAAAACTTCAGCAGTCCTCTCTGCTCTGAGAGCCGTTGCCCCACCAATATATTTCCCCCTTCCTTAAGTTAGCAATCAATTCAGCTTTGTCATTTTTTGTTTAAGGTATTGAAGACTGGTTTTCATCTTTTTGGCAGCTGAATACTCTGGAAGTTAACAACTTGTCTAACAGATTTGGAAAGAATATGTGTAGTCATATTCCTTACCTCGATAGTTTAATTTCTAGGAATTTGCCCAAATAGATGCTCTGCATCATCTTATACATTTTTGCAATTAATCCTCTTAACAATTCTACAATAGAAATCCTATTTTTATTTTCATTTGTCATTTGATGAAAGCAAGACTAGGAAAATTTAGAACCTTTTCCATAGCTACATACCTAGTATACTCTGAGTATCTAGAGAATGACCCTTAAGCCAGAATTCTACTTCCTCTGCAAGAGAAAAAGATCCAAAATAAGGACAAAAATGTTTGATAAATACAGGTATTTAAAACGAAGTGTTACATATATATATACACCAACACCCAAATATCTATGATAAGAAAAGAGCTAAGTAAACAGTCATTATAAGGACACATAAAATAATGAATATGTTAAAGTGTTCATGATTTGGCATTGAGTACAAAATCAAAACACACAACTATAATTATGCTATGTAAAATTGCATATACATATGGATTAGAAATGAAAGGAAACAGACGAAGAGCTATGTGAATTTCTGGGGTGGGTTGGATTCTGAGTATAATACATTTTTATGAGTTTTTAAATATTGCTTTAGTGTTTGTAAAATAACAAAAGTAACACAGGTGTATACACAAAAATAAGCTCAAAATGGATTAAAGACCTAAATGTAAGGCCAGAAACTATCAAACTCTTAGAGGAAAACATAGACAGAACACTCTATGACATAAATCACAGCACGATCCTTTTTGACCCACCTCCTAGAGAAATGGAAATAAAAACAAAAATAAACAAATGGGACCTAATGAAACTTCAAAGCTTTTGCACAGCAAAGGAAACCATAAACAAGACCAAAAATAACCCTCAGAATGGGAGAAAATATTTGCAAATGAAGCAACTGACAAAGGATTAATCTCCAAAATTTATAAGCAGCTCATGTAGCTCAATAACAAAAAAACAAACAACCCAATCCAAAAATGGGCAGAAGACTTAAATAGACATTTCTCCAAAGAAGATATACAGAGTGCCAACAAACACATGAAAGAATGCTCAACATCATTAATCATTAGAGAAATGCAAATCAAAACTACAATGAGATATCATCTCACACCAGTCAGAATGGCCATCATCAAAAAATCTAGAAACAATAAATGCTGGAGAGGGTGTGGAGAAAAGGGAACACTCTTGCACTGCTGGTGGGAATGTGAATTGGTACAGCCACTATGGAGAACAGTATGGAGGTTCTTTAAAAAACTAAAAATAGAACTACCATATGACCCAGCAATCCCACTACTGGGCTATACCCTGAGAAAACCATAATTCAAAAAGAGTCATGTACCAAAATGTTCATTGCAGCTCTATTTACAATAGCCCGGAGATGGAAACAACCTAAGTGCCCATCTTCGGATGAATGGATAAAGAAGATGTGGCACATACATACAATGGAATATTACTCAGCCATAAAAAGAAACGAAATTGAGCTATTTGTAATGCGGTGGATAGACCTAGAGTCTGTCCTACAGAGTGAAGTAAGTCAGAAAGAGAAAGACAAATACTGTATGCTAACACATATATATGGAATTTAAGAAAAAAAATGTCATGAAGAACCTAGGGGTAAGACGGGAATAAAGACACAGACCTACTAGAGAACGGACTTGAGGATATGGGAAGGGGGAAGGGTGAGCTGTGACAAAGCGAGAGAGAGGCATGGACATATATACACTACCAAATGTAAAGTAGATAGCTAGTGGGAAGCAGCCGCATGGCACAGGGAGATCAGCTCGGTGCTTTGTGACCACCTAGAGGGGTGGGATAGGGAGGGTGGGAGGGAGGCAGACGCAAGAGGGAAGAGGTATGGGAACATATGTATACGTATAACTGATTCACTTTGTTATAAAGCAGAAACTAACACACCATTGTAAAGCAATTATACTCCAATAAAGATGTAAGAAAAAAAATTAACATAGGTGTAAATAGCAGTCTCTGTATTTGATGTTTCTAAGCAATTATTCCATGCTCCATAATAATTTCAATGTCCGAAAAGATTTCTGAGATTTCTAGGGGTTTTATAAACTCCTGATTATTTAGTGCTCTGAATTTCTGCATTGGAGATTTTCCAATTCCACTCATGTCTTATCTACCATAAATGTTTCTTTCCCTCTGATTGCTTTCACCTGGATGTGGGATTAGGTCGCTTAATTTCCCCTGAAACTTTCAAACAAGACATAGTTGGCAGGTATTTCTGAAGTTTTAGATGGAGAGGTGTTTTATCACAGCAAAGTAAACAAGTTAATGTTGAATACAGATCACTACTTTCCTAA
Source organism: Grampus griseus (assembly GCF_964374135.1). Taxonomy (NCBI): domain Eukaryota; kingdom Metazoa; phylum Chordata; class Mammalia; order Artiodactyla; family Delphinidae; genus Grampus; species Grampus griseus. The sequence continues at coordinate 27,968,623 of NC_139007.1, read as the reverse complement.
AATTCTTCTGGCTATCCAGCACATCACTTATTTTCTGCTCCTTGAAGATTTACTGATAAGTTCCCCTCACTTTATCATGTAAGATATCACGTAAGTTTTCCATCTTCAACCTCGACTCTGAACATAATGAATATGTGATATTGTGCATCCATAAAACCAAAGGGGCATATGCCAGATTTCACCCTTTAGCAACATAGAGATTTACTTCGAGATAGATTATGACATTCCAAACATAAGAATGGAGAAGTCACTGTATTCGTTTTGGTGGGGGGTTAAGTGACATTAATTTAAAGTCTCAAATTTTAAATTAACATCCGACTGTGTTTTGAGTACAAATGTGCTCGATGGCATTTTTTTTTTTTTAGAAATTCAATACTGCAAGTGTTTTTAAGTACCTATTACATACCAGGCAGTATAGTAGGAAGGCTTAGTATAAACGAGACAGGTCTTATAAAAAGAAACTCTTCTGAATAACCTCTTGAACAGCAACAACAACTAAACAAAAATGAAATAAGGCTTTCACTATGGTAGAAGGAATTTAGATTATAAGAAAGAAAATAGTGAGAGCTCTAAGTATTCAAATATGGTAGAGAGAGAGATTTGGGGATCTTCTTTTCAGTGCATCTTTATGCATCGTAACAGATACCAAATGAGATTGTAACAGATATCAAATGCTCTAAGCATTCAAATATGGCAGAGAGAGAGATTTGGGTATCTTCCTTTCAATGCATCTTTATGCATTGTAACAGATATCAAATGAGATTTAGGCATAGGATGAACTAGATTGATTTTGCATTTGTCTTCTGTACCTACTATACTATTATTCGAAGGTATAAAACATGTTTTCTATTGGTGTATCTTCTTTTATTATTTATCATCCTCTCATATTCAAGAAGCTTTTCAACTAGTCTAATAAAGTATTTTCAAATTACCTAATAAAATAAGTTCTGCTAGAAGTCTGCATTGTGATTGGAAAGCAATAGGGAGAAAGCCTGATTTATTGATAAGTGAGAGTATGCTATAAATTTTTTCCATTTTAAAACTGCCTATAGATTATGAGATCACTCTTACTTAGAGAAATTGCAGCAGACAGGCATAGTGATGCAAGTACCAAAGAAAAGAATCACAATGTCCAAGGGTATATGCTTTGCTTTATAAAATGAATCTATTTTTTCTTAAATACTATGTATAACTGTAACGAAATTGTCCCAGGGAAGATTGTTATCGGAGAAAAGCCATGATACATGTTTTTGTGAGACATTTTATAATTTAAATAAATCACTTCTCAGTTTATGTATTTTGTGATTTTTTTGATTCTCATATATTAGATTTCCTTAAAGTGAAAGCATACTGTATCTAACACAACATAAGTAATAGAGCAACAGTGATTTCCAGTCTAGTAGCCTAGGTCAGATTTTGAAGTTCAACAGAAAGATATTTCAGGTGAGATTTTTGGCTTTACACATGACTAATATATTTTTTAAATGAAATAAAATTTGTTATAATTTCATTTAAATTAAGGAAAAGAGCTTGGTCATCTCTGGAAGTTAAAAAAACAAAAACTAAAAACAATGACATACTCTAGCCAATAAGAATATTTCCATATGGAGTGGACTTTATGAAGTGCTACAAAAGCCAAAGGATTAATTTAAGCAAGGTGTGTTCTGTGTAGATGCTCAATCCTTACAAGCTACCTGTCTCTAGGCAAATCACTTAACCTCTCAGAGACTTCTCTCTTTATTTATAAGCAAGGAATGTGATTTGAATTTCCTACTTTACATGCTTACTGAAGGTTGATTTGTATAAAGAAACCTTTAAACTCTTAAAAAAGTGTAAGAGAATTTGGGCCTTATAATATAATATTATTATTGTGTTGGATAAAGTACACGAGTCCTTAATTATCCTACTTTTAAAATGGCATTAGAGTTATTTTGGCCACTTATTGGTTTATCTGGTATCTGAACACACAGCCATTTATGTAATAAAAACTAATGCCTATATAACCAGCAAGACAGTATTGCCAAGAATATGGAACCAAATAGCCACAAAAGAATTAAAATTGAATCATAACTTTGAATGGTTCAAATGGTATGAATTGTTAATTATGCAAATGTATGTGAAGAGCTCTTATAATTCTCCAATTTTAAGTCATGATTAAACATTTTATGGCAAAAAAAGAACAGAGGTTCTTAATGACTTAAATAGGTAAAAATGGCAAAATATACTTATACTAGGGTAGAAACGATGAGATTACATATGAGAGGACTCTTCCTAAAGTAGATTTATTGCTGAGCAAGTATTAAAAATTTGTAATTCATCTTAAAGATTTCTTTATTTTATGATAAGTTGCTATTTTCAGAAAAGTTTCAAGGATGTACAGATAGTTTCCTTCACCCAGCTTGTCCCACTGTTAACATAACGGTGGTGCCTTTGTCAAAACAAGGAAAGCTAGTACAAGATTACCTAAACTACAGGCTTTTTTGGATTTCACCAGTTTTCCCAACTAACGCCCTTTTTGTGTTTCAAGATCAGTATGGTATCTAGGATACCATACTGCATTAAGTCATAATATCTCTTTCATCTCCTCAGCTGTGTTTCTCAGTCTTCCTTTCATGATCTTGAAACTTTTGAAGAGTACTGTGAGGCATTTTGTAGCATGTCCCTCAACTTGGCTTTATTTCATATTTTTCTCAAGACTAGAATACGGCTATGGGTTTGGGGGAAAAATATCACAGAAGTAGAATATCCTCATCATATCATACCAAGGTACTTGGTATCAACATGACTTATCTTGGAGATGATAACATTGATCACTCAATGAAGGCGGCCATGTTTTGCCTCAGAAAAGTTACCTTTTTTCCCCATTTCCATACTCTCTGAGTAGTGAAGTTTAGCCCACACTCAAGGGGAGAGGAATTAAGCTTCAATATGGGAGGTGAGTGAATAGGAATTTTTGTGTAAGAAAGATTTTTGTCTTCTCTGTCATTTATCTATTCAACCATTTATTTACATCACTGTGGATCATTAATACATATTTTATCCTTTAGGTTATCATCTAATATGATTTTTATTTTCTTGCTTAATATGTTTCAGCTTTGGTCATTGGGAACTCTTTCTGGTTGGCTCCTGTATCATTTTGACATGCCTCAATAATTTTTTGCCACTATTTCACCTTCTGCCACTACAAAGTGCTTCAGGTTCATCTTGCATTTTTCCAGCCCTAGCTCTAGAATCAGCCATTTTTCCTGAGGGCACTGGTTCCATTTTTATTGCAGAATGGTATTTAAACTAAACTCTGGGCATGAGGTGTGTTCATTGCTACTGTGGCATTACTGCTTCTAGGACCTTCAGTAGGTAGAGCTAGTAAATGCTATGTATATATACCCATGTATGCACACATATCTATATTTGTTTTTGTATCTATTTGTATGTAAATTAAAATAAAAATGACTTCATATTGATATCACTACCTCTATCACTGCAAAATTAGTTTTTGTTATCTCCCTTTGTTTATGTGACAATGAGAAACCCAGCTTTCATTTTCAACAATTTATTTACTTGTATGTTTCACCCCAGTATACATGCAAAGTGATTTTCAGAATTCACCTGTACTCCTGTGAGAAAAAAAAAAAAAGATCAAATAGAGTATGTCTATGTTTGGTTATTTTTCTCTATAGCATTATGCTTTTCAGTCTTTATCCTGCCAAAGTATTGTTTCTCAGAGTTACTTAGGGTAGATTTCTTTCTCCCATGGCCTTCAGTTACGGCTTACATTTGTAATTTGACTAGTTTCATTTGACACAGTCCCTACTCCATCTTGGAATATTCCAGCATCCCATTTGTTTCCCTATTTTTAATTAGCATACTATATAGCTCACTCTTTGTGTTGTGTGGTTCTATGGGTTTTGATGAGCACACAGTCACTTGTCAATCACCACAGTACCGTGCATTACAGTTCCATCACCCCCAAAATGTCCTCACACTATCACTTTGTAGTCAATCCTCCTGTATCTCTAAACGCTGGCCACCACTGATCTGCTTCCTATCTCTGTTTTGCCTTTTCTAGAATTTCATACAGATGCAATCATACAATATTTAGTCATTTGGGTCTCCCCCCTTTCACTTACAAAATGCATTTAAGATTCATCCATGATAGTGCCTGAATCAATAATTCTTTCCTTTTTATAGGTTAGTAGTATTCTATTGTATAGGTATACTAAGTTTGTTCATTCAATCACCAGTTGAAATATATTTTAGTTATTTTGGCATTTTGACAATTTTATAAATAAAATTGCTGTGAATATTTACATATAGGTTCCTCTGTAAAACTAAGTTTTAAATTCACTTGGGTAAATACCTAAGAGTGAGAATGCTGAACCATATTGTAAGTGCATGTTTAATTTTAAAAGAAACTGACAAAGAGGTTTCCAAAGTGCAGTACCATTTTGAATTTCCTTCAACAATAAATTAAAATTTCTGTGATCAAAAGCATTTCGTATTGTCAGATTTTTAAAAAAATGTATCCCTTTTAAAAGTTGTCTAGTGGTATCTCATCGTGGTTTTAATTTGTAGCTTGCTAATAACTAATGATGTTAAACATCTTCCCATATGCTTATTAGTCTTTCATATATCTTTGATAAAGTTCAGGTATTTCACCAATTTTTTAATTTTTTAAATTAATTTTTAAGAGTTCTTTATATATTTTTATCAATATGTGATTTACAAGTCTGAAGCTTATATTTTCATTCTTTTAACAGTGTCTTTTACAGAGCCATTTTAAAAAATTTTATTATTTTTTTTGCTTTTGATTCACTCATTGTAATAGAAAGGGTTGTGCTCAGCTAATTCCTTTAGTGACAAAAGAGCATGTACATTGAAGCAAGTAAGAAAAAAACAAATTCCAATATATCACAGATTGAAGGTTTAGACCTTGTATATTTTCTTATCCATCATTTCTCATAAATATCTGGTTCTGTAGAATTTATTTTAAGTCAGAGGTATAGGATTTGACATTTTTTCTCATTAAAATTGTAAAGTTATATGCTCCTTTGGTGTCCTGAGATTGGCCTACAAAATCCATTATGTAGCAGAATTATAGCATTATATCAGTAGTTCTTTGGAAAAGAGTGGTGCAATTTGGTAGCTACTAGTCACATAGGACTGTCGAGTACTTAAAATGTGGCCTGTGTGACTGAGGCTATGGCTTTTAATTTTGATTAGTTAAGTTTAAAAACTGATACTCAATTTAGTTACTGAAAAACTTTCAAGTATATATGGGACAACTTAGCTTTGTGAATCTTTTTTTTTCAACTGTAAAGTTTATGAAATCTAAATACAGATCAAGTATATCTAGTAAGAATTTAGTATCAAAATTGAGATGTACTATAAGTACACACTAGATTTTAAAGACAATATGAAAAAGAGGATGTTAAAAGGCCCATTAATATTTTTTACATGATTTACATTTAACATGATCACATGTTAAAATGACTGTATTTTGAATATATAAAATATATTTAATATTTAATATATTATTAAATATATTTTAAATAAGTAAAATATATTATTAAAACCCATGTTACTAGCTTCTTTTCACTTTTTTAAATGTGGCCCCAAGAAAGATGAAATTGCATATGTCTCACATTATGTTTTCTTTAGACAGTACTGATTTAGAACCACATATTATGTATTCAAATTATATTTCATGTCAGAAGGCATTAAGTGTTCTGAAATGGCATGCTAATAACCTGACCAAAACTAACTCCAAGTCCCACAATATAATCAGGCACCCTTGTTCTCCTGCCTTCCTGAAGAAGGATCAAGATCAAGGGTCACTAAATTCCAAGTCACCTTTTTTTTTTTTTTTGTGGTACGCGGGCCTCTCACTGTTGTGGCCTCTCCCGTTGCGGAGCACAGGCTCCGGACACGCAGGCTCAGCGGGCATGGATCAAGGGCCCAGCCGCTCCGCGGCATGTGGGATCTTCCCGGACTGGGGCACGAACCCATGTCCCCTGCATCGGCAGGCGGACTCTCAACCACTGCGCCACCAGAGAAGCCCCCCAAGTCACCTTTGATGGATTTTATATCCTCAGGGACTCCAGCAAGGAAAGGGCTGGAAGAATGGATAGTAAGGCTCAAGATGGGTATTGCAGGTCTGATAGTATCTCCTGGTGCCCTAAACACGCCGTAAAGTGGGCAACACTTCTGATTACTGAAGGGCTCCAGTTCATGCCTTACTTTCTTCTGCGGAAAAAGGGGTTGGGCTGCCTCCTTTCCTCCCCACTTCTCTTAGTACTTCTTAACTCAAAAAGCATAGTACTTAGTACTTCTTAACTCAAAAAGCTTTCACCTTTCTCCTTACTTTTCAGCAGTGTGAAATTAATAATAAGAGGTTTCCTTACTTAGCAAAGACAACTTTTCTTCTTTTTATATAGCTTATTAATGAAATTGTGTGTGTACATATACACACATATATATGTGTATGCATGCATACACACACATACAAACACCACGAGTATGAAAGATTTAGTGGTACAGGTATCATCTTACCAAAACTGAAACTAGTTTTCAAAAAGATAACTAATATAGAAAGAAGTTGCCCTGACATTGAAATGATATTACACATTATATTTTTAAAAATATATTTCAAGAAATTTTAATATCTTAGCATAAAATTTCACAGGTACAATATTTAAAGTTTCTTTTAGAAAAATAAAGAATAGTATAGAAATCTTAAGGATGTTAAGTATAATATTTATAAAAATACAACTAAATGTCATGGGTATATTATTCTACCTACCATGACATACTATATTAAGTTTTAACTTTGATACAATGTTAAACCTAAATTCACAGAACATCTCTTCATATAAGATAAATTTCTAAAACTATTCTTTACTTTGGATGAATTTTAGCTTGTAATCTTCTTAAACAATCAAAGTTACCTATAAGTTCTAATTGAACACATTTCTCTCAAAATCCAGCCAGCTTGAGAAAGTAAGTATATACTTACAATGTAGAGAACATATCATGGGAAGCACATAGACAGTTGTTAAGCTACTCCACGGTACGATAAAATTCTTGAATTATTACATTATAAACCTGTTAGGATAGAGAGAGAAAAATAAGTATGTTAGTTAAATGTGCTGGATATAATATATATGAAGCTAAATAACCAAAAGAAAACAAAAAGAAATAATATATCTTACAAACATAGATCTTTATGTATTATCGTGTCCTTTTCTTATATTAATTTATGAATATTTTTAATTTTGGAGAAAATGTTATTGAATTACATAAGTCATTTCAAAATACAAGCAGACCTCAGAGAAATTGCAGGTTAGGTTCCAGACCACTGCAATAAAGTGGATGTTGCAACAGAGCGAATCACACAATTTTTTTGGTGTATCAGGGCATATAAAAGTTATGTTTACATTATACTGTAGCCTATTATGTAATAGCATTATGTCTAAAAAACAATGTACATACCTTAATTTAAAAATACTTTATTGCTAAAAAATGCTAACCATTACCTGAGCCTTCAACGAGTCAATCTTTTTGCTATAGTAACATCAAAGATCGCTGATGACAGACCATCCTAACAAGTATAATAATAACGAAAAAGTTTGAAATATTGGGAGAATTACCAAAATGTGACACAGACAAATGAAGGGAGCAAATACTGTTGGAAAAAAACAGCGCTGACAGACTTGCTTGATGCAGGGTTGCTACAAACCTTCAATTTGTAAAAAAAAACCTCAGTATTTGCAAAGCACAATAAAGTGAAGCACAATAAAATGAGCTATGCCTGTACAATAAAAGAGATATTACTAAAAAGAATAAATGGTGTCTTTAAAACTCTAAGGAAATGAGTATATCTTGTTAACTAAATATATTTCATGGTCTCTATTTTTCATGTTTTCCACTTAAAGAATAAGTTGTGTCTATAGCACAAAAAACAAAAACCAAAATAAAACGTTACTAAATCATCTGGATGTTTATTATTATCTGGATGCTTAACAGAGTAAAGACCATGTTGATGTATGCCAGCTCCTATGGCCTGAATGTCTGCATCCCTCCCCTCCCCCTCTAAATTCATACGTTGAAATCGTAATGCTCAAGGTAGTGGTATTGGGAGGTGATTAGGTCATGAGGGTAAAGCTTTTATGAATAGGATTAGTGCCTTTATAAAGAGAATCCAGAGAGCTCCCTTGCCCTTCCACCATGTGAGAACACAGTGAAAAGACGGCATCTATGAACCAGGAAGCTCTCACCAAACACCCAATCTGCCAGCCTCCAGAACTGTGAGAAATAAATATCCATTGTTGATAAGCTACCCAGGCTGTGTTACTTCGTTATAGCAGCTCAAATGGACTAAGACACTTGCCCACATACATGATTGGATATAAATGGAGCAAGTGCTTTCAAACCTAATTGAATTACTTATTCAGTAATGAATGAAGATTAGATCTAATACAAAGTGGGAAACCGACCCACTGACATTCATCACCCCAATCAAGAGCAAATATCTTCAAACTATGGAATAATTTAAAGTAAAATAAAAAGTGGATTTATTTTTCTCTTTAAGATAGTGCCTCCTAAAACTCTTATGGGAATTTATTACCTGTCAATTTTTTTTTTTTTTTGCTGTAAAACATACCCAAAGAAGCCTCATACTTATAGGTTACTAAAAATGGTGGTTAGGTATCTTGTACTCAGTACACACACACACACACACACACACACACACACTCCCCATATCTCTTGTTCCCACTGCATACCCCCCAAACACCTAACTTTTTTTTTTCTTCCTGAATTCAGTAGATTTTAAAGCAAAATTCAGCCAGATTTCTTTCTGGATTTACACATAGCCTAGGCTTGTGCTTAATAGAAAAAAAAGAGTTTAATTTTTTCCTTAATTTAGTACATTTCTCCCTTTATTTACACTTCAATATTGTATGCAAACACAGTTAAAGATAAACAAAATGTGGAGGATAGACGTGGCATTTCTGCTTATTTTTAACATCAAATCTTACCTAATTATTATCTTTTCAAAGGTATGAGAAAGGAGATGAAAAACTTGTCTGTATTTTGTAATAGCAGTTGAATGACCTTTCTGGGTGTATGTAATTCTCATTTAATCATCACAACAATAGTGTAAGGTGGGTTTTATTTTCCTCATCTTATAGGGTTCAGATAATTCAAACAACTTGTCCACATTAAGGAGCTGAAAGGTATTATAGCTGGGAGTCAAATACAGCCCTAACTTCAAAGTGTCTACTCAAAAGAGTCTTCCTTGCACATGGCTCCCTAAATACTGTTTATAATTCTGCCTTGATATTTACTTTCAGTACTATTTGAGTCCCCAGTTTGAAACAAAAATTGAGATTTTTTTAAGGTAGATTAAGTTTCTCTGTTGAAACTGTACGTATCGTGTGCTTAGAGTTGTTAAGTGAGTAGAACCACAAATAAAATCATTGCATATAACATATGTAACGTTTTGGTTATAAATCTTGACATAAAGGATCAATATATCGAATAAATTAAGAAAAATAGAGAAGGGGGATTTACATCTATGTCAACTGGTTCCAGACTCTTATGATATTTGAGCATCTGTGAATGTTTTTTTATGGTTTTTTATCTCAGCATTAAATGCCATTCTTGCTCTGTTTTTTACCACCCAATATATCATCTGATGCATTTGAAATGAACTTGGCTGGAAAGTCAAAAAAATCAAACCTTTAGAATCCTATCTATATTGAGAGCAAGTAATGAAAGCCAACAAGTACATGCGTGCATGTGTGTATTTCCCAAATCATGGCTACGATTTAATAATGACTCAGCATGCTGAATAAATAACACTCAAGTTATGGAGTTACTCTTATATTGCTATTATTTTTTGTTGGTAAAGTTTTATCTGAATAAAGTTATTATCTCTGTTCTTCCTGCATTACATGCGAGGACACTATTATTCTCTTAAGTTTCCTACATTTATGTCTAACCCAGTCAAACAATGACAATATATTTTTCTCTTTTGCATTCCTACATACTTGTGTTTTTCTTCATAGAACAGTCAAGGCATCTGCCTGACTTGGGGTAGAGGTGGGGACAGACACTCAGTTTCTGTCATTTAAAGCATTATTTTGATGTACAGCTTAAAGTCAGGCAGTCTTGAGAAGGATTTCTAAATTCCTTTAGTTCTCTTTTACATATAGAGGTTATTTGGATGTTTTGCCAAGATCCAGAGGCTTAGTGAGGATGAAACACTAAGAACTAAAGAAACTTTAAGATGATTCACTGATTTTTACTTTTCATCTTGATGTTTGTTTGACAAAGTCTGCATAAAATTTTATATAGAGCAGTTTCAATCCTGTAGAAAGAGCATTAGGAAGAAAGCCTTCTTTGCCTCTTCTTATGAGAAATGCCAGAAGAGGGGGAGTGAAGAAGACCACAGCGGAAGGAGAAAGTGGCTACCACAGCTCTTGTTTTTTCCTCCCAGCTTTTTGAGTCCAAACCTCCCAGGGAAGAAGCTTTAGAAACTCCTAGTTAAGTTGAGGGAATTCTAAGGGTTTTTGCTTATGGATTTGGGAAGAGACTGCTGTGCTGTGTAATCCCATGCCAACACTCGATGGTGACCCAGTAGAGTCATGAGAGTCCCAGGGCATGAACAGGCACAGTTTAGAATCCCAAGACTCCCTAGGCTATAGTGTGGCATGGACAATGAATTGAGAAAAGTTGGGTCTAAATGGGAGCAAAATGACAGCCACAGAGGTTTGTGAGGTTTTCAGCTTTAAGCAGGTGTCAGAAGTGGGAAGTAGCAATGTATGTAACAGCAGAGACTCTGATGGGCCTGGAAGCCAAGATCCAGGGCAGACCGAATAGCAGGGCCATCAGGCAGAGATAGAGTTGCAAAAGAACTGACTGTGAGAGGTGTCAGCAGAGAGTGGCCACAACAACAGGATTGGGTGTCTCCCTGAGCAGAGATAGTCAGGGAAGGCAGGTCTCCTGGAGGAGGTCACATTTAAACTGAAGATAAACAGAGGGGACACTAGGTCAAAGGGCCAGGGCAGAAACAAGCACAGCATATTCAAGTAGGGGGTGGGAAACAACAACGGCGTGCCTGTAGTGTAGTGACCCAGGGCCCAGGGGTAGGGGAGGGGTGGTGGGGCTGGGGGTTGATAGGTAGATAGTGACCAGGTGACACTGGGCCTCAGAGACCACTGTAAGGAGTTCAGACTTTGTGATACAATGGAGATAGGAGTTTTGACCAGGGGACTAGCACAATCTGATTAAAATTTAAAAGGATCACTTTGAGGGCTTCCCTGGTGGCGCGGTGGTTGAGAGTCCGCCTGCCGATGCAGGGGACACGGGTTCATGCGCCAGTCCGGGAAGATCCCACATGCCGCGGAGCGGCTAGGCCCGTGAGCCATGGCCACTGAGCCTGTGCGTCCGGAGCCTGTGCTCCGCAACGGGAGAGGCCACAACAGTGAGAGGCCCGCGTACCGCAAAAACAAACAAACAAACAAATAAACAAAATAAAAATAAAAAGATCACTTCGAATAGTCTGTGAATAGTAGAAAAAGCAAGTCCGGAAGCAGTAGCCTCCAAAGGATATTGCAGTAGTTGAGTTGAGATACGATGGTGGTTGTAAATTTGGGGACAGTGACAGTGAAGAGAAGTGTTTGGATTTCGGATATATTTGAGTAAAGTATAAAATCCTACTCATTAATTTCACCATTTCACAACCTCAAATGCATTTTGGAGCTTTCATTATAGAGCAGTTTTTTTTTTCTTTAACAAAGGATGAATAGAAAAATTAAAATTACTTAGATATATTATGTAGGGTACTTTAGTCACTTAGGGTAAAATTCGCCAAAGGGGAAATAATATGGACACATACTTGTTTTATGTAATATTTTAAAATAATTGTTGAGCCAATTGATTAAAGATAGTATAAATGATTAAGAAAAGCACTATATGATTCTTATAAATGAAAGAATAGGAAAATAGCCAAATGGAGCATTACTTTTCTTATGAAGAAAAAAATTTTAAAGGACTCTGAGTGATGCTCTTAGAAACACCTCAGTTATATTCAAAATTGAACTCCCTTAATAAAAGTAAGTTCCTTAATTTGATTCACCAGATGTGATTAAAGGACATTGAATTTTGAACAAATAAAGACAATTACTTTATGCAGTTTATAGTAATAAATGAAATTTGCTGCCAGAAGAGGTTGTTGAGCCAATTCCTATGGCTATACTTTAAATAGAATTTTTTGACTTCAGAATTACTAGACTGGGTCTTTAAGTCTTTTTAAATTCAACATACATTTTTCTAAATGCATTCTATGTAACAGCTGCTAGATTCTATGGCTAAAAGGCTGACTAAAACACTCTCCTGCCCTTGAAGTGTTCATAGTCAAGAGGAGAAAGTGAAGAAAGAAATGAAGAAATTTGCACAAAATGTCTGGCTAGGGTCACAAATGTTCCAGCATTCAATTTCACTTGGCTGAAGCTTAATGGAAAATAGGCTGTGTAAAGTGAACGTTGAATGATAACTAAGCAGTGTAGCATGAGCAAAGATAAGGAGGACAGAGATAATACAGTTCACAGCTCAGGACTAAAAATTTTTATTCCAAAATAGAGATATATCATAAATGTAATGTAGAATATACACACATTTTAAAATATTTATTTATTTAACCAAACATTTGTTTATTTTTTTAATAGATCTTTATTGGAGTATAATTGCTTCACAATACTGTGTTAGTTTCTGTTGTACAACAAAGTGAATCAGCCATATGCATACATATATCCCTACCAAACATTTATTGAATACCTACTATGACAGGTGCTGTTCTGTTATTGGGATTGGAGCAGTTATTCCCGCATATTTATGGTGATCTTATGCTGGTTAGTGAGAAAAGACACAGATTGTTTTAACGTGTGTATGGGGAACATTTTTTCCAGTTTTTGAGAAATAATTGACATACATTAGTGTATAAGTTTAAGGCATACATCACGATGGTTTTATTTACATATATTGTGAAATGATTATAACAATAGGTTTAGCTAACATCCATCATTTCATATAGACACAATAAAAAGAAAAGAAAGAAGAAAAAAGAAAAAAATTTCCCCTTGTGATGAGAACTTTTATGATATACTCTCTTAACAGCTTTCCTATATATCATACAGCAGTGTTAGCTATAGTCATCATGTTGTACATTATGCCCCTAGTACTATCTATCTTATAACTGGAAGCTTGTACCTTATGACTAAGTTCCTCCAATTCTCCCTCCCCCTACCTTCCATCTCTGGTAACTACAAGTCTGACATCTGTTTCTATGAGGTTTCTTTTTTTAGATCCCACATATAAGTGAGATCATATAGTATTTGTCTTTGTCTGGCATATTTCACTCAGCATAATGCCTTCAAGTTCCATCCATGTTGTTGAAAATGGTAAGATTTCTTGATTTTTTATGGTTTAATAATATTCCATTATATATCTTTATCTATATCTATATCTATACACACCACAACTTCTTTATTCATTCATCCATCAGTGAACACTTAGGTTGTTTCCATATCTTCAATATTGTAAGTAATACTGCTATAAATATGGAGGTGCAGGAATCTTTTCAAGTTGGCATTTTCATTTAATCCATTTCGAGTTAATTTTTTTGAGTGGTGTAATACAGGGGTCCAGTTTCATTATTTTACATGTGAATGTCCAATCATCCCAGCACCATTTATTGAAGATGCTGTCTTTTCTCCACTGAGTATTCTTGGATAGCTTGTCAAATATTAGTTGACCATACGTATATGCTTTGGTTTATTTGTGGGTTCTCAATTCTGTTCCATTGATCTATGTGTCTATTTTTATGCCAGTACCATACTGTTTTGATAACTATAACTTTATAGTATAGCTTGAAATCCAGACGTGTGATGCCTCCTACTTTGTTCTTCTTTCTCAGGATTTCTTTGTTATTTGGGGTTCTTTGTGGTTTCACATAAGTTTTAGAAGTGTTTTTTCTACTTCTGTAAGAAATATAAAACTATCTATAGGTTTAGATCGCTTTTGGTGGTATTGTCATTAATAGATAGTTTTTGGTGGTATTGTCATTTAACAACATTATTTCTTCTAATCCATGAACACAGGATGCATTTCCATTTAACTGTGTCTCCTTTGACTTCTTTCATTAACATCTTGTAGTAGAGATCTTTCTACATTTATTTCTTAGCAATGTATTGATTTCGATGCTACTGTAAATGGAATCAATTTCCTTATTTTTTTCAGAAAACTTGCTGTTAGTGTATAGAAATGCATGTTAATTTTGTATCCTGTAACTTTACTGAATTCGTTGATTAGATCTAACAGTTTTTTGGTGTGGTCTTTAGAATTTTCTGTATATAAAATCGTGTTATCTGCAAATAGAGATACTTTTAGTTCTTTCTTTTCAATTCTAATGCCTTTTATAATAAATCTTTTTCTTGCCTGATTGCGCTAGCTAGGACTTCCAGTTCTATGATTAATAGAAGTGGTGAGAGTGGCACTTTTGTCTTTTTCCTGATCTTAGAGGAATATCTTTCAACCTTTCACCATTGAGTTTGATATCTGCTGTGGGCTTGTCATATATGGCTTTTATTATGTTGAGATATGTTCCTTCTATGTCTAATTTGTTGAGGTTTTTTCATGTAGTATGTTGACTTATGTCAGATGCTTTTTTTGTTTGTCTATTGAGATGATCATGATTATTTTCTTTCATTCTGTTAATGTGGTGTATCACAGTGATTAATTTGTATATATTAAACAATTCTTGCATCCCAAGAATAAATCCCACTTGATCATAGTGAACAATTCTTTTAATGTACTGCTGAATTTTGTTTGCTAGTATTTTACTGAGAATTTTTGCATCTATATTCATCAGGGATATTGGCCTATAGTTTTCTTTTCTAGTAGCATCATTTTCTGGTTTTGGTATTAGGATAATGTTGGCCTCGTAAAATGACTCTGGGAGTGTTCCCCTCTCTCTGATCTTTGAGAAGTATTGGTTTTAATAATTCTTTAAATGTTTGGTAAAATTCAGTGAGGCCATCTGGTCTTGGACTTTTCTTCATTGGGAGATTTTTGATTACTGATTTTACCTCTTTACTAATAATTGGTCTGTTCATATTTTCTATTTCTATGGGGAATTTTTTGTGGAATTCAATTTATGAACATTTTGCCTTTAGAAGCTGTAGAAAAAAAATCACGAACAGTTTGATTTAGACCGAGGACTAGTAAACCGTGCACTAAAGAGCCAGATAGTAAATATTTTAGGCATTACAGGCCAAGAGGTAAAGTCAAGGATGTTCTATAGCTACTCATCTATTACACAGTTCCTGTCACAACTCCTCAACTCTGCTGTTACAGTGTGAAAACAAACAATACATAAACTCATGTCTGTGGCTGTATTCCCTCATTTGTGAAAGCTAGCAGCAGGTCAGATTCAGCCCATGACCATAGTTTGCCACCTTCTGGTTTAGACCATAATAAATCTTTTTTTTTTTTTTTAATTTCACTGAGACTGGATCTAAAATGGTTTGATTTTTCCTATCTTTAAGTTCAATAGATAAAGTTTAAGCACTCCATCTCCTCATTTCTCTAGCTCTGGGAGGGGTCTGGGATAATTAATACAATGAATGAGAAGCCCTGACTTGTGATGTTACAGACTTGGGAGAGGCAGTTCAGCTAGTAGCCCAGGGGCTTCTGATGGACAGGATGAGCATTGGGCTGAGCTCCAATGATTGCTCCCAAGAAGCAAGTACACTTCTTGCTTGTTCAGATGATGTTTTAATTTCTGATCCTACTTGTTAAAACCTTCCCTGGAAGAGGGGTCTGAAAATGGGAGATAGGAAGTAAAGTCCTGATAAAGATTGTATGATATTTATATCCATCCTCAGTCACACTCATCCAGAGGGAGATTGATGTCTCGCTGGGACCAAAGATGGGAGACAGGCCAGGGACAGATGGTTGATGACACTACTTTTTTTCTGTTTTGTCTATGACAATAACAACCAAAAAAAAAATGGATACTTTCCTTTGTAAGAACTTGTTTTGAGAGCATTCAATGAGATTGAGCCAGGTAGATGTGATAAGAGAGGGTTTTTGTTGCTGTCTTCTGGAAACCCCATCACCCCCCTCACACATACAGACCTTTTTTCTGACAATAGCAGAGAAGGCATTGACAAGAAAGAAGGAAGCAGGAAAGGGAGGGAAGGAGGACGGTATGGAGGGAGGGAGGAATGGAAGAGAAGTCTATGACTCTAAACACGCTGTCTGCTATCTTTGGCCAGGCCTCCAGAACTCTGGGGGCATTGGGAGGTGGCTAGGCTTTCTCTCTTCTTCTGCCCCTTGGATGACTTCCTCTGGAAGAAGCTGACAGTCACTGAATAGGTTCTCCCAGTGTACTGCAGAGCCTAGAGATCACCAGTGCTGAAAAGGTTAAGATCCAGTAATCTGTCCCCTTCTATCCTGGATTCTCAAACATTAATAGGCATAAGAATCATCTAGATGGCTTATTAAATGCAGACCCATGAACTATACATTTGTAGGGATGTTGATAAGTGGGTGTGGGGTAGGGTTCAGAATTTCTGTATGTAACGGGCCCTCTACGTCTCAGTGGAATTTGTGGCAGATGTTTGGGGTCAGTTCCAGAGTGTTCAAAACAGTTGAATAAAAGGGACAATAGAAACTCATGATTATTTAAATAACCATTAAATTTTTTTCTTGAGTGTAAATTAATTGCATGAAAAATGAATGTTTTGCTATACATTTTAATGATAAGACAAGCTGCAGCTTTCTAATTCAGACTAAATTCTCTTGGGAAATCAATAATCAAAATAATAATATTTAGCATAATATTTTTTATAATCAACAAAGAAAAAAAGCTAATCCTAAGAAAAATGTAAGTGGATATTTTATACCATGGTAACTTAATTTAGAAAAATGTATTTTCTCTTTCTAAAGTTTAAATGATGAAAGATTTTTAAAAAATCAGAATTTCCTATTAAACTCTCAATTCTCAAATATATAATGTTCTGGGAAAGAAGAAGAATTTATTCCAATTTTAGCTGTAAATGCTACATTAAATACAATGATTTGAGCTGTATATTGATAGCATGTAATTTATGAATAAACCAAGTTATTAAAAAAAATGAAATACATTATATTGTTCAGAATGTGGGGTGATTTTACCATAAAGCTGTACTCTGACTCACCGAGTACGAGGAAAAGCATTTAAAAAAAAAATACATTCATCACATTTCGAATCATTTCAAAAGCTGAATTGCAGGATTTTAATGGCTTAAAGGTACCACCTCCCTTTGTCCTTACCCTATCTGGGGTGAGTGCTCCACGATTGCGAATGAACATTGACTTTACTAAGCACAGAAGAACCCAGATTACCTGCTTTAAACTTTGTAAAGACTTTTACTTTGTTCCTATTCATTCTTCTTACTCACACTTGGGAAGCATTTTGGAAGAAAAGAAATTCATGCCTACCAAAACCATTTCCATTTGTGTAGTTTCTGTTGCCAACATTTTTGCATGAATGTCCTTCATATTTTTAATATATATCCTTTATATAGAGACCATATATGGGAAATATGAAGATCTAAATCCACATTCATATGGAAAAATTAAAATGAAGTATAAAGCCATTATTCATATAATTTGATCCAAGGAAAATATATTTATCATGAGTGAAAACATAACTCAAGGTAAAGGAAAATAAGATACACAATCTAAATTTTCTACGTCAGTATCTCCTCTTCGTCGTGTAGCTGATCCACTGTGATGAGTGGGTAGGGAGGTGTACACTTGGCCTTGGGTTTGCTCAAGGTGAAGAGCTGGAAGCTCTGGACAGAAAGCAGGTACCAGGAATGCTCTGATCCCTACCAGTCTATTCATTATGGAAACATTTGTGTTACAGAGTCCTTGTTAAACATGCAAATGAAGCACAGAGTTATTGTGACTTTGGTATAAATTGATTTACTCGACAGAGCTGGTAGTCCTTTTAAACACCTAGCCACCTAGCTGAGATTAGCCACCCACACCGCTGCCTGCTCCCATGGTGGACTGAATTATGTTCCCCAAAAGATCTGTTGGTCTTAACTCCCAGTAACTCCCAGGAAAGAGAGCCTTTGCAGATGTAATGAAATTAAGAAAAGGTCATCCTGGATCAGGATGAACCTAAATCCAGTGATTGGTGTTCTTATGAGGACAGAAAAATTTGGAGACACAGGGACACATAAGAAAGACGGCCATGTGAAGCCAGAGACAGAGATTGAAGTTAGGCAGCCACAAACCAAGGAATAGCAGGATTGCTGGAAAGCACCAGAAGCTAGAAGAGGCAAGGAAGGATTCTTCCTGGAGCCTTTGGAGGGAACCTGGCCCTGGCAACACTTTGATTTTGGATTTCTAACTTCCAGAATTATGAGAAAATAAATTTCTCAAGCTTTAAGCTACTCAGTTTGTGGGAATTTGTTATGGCAGCCTTATGAAATTTACACATTCCTCAAGATTTAATTTGGATTTGGATAAGGAGGGTAGTTGGGGCAATGTTGTAGCGATGAGTTCCTGAATAACAAGAAGGCAGCATAAGAATCTGTTCACTTGGAAAATGGAAATTGAGAGCAGAGAGGAAGAAAGGAAATATCATTGAATCCTCTGTGCTACCACAGCATTATTTCATATGGATATCAAAGTATTTCCCTTACTTTACCCTTTATTATAAGTGAGTTCTCAATATTCTATTTTCCCATTAGATTCCGATTTTTTTAGGGCATTGACTAAATTATTTATGATGTATACTTGGAACCTATAAAAGCACCTTAAACATAGTTTTTGTGCAATATAAATATGTATTAGTTTCTAGTTCAAAATAGTAATTTCTTTCTGGACATTTTATAAGATGTTAAAAAATGGAAAACATGCTCAACCTCTAATGTACCACTGCTATTAAAACAGTCCTCTGATTTTCCTTGGAAATGTTATTTTCCATGTAAATGTAAATGGATAAGATGGTAAAAAGAAAATCACTTTTCCCTCTTTAATATTGGATTACAAATGAATGGAATCAATGTTCACCCAACTTTTGCATCTGCAGAATGAACTAACAAATACAACAGGATTTACTGGTATTACATTGACCTTTCTGTTACAGACTGCATAAAAATCTCAAGGGCTAGCTTAGAGTTCAATTAATAAAGATAGCACATCAGGTACAAGGTCACTTTGTGGTCCTTTCATTGAGTTTTTCAGGATATAATAGATATTAATTACTCAAGTTGTGTTCAGGAACACTGGGTATTTCATCAGTGAGTATTTCCTTTTACAAGTTGGCTTTGGGAAAAAAATGGATCTATCTCTGGCCATCAAAAGGCAGGTATGAGATAATGGCATTTTATTCTCCAAATACATGAAAAAGTTTATTAGGATCAGGCAAGGAACAGAAAGTTCGATGTAAATTATATACACTGGAGTGCATAAATATTCAGGAACATTATGATTTTGTTGCATTGTATCATTTTCATATTATTTTGAAGGAGGCATTTCAGGTATTAACTCTATGAATGGAAACATTGGCAACTGTTCTCTGAAGAGTGTTAATGAGATACTGTTTCTGACATTTAAAAAAATACAAAAGGTGCAATATAAAAGAATGAAAAGAGAAATAACCACAATAGCATGGACAATTTTAGCTTAAAAGGATGAAATTATCTTTTTGTAATAAAAACAAGTCACACATTCCATATGTGTGTGATTTTAAAATAGTAAGAATGTTTTAAGTGAGGCACACAAGAGATGAACTGGCTTGTCTATTCCCACGAGTTATTGTGAGTTATTTTTAATGATTTACATCTTAGAGTAAGTCCAGAGAAAACTGCACACTTTATACAGGACTCCACATCTTAAGGTGGCATATGAGAATTTATTATTTACTCATTTTGAGAAATATTTATTGAATAACTATTGTGCACAAGGTTCTGAGAATGTAAAGGTAAAGAAAGCACAGACTCATTCTCCAAAGACCTTACAATATTTAGGGAAACAGATACAAAAGGAACTTTAGTATATTGTGGTAAGGACTGTGATAGGAACTCACACAAAATTTCATGGGAACACAAAGGAGGGATGTACATTTGAGTCTCAGGGAAAAATTTCACAGATGATGTGATGCCTCATCTGAATCAACTGGATTTCAACAAGGCAGTGGAAATAATTCCTAAGATACCCTTGTGGTTAAGATGAATATATACGGGTAAGATTGCTGGGCAGTTTGTTGAATCTTTAGCTGATAAACCTTTCCTACCAAACAACACTGGTTAATTAATGGATCAATGTCAAACTGCAGGAGGCCTCTGGTTTACATGATTGGACCTTTCTTTATATCATTTATTAACCAACTATTTGATGACATGATGTTATTTAAGGCATATTTAATAAATTTAGGAATGATTCTAAAAGGGGAGCTCAAGCTACTACTATGCTATATAGTTTACAAAGAATTTCACAGACTGGAAAGTGGATTGAAACTGACAATGGAATTAAATAGTAAAAATGTAGAGTTAGGTTTAAAACTCCACTGAGGAAACAGAAGAATGGAATGCCTAGCTTAATAGTCTTTCAGGTGGAAAAGATCTAGCTTTTTAGCTAAATGAAATATCACTGTGGATCATGGGTGATAATAAAGTTGCCTGGAAAGTTAATGGAATCTTGAACTGAAAGAACTACATATTCCAGGTGAAAAAAAGGCAATATAGCTTGATGTTCTTTATCACCAATCAAGAACATTGAGTTTGGGTTTATAAATGGTAAAAAGTGGAGAATTATGAAAAGAGGATAAGTTGAAAATTACAGGTTTTGGAAACTATATATATAAATAGTTGACAAAATGGAAAGTGTTTTGAAGAAACGATCTAAGGGGCAGTAATAGGCATCTAAAGTGACTAATTGTTCATTCCACCCATTTACTCAATCTACAAGTCCTTTTTTCCCTTTGTTTTCTTCTTTTTAAGTATCAGTGTGCCAGACACTTGCTGGAAATTGGAAATGAATTACGCAAAGTCAGCTCCTAGGGTTCTCTCATTCTAGCACAATATTCCTATTCTTTAACTTGAGGCTTATGGAGGGTACTTTGAAGGTTTATGCTCCTCTGGAAATTGTATGCACAATTTTATGCGTCTTTGGATTTTTATCTGAAGGTGATTCTCTTAAAAGAAATGGTGGTTTAAAATGTTTAGGAAGCACTTATCCAATGGGAGAGTCAGATATATTCACAGACATACAATGATAAAATACAAAATGAGAATACATTATGTGGGATACTATACTTGAAAAGAAATATGAATCTATTTTTTTTTTTATCCTGGAAAGAAATAGAGCTCTACCTGATTTCCTTGGATTCCCTCTCATTGGAAGATTTTATTTTGGTCATTTCCGGATATCTCCTTTAAAGGATTCTTTATAAAAAATTCCCTCATAAAGTAGGAAATTGAACTATGTTCTATCACAAGGATTTTATTATTTAATGTGATTGTTTTATTATGTTCATTGAAAGTTATTGATCACCAGCCTCCACCTTCTTTTCACATTCTCTGCATCCCCAGTGTACTAAAAGATGTCTTGGCATGTAACTCTCCCCTATACATTTCATTCACCAGTACATTCACTCATGCGCCAAACATTTTTTAAAGTATCTTTTATGTAATTGTATGCATTTATGCAAGTAAATATTTAACAACCAGCTCTCTGGGGAAAACATCTTGAGGTGTAGTGTTTGATGATTTCCATGGCCCTTAGGCCCATTCCAAGGTACCAATGTATCAATATATCACTGAAAGCAGAGTTGGAAGAGAGGCACACAGTAGACTCTCTCCAGCTGGGGTAGCTGCTCCAGCACATCACTATTTCTATGATCCCAATTCTGTATTAGGTACCAAGGCTATAAAGATGACTAAAACTCTTCCTGCTCTCAAGAAAGTCAGCTTCTGGTGAGGAAAGGGAGTATGTACATGACTACTCAAATAATATTCTTTGTAAATTACATATTGGTTGAGCATGTGCACCCTAGATGCTGACCTGCATCTTCTAATTCTGGGTTTGACCTTGGATGCCTTAGGCAAATTTTGGATGCTCTGAGCAAATTACTTATTTCTGTGAGTCACACTGTCTTCATCCATCATGTGCAGGGGAGTCACTTATTCTATAACTATTTCTCAAGCGCCGATTATGTGCCATATACTCTGCTAAGCACTGTGGATATGCAGTGAACAAATGAAATAAAAACTCAACTCTTCATTGAGCTTAGAAACTAGAGGGGGAATTTGAACAATAAATAAACAAATGAATAAAAGCTATCATGTATCAGCTTGTCTTAAATTCTATGGAGAAAAATTTAGCAGAGAAAGAGAGCTCAGGTAGAGTGGAGTTGCAATTTTCAATAAGGTAGTCAAAGAAGGCTTCGGGAAGGTGGACTTCGAGAAAATAACTGAAGGAGTGACGGAGAGAGGCATGTAGGTCCCTGAGAAAGAAATATTCCAAGTAGAAGGAATAGCAAGTGCAAAGACACTGAGAGAAATTCATGTCTGTTGCTGGAGGACCTGGGAGGAAGCAGGAGCAGTAAGGGTGGAATTAAAGAAGGGAAGATAGTAGATGAGATTAGACAGTTTCAGGGAGTGTGTGGGGCAGATTAGGAAAATTGTTATAAACCTTTGTAAGGACTGCAGTTTTTAATCAGTAAGGTAGGAAGTCATAGAAGTTTATGAGCAGAGGAGTGATATTATCTGATTGACATTTTAAAATAGCCATTCTTCTATTTGAATATGGTCCACAGGAAAGCAAGGGCAGAAGCTGAGAGATAAATTAGGAAGCTAGTACAAAACTTCAGATGAGGGATCCTGGGACCTTGGGCCAATGGTTAGGATGGGTGCAGCAAGAAGTGGTAAGAGTCTAGATAACTTAAAGGCAGAGCAATCTAAATTTGATGTATGGATGGATGACCTAAGAGAAAGAGAAAACTCAAGGATGCCTGCAAGGATGCCTCAGTGGTCTGCCTTTGCCACTGGAGGTAGTTGCCATTTACTGAGTTCACCCTGGCTAAAGGGTTTATACATAATAAATTTGAGATGTATCTTAGATTTCCAGTTGCAGACACTGTGTAGGTAGTTGGATGTATGAGTCACAGATTCATGGCAGAAGTCCAGACTAGATACAATTTATGAGTCATTAGAGTATAAACAATAATATCAGCAAACACATATAGTGCCAGGCATTTTTGCAGATATTAATTCATTTAATGCTCCAACAATTCTATTGTGTAGGTACTGTTAAGATCCCAGTTTTTAACAGATGAGCTCCCTGAGGTGAGAAACGAAAGATTATTAGCTCAAGGTTGCACATCTAACAAAGTAGTTGAGCTGCGATCCAAAGTCAGAGAGTTTAGCTCAAAGGTCTGTGCTCTTAGCCGCGATATTCAACATGAAATGTGATGAAATAACCAATGGTGTGACTGCAAAAGGCTAGGGTAGGCCGACATTTTGACTTTGTGGAAATGAAAAGAACCAGCAAAGTAGACCGTGAAGGAGTTGTCAGTGATGTACAAGGAAGACCGGAGGATCAGAGAAATGATATGTGAGATACAGGGAAATTAAAGGGATAATAAATAACAATTGTGAGCATTAAATTAAATTTGTGATGTGTTAAGTCGTCTTAACATAGTAAATGCTTATGAAAGTTAGAAGTCTTTAATATTATTACTTTATAACTTTTAGTGCTTATTTTGTGTGTGTGTGCGTGCACACACGTTTATATGTATGTAGGTAAAGGGTTAACAGAAGACTTCACAGACCATCTGACATTTGAACTAATGTATAAATAAGAATGCATCACGTATCACAAAAAAAGGGCATGGGTGTTTCGGGCAAAGAGCAAAGGCAGGGGGTGAGAAAGGGCATTGAGCTCTACAAAGTGTGTTTCCGAAACCCAGATCTACATTAGAAGAAAAAATACCACCAAAAAAGACTTTAGAGCTCCTTCTTGCCTGGAACAGTTTCCCAGGATACATTACATTTAAAAAATTCCCTGTTTAAGTACCTTTTAGGAAGTGCTGAGTTAAACAATGAAAAACCTGCTTCTTTACTAAAAACTTTCTCAGAGCTCTTTAAGTATATGACAAGCTAATTTCCCAAGCTAATTTGACCTTGGTATCTTTCCCAGAACAGCATCACATTTGAGGAGACACTGGCTTAGAGGAGAAAGATGTACACACTTCCAGGCTTACTAGGTTCACCCAAAACTTTTATATACTTGGCCTGTAGTGCACAAAATTAGGGCTTAGGAATCATACAAATATGGATTTTAATTCTGGCTCTGTCACTGTTTGTTACTTATTTATCAACGCCCTTCACAGCACAAGTTCCATGTCTTATACATACATGATGCTCAATAAATAGTTGTTAAATTGAAAGGATGGAAACGCTGAAAAGAGCTGTCATTATCTTTTTACTTAATAACTTTGAAGCCATTTTTATTTTTTCCTCAGGAAGAGTGATGATTATACATTCTTAAATAATGTAGACATGAAGAAAAGCATATTTCAATTCTAATTTTTCTTGCAGAATATCTTTTCTGTTATATATCCTAATTCCTAAACAGCTTAATTATTTGCTCTGCCATGCAATTTCATATAAATATAGGCAAGATTAGCATATCCCTTCCATTTGTCTGGGAAATGCTCCATCTAGAACCCCATGGTTCTAGATGTTGTTGTCAATCATGAGGGAATGGTATCCATTCCTTCTCATCCAGGGAGAGACACCCAAACCATATCCTACTGCATTAGTCTCATGCAAAAGATAAATGAGAACATAGAAAAATCCACAGAAAGAAAAACATTTTAGAGGGATTACAATCAAAATAAATGAATCCTATGAAAGAAAGCAACTTTGCAAATTCATTCACCAACTTAATAAATATTTGGTAAGCACCTTTAATATATAAGAACTGTACTAGGTGCTAGTGATACACTGGTTAGCAAACAGATGTGGTCTCTGATTTTAGGTGGGGGAAGTACAAACCTAATGGGAAGACAAATACTAATCATACAATCTCATCAATAAATGAGAAATAACAACTGATATAGAGCCTCAGAGGGAAAGAATAGTATGGAATGTTATAAGAGTAAAATGGGGGAATCTGACCATGTATCTCCTGAATAAGTGAGAAATGAGATGAGAGTTGAAAAATAAATAGAAATTATGTAGGAGGAGTAAGACTAGACTATTTCATAAAGAGGAAATGACATGAGCAAAGGGCCCTTAGTGAGCTGTGCTATGACACATTCAAGTCTGTGAATGAAATCAGGCAAGGCTGGAACACACAGAGCTAGGAGAAATGTAATATCTGACAATTCTAGAAATGTTGGCTGATATCAGATCATGTAGAATCTTAGAGTCCATAGTAAAGATTTTGTTATTCATCTTAGGAGTTATGAGAAGCCATTGGAATATCATAAGGAGGAGATATACTCTCAACAGTCATGTTCTTATACTTTTACTTTGAATATGTGTAGCCACAAACTTGATGTACTATTTTGGTTCTTTTTTAAAAAATAAATTTATTTTTGGCTACATGGGTCTTCTTGGCTGCAAACAGGCTTTCTCTAGCTGTGGTGAGCAGGGGCTACTCTTCGCTGTGGTATGTGGGCTTCTCATTGCCGTGGCTTCTCTTGTTGAGGAGTAGGTACGCAGGCTTCAGTAGTTGTGGCACGTGGGCTCAGTAGTTGTGGCTTGCAGGCTCTAGAGCACAGACTCAGTAGTTGTGGCGCGTGGGCTTAGTTGCTCCACGGCACGTGGGATCTTCCCGGACCAGGGCTCGAACCCATGTACCCTGCATTGGCAGGTGGATTCTTAACCACTGTGCCAGCAGAGAAGTCCCTTGGTTCCTTTTTAAATTTCATACTTGTGTTATCAAATGCAACCTATTGATGCATTCAAACTTATGTTTTCAGAGACATTTCCATTAAGATGCATGCAGATCTAGTTCATTCATTTTCTCTGCTGTTTAGTCCTATATATTGTGGAATATTTTGGAACCTATTAGATGATTGCAGGGTTTTTCTTTAACCCATTAATTTGGTAAATTTTACTGTTAAAATATTGTATTTTTAGGATAAACCCTACTTGGCCATAATGTATTATTTGTTATTAAACTTCTAGTTACAATTTGATATTTTATCAAATTTTATTTCTGTTTTCGTGTTTATAGAAGTATACTAAAATTTGCATTTTTCAAACTGTTCTCATGTGACTTAGTTTCAAGGTTATTCTCACATTACGAAATTAGTATGGATACCTTATTTCTCAAAATAATTTATAACTCAAAAATTGTTAAAGATTTAATGAAACTTCCTTGTAAAACCATCCGGGGGCTTCCCTGGTGGCGCAGTGGTTGAGAGTCTGCCTGCCGATGCAGGGGACACGGGTTCGTGCCCCGGTCCGGGAAGATCCCACATGCCGTGGAGCAGCTAGGCCCCTGAGCCATGGCTGCTGAGCCTGCGCGTCCGAAGCCTGTGCTCCGCAATGGGAGAGGCCACAACAAAGAGAGGCCCGTGTACCGCAAAAAAAAAAAAACACACACACACAAAAAAAACCATCTGGTCTTGGTTTTGTCCCTACTTACCAACTTTTTATTTGAAAAATTCTGATATTGATAGATTGAGGCATTATTAAAGAGAACAGCTGCACACTCTTCACCTAGCTTTATTGATTGCTAAGATTTTGTCATATTTGCTTTCTCTCTCTTTCACTTGTTCTCTTTCATTCTCTCTCACTCTCTCAGTCTCTTTCTCTCTGCTTAACTATATGAAAGCATATTTCAGATATCCCACTTCTTAGCTAAATATTTCAGAAAATATTAAGAAAAACAGCACTACCCTGCATGACCACAATGCCATTATCGTACTTCAAGAAGACAATAATAATGGCATATCATATAATATGAATCTCATATATAATTTTTTTTCAATTGTGTACTGTTTTTGAAACTGATTTCTTTTTTGATACAATCAAGATTCATGCATTGCTATTGGCTGTTATGACTCTTTAGTCTTCTTCATATAAAGTGATACCACTGACTTTTTGGGTCCTTTATGTATTTGCTTTTCACAAAATTGATTTTTTTAAAGATAATACTGTAACTTATTTCTTAAAATATCCCAAGTTCTGTATTTGAATTTCCCATGGTTAAACTGAGGTTAAACATTTATGACAAGACTACATAGATAATGCTCTTATTGCATCATATTAAGTCAATAACATTCATAGATAAACAAAAATATTAGGCATTCAACAAAGTAAAAATTTACGATACATGGCATCCAACAGAAAATAACCAAGCATTCAAGGAAGCAAGAAAACAAGATGTTCCATATGTTTGAGCATGTTAGAAATATGGAAGATATTTTTAAAAGACTCATATTTAACTTCTAGATATAAAACTACAACTTCTGAGATAAAAATACACTAAATGGAATTAGCCACAGATTAGATACTGCAGAAGACAGATTAATGAAATTGAAGATATAGCAATAGAAACTATCTAATATGGACCACAAAGAGAAAAAAAATGAATAGGACATCAGATAGCTCTTGGAAAATTTCAAGCCACCTAATATACAGATAATAGGAGTCCTAAAGGAGGGGTAGATAGAAACAATATTTGGAGAAATATGGTTGGAAACTTTCAAATTTGATGAAAGCTATAAATATATAGACCCAAGAAGTCTTGTGCTACAAGCAGAAGAAACTTGAAGGAAACTACACCAAGGCATATCAGAATGAAATTGCTTAAAAATGAAGTGAGAAAATCTTAAAAGTAATCAAAGGAAAAAGAGATATCATTTACTGAGAGTAAAGATTAGAATACAGATTTCTTATCAGAAACAATGGAAGCCGAAAAACAGTGGGGAAACATCATTAACATACTAAAATCAGCATTCTACATCCAGGGAAAATATCTTTCAAATATAAAGACAAAATGAAGACTTTCTCAAACATACAGAAGCTAAAAACTTCAGGACGAGTGTATCTTTATTACAAGGTATGTTAAAGGAAGTCCTTCAACAGAAGAACATGATCCCAGATGAAAATTTGAATTTATAACAAAGTACAAAGAGCACCAGAAATGGTAAATATGCAGGTAGATCAAAAATAATTTTCTATTAAATTTAGTCTCTATAAAAGAAAATTTACTGTTTAAAGCAAAAATAAAAACAATGGATTGTACAGTTTATAGCATATGGAGAAGTAAAATGCATAACAACAATAGCACAAAATTTGGGGGGCAAAGAGAAGTTAACTACTGCAATGTCTCCAACTATAAGTAAAGTGATATAACATTACTTGAAGGTAGACTATGATAAGTTAAAAGTGTATACTATAAATCCTAAAGCAACAGCAAAGAATTTTGTCTAATAAGCCAATATATAATAGATGACAAAAACTATTCAAATAATCCCAAAGAAGGCAAACGCAAACCTTCAACTTCACTTTCTGGATCTGTGTGTATAACACTTTTCTCCATCTAAAAATGAGAGGTAGATTATCAAAAACGGTCATTACAGGAAGAGAAAAAAAGCTAAGAATTGATGTTCACCCAAAAGAATAATTGTTTGGCTCCTTTCTGGTACCCATGTGTTAAGATGGCATGTGTCCGTCTGCAAGTTATACTGGAGGCACAGGTGCTAACCAAAAATTGGCAGGTTGCACACTCCTGAATTGCAGGAAACCTATACTCAGTGACAGCAGGGTTCCGCTGCCACCATGTGCCTTTAAATACCTGCGTGTAGATAGTTCTTTTAGTGTGAGGGCTAAAAACAGTGGCCAAGTGGAGAAAAATATTAACTAACTGAGAAAATACAAGGGTGTTTGGTAGATAAAGATTGCTTCGTTGAGAGTAAGGGTTAGAAATAAAGTCAAGACTTCTGTAGTCAAAATCGGGCTTTTCATATACAGAAAAAATAAAATCAGGTCCCTAGTTTAAGTTAATTATAAATTAACGTCCTAGTTATGAAAGGCAAAACGGTATAACCAATGGAAGAAAATATAGAAGAAAATCTTTAGATGGAGAAATACTACTTAAACAATTATATATAGCACAGCTAAAACCTAAAAAACGGATTCACTATATCAAACTTAAGGACTTGTTATCCAAAATTAAGGGTAAAGTTAATGGATAGGTGACAAATTGAGGGAATATAATATCTAGCTCAAAATCTGACATCCAACTGTATTTAAAGTAGAAAAAAAGCTGTGAATTTGAAATTAAAAGAAAGAGAAGACTATAGCTAACACATATATGAAGATAAATGTAGATGAAAGGAACATTGAACATGTCAAATTAGAAATTTGAAAATACTAAATGTTGACAAGGAAGGGTGAAGACAGGTATCTTTATGCTACCTGGAGAACAGGTTGGTATATTAAGTGTATGCATGCACCTATGATTCAGAGGACTATATACTTTAGTTTGCCAGGTTCTGGTTCATACAGTTGTTCCAGTATAATTATGAATAATGCCCTCTTCCAGTCTGAACATTATTTTAGTGTGGATGACAAGTTAAATGATTACCCTACTGATGATCTAGCAATTCTACACCTGATATTGCCAGGAAAACTCACACAGGTCTAAAAGAAAATAGGTATGAAATGTACATCACCGTGCTGTTTGTGCTAGCTGGAAACTGGAGGCAACCTGATGTCCATCTCCAGGGGAATGATTAAATAGTACTTAAAGATAACACTTAAAGCCATGAAATACTATTGAGAAATTAGAAACAGTACACTAAATATGCATTGTGGAGGTAGAGTTGATTTATAACTGTATTGAGGAACTCTATCTTTATTTCAGGGCCACCTGGAGGTCTGGTTTTTATTCTTGGCCAAGATAAGAGACAGTAGAATTTATGATGTGTTGGGGACTCACTGGGCCAGTTTCTTAAGAATGGTTGAAACTAGTCTACTGGTGTCTGATAAGCCTGCCTTGCTTATGTGACCAAAGGGACATAAAATGGATTCCCTGGGAACTTTTCCTTTGAGTTTGCCTAATAATGGCTCCTTGCAAATGAGATGTCTCTTGGACCTCTAATTCTCTCTTGCACTCTCTTTGGTTATGCTGGTATATTTTACATTTAAATGCAAGCCTAAGTCAGGATGCTCTGTGGAGTCTGGTGAGTCCTTCTGAACTGGGGAAATCTTTACATACATTTAGCTACCTGGATAGATCTTGTTTAGTAAAACAAGAAACTGAACAAGACACCATACTATGCATCAAAATATACTCTATGTAAATTAATAAAAAATCTGCACACACACAAAACTATATTTTGCAAAGATATATATAACCAGGGATATATAGTATATATCGAACATTAGCGTGAATGTCTACCATGAGTGGCAGGAAACAAATGGGCGTCAATGATCAGAACCTTGGAGAGACTCGGGACTATAGTGTGCTGATGAGTTTGAGTCTCGCACCTCTCAGTATCTGGGGCTTCAAGACAGTCTATGGTTTACAGGATACAATATCTTTTTCCACTGGGTATATGATTGAAAGTTTTAAGATTCTTGTACTGCTAGTCAGCTCAGTCCAATGTCAATGGGACATGGGTTTGCATATGTTAAGTCTAATTTGCTAATAGCTGAACATTAAAGCAGGCAGTCCCAAATGGCTATGTGATGAAATTCCCTGAAAAATATTATTCAACTTTAAAATCAGCTAGGGTCAAGCTTTGATAAGTTTAGTGATGAACTCTGGAAATTTAGATAAGTATTTTCAGTTGACAAGGATGATTGCGGGCAAAATTGAAGACTGAAATGTGGCATAATTTTTGGTTTTAGTTCTTTACCCAAAGAACTAAACTTCTTAGTCAGAGGGCTAAGTCTATACCTTTAAAAAGAATACATAACACTTACAAAATACCAGATGGTCTTTCCTGGAAATTTAGGATTTTTTTGACAGAATTCTTTGGAGAATCAACTCAAAATTATATTGAATATTGACAGGAAATGGAAATATGTGATCTTCTCTACAGCCTGATTTTTGGTGTGGTTAAACACTTTAGTCTCTCTTTTAAAATTTGTTTAAGGTTCCTACGTACATTTTTTTGTAAAAACAATTCCATCTTTGTAACTAGAATTAATTAAAAGCCCTAAGTGTCTATTAAATATCTATTAGGTTGACAAGTACATCCTGAAAGGTTAAAGCTTAGTTTGGGGAGCTGTCATATAATGAGATGTGAGAAGAAATGTTTTCTCAAATTACTATTGCTCATCTCTGCTATGCTTAGCATGCGGTAGACACTCAAGAAACAGTAGCTGAAAGAATGCAAGTATAAAAGTAGAGATGGGGCTTCCCTAGTGGCGCAGTGGTTGAGAGTCCGCCTGCCGATGAAGGGAATATGGGTTTGTGCCCTGGTCCGGGAAGATCCCACATGCCACGGAGCAGCTGGGCCCGTAAGCCATGGCCGCTGAGCCTGCGCGTCCGGAGCCTGTGCTCTGCAACAGGAGAGGCCACAACAGTGAGAGGCCCGCGTATCACAAAAAAAAAAAAAAAAAAAAGTAGAGATGTTTAGGATTAGAAGAAAAAATTAGTATAACTAATAGCCTACTTAAGATATTTGAAGTGCTATCAAGCTGAAAGAGGTGAAATTTGTTTTTTGATGATCTGGAAGTCAGAGCTCAGATCAATGATGGTGATTCAAGAGAAGCAGAATTTCATTAGGTATAAAGAACTCTAATATAATTAGGCTACTTAAAATGGAATGGCAACTTGGGGAAAGAGTGTGTTGCCTGTTGCTGAAAGAGTTCAAGTGGAAGTCTTGTGGCTACTCAACAAAGATGCAGTAGAGGGCTTGGAACACTGGATGACAGGTAGAACTAGGTGACCTGTGATCAACAGTATAGTCTACCCTGTGTTCAAAGATAAATTGCAAGTGAATGTATCCAGAGAACAGAAGAGAATAAACAAATGGTCATCAGTTCCTTCTATATTACCTGCTACCCATAAATATTATCCTTTGGTTTGAAATTCCATGATCTTGGCCCACGCTGGTTAATTATTAGCCAAGACAATTTATTTATTTACGAGAAGGCAAAGCCTTTGTGTGGACTTATGCAATCTGAAATATTAACAATATATGTGACTCACCTACTCGTTTACTCAACAATTTTTTTAAGTGATCACTTTATTTTAGACACTGGTGATATAGTGTTGATAAGGAAAGTTTCTACTTTCAGAAAGCTGAGTTCTAGTGAGAGAAGACATGTAACAAACACATCAAACAATAAGTAAATAGAAAAATTTCAGAATGTGTTAAGTGAGGAGAATAGGCTCTTAAGTAGACAAAAGTGGAAGCAGAGGACCAGTTAAGAGCCTACTGCAATATTCCAATTAAGAAATTTTGAAAAAAAGTTTTATTTCTAGCACGTTGGGAGACTAGATAACCAGGAAAAAAACCTCTCCTAGTTAATGTAACCAAAACCATAAGGTATATGTAAACAAGCAAAGAAATAAATAAATAGGTTAATAAAATATGTAAAAACACTTTTGGGGAAAATTATAAAGCTTTATTAAAAGACAAGGAAAAAACCCTAAACAAGTAGAGAGGTATATCCTGTTTTTGATTTACCAAAAGGTTGAGTATGTTAAAGATTGAAATTTCCCCAAACTGCCTTATAGGTTCAATGCAACTAAAAGAAGAAAAAGGATCTTTAAAGAAAATTGAAAACTATTTAAAATTTATACAGAAACAATAATAGCCAAGACTCTCTAGAAGAAGCATCAGGTGAAGAAACTTGCTCTATAAAACATCAAGATGTAATATTATAAAGTTATAGCTATATAATTAAGATAACATTGTATTTGAGATAGGAAATAGACAGTGGAAGAAAACATTCTAAAAATAGACCCACATAAAAAAAATTAAAAAATAAAAATAGACCCACACATGTATGGAGACTTGATTTGTTACACTACCAGTTACTAGAAAAGAGTTGATTACTTCAGGAACTGTGCTGGAGCTTAGACATTTGTTCAAAAATGAAAAATGAAATTAAATCCCTATAGGTGCCATTCACAAAATTTGCTTTAAGAAATGTAAAATATTTAAATGTAAAAGGCACAACTTTAAAAGCTTTAGAGGGAAATATAGGAAAATATCCTTGTGATTCAATGTTTGGAAAGGTTATCTCAAAGAAGATTCAAAAAGTCCAAACTCACAAGAAAATATTCATAAATTTGACTCAATTAAAATATATATTATCATAAGATACCATAAAACTAATAGAAGAATAAGATCTGAACTGAAATAAAATATTTACAAAATCATATTGGATAAAAGATCATAATGTTGAAAATATAAAATTTCTACAAATCAATAATTATAAGACAATTAATAAAAATGCTTAAATAATGACAAAGCACAGATGCAAGAGGGAGGAGATATGGGGATATATGTATAGCTGATTCACTTTGTTATAAAGCAGATACTAACATACCATTGTAAAACAATTATACTCCAGTAAAGATGTTAAAAGAAAACACAGGGGGAAAAAAAGATTAAAGAGTAAATAAAGATAACTAGAATTTCCAAAAACAGAAAAAACAATGCTTAAATGACCAAATATGCATTTCAGAGAACAGGGAACATGAATGGACATAAATATAAGGAAAGATGCTAAACCACATTAGTAACCAGGAAAATGTAAATTTTATATCACAAAAAGATGCCTCCTTATACTCTTCAGAAGGGCAAAAATTAAAAAATTAGAGATTATAATTAGTATTGGTGAGGTAGTGAAACTATAGTAACTCTCATTTACTGTTAGTAGTAGTGTAAAGCAGCACAAACATTTAATAGTTTGGCATAATTCATTGCACTTGAACATATGAAAACCTCAGGACTTCACTCTTATACTCTACATATGTACTTTGGAGAAACTCTAAGATATATTCACAACAGACGTATTCCAAGAATGGTTCATAGCAGTATTGTTTTTAATTCAAGATGAGAACAATAAAACATCAAGAAAAATTGGGAAATCATCCAAATCTTTATACAAATTATAATTAATATGTAAATTGTGAAACACTGAAACAATTGCCTAGTATAAAGCACTAAAAGTGAGTGAACTACAAATTCACACAGTAACACAGACAAATCTCACAAACAAGATATTGAGACCCGCGTGCCTAGAGCTCGTGCTCCACAACAAGAGAAGCCACTGCAATGAGAAGCCCGTGCACCACAACAAAGAGCAGGCCCTGCTCTTTGCAACTAGAGAAAGCCGTCGCGCAGCAACGAAGACTCAATGCAGCCAAAAATAAATAAATTAATTAATTAAAAAAAAGAAAAAACAGACAAACTGGACTTCATCAGAATGAAGACCTTTTGTGCATCAGAAGACACTATCAAGAGAATAAAAAGACAATTCACAGAATGGGATAGAATATTTGCAAATCATGTATCTAAGAGCTTAATATCTAGAATATATAAAGAACTCCTTCAATTCAACAACAGCAAAAAAACAAACAACCCAGTTCAAAAATGGGCAGAGAACTTGGACAGTTCTCCAAAGAAGATACACAAATAGCCAGCAAAAGCACATGAAAAGAGGCTCAACATCACTACTCACTAAGGAAACGCAAATCAAAACACAGTGAGATACCACCTCAAACCCATTTGGATGGCTATTATCAAAAAAATGGAAAATATGTGTTAGTGAGGATGTGAAGAAATTAGAATCCTCATACATTGTTGGCGAGAATGGAAAACAGTGTACCCACTGTTGAAAACAGTGTGTGGGTGCCTCAAAAAGTTGAACGTAGAATTACTATATGACCCATCAATTCCACTTCTAGGTACGTAGTCAGAACAAGTGAAAGCAGGGACTGAAACAGATGTCAGTACATCCAAGTTTATAGCAGCATTATTAAAAAGAGCCAAAATGTGGAAGCAACCCAGTTGTCCATCAATGTATGAATGGATAAACAAAACGTAGTATATCCATACAATGAAATATCATTCAGCCTTGAAAAGGAAAGAAATTGTGACACGTGCTACAACATGGATGAACATTATACTAAGAGAAATAAGCCAGACAGAAAAGGTCAAATTCTGTTTGATTCCACTTACATAGGAATCCCTGGAATAGTCGGATCCATAGAGACAGAAAGTAGAAGGATCAGTGCCAGGGCTGGGGACTTGTGCGGTGGGGGGGAGGACTGAATGTTTAATGGTCAGAGCTGGAGAAGATGAGAAAGTCCTGGAAATAGTGGTAACGGTTATACAACAATGTGAACGTTGAACCATATGCTTGAAAGTTAGTAAAATGGTGTATTTCATGTTACATATATTTTGCCACAATAAAAGAAAAGTAAAAAGGGAAAAAAAAGATATTGAGAGAAAGAAGCAGATTTCAGAAGAATATATACCGTACAACTCCATTTATGAAAAGTTCAAAAACAATCAAAACTAAATAATGTATTAACTATGATACACATAGAGAAAGAAAAACTTTTCAAATAGCAAGAGATCATGAGCCTATGATTTAGGATGCTGGTTACCTCTTGGAGAAGCAGAGGGCAATCTGATCAGCAATGGCATTCAAGGTATTCAAAGGATATTGTTCAATTTCTGAAGTTGGATGTTAATTGAAAAATATTTCTTAAGCTTTACATATACATTTTATACATTTATTTTATGAAATATTCCACTGATATTAAAACAAAGTAAAAACAAATGACTGTAGTTTGATGATGATGTTAGCAATGCGGATGGAGAGAATGGGCATTTTTGATGTATGTTGTTACAGCAGATAAGACTTTATGAATGGGTTGCATGTGCAAAATGAGTTAAAAAGTGATATTAAGAACGAATCCCAGATTTTTGACTTGAAAAAACAAGGGACATGTTGCCATTGATTATTCAAATGAGGAGCATGTTTACCAGAAACAAGATTTTTGACCTGTACATGCAATTTTTTATGTGTGTAATAGGCATACCCACAATGTTAAGTTGGCAGTTGGATACATGAATTTTGAGATAAGGAGATATATCAAGGTTGGTGATACAAATTTAGGAGTCAAGGGCAGATAGATGGCATTCATATTAAACCATGGAACTAGATGTGATCACTTCAGGAAAGTTTAGATTGAAAGGGAAGTAGGTCCATGGTCAAGATGTGGTTCTCCAACTATTCAAGGCTGAATATCTGAGATGTGTTCATTTTAATAGTCATTGGAAGATTTCAATACCTTATTTTGGTCAATCATAATTTTCTCAGTATGTGATATATTTGAAATAATCTACTTTAAATTAGTTTTTTGAATAGGCAGCCTGTACACACATTTAATAAATAGGCAAATAGGTTTTGTTTGTTTTTACCTCACTTCCGTCCTTTATTCCGTCACTAAATTGCCTTAGGCATGAAAAAATATACCTTAGAATTTATTTTACTGATCTCTTCACTGCTCTTATGTAAGGTATACTATAATGAGTCCTAGATTCTAGATAAGTATTAAAGAAGTTATCCATAACTACACCTATATATCCTCTTACAAATAACAATTTTTCAAAAATTATTATGTCATTCTTTCTGGCTTTTTAGAAGCACAATTAAACTTTATTAGTAAGAACTACTTAGAAATAGATCACAGCAACCAGAATAAATACAATGCTAAATATTTGTTCAATGAATATTTTATTCATCATTGTTTAAATACAATTCTGAAAACAATTCAAGGACCCAAATACATGCAAATTGGTGTTTGTTTTGGTATTTATGGCTTTGCTTTACTCTACTTCCTAAAATATAGCAATAAAGTTGAGAGATACATTTTTGTAAAGATGAGGGCTTTCTTTTGGTGAGGACCATTATTGTTTCTCTATTTTTAAAAAAACTGGATTTATTTTTGTTTTCCTGCAATGGCCTTTCATTTTCTCAGAGTTCATTAACTTTAGCAGCTTGTTTTTGCTAAAATATTCAGATGCACCACTGTCATTCTCTTTATGCCAACGGACTTCCACAGTAACTTCTTATTGTACAGTTCTTAGTTCTTTCACACAAGTTACGGACTGAACTTCCAGTTCTGGTTTTCTTCCTTTTTCTGACTAAGGTCATATGTTTTCACGAGAAATAGACTGTAGAATGATAGGCTTTGTCTTTCTAAATGTCCTCAGCAACATTTGTCTATATATTAGAAGGCAAACTTATGGTGCTAATATCTGGAAAATTAACAAACTAATATTCTATTAAAATTTGGATTGATCTCATGCACTTACTTTCCCTCCTTTCAATAACCTCACCAAAATGACTACAAAGGAACAAAAAGTTTTTAAACACTCAAAGAGAAGGAGAAACAGAGAAATATCAGCAGCTGAGATTCAGCGGGACCAATTTCAGGAGGAATCAGAAGGCAAATGGAAGAGTAGTAACTGAACTAGACTTCAGGAAGGGAGCCTCCACCTAAATGCCTGGGCAGAGGGACAACAAGAAGCTGGTCAATACAGCCATGGGATCCTGGAAAGATCAGCATCTGGAGATACCAAGTATCACAGAAATTACAAGCTATTGAAAATGGACGGTTGCTTAAAAAGATGCATATGGGATCTGGTGTTTCCTAGTCTCCCTTCCCCACCTTCAAAAACAAGGTGACTACCAGCATGGAAAACAAACCACATGTATATTTTCAAGAAAAAATAAACCACAGTGGCTCTAAACATGAGGACACTAAGAACAGTGAAGAAATGAGGTGAGGATCAGAGCTAAATACAAGGATGCAGTGAGGGTATGAAAACATAATGATGGGACCCTTTGATCCCAGACCTCCAGCCACAGGAGGGAAGAAGACTGAGGAGTCTTCTTTTCAGAAACTGAATGGCTGAGTGGGGGGAGCAGGAATCTAAATATTGATGTCTCCCAATGAAAAGATCAACTCACTGATTAATCACTGTAAACGAAGCACATCAAACAAATTCTATCTACACACAAAGAGTTTGAATTATCTTTGGATGGCTTTACCTTCAAATATGAGTGCATAATTAGGGATGGTGGGACACTTGTTAGCCTCTAATATGAAAGAGACATCAAAGCAAGCACACTGGAAAAAGGATCATGAGAGAAAAATATAGTGAGTATCTCAGAATTACAAAAGTAGATGTGGCATCCATGGAACAAAAACAGAAGGCAATGAAGTCAGAGCAGTCAAAGAACAAGAAAAAGATCTTGGAAATATTACCCAAATTAAAACTCCAATAGAAAATTTGGAAAACAAGGTTGAGGGAATCTCCCAGATTTAAGAATAAAAATGAAAGGGAAAAAAATTGGAATGGAAAAAAGAAAACAATTAGAGTCAATTCTGATGGTCCAACATCTAATTCAATAGCATTCCAGAATAGAACAAAGAGGAAATAATTTAAAAATTATTTTTAAAAACAACAGGAAAATAACAACAGAAAAAAACAAGAAACTAATGGCATGATTGCAAACGCTCATTGAATACCTAGGACAATCAATAATTGTTTTAAAGAAATGCACACCAAAGTGCGTCGTCTTGAAATTTTAGAACTCCAGAGACAGAGTAAATAATCAAGATTCCAAAAGGGTGTAGGGGCAGGTGACATAAAAGGGAACAGAAAAAAGGAACAGCTTCTGAATTAGCAGCAGAAAACACTAGATATCGATAGATCTCTAAAATCGAAGGAGAAATGATTGTCACCAGGCAATTCCACAGCCAATCAAATTAGCTGAGTGTGAGGAAAAATAAAAGGTAGAGTGCTCCAGGAGGAAAGTTTGCAAGGGGGAAAAAAGAAGCTTACAAATTATATGATAATTTTTATTTTTTATATTCAAAATTTATAATTTTATCAGTTTAAAAATTATATTAAAGGGTTTTGATAGGTTTGATATGCTGCAAATGTTAGGAATAGTTACATTAAAAACCATGCATGTAAATAAAAAAAGAAATTATTAACTCCAAGAATAATAAAAAATTATATAAGAAAAGATGGTAGAGAATTAGATCAGTAATGTGTATCTACATAATCACATTGTAATAATATAAAAACTGACTACTGATTAAAGTTTGTAATATTCATAGTTTAGGAGGTTGGGTAAAAGGGAATTTGTGTGTGTGGGGGTTGTAAGTATCATGATCTCATTTACCATAAAACAAAGTCAAAAATAAACTTAATTCTTGATTAATTAATTCATAGCAACATATGAAACTTGTACCAGAACTATGTCTGGTATTACATATTTGTCAGTGCTGTATCTCTGGGGTGCCAATCTGGAGGAAGAGACCTGGGGAGGGATTGCAGGTTTTTAAAAATTGTACTATTGAGGCTAGCCAAAAAAGTTCGTTCGGGTGTTTCTGTAACATAAAAACCCGAACGAACTTTTTGGCCAGCCCAATATTTAATGGTTTTAAAAGCTATGTTAGTATATTGCTTGGATCAAAATTTTACAAATTAATAAAATAAAGAATGAAGAGAGCTATTAGTGAACTAATAATCAAGGTTTCCTTATTATGGTCTACATGTTTATATGACTATAAACCTGCAAAAGTGTTCCAACTTGTGAAGCAGCATCGACAGTATTTGCTGCTGAGCACGTCATGTGGCAGATTTGAGAACTAAAGAACTATCGGTACTATTAGAAGTACTTCAACTGCCCTAGGGAAAATAATAACAGAAACACTAGACAATGTTATGCCCATTCTAAATTTTGATTTTATTGGGGATTAAGTATTTATATTTTTATATATCAAATAGTATACTACATTGCCAATAATGTGGTTTTTTTATTCTTATGAAGACAATGCCAAGTATAATAAGTCCATCTCAGCAGCTCAGTTTTCGAATAAAAAAAAAATGGCTCACTTTGCCAGTTATATCCTGTACAGTGAAATGCTAAATACATCCTTCTAGAGGCGCTAAATAAAAAACAAATTTTAGGCGAAAACTCAAAAAATATGTCCATATTTGTCTCCTTGGACGAAGAAAGACTCTAATTTATATTCACAGGTTAGGATAAATTAATTCAGCAGCCACTTGAAAGCCCTCAGGTAATTTCCAGATTACCAGTAAGATTGTTTATGGAGTGAACCTGCCATCCTTGATATTTTGTAAAGATATTTTAATAATTCTTATTAACTTTTCCTCCTTTGGACTCCCCCCTTCAAATAGTCTTCCTATATTTCCTGAAATTTCAACACCAATTTTAAAAATACCATTTGGAGTACAAAATGCAAGCTTTCTTTATTTCGTATCTACTCCTAATGAAATGTACTGAAAATCTGAGCTATTTTGAATCCCATGGAAGTATTATGCACCAAGAAACTGACTGCCCTGAGTCACAGCTCACTTCAGACACTCACCCAGTCATTTCATTATTTATAGTCAATAATAAGCTAGGGACACAACGTGAATAGCATAGCTTGTGTAAGTATCCTTTCTTGGTATGTTTTAAGAGGTAGAAGAACAAAGGCTGCTCTAACAACAGGCTATTTGGGGCTATAAATATTTAATACCTACTGCAAAACATGTAAAAGGAGAAATGTCATTTTCTTAATTAACTTAATGTGCATATTAAATTTTAGAATCCTATAGGGCTCTTTTATTGAACTACTGTCAAATCAGTGGACTTAAGTTGAAATGAAATTCAAAGAAGCAGCTGATATTAATATTCAACTGATGAAGCAACAGACTGAATAAGATTGGCAGTTTGAAAAGTTTAAAGGTTTAAAATGTGTTTTAATTTCCATTAGGTTCACTTAACATTCATATTACAAGAATATCCTGGTCTATAAAATATTTAATCCATTAATTCTCCTTTCAAAATATAATGAAATGAATGAATTACTAAAAGTTAAGAAAATGAAAATTATATGTGACTTGAGTTTTTGTATTTGGCAGACCAGTGTCTGCAAGAAAGAAAACTAACACATTTATTTGTCAGAAAAGTGGGATTCATTTCTGGAGCACAGGATTTCTGTCATTTTCCTCTAGATCCTAAGTCTGAAATGGTAAAAAGTTAAAATTTGGGGACTCCAAACTTTCTCAAGTTTTCTTGGCAACAATTCCTGGTCAGTAACTATGTTACTGTGTATCCAAAGAGAACATGAAGCCTCCATTGTTCCCTACTGTTTAAAATTTTCACCATTGTTAGTTTCAAACTTGGCTCTCAACACCACCAACTTTTTGATGTGTTTCTGATTTATGTTACGCAGTAGCTTTCTGATAGTAACTGAATCTTCTTAATGAGGCAGAAATACATATTTATTTATATATGCAATGTCTAAAATTAAAATTTATATTATATATAAAATATATATATACATAAGTGCACTGTCTAAAACTGAAATATATTGGTTATATACTACACAGTTACAATATTTGGTATTTTTACAAGAGCAAATTTTTAGTGGTGAAAATAATTTTCTTCTAATAAATATGGCTATGTTGGTGATGACATTATTTTTAAATGATCTTGGTTTTGAACTCCAGTATTCGAAAGAGCAAAAAGACTGTTTTCAAAATGCTCTTTAGGAAATCTTCGTGAAGTATTAGGTGAGAGCAATTATACGATCCCATCCTTTTTACAAAGAAGGAAGTAATATGCCAGAAGGCTAATTTTAGTTTCTTCTAAGAATCTTATAATTAAATGAAAATCTGACTCCTAACTAGGTATCAATAAACTAGGCTTCTTCAGGAAACTCATGTTCCAAACTAGGTCTTTCATTATGCCATTTGCCTTCCTTTCAAGAAATTACTCTGATTTTAAATCCTGCATTTCGTATTTTAACAAACCAAAGAAAACGGATATCATTGCGTTTTATGTAAACTGCAGTGCTAATGGCCCATGTGCAGCTGCCAGGCAGGCTACATTCTCAGGGCTGGGGACAGTGTGAATATCGTTTGGTGCAGTATAAATTTTATGTAGAAAAACCAACTATTGCAAGTATTCACTGAGATGTTAGAATAATAAGTTTTCAGAGATGGACGGGACTCTAGTAACCATCTGGGCTAATGGTTTGCAATGTTTTCACCAGTAACAATTATTTTATTATTTTAATTGCAGATCCTAGAGATTTTGAAGGATTTAAAATGAGTGGACAAGCTGCAATGTATACTGTTATTTGTAATTTTGAAAACCATATGGGGTTTTAATTTATGAAGAACTCTGTCACTACATTTGGGGACTCAGGTTGGGAATTAATGAATTAGTCTCATTCCCTAACTCTATAGATGACAAACGTTGTGCCAGTGTCATATGAGGGTTGTTCAAGGTTGCACAGCTAAAGAGAGGTCACATTGGAGGGAGAACAAATATAAAAGGAGAATTGATTTGAGAAAGCACAATCGACCTGTCATTAGCACTTTTTCCTCAGCATCCCCCCTTTAATGTTTGTGGTCACCACTGTCCCTTCCAACCTCAGTTCTTCCAGACTCCTTGTGCTGTGCAAAGATTTTAATGAATAGCTAGATATTGATGATGCTCAACCCATTTCTCTAACCCAATCTCACTTTTGATATTCAGACCTACTTTTCCTATTTTCTATTGACAACTACACACTCACAGACCTTTAGGTCTTTAGTTGACCTTCATGTTTATCAGTAATACCATCCTCTCTCTTTTCAATGTTTCTTCAAGGAGCAATACAAACCTCAGCTTCTGTGAAGCATCTCCTGATTTCCATCCCCTGCCATGTTCAGGTAGAAATAATGTGCTGTTATGTTACAAGCTATAGCATTTGTCTTCTGTTCTGATTGATTGTTCATGAGTGTCTAT
The DNA here is from genome assembly GCF_964374135.1 of Grampus griseus. NCBI lineage: Eukaryota > Metazoa > Chordata > Mammalia > Artiodactyla > Delphinidae > Grampus > Grampus griseus. The sequence continues at coordinate 27,925,730 of NC_139007.1, read as the reverse complement.
CCAACTAGACTGGAACACTCCCAAGGAAGAGTCTCTAGTTCCTCTTTGTAATTCCACTGCCTGCATAGGTCTGACCTCAATCTGACTGCCACGTAAGGCTTTGTATGTGATGTATAATCATGATCTGCTCAAAATACTAAAAGTATCTGTTATCCAATTGTATTCATAGAGTAATCATAAACTTTACTTAGCTACATTTGTGCATTGCTTACGGCAAAATATGTTAAGTAAAATATAGTGCAAAATGGTAGCTTCAGAAAATTTTGTATTTTGCTAATAAATTGACTAGTAAACTTTATTCAGACAGAAAAAATTGTGGTCCCTTTATGAAAAATTGTAGTAAGGACATTATTAAAGTAACTATGTTAATACCATGTTGAAGTATGTGCTTATAGAAAATTGTGTATATCAACTATTATTGACTACTAATTTTTAACATGATCCTCCCTACTACTTTTTTTAAAGATCCCATCCTAGTGGGTGCAAGGAGAAAAAATTGCTGTCTTTCAGTGTATGCAACAAAGACATACCTGTAAGACAATCTACGAGATGCTGCAGAGAATACAGGAATAAGATACAACTTTCTATACTGTCAAGTGAATTTTTTTTTTTTTTTTTTTTTTTTTTTTTGCGGTACGCGGGCCTCTCACTGCTGTGGCCTCTCCCGTTGCGGAGCACAGGCTCCGGACGCGCAGGCTCAGCGGCCATGGCTCACGGGCCCAGCCGCTCCGCGGCATGTGGGATCCTCCCAGACCGGGGCACGAACCCGTGTCCCCTGCATCGGCAGGCGGACTCTCAACCACTGCGCCACCAGGGAAGCCCCTGTCAAGTGAATTTAATGAACATCTTACACACTTTCAACAAGTTGTTAAAATACTCTCGTTGCTTAGAAATGAGATACTGGTAGAGACACAGAGGAAGTAAGTACAGTGCATTGGTTCTGAGTTTGGGATTTGCTGTCAGTTGTTTGAGTCATTACTCTGCCAGTTGCAGCTAGGTGACCTTGAGCAAGTTAATTAACCTCTTTAAAGTCCAGTTTTCTCATTAAAAATAAAGCTAATAATAGAACCTATTTTATAAAGTCATTACAACAGTTAAATACAATAATGCATAAAAAATATTTTGCACCACACTTAGCTAAATAGTAACAATAAATGAAATTAACTGTTACTGTTATTCAGTATAATTATGGAGTGGCTGTTATTGGAATTACAGGCATACTAATTTAAGAACAGAAGGGACCTCAGTGATAATTTTAAAACAAATCCTTTATTTTACAGTTGAGAAAATTGACATTTAGAACAACTGTGAGTCTTGCTCAAGTTTGCTTATGTAGTAATTGTTAAACTTACTTCTGCAGAGCTTCCAAGTGTCCACAGAATTGCAGGCCGACACTCTTTATATCCTTCACTAAAATGAGTATTAAAATTCATTTTCTACATAATTGATTTGCCATAAACAAAACTATTTCTTACTTCCAGAATTATTTGCTTTGTGATGGTTTACTTGAGTGAAAAAAAGTGGCAGAAAACTAATGATCATGATATTTGGGCAAACTGTGAAAATTGTTGTAAGTTCTTTAGTTCACATCATGTTTTTCATCCTCAGCCTCCCCATCATACCCACCTCCCAGAAAACATTATCTCTTGCCAAACAAGTAGAAAAAAATCCCATCTGAGATAATTTGCACCCAGAGATAGGTCCACATACATATTTACTTAAGGATGCTGTTCTAGTACCTGTCCCTCTAAACCAGTCCCTAACCTGCAGTCAGTTTCTGCTGTAGACACATCAGCTTTCAGAATTTGACCACTTGCTCTAATTCTGGAAACTCCTCTACTACCTTTCAAGTTTCTTATTTGCTTTTAATTGATTCATAAAATGCAAAATTAGATCTCAAAGAATTTATATATATATATATATATTTGATGTGGACCATTTTTAAAGTCTTTATTGAACAATACAATATTGTTTCTGTTTTATGTTTCTGGTTTTTGGCCACAAGGCATGTGGGATCTTAGCTCCCCGACCAGGGATTGAACCCGCACCCCCTGCACTGGAAGGCGAAGTCTTAACCACTGGATTGCCAGGGAAATCTGAGAATTTTTTGTTGTATACATTAGCTACTTTAATTGACCAACATTGTTTTAATATCACTTTTGGTCAATTAATTTTGGAAAGTGCTAATACTTATTTTAGTCTGGGCAGTAATATTAAATACATGCACTGAATTTAAATGTGCAGGTGAATAGCTATCTGATAATCCTTTAATTATATACACTTCAATTTTTCTATTGAGATTACAGTATTCTTAGCAAAGCAATGTATAATTCAGATCCCAAGAGAAAAATGGTTTAAAGAATATCTAGGAGATATTACAAATATTCTGGTTGAAATCAAATTGAATATATATTTCTGCATCTAGCTTTTAACTCAAACTTTTATAAAAATGATTTCCTAAGTAATTATAATTTTAATGCCTGCATAATATTACATAATATGGATTCCATAATTAACATTTTTTGTTTTATAGGACATTTACATTGCTTCCAATATTTTGATGTTATAAATAATGTTTTAATAAGTATACTTAAATAAATGTCTTTTTTATATTTCAATTTAAAAAAATAGCAGCATAGAAATATAATTACTATGACAATATAAACATTTAAAAAATATTATTTTTGTCAAATAGGATAAGTGCCCCTCATATATCAGCTAATCAAAAATGTAAGATGATATTTCTCATTGTGCTTTTTACTTGCATATCTTTCATTATTAATAGTTAAATATTCTTTATTTCATTAGCGACTGTTTCTAAATTAATGAATACTTTATAATTTATTCATGAACTATGCCTATTGAGATTCTTTATTTCTCTTTGATTTCTAAGTTTTAATTATTTTGTTTTAAAAAAATGTGCTTTAGTAATTTGTTCTGCGTATTTATTTACTCATCTCTCTCCAAATTACCTTATCAAAAGTTGTTTGTTGTGGTCATCCATTTACAATGCTTGGTGTCAGTTTATTTATCTCTTGTAAAAATAAAATACAGTGTGTGTGTGTGAAAAAAAAAGTTGTTTATGTGAATTTTAGGATTGATTTTTAAATTTCCTAAAGGTATTCTATTGGGATTTTGTTTGATATTAAATTAAATATATAAACAAATCTGGAAGTAAATATTTTTTTTCCAATCTGCCCATACAAAAAGCTGTTTATTTATTGCATTAAGTCAAGCAAAATATTGTAGGTCTTATTAATTTTTTGTTAAGGTGATTCTTAGTGATGTTTCACAATTGTTCCTATAGATAAAGAAATCTTTGGATTTTGGCTTGTTGTATCTAGACAGTATACTTGATTCACAAATTTTACTTCTTTTTGTCTCCAGTTAATTTCTTGGGTTTTCCATATACAAGTGTTTACTTTCCTCAGCCCATGGACAAAATTCGCTGTCTCATCTGCTCTTACAATGGTGCAAATAATAGCATGGGAGCAAATTTAGATGGAATATAATTCACCTTAATAGAAAAATATGTCTACAATAATTTTTTACCAAAGCATAGCTTTCCTCACTTCTCTATTAATAACTTAGTCTTCTGAAATCTGAACTGCATACTACCTAACACTGCTTAAACTACTTTTTTGAGTCTAATATTTATTTTCAATATATTCGCATGCTAATCAATGTGATAGGAACAGGATGAAAATAGCTTGCTAGGTCACCAGTGATTTCCCAATTATCAACTTAGTTAATTACTTAATTTATAATAATCACTTGTTGAATTCCAATGAGCACTCTTTAGGCTATATCATATTTTTAGAACTTGACAGTGCAGTTTTCTTCATCTTCATTACTGGGTTCTATCTCATTGGTTATCTCCCCCATCTTTCCACATTCTTCCATTATATCTCTGAGTGATCTTCAGGCTACTGTGATGGTTTATCTTCTACCCATTGTTTAAATATTGGTATTTCCATGAGGGTTTATTTGTTTCTCATTATTCCTCCCTTTCCCCCCTTTTCCTGTACTTCCCCTTTGAGCAATCCAAACTGTTTCACAGCCTCAAATGTGACCTGTACATGACTGACTCCCAAATTTATATATTAGCTATCATCTCTTTCTAGAACTGCATTGCTAATTATGTACTTGTCACTTCTACCTAGACGTTTGACAAAAATGTTTGATCAGTCCAAAATGGAGTTCATTATCTATTTCTCAAAATCATCTTTGTTGGAATTCTTTATTTTGGGTAATGGCATCGTGGCCACACTAGATAATAATGATGTTCTATGATAATAACAGTGATATAATAGTAACAACAACAACAAGAAATATTTTATTCAACACTTACTATATTCCAGGCACCATTTTAAGAGCATTGCATATATTAATTCATGAATCCTCCTAAAAATCCTATGAGGTAGAAACAGTTATCATACTAATTTACAAGTAAGAAAATTTAGGCCCAAAGAGTTTGAGCAATTGCCCACTGATACATCAAAAGTGGTGAAAACAGTTTTGGAGCCTCATCTCACTACAGACTCTTTTGTTCAGTGTTTTTTCTTTTTTGAACCACAATTCTGTACTTCCAAGCTAAAAACATCAGAGGCATCCCTGAGTCATTCTTTCTTCTTATATCCCTAAATGGTTTACCAAGGCATGTCACTTTGGTCTCTCACATATCCTTAGGCAATGTCCTTCTCATCACCTCTACTGCCCCTTTGATTTTTCAAGCAACCTCCAGCTCTTAAAATGTGACAAAGATTTACCATCTCCAATATTTGATTGCCTCAGTGATGCCTTTAACATGGTCAGGCATGATTCAATCATTCTTATGTTTGAAATCTTTCCATGACTTTTGTTCTCTACAGGATAGAATTTAAACTGCTTGGCAAAATACACAAGATGTTTTATATTCTAAAGTTGTTTTATGTTTCCAGACATTTCCCACTTGCTCCTCAACCTCACCCCTAATATATGTTCCTAGTCATACTGAACTACTGCCTTACCTAAACATATATATACACTTGTGTGTATGTATATATATGTATATATGTATTCAATACACATTCATTAGGTTGTGTGTGTATATATAGGTTGTGTACATATATGTATATGTGTACTTATACAACCTCATGAATATATACATATATATATATTCATTGGGCTAGGATTGTGTCTTATTCATCTGTATATATATTTTTGATTTTACCAAAATACAATACCCCACACATGACAGCTATTGAGTAAGTTTTGGTTGAATACATGAATAAATTAAGAAAGCAATGAAGGAAAGAAGGAAGGAAGGAAGGAAAAGTTTTTAGGTAACCATCTTTTATGGTCCATGATAGTCATTAATTTGTTTCAAACTCTCTCATAACTGAGAGAGGAGGTGTGTGTAAGATTCAGGAATTAGGCAAAATTCTGGAAGGGGGTACACCATACTCAGCTCTTTGAATATTTAGGGAGTAGCATGAGGAAAATCTTTACCATGTATATACTCCAAGTAACACCATTCTCAAGTGGATCTGGAAACACAGTATATATACTTATATCAGTTATACAATGATTTCCCCATACTTTCCAGCTTACCAATTACTGGTGGCTTGCTCTCCACTTGAGGAAGCTTGCATATGGGGGCCCCATTGTTTTAAGAAGTTAAATGGATTCCATATTTACCATCATGGTCAAAACATAGAAGAATATGTTAAATTAGGAGAATGGTGGCCTCTTTTAGCAGTAATTTAGGAGTGGTGATGGGTATAAATAGCTATGGATGACAATAGAGCTGTCAGTATCAAATGATAATATTAGACCCATGGTTCAATAGGTGACACATATCAGGGAGTAAGAGGTGAAGAACCAATCAGTATATTTGTTAGAATCATTTTACCAATATTAAAATAATTTTGAGTATAATTCTCCTTAGTTCTAGTTTTTTATTTGAATTTCTAGCCTACTGATCTATTGAATATGCATTTTAATGTGAACCTTACTAAAGCACATTTAGGAAATAAATGAAGGCATATAAAAATTCTAAGTACAAAGAAAGAAGACACTAAAAGTAAGACAAATCAGTTAACTTTCTTAATTATTTTCTTACTATAAGATTTTTTTGGACTAAACAAAATATCGCTCAAAAAATCAAGGTTATATAACCCTAAATAATGCAGCAGTGACCCAAGTCATTTAGCTGCTCAAACATCTGGCAGATAAAATGACAGCATCTAAATCATAGATCAGCTAGGACGAGAAAAATAAAATTTGGGGGACTAGAACAGTGCTTGATAAATGTATCCTCCTTTTCTTCAGTGTTTATGTTTGATAAATGGCCAGACTTTGCCATGACTTTGCCTTGACATTTATTTCACAGTCAATGGCCATTATCTTGTGACAACAATCTATTTCTTTCTGTTATCTTGCAGGTCATAATTGTTAAGTCTTCTTATTGAAGACGTCCTATAAATTTTGTAATTTATGACATATAGGCCGAAAATTTCAAATGAAGTATTTTAGGCATATGGCTTATAACTGAAATTAAAAAAAAAAATCGGCCTAGAACAGTTTTGTGACATTTTATGCACATAACCTCTATAGGGGAAATGGTACAAAGCAAAGTAAATGCTGACAGTTTTAAAAATTCAAACTTCTTTAAGCTGCATATGAATTCCTCAGAAAGTTCACAGTCTGGCAGCTCAAAGAGACACAGCAATATTTAGCTTATTACCATACTGATTACACCCCATTGTATTAGACGGAGTAGCCACTTTGCCAATTCCTTAGAAAACGGAGCAGGTTGCCAAGAATTTGTAACCATTGGCATTCCCCTCACTAAACATATTTTTTTCTTCCTTAAGTGCTGTTGCTCTTGTGTCTATAGGAGGCTTACCAGAGCACACTAGAGACAGCAGAATTGTAGGGCAAATTCTCTAAGAGAGTATTGTTTGTTTGGATCATTCCTCTTAAAACATTTAAACTAGAACAACTAGACAACGAATTATACTGATGAGACCTGCACTAGGCTCCATGACCATCCAATTTAACTGTTCTGTTTTATCGAGGAGGAAACTAAAGTCCAGAACATTTTTATAACATGTTTAAGGCTACTTAGCTAGAAAGAAAGGAAAAGCCTTCATGGGAAACTAATGACTCTTCCAGAAACATTTAATTCAGTGTTCTTTCTACCAATCATTATTCTTAGAAGTCACATGGACCACTTGCTAAAAATATGGATTTCTTGATCCTTACTCCAAATTTGGGGTGAGGCCAAGGAATCTACAGTTTTACAGTCCAAGAGATTCTAATGTCTAGAGGATTCTGACGTAACTGGTCTAATAATGTATTTTGAGAAATACTGTTCTATATCACGTCTCTTCATAAATATAAGATCATCTTCCTCACTGCTTTGGCCGGCATGCTAGATTTATCAGTATTGGGACTTCCTAACTGTTCAGCTTTAGAAATATCTAATGCAGACTGAAGCGGGGAGGGGATGGAGTGCTGTGTGTGTGTTGGGGGGGGGGTGTGAAAGTTAAAGATGAAGAAGGGTTTTGGTAGGACCTTGGTCTCAAATAAGCCAAGACCATCATAGAGAAAAAAAAGCAAATTGATTCAAGACCCTGACATTGTTATACAGTTGATCCTCCCTATCCACAGGTTTTGCGTCTTTGGATTCAACCAACTATCAACCCAAGTTCAGCAGATGCAGAACCTGGGGATATGGGGGCCCCCAGTATATAAGGGACTTGAACATCCATGGATTTTGGTACCCTCCAGGGGTTCTGGCCCCAATTCCCTGAAAATAATGAGGAACAACTGCATATTAGAACTACTTTTTTATGTAGTTTTTTAGAATGTAGATAAACACGTGTGTTGGGAGCCAAAGAAAGATTACTTAAAGTTGAGGTCAGTGCCAACTTCTACCATAGGGAACGAGAAGAATCCATTAAGAGTGCCTTATTCTAATGATGCCATCAGCCCTTGTTTTTTCATTGCTGTCCTTACCATACACTTATATGTTAGCCACATCCTATTTGTGCATTGCCTTTGTGGTATGATCACAACATCACTTTCCACATGATCCTGTACTATGCTCCGTGACCTCCATTCAGCACTCATCCCCATTAGACAGGTCCTGTTGTAGTAGTCAGTTCATAGATAACTTGTTTCCCAGGGAGCTATGAGACTATAAGTCAAATTCCATGATAATCACATTAAGAGGCAGGATGAGTTTCCTATTATAGACAGCTGGTATGGACAAGCAACTTCTCTACCAGTGCTTAACCTGAGCTAACAAAAATATGAGCTAATTATTCCTCTTCGATGCCAGTATTTCTGGACGTCGAACCCCAAATCTCCTATGCATGGTGGCAGTAATTGTGCCATTATAAGTTGAAAATGGATCCACATAGGTGGCAACCCTGAAAATGTCACCAAGAGTTTGCTGGTTCAAACAGTCAAGTCATCCTGTTGTCTCAGTTTCAGTCTTTTCCAGTGAGTCTAAATAACAGAAAGAATTACTTATTTTTTTTTTGGTTTAATTATATAGAATTTTTCCTATGGGTTACTTGCCAGCCTGATTGTACATTGATGAAATTGGCTGAGATGCTTTGGTGCATCTGCCTTGTGCACAGAGCATTGATGGCAGCTACAGGATCCTTGCCTAATTTCTCTCTCCAAAGGTAAAACTGATTGCTCCCGACTTTGTATACCCACTGTAGCCATAACATTGTCTATCTGCAACCCTCTAATGCTTCATTGCTTTCACTTGTCTCACACAGCAGTAGGGCATTTAGGACATGAAATATCTAAATTTGTTACTCTGGAGAGTCAGCAAACTTCTGTATTTCTCCCGCTCCATAAATCCATAGATTCTGAGTTTATTTACACTAAGCAATCCTAAACCAGGAATATCTTGCTAAAAGCATTCCACAGATAAGGTCTTTTTTTCCTGCAAATAGTATTAGTTCATTTACCAAGAGGGCCAGTTTTCAGCTCTTTTCCAAGGATACTATAATAAATTACCTGCTCTTGGCCCCTCCTTACAACATTCTTATTTCTTCTCCTTTACCATGTGTGTGAATGGATCATAGGTCAGCTACTTTAACTCCTTCCTCCCGGTACTAAGAGATAATTTAACTGAAGGCACTTTGAACTATCATAACGCTATCATAACTGTGGCACAGTTAGAATGTAAGTTATTAAATTAAATCAGCCACTCCTTGGAAACGATTAAAATCAACTTGACACCCAGAGTATAGACCAAGCAAGAGAATAACATCTCTGCCTACTAGATAATCCACAGTGCTTCTTGTTTCTGTAACTCAACAGTGGCATTGGTTCACTTTTTCTTTTTAGTTTCCTGGAAAGAAATATTCTGAGAGAGTGCTTCTTATAAAACAGAGGAGGCCAAGAACTTTCTGAGTCTGCTGATGATTAAATATGGTTAGATCATCAGCTTCTGAGAAGAGAAGATTACAAATAAATAACATTCACCGTGTAAGAATAACTGGACGCTGTTAGAATGAGGAACAGGAACACGGGGCGTACGTGGGCAGCCATATAGCATGAGAGAAAAGGTCTCAGTATCACAGTGCAAGCCAGTTTCACAAAATAAAATGAGGAAAAAAAGAGAATAATATACAAAAAGCATAAAAAAATTCCATGTGACTTTGCCTAATTCACCTAATTGTAAGGTCATAAGAAGTGGTGATTCTAAGCAGATAAGCAGCAGATGCTTCTCTGGTAAAGGCGAATATGAAATGAAGAGTAATACAAAGAGTAGAAAAGTTAGTAAAACTAGATCCATGAGAAACTAGGAATGTCAAAAATATCTAGAGAAGAAAGGCTTAATGATTTCTAAGATAATAATATATGGTATGATTATTAGAATTTACCCATCTCCAGAGAGAATGGAGCTTAAGAAGTGTCACGAGACGTTTAAAGAACAACTAGTGATAAATTCATTCTTAACAGGAAATATGGTTAAATACTAGAATGATCTATAGGCATACCTGGAAGATATTGTGAGCTAGGTTCCAGACCACTGCAGTAAAGCAAATATCACAATAAAGCAGGTCATGCAAAATTTCTGGTTTCCCAGTGCATATAATAGTTATGTTTATACTACACTATAGTCAATTTAGCGAGCAATAGTATTACGTCTAAAAAAACCAATGTACATACCTTAGTTAAAAAATACTTTATTACTAAAAAATGCTAGCCATTATCTGAGCCTTCAGCAAGTTGTAATCTTTGTGCAATAGTAACATCAAAGATCACTGATCACAGAGCACCATAATATAATAATAATGAAAAAGTTTGAAACATTGCAAGAATTACCAAAATGTGACACAGAGAAACAAAGTGAGCAAATGTTGTTGGAAAAATGGCACCAATAGATTTGCTGGACTAATAGTTGCCACAGACCTTCAATTTGTGAAAAATTCAAGATCTGTGAAGCACAGTAAAGCAAAGCAGAATAAAACAAGGTATGCCTGTACTAAAATCTGGGAGAGATGTATTGGGAGTTTAGAGTTAGCAGATGCAAACTATTATATCATAGAATGTATAAACAACAAGGTCTTAGTGTATAGCACAGGGAACTATATTCAATATCCTGTGATAAACCATAATGGAAAAGAATGTATATATATATATATATATATATATATATATATATATATATATATATATATAACTGAATCACTTTGTTGTGCAGCAGAAACTAACACAACATTGTAAATCAACTATACCTCCATAAAATAAATAAATAAAATCAAATCTGTTGTAGAATTTGCTTCAACGACACTGTTATGGAGTAGATTAATATTCATGTACCATAATAGGTAAATTATAAAATGAGAGAAAGATATATATCCTCTCCTATTCCTGTAATTCCATGATTAAAAAACCCATGGAATTACTAGTGAAGTTCAAGTTTAATGATCATTAGATATAAAATGCATTGTAATGGATACTCACCCACCTATGTTTGTGGCCTTTTATAACACTTTTGCCAAAACAAAGCAAAATAAAACAAAATGACAAAACAGTTACTTTCTTTAAATGCTCTGTTTCAATGTTAAAAAAAGGTCTTTTTTATTAATTGAGTTACGTGATGTAGGTGTCCAGCTAGTAATGTCTCTGCAGATGGCAAGTGTACTGCAAGCTCCAAATAACCTTAAATAAAATGATAAGGGTCTACTTAAATATTTAATTCATTACTTTAAATATTATATTAATATGCTAATGATGATAGAAGCCCATAACAATTCAAAATAACCTTTGCATATTTAATGGTTCTAAATGTTTTATGTTGTGTCATTAAATTTAAGTTAGTATGTAAATGCTATTGCTGAAATAGTCCTTGGTACTTGAAATGAATTTAACTAGGTATTCATATTCTGTGGAATATTCTGGGATTAGAGAGTTATTGAATTAAAGAGTTTATTTCCAAGGGAAGCCCCCCCATAAGTGAGTTTGCATCTTCAATTTGACACTAAACAGAGAGTTTTAATTCAGAACAGGATCATTCCTTGTGTATAGATAACTGAGTGAAAGCAAGATGAAATTTTGTCAGACTCTGCTTTCGCAAAATGAGACCTACTAATAAAGACATTATGCTACTGTTCTATGCAAACAATAGACACAATGTGTCTTCATGTATCCCTTTTAAAGTTAGTAAAGTTTAGCATTACAGTTCAGTATGTGATTACAGAGATGGGAAACTATAAAGTGAGAACTGAGATACCATTTGAGATACTCACGCCTACAAGCCTACTCCGACCACACTGCCGTGCTGTGGAATATTTTGGCAACTCCATTTTGGCAACTGCTTTTAGGGATTGGCTATGACTCACAAAATCAGCCTCCTTGCTTTATTTTCACACTTGGGCCGGGGGGTGGGGGTGGGGAAGAGAACATTTTTTTCATTCAGAGGAGATATTTTGGGACACGCTGGGAAATCATTCCACAAGCTGAAGTCAAAACAAGAACTAGAAATTAGTGGTCTTCCAAGGTAACATGAGTCAGAACTGGGCTTCAGAGTGATGAATGAGGTAAAGGTGAACAGTTGATTTAGGTGATTTTTAAAATCCCTTCCAACCCAAAGATTCTTTTATTATTATTGTCTGGTTCAGGATTCTGTCACACTCTACCTTATCGGAGTTCCCCCTTCTTTTTAGACCCCTGTATGCTGGTTGATTATGATTTCTCTGCAGTAGCTCCATGGTCCAGAATGAAATCATTGCTCCCAAGTATAATAGAACGATATGAGCCTGCGGGTACGCACGTGTGCAGGTATCCATGTCTGCTGATGGCGGGCCTAACCCTGTTCTCTGACTTCCTGCAGATAGAGTCACTTCAGATCACAATGGAGAAATGAGTCTCCAGAAAGCTGGCACAAAGGAACCATGAGGATATTTTGGGAAGATTGCCGGCACCTGATCCTGTCTACTAACTACGTAACATCTTCTATTACATTTAGCAGAAAACACATCTCTTTCAGTGTGAGAAACACTCTTGAGGCATTTTCCATTTTAGATCTCAAACTCCACTATCCTCTACACACATTTGTTCTTATAGCATCATTCTTTAACTACCAATGATTTCTGTACCTTTTGTAATAAAAAATACCACATGTAGCAAGGTATTAAAATCTCTTATTGTGTGTTCTATTAACAGAGCTAAACTCTGTCTCTACATTTTCCGTGTGAATGCAACTGACCCTACTGTTTATATATATTCTGATGTATAAGACTGTTTAATGTGTCATCAGTACAAATATGAAAGAGTGGAGAATTTTGGTAGTTAGTCTAATTATTTTATCTTTTTTTTGTATGTTCAAAATTCAATTTGCAAAAGCACAAAATTCCACTGAATAAGGATGATCAATACAGCAAATATCATTACCATGAGCCAGACAGAGCATTCAAGACACAAAATAACAAGAGGTAAAACTTTGTCAGGTTTTGCGTTGATCTCCTCCAAGTAACAACATTGCTAATGATAAAAACATTAACAAAGGCAGCTACTGCTAGGTCTCACTACATTAAACATTTATAAATTCATTACTTAGTACTTCAAACATTCATTTATATTTTCTTACATGGAATTATTATGCATTTAGCTTTTATTCATTTAAAAAAGTTCCACTGCATTAGGTCTTCAAAGAGATTTCCAAAGTGTTCAATTACTTCTTCTAACTGTGGCTTTTTCTGTTTCATGGAAAAAAGCCAGTTTCCCAGTCTTTGCACTTTTACTCTTACTCTCTTCATCTACTTGTTCCAGGGGTTGTGAAAAGAGGGTTTCTTTCATGACTGCCTCAACAGTGAGAGTTCCTTTCTAGCTTTAAAAAATTCAAGCTTTAAAAAAAAAATTTAACTGGCATCTTTATAATGCCAGTAGCTTTTGCTCAGTGAGGAATCAAACCCTCTGAACAATGAATGCTTGTCTAAAGCAACTATTCACAGAAGGTACTGCCTTCTGGGGAATGGGAAAAGTTTTTACCTACTGACAAATGGGAGTAGCATAACAGAATAGAACTGAACCCAAGGCAAAGTGCCTCACGTTTTTCCAGCGCTGAAATGAGGGGATCAGTTACAGCCCCTCTGCCATTGACCCGATATAAAAAGAAGAACGCTGAAGAATATGAAACAAGATCAAGCGACAGTCCAGATGAGATCATGCGCCTTCCTTTTAAATGTCTTTAATTCACAGATTTTAAAAATGTTTGGAGAGGTTGGAGGCTTAGCCCCATGTGTGAATTAAAACTTGATGATGGAACTCTAGTGAGAATCTGAGAGACAGAAAGAATAAATCTTGAGAAAATTGTCTAGTGTACATAAATAGCTTTAACAGTTACTTCAAAGTTTAGTTTTATGTAATACCATTTAGGTCTCAAGACCTTCAAAGGCCACTGAAAAAAATACTAACCTCACGAATATCATCTGTGTCAACCTCTCCAGCTATTTATTGGCCTCTCTCATTCTATGATGTACGTGAACCAATTAGAAACAAATAAAAAATGTTTTGCTTTATCTTTCTCACTAGATTGAGCCATCATGACTACTGGTTTGTGTTTAGATGAGAAAGTATTTCAATTTCTTCATTTATTTTTTTTCTTTTTTATTTATTTTATTATTTTTAATTTTTTAAACATCTTTATTGGAGTATAATTGCTTTACAATCTTGTGTTAGTTTCTGCTTTATAACAAAGTGAATCAGCTATTTGTATACATATAACCCCATATCCCTTCCCTCTTACATCTCCCTCCCACCCTCCCTATCCCACCCCTCTGGGTGGTCACAAAGCACCGAGCTGATCTCCCTGTGCTATGCAGCTGCTTCCCACTAGCTATCTATTTTACATTTGGTAGTGTATATATGTCAATGCTACTTCATCCTATTCTTGATTCTATTGGTGAAAAAAAGTGGGCAGGGCCCACAGAGGCAGACAGGGTTGGGGTTCTTTCACTCTCTGGGCCATCTTACCTACTTCTCCCCTTCCTTCCCCTTCCCATTTAATCCCTCCCTGGTGCACAGCTTGGGTTTCAGTGGTAGCTACAAAGACCTTGGACTTATAAAGAAAGGAAGATCAAAAGAAAAAAAAAATGCAAGGGATTGGCCCAGCCACTACGGAAAATAATCTGGAGGTTCCTTGAAAAACTACAAATAGACCTACCAGATGATTCAGCAATTCTACTCCTGGGCATATATCTGGAAAAGATGAAAACTCTAATTTGAAAAGATACATGCACCCCAATGTTCATAACAGCACTATTCACAAAAGCCAAGACATGGAAGCATCTAAATGTCCATCAACAGATGAATGGATAAAGAGGATGTGGTGTGTGTATATATATACATACATACATACACACACAATGGCATATTACTCAGGCATAAAAAAGAATGAAATATTGCCATTTTCCATAACATGAATGAACCTAGAGATAATAATAATGAATGAAGTAAATCAGAGAAAGACAAATATTATATGATACCACTTACATGTGGAATCTAAAAAATAATACAAATGAAATTATTCACAAAACAGAAGCGGACTCACAGACATATAAAACAAACTTATAATTACCAAAAGGGAAGGGGGGGTATAAATTACGAGTATGAGATTAACATATACACACTACTATATATAAAATAGATAAACCACAAGGACCTACTGTATAGCACAGGGAACTATATTCGACATCTTGTAATAACCTATAATTGAAAAGAATCTAAAAAAGAAAATATATATATATATATAATTGAGTCACTTTTATGTATGCCCAAACCTAACACGATATTGTAAATCATCTATACTTCAATTTAAAAAATTCAAAAAAATGCAGGGGAGGAAGGTGGTAGCAGATGTGAGACAAGAGTAGAATAGGCAGTGGGTATATGGAGAGACAAACAGAATCTTTTAGAGAAGAGATGGGAAGTTTTCTAATAAGGAGGGACCTTAGATTCCTTCTGGTGCTGTTGTCCAGGACCCCACTATTAGTAAGTGGTAAAGTCAACTCTAAGAAATATCAGTGTGTTTTCTATTAAAGCATAAACATATCAAGTTTCTTGGCTATATACTGAACAGACTCCCAGTGCAAAAAGGAACATATTATTTTCTGTGAACATGAATCAAAAGAAGCTACTTTTTCTGGTCAGTTCTATTCTTGAAAATGAGAAAACATTCTGATTACCTCATACACGGTCACCTAAAGTACATATGTATAAAGTGGAGAAGGTGAAACCTTAACTTTAGATATTTTCCATAGTTTTTCTTATGTTTAATTATAATTATTTGTAGTAGTTTTTGTTTTCTCTCCCTTTCTTTCTTAAAATCCAAGACATATACTTTAATATCAGCTTTCTTACAGACATCATGGAATGTAAGGGAGGCTAGGTTTTTCAAGGAGTCTTCCTTACATTGCTTAAGACTTCTGATTTATCCAGAGTGGCGTTGCCGCTTTTGATGTCTCATATTTAGTATTCTCCAAAAGCAGCTTTCCATGGATGTATTGTTTTTTTATCCTGTGATTAAATTAATTTTCTGTAGAAAAGAATTCCCCCAGTTTGGCATTTGGAAGCAGGAGGTTTTTACCAAGCTTTAGGGGTTGAGAGAGAATAATTTAGAACTTTTCAAGTATAAGTTTATAAAATCAGTGCTGTAAAATGTGCCCATTATTACTCGGATAATATTGAGTTTCTTAGAAGTGAGTGGCAATATGATTGCTTTAGCAATTGAGTTTTTATTTTCCTTTCTATTTCTCTGTTATTCAGGGACTGTGTGGATAGTGGGGTTTGATGGGGCTTTTTCTTCTCTGCCTTCCAGAATGGTCTGGTTTACTGCTCTTTAGCACTTCCTAATGTTAGACATACAAGGAAAGAAGTGGACGCAAACTAAATAGCTTACCACTTTTCTAACTTGTTAAACATTTTAAAAAAAAGATAGTAAAGAAATGAAATGCAGCTGTTTTCATCTATTCAAGCTCTTTTTTAATTATTACTAGACATAATCAAGAACTATGTATATTGTAACTGTGTGAGATTAATCTAATTACATCTAATTATTGTATTAGATGATTACTTAGTAAAGGTTTTAGACATTAGACATACTTGCTTGCGTCAAAGTTGCGTTTTCTTCTCAGCTAGTAACATCTTGAGAATTTGATCAGTGATGGTCATGAAAAAGAGAAGGTCTTGAAACTCCTTGCATGTCTTTTATTTTTAATCAAGAGAAGTTCAGTCTAAATTACATGAACAATTAATAAAAGCAAACTAAAAGCCATATGCATGTTTATAGGGCTGATTCTCCATCTGCTATTTTAATACCCTTGGCAGAAGAAAAAACCAAGTTTCTAGATCTCATATGTATGACTTTGACATAGAGGTTAACCAAATTCTATTTATCCTTCCCTACCCCATCCAATGGGAAGCAGGGTATGCAGATATTTGAGAAGTTTAAAAAAGATGTTGATTGTTGTTTCTGTCCTGGGCAAGAGAGTTTCCAAGACAAAAAGCATTAAATGGGACACAAATTACTTTATTAAGGACAACATGTAATGAAGGTATGACAGGCATGAAACTTCAAGCATTAACAGAGACTCAACTTATCTAAACCAGAAATTATTTTTAAAAAGTAAACTTGAAACCAAATAGAAATAGGACTAAAATGCAAGACTTCAGCATACTATTTCAGCTATTAATTGCATATGAAGCTGACAAATAACAAATTATAATAGAAATAGAAAAACTGTATACTAAACTTTGTGCCATAGAACTACACAGGTTTGTTTCTTTTTCCAAATATCTATAGTCTATGTAGTTTGAAAAAGACCACACCATCTAAATAAAAATAAATTCTAAATAAATTATAATAGGAGAAGTTGCACATGCTATAATTTATCACTAAGACATATTAAAATTAGATATTAACCTAAGTCTTCCAACCACAAAAAGTTAAAGAAAAGTAAAACAACAAACAGCCATTAACTAGAGATTTAAATCATTATCCTTAGTTATTGGGTCAAAGTTATTGTGATCATATAAAAATAGAATCAAATCTATTTATAAATTAATGAGCATACGTATACTGCACATCAAAATTATGTGATATGACTAAGGCTACATTCAAAGGTAAATTTGTAACATTAAATGTTTTCATTATTAAACATGAATGAAAATAACTTAGTGCACTAAGCAGACCTCTCATAATTTATAAAGTAAACAACCATTAGGAAAAATAAAATATTAAATATAAGAGCAGAATTTAATGAATCAGGAAATATAAAACAATAAATTAAATTAATAAATCAAGGGGCATAGTTTTTTGACACAATATAAAGGTATTTAAAGAATCCTTGCAAAACTAATGAAGAAAAGGGAAACAAAAGTACAAAATCAGGATAGGTAAAAATAAAAATAATGATAACTAATATTTATTTAGTACTTACTATTTATTTAGTCTTATAAGTACAATATCGAGTTATCTTGTTAAAGCTTCATTTTTAAACCCTGTGAGGTAGGCACTATCCTTTTTCCTCTTTTAAACATGTGAAACTCTGAAACATAAGGAGATTAGGACCAAGCCCACGATCAAAAGGCAATATTTGGGTGGGCTCTTCCATGTGCTGATATAAGTATTTCTCCCTAAACTTCTTCAGGTACAGTAGGTGCTTTACCTTTGAATCCATTCACTTGTTAATTTTCTTATATTATTCCCTGTATTGTGTAATATATCCTTTATTTAAATAGCTGATAGTAGTGGGTTTTTTTAATTATTATTTTTCATTAGATTGTAAATCCTTCAAGGAATTGTTTACCTTTGTATCAACAGTCCAAAGATTTAACAGAGTGCTTGGATCATAATAGTTACTCAAAAATTGTTGACTGGGCTTCCCTGGTAGTGCAGTGGTTAAGAATCCGCCTGCCAGTACAGGGGACGTGGGTTTGAGCCCTGGTCCGGGAAGATCCCACATGCCACGGAGCAACTGGGCCCATGCACCACAACTACTGAGCCTGCACCCTAGAGCCCGCGAGCCACAACTACTGAACCCGTGTGCCACAACTACTGAAGCCCACGCTCACCTAGAGCCAATGCTCCGCAACAAGAGAAGCCACCGCGAAGAAGAGTAGCCCCCACTGCTGCAACTTGAGAAAGCTGCGTGCAGCAGTAAAGACCCAATACAGCCAAAAATAAATAAATAAAATAAATAATTTTTTTTAAAAAGCCCAGCTCTTTAAAAAAAAAAAATTGTTGACTAAATAAGTGAATGAATGAATTCCTAGAGCACATCTCACGTTGTACGCTAGCATGTGGACTTGGTCTTGGGTTGTAGCATCTGGTAAACTGCAAATAGCTGCTAGATGTAATGATCCATAAAGTCCAACACCACTGTAACTCCTTCATATTTGTTATAAACCCAGCACTGAGCACAATACCCAGCCCAAAGTAAGGGCTTAGGAAAGAAGAGCTGATTGACTGAATGAGTTGGTGAGTTTGTCCACTCATCATCCAAGTGCAAGACCTCCAGGCCAAAAAGCCTTAACAGCTATGATCACTTGGTGAGGTAGACCCTGAAACAGGCAGATTTAGTCCTCTGGCTACCACACTCACCACAGCAAAATTATATTGTGACACCTTAGGATATCCTGTATTTTATGTAGCACTATTAAACATATCTAAAAGTTAAAAATACATCTGATTAGCCTGATTTATTAATTCTGTATCTCATATCATATTGTGTTCACAAATAATACAGCTTCAAAATTTCCCTAGAACCATAATCTAATACTAGAAATAAAACAATATTTTGTATAATTTATGTTACTAGAGTACCCAACCAAATACTGAATAGCTTTCCAAGAGAATCTTGCAAAATTGATAATTAATATGAGGCATGATATTTTGGCTAGTGCTGAATTGATTATTTACTTAAATGTGTCTACTAACAAATTTACTTTCCTCGGTTTTAATGGTTCAGGATTTTCTTCTTTTTTTTTTTATTATTATTAGAGAATAGAAAACTTTCTTTTTCCGTGTAGTCTACCTCTAATAGTACTTTCGATGTTATTTTTGTAAAGTTTGTAAACTACAAAAGTAATTGAAATGACCAAATGGTTGGGGGAAAAATGCATTGATTTACTGCTTCTTAGACATGTATAATCTCTAAAATCTAGGACAATCCTGAAGACTGAGTATAAAGTAAATTCATTTTACTTTAAAGTTTACTTTTTTTTATAAACTTCTGAGTCATTTTTATATCTTTTAGATCCATGTAGAAAATATTCTTCCGTGGACCAAGAAAAAGCCTTGCTAATTAATCTGATTTGGTACTTGGTTTTAAAAGAATTTAAAAATTACTTCACTCGGTAAATTTTCAGGGATGGTTGGGCTTTCTGGTTTGCTTGGCTAAGTGGTGATTAAGTGAAGACAGAAGATTATCATCAGTACTTTATTTTTATAGTTTTAATTTTTTTGAATTTATTAAATATTAACTTACTGCCTAATTTTTCCCCATGTATCTGTCTCTGCACACCACCTTCATAAAGAAAAGTTGATAAGTACTTTCCTTTTCAGAGATTCTTTCTTGATGTTTCAAGAAATACTAAAGAAGTGAAAACCTTTCATTTTAAGTATGATGCTAGAAATAGGAATCCATTACTCCCCAACATCTTCTGACACTTGGCAGCTGAATGACCATAGTGAGGTCAAGTTGGTTGCATTTGGAAAATCCTGTAATGATCTCCTTCCTGCTCCTGTTTCCTTTTTATGGCAATGTGGCCATGTTAGGGAGCACAAGAGGTTTGGCCATCCAGCTTTCTTTCCTTCTGTCTCAACTTAACCAACTGGGAGTTGAGAAAAAGTAATTGTGCTTAATAGCAATAACTACCAAACACCTGGACACTTATAAGTTTTCTAAAAAGCTCAGGGGTGATTGAGTGAGGGAATACCCAACAGATAACTCTGCCGAGAATCAATACCAGTGGGAGAAGGAGTGACAAAGGTGGCCAGACTTTCCAGTTCTTTTTAGTAAGTCTTTCCAATCCCACCACACTTCCCAAAGGGTTCTGGGAAATCACCAGTACTTCTGCAGAGACAGTCAGTGGGTCTAGATGTTTGCTTTCTACATCAGGATTCTAATCAAAGGAAAAATCATGCATTTAATATATAATACTGATTTGCAAAATTTTAATTAACTACTTTTACTATTAGTTTTTTGTTTATAAAAGAGAATGTCAAGTAAGCCAGGTAACCGTATCTGGATGATCAAGAATTAACATTTTAAAAAATCCTTTCATACTATTTCATAGGATAGAAATGTAAAAGAGACATGACAGCTATATATTCCTTTATCATTCATAAGTGAATTAAAAGACTGAGATATTTCTAATCAGTTCCTTACTGGGCACTGACATAAAACAATCATCTTCACAATTAAAATACAATGGGATATCCCTAGATCAGTGCTACTTAAAGTGTGTTATAGCATGCAAACTATTTGTTCCAATCACAAAGTTGAGAAAGAGAGAATAAGTATTTAGATACTTTTATAGCAATTTGACATCAGGATATTCAAATATGTGGTTCTGTGTTTTACAAAAATATTAGTTGGTGATGGACTGGAAGGAAAAACCTCTTCCTGTTAAGAGAGCTTGAAAAGCATTTGAATTAGATAATGAAGTGTGAAGTTTCTCATGAAGGGAACACTAAACCACAAACCTGAACGTGGATTGCATTTTAAATTGAGGGAATTGATGGTAAACAGAGCATCGTTTCTGTTATAGATAGATAGATAGATAGATAGATAGATAGATAGATAGATAGATAGATAGATAGATATAGATATATATAATTTTATCTCAATTGGGTTAAAAACTGAGACAGCTTCATGGGCTTGTAAAAATTAATAAATAGAAACATCAATTAAAATAGTCAGGAGGCCAGAAGGGGGCACTATCACACCTTATGACAACAGCAAAGCCCAACAGGAAGAAGACACTCTTCTTCCTGGCAAGAGCTCAGCCAATGAGAGGTTGTCATAACTCAGTGAATGAAAAGCCACTATACTTTGAGCTCTCAGTTCTTCCTAGTTTCTGCTATTACTGCAAAGAGCCAGGATATTCGAAAAGAAATTATTACAAATTTAAGCCCTTTAGGTTCCTTCAGCCCTCCAACCAGCCTTTCTGACATCCTTCCAATTCTCAATGAAGGGGTTCCAAGGAACTACAGGGGCTCTTCTCAATCTTTCCTCTAAACTGACTTGGAGAAATATTTCTCCAGATTGGGGATGAGTCTCTTCTAGTCCTAACTGACACTGGAGCCACACTCTTGGTTCTCAACCCCACTACTATAAGGCAGTCCCTACTTTGGAGAACTAAAACACTTCAACTAGTGTGGATCTCTGATTATCCTCAGGATGTCCCTGCCTCTGAACCTATTCTCTTTTGTTTAAGCCTTTTGAGAGATATACACCCTATTCTTCTTATTTCCTCCACCCCTATCCATTTATTAGGCTGAGAACTCTTAGAGAAGTATCATGCTGGAATTTCTTTCTCCCAAAAGGAGAAAATCATGCTAGAACTTGACAGCAGTCATCAAAGTAACCAATCAGGTCAATTAAATAACGCTTTGACCTCTTTTATTTGCTCCATCTCTGATGATACAAGAGCTGATTCTGGAAACACTGATCATTTGTCCCTATTGAATCAGCTACCATCCTCCTTAAGGGCAAAATCTCCAACTGATATTGGCAAAATTCACAGCACACCTCCCCATCAAAAGTCAAACAGATCCCTCAAAACCTCTCCCCAGAACTAATCAACACCGTATAAGTAAAGAGGCCCTTCAAGGTATAAAGCCCATAATGGAAGATTAGAAGGCTCAAGACCTCATTATCCCTTGTACTAGTGCCTGTAACAATCCATTTACTGCTAAGAAAATCTAAGGGCCAAGGGTAAAGCTTTGTCCAGGACCTCTGAGCAATAAGCAACACTGTAATCTCCCAAAACCCTGTTGTTCCTAACTCTCATAGGCTGCTGATATCCATTCCCTATGGAAGCAAATTCTTTACTACAACTGATTTAGGCAGTGCATTCTTTAGTGTTCCAGTTGATGAAGGTAGCAAATACCTTTTTGCCTTCAGTTGTAAAGAAAAACAATTCACTTGGACAAGAATGTCTCAGGATTTTAAGAGAGTCCTCCTTCTTTCTCACAAATCCTGAAGGCTGATCTGAATGATATGAAGTTCCCTACAGGTTCTACTTTGTTGCAATATGGGGATGATTTGTTTGCTCTCCTCAAGCCTCTTCACAGCAAGACAGCATCCACTTGCTAAAGCTTTTACACTTAAAGGGACCTAAGGTGACCAAGGAAAAATTGCAGTTCGCCCAAACCCAGGTTTGACATTTAGGGCATCTAATATCAGAACAGGGGCTACACCTAGATCCACATAGACTACATGGTGTCCTAAGTTTCCCGAAACCCCAACTAAGAGCCAACTGTGAGGCTTTCTCAGGCTAATTGGTTGTTGGATTACAAATTTCTCCCTTATGCCAAATATAGGTATGTTTTACTACAGAAGAACAATCTTCACGCAATTCTTCATTGGCGGATCTAGATGACATAGCCTTTAAAGCCTTACAGGAGAATTTGATGACCCCTCCTGCCCTCAGGCAGCCTAATTATCAGATTCCCTTTTTCCTTTTTTGTATATGAAAGGGAAAGGAATGACCTTGGGGTACTCACCAAACAAACAAACAAACCAGAAAACAAAGCAAAAAACCAGGGACCACCATCAACCCATATGATATAACTAGCATCTGGACCCTGTGGAATGGGGATACAGCCCTTGCCTTAGAGTCATTACTGCCACTGCCCTTTTTGGTTAAGGCCACCAAGAAAACCATTGTGGGATCCCCTTTAACCATTTTTGCACCTCGTGCTGTAGAAGCCCTCCTGAATTCTCATCACACTCAACATTTCTCAGTCAGCCAGCTCACCTCCTAGGAAGCCCTTTGGTTGATCACATAACTCTATTATATTGTATAACCTTAATCTGGCTACTCTTCTCCCTTCCATCACCAACAAAGTCTTTCATGAGTGCTTAATGCTGACAGATCACCTCCTGGCTCCTCATGATGATGGGCAGGAAATTCATTTGGGTAACACTGACTTTTCATGGTTCACTGATGGTTCTTATTTAAAATTTGACAACGGCAAATATTGTGCTGGATATGCTATTGCAACTCTTTTTGATGTTATTGGGGCAGCACATTTACCTATGGCTATTTCACCTCAAAGGGCTTCATTAAGTGCTCTTACATGGGTTCGTACTTTAGCCAAGGGCAAACCTGACAATATTTATACTGACAGTAGATATGCTTTCAGAGTAGCTTATGATTTGGGCATGTTGCAGAAGCAAAATGGCTTCCTTACATCCAGGCAAAATAAAATTAAAAATATCCCCTATGTTTAGGAATTACTGGATACAATACTTTTACCTGCCATATTAGCTATTGTTAGGATTCCGGGGCATTCTAAACTTGACTCTCTAGGAGCTAAGGGAAATCATCTTGCTCTCATTTCCGTAAGAAATGCTGCCCTTAAAGGAACAAGCAGCAGCAAATCTGTGTCATGGTCCAAAGAGTTATTTCCCCAAATGACAACTTTAAAAAACTGATTAGAGAAGCTCAACAATTGGCTTCAAATAAAGAAAAACAAGATTGGAAATTCAATTGTTGGTTTGGTAAAAAGAAAAAGTTTTAGTTTGGACAAAATAACAACCCAGTCCTACCGGAAACTCTAAAATTCCCACTCCTAATCACTGTCCATGCATTAAATCATTGGTCACAATAGACTCCATGAATCAATATTGGTGGGGAAACATTAACAAGGTCACAAAATTTGCCTACCTCACTTGTCCAAAATATAACCCAGGGAAGCCTATTTGTATTGTTTCCAGATATTTTAAACTGCCTAATGGACCATTTGAGGTCTGACAATTGGATTTCATACAACTTCCTCCATCTCATGGATATAGGTATGTTTTACTCATGGTCTGTATGTTTATACACTGGACTGAGGTCTTCTCTGAAGATAGGCTACTACCTCTTCTGTAGGTAAAGTCCTTTTCTAAAAGATCATCCCTACCTGGGGGACTCCTCTTGAACTGCACAGTGACTGAAGAACGCATTTTATTGGTCAGGTACTTTGACAAGTCTGTTCTGTTCCGCTGGTTTTTCAACACTTTAACTGCACTGCCCTTAACACCTTCAATCCTCTGGTTTAGTTGCATGTACTAAAGGTATTATTGACTCAACTGGCAACATTTTAGAGGCACTCCAAATACCTTAGTCATAAACATTGCCATTACTCCTCCTAAATCTCAGATCCACCCCTTTTGGATCTCATAAACTCTCAGCCTTTGAGATAGTTGTAGGACACCCAATGCACTTGACCCCTGTAAGTCAAGTTTTTGACCACAACTTATAAAAGGAATGATATTCCAATATTTCAAATGCCTAATTGCTTCCATTAAAAATAAGCAGGTTTTGATAGAGCAATCACTTGACAGTGCACTCACAGGACACAAAGACGTTAAGCATCACACCTGGCACCATGGAGATTTTTTCTATTGGGAAGACACCTCCAGAAAGACTTTCTTTAACCTTGCTGGAAAGGCCCCTATCAGATACTGTTAACCAACACTTTTTCCACCAAAATCCTGGGAATAGACTCTTAGATTCATGTGACACACTGAAGAAAGCACCAAACACTAACTAGACTTGCATTTATCTTGTGACCTGAAATTAAAGAATCCCAGAAATTGAAACAGACCACATCTGATGAGACAGCTTTCTCAAGATATCTGGAGCAGGCCTGTTGGAAGTTTGTCTTCGATGATGACATAATGCTCCAGTGTCTATGATCTTGATAATATATGGATTTTAGATTTTAAAAAGTGCCTGAGTGCTTTCCTTCTTACCCCTCCTTGTTACTCAAATGTGATCTCAAAATGTTTCCAGTCTGTGCACCTTCCCTCTAACGTGGGACACTACACCCAGAAGAGGTCCTCCTGGCATTGAAGAACAAAAAGCCGCAGAATCCAAAAAACCTGACTTTTCATTAGCAATGCTTTCAGAGAAAGATCTTGATCAAAAGGGGAAAATGCAAAAATTAATAAAAAATAACTTCCATTAAAATAGAGTCAGAAGGCCAGAAGAGGGAGCTCTCATGCCCAACAATGATAGCAGAACCCAACAGGATGAAGAAAGACTTTCTCTTTTTGCCTGGCAACAGCTCTGCAAGTGAGAGACTGTCACAATTCAGCCAATGAAAAGCCACTATATTTTGAACTCTCAATTCCTCCAATGGACTCTTTGTTTATTATAGCCCTCCCAAGTCCCTCCACCCCCCACTTTGCAAAAGTTCTCCTCTCCTTGTTTCAGAGAACTTACACATGGCTCACCACGGGTGTAGACCCCAGATTGCAATTCTTTGTTGATCCAGAATAAAACCATTCTTGCTACATAAATAACTCAAAGTATTTGTTTAAGGTCAACAGGCTTGTGACCACCGCAGTCACACAGAGCCCTGTTCTCAGAGGGCCCCATACTTGGTTTAACGCTCCACTATTGCTGCCTTAAAATTCTTGAGAACTTTGTCTTTGAACTTGTGTTTTGCATGTGAAATCCAATGTGACAATACAGCATTCATATAAGCAGATATGCATGGTCACCATTCCTGGCAACCCTATTTGCATTAGCCTTCCTGATTCCCCATGAGTGCAGAATTTTGGTGGACCCACAACATGTGGAAGTTCAACAAAACTCAAAGTGAGTTCAAGGTAAAAGTGTTACGTCTATGGCTGAGCAAGGGGAGAGGCTGGCAATGACAACGCCAAGAGGCACTGTTTTCTATTTGAACCAGAACTTGCTTTGAATGCAGACAGAGGCAATGTTATTCTAAGAAACACAAACAACTAAGAAATCTTATCATATTCCTTCTTATTCTTGTTACTTCTCTGGATAAGCCAATCATCTACACTAAAAATGATCACACAGCATGAAAGTTAAAGATAGGGCAACCCACAGTTCCTTTCCTTTCAGTTCTTTCTTACTCATGAGTAAGAAAGTGTTGGTAGAATGTGTACATATCAAAAAGTAAAATAAAAACACTTGAGATAATTTTGTGCAGAATTTTCATTGTTCTAATAAGAATGGAATATACATGCATGTATGACTATGAGACATGAATTATGATTTTTGGTGATTTCACATGTAAATTAAATATTCTGACATTTGCATTTATGACTGGCGTTACACAATATAAAGAATAGTAAAACTCATGCTAATAATTTAAAACTTTAATTTTTCTTTACTTAGACTAATACCAAATACCAAATAATATGCACCATGACATGTCAAGAGAAGACTGCAGAAGAAAGGAAAAAAATTTATATTTAATACTTTTAATGGCACATTTTTCCTACATTTTGAACAAGGGCCTCTACATTTTCATTTTGCACTTGGTTCCACAAATTATGTAGCTGACCCTGGTTAAACAGTATGTGTGGTGCTTGGATTAAATAGTGCCATTTGCTATTATTCAGCCTAGATCTGCTTATATAAATTTAGGGATGATAACTTCAATAATACTAAACAGATTCCATATATATGTGTTAGCATACGGTATTTGTCTTTCTCTTTCTGACTTACTTCACTCTGTATGACAGACTCTAGGTCCATCCACCGAGGGGTAGGATGGGAATAAAGACATAGACCTACTAGAGAATGGACTTGAGGTCACAGGGAGAGGGAAGGGTAAGCTGTGACAAAGTGAGAGAGTGGCATGGACATATATACACTACCAAACGTAAAACAGATAGCTAGTGGGAAGCAGCCGCATAGCACAAGGAGATCAGCTCGGTGCTTTGTGACCACCTAGAGGGGTGGGATAGGGAGGGTGGGAGGGAGGGAGACGCAAGAGGGAGGGGATATGGGGATATATGTACATGTATAGCTGATTTACTTTGTTATAAAGCAGAAACTAACACCCCATTGTAAAGCAATTATACTCCAATAAAGATGTTAGAAAAAAAAAGGTACTAAAATAATACTAAACAGGGTTCATTACTACAGCAGTTTCTTAACAACTTCAACAGGGCAACATACACTGTGAAGAACTAATGAGGACTTAGAGTAGGCTGCATATGCTCCCTTATTTGAGCCCAGAGCCATTTGCTTAGACAAACCTTCCCTTGAATATATTGGGCAATTCTGTC
Organism: Grampus griseus; assembly: GCF_964374135.1. Lineage (NCBI taxonomy): Eukaryota > Metazoa > Chordata > Mammalia > Artiodactyla > Delphinidae > Grampus > Grampus griseus. The sequence continues at coordinate 27,897,942 of NC_139007.1, read as the reverse complement.
TCCACTTCTCATTAGCTCTGTAAGTTATTTAACTTCTTTGAATGTCAGTTTCTCCTGCAAATAGAATGACTAACTTAATGTTTATTATAAAGATTAAATCTTCTAGCATGTGCCAAGTACCTACTACATACTTAATTTTATTACTGTATTTTTTTCCAAATCCATCAGGTATATATTGAGAGGTTGCTCCATGGGAGCAATATAGTTAGATTTGCATCATAAATTCTTTTCTAAAATTTTTGGAGATCTTGCTGTTCGCCACGGATTAACAAAAATAAAACACTGAATATGTCATAGGAATAGAGATATTGTTACTCATAATTACCTGGCATGTATTAAGTGCTCAATAAACATGGCAGAAATGAATGAACATGATAATCATAAACCAAAATGAAAAACAGCTCAAGTACAGCCTGGATTCCTACCTTGACTTCTTCCATTAGGCAGTTACTTTATTTCTCACTTTCCTCAATTGAAAATAAATATCATATCTGTCTCATAGAATTATTATGAGGAATAAATGACATATAGTATTTCATACAGTGTCTGACACCTGATAACTGTTCAGTCCATGTTAGCTATGTCAATATGTTGAGAATTTCACCCTTTCACCAAGGTCTTCTTACAATCCAAGTCCCTAGTTCTCTCTTTTCTGTAAATGAAAATAGAGAGATGCTCAAATAATTCATAACCCAAAGGAAATAATAAAGATAGGTGTAACAGAGATTTTTTAAAAAGTAAAAAATATTTTCCAATTAGTGTTTTTCCTTCCCAAACTTGAAAATGTTGGGGCCAACAATCTGGTAGATCTCCTGTTCGTTTCCACTGAACCACACATGGACAAATATTAAAATCACCCTTCCCGTTCAAATCTATCACTGATAGCTTCCCTTGGATGTTGACTTTGAAACAGCATGGATTCATTCACATGAGACAAGGAAGAAGTAAGGATTTGTTTACTGACTTAATAATAAGATTAAGTATAATTCCTTTATTAGACTGAAATACATCAATTGTGCATAAATACATGTTTTTATTATGTAATTTAAATACTGAATTTTATCAGTGAGTAGCATGTGTTTTAGTATATGGGTGACTGGTATCTCATGAAAAGATGTTACTGGCTTATATGATTCTTAGAGGCTACAGGATAGTAGCCTGGGAACTAGGGATTCCGGAGGATAATGAGGAGGAGGCTACACCCTTGTGAAGAAGGGACTATTTCCTGAGACTCCGTATGTCCCCCTCTACTTCTCACCCACTACTTCCTGGCATAAACCAACCGAACTCTTCCTTCAATAACACCCTTGTCATGGTTGCCTTCTTGCCTTTCCATAATTATCATTAGTATTTATTAAAATGCTACCATGTGTCAGGCACTTTTCTAGAAACTTTATATACATTAACGCACTACAAAACTACGAAGAAGATACTTCTATCATTATGTCTATTTTAGAGGATAGGAAACTGAAGCACAGTAAGATTAAATAATTTGTTGAAGAAGACCCTAGTAGGAGGTAGCAGAATCAGGATTCAGTTGCAGGAAATCTGACTTAAAGGTCCCTGGTCTTAACATCTGGCTTTACTGAGTCTGCACCACACTCACCCAAAAACCAGACTTTGGACCAGCTCCGATGTACTTTGCTTAGTTTCCCCGATTTTGCACACCAGGTACACAGGTGGTGATCAGAAACATTTGCTGAATGAGTGAATATATTCTAATCAGAATCTCCAGGGCAGATTATTCTTTTTTTTCCTGAGCTTCAGTTCCATGGGAACATGCACTTTTTCATCTAGATGCAACACAGTATCACAGTTACCTTAAGTCACTATAACAAAATAAACTCACTTTTCATTATCTTGTCTTCTAGCTCCCAGATTTATGACTGGAACTACCATTTCACCCTCTGCCCAAGTAAAAAACTTGGGAGTAGCTTTTTTCTCCTTTCTATCCCTTACTCCTTTTTGTTAATCATTTACCCTGCAGGAACTACATAATATTATGCAGGATCCCTGGACATCCCCTGAATCTTCTCTGCCTCATACCTCACTAGTCAAATTCCAAATAGTAATTTGTTTTTTGGATGGTCATTACTTACTTCTCATTCCATGGGATTTTTAGGCAACAGCGGTACTGAGTATAGTGTCTGGTTTAAAATTATGCTCAAAAATGAAGCACATAAAAAAAAATGAAGCACAAAATTGAATAATTAACTATCTAGGAATCAAAAAAGTGAATATATGAAATGATGATATCAGAAACCAGACGTAGGTTGCAAACGAAACAACGTAAAATAAAAGACATCTGGAAGAGCATCTGAGAGCCAGGCCAAGTACTACCTGACACTCTGAAAGTTCATCTAGGTCCCACCTGCTTCAGCTTACTCTTACTTCTTGATTTTTGCTCTTGCTTTTCCAACAGCACCCACTTATCTTTCTTCCAGTTTGACTGTCTCCGTTTGCTGAGCCCCTACTCTGACATTTCCACTGGTCACTTTGTTCCAGCATGATTTGCCTTTGCTTTCTGATTTTTACCTCTTGGTTTGCCGCCTGATTATCATGGTTGATGGAACAATTTGGCCCATCTCATCCTGCCAGAGGATCCATCTGCCACATGCCTAACTCGCCGAGTCCCCACATTCTCTCCTCCAATGAGACTGGCCCATATTGCCCCTTTCATGAGCCCGATCTAGATTGACTTCCTGTATTGTGCCTTCCTTTATCAAATGAGATCAGTCACCTATCAAGCATTTTGAAATATTCGTATGACAGGTAGAACATATAAGACTGTACGCATCAGCAGTCATTAATGTTAAAATAAACAGGGTGAATTGACTTATGCTAAGATTGTTATTGTTTAACTAAAATGATTAATTTATACAGTACTTTCAGAACTAGAATAACAAAAGTATAACTTAAAACTCATATTACTCTTCAATATGGTAATTAAATAATTTTTAAAAGTATTTCCAAATAAAATAATTTTTATCGTGAAGACTTAGAGTATGGCTCTAAATAATGTGATTTTAAATTAGGAAAATAAACTGAACAAACTACTGATCTAATCCAAGAGTTTCAATTCATTCTTGTTTGTTAGTTGAGAGATTCTGTGTCAATAAAAATGTCAAACAATGTAAGAAGAAAATATGTCAAATATTTGATCCAGCAGCACTGCTGGCAAATAAAGTTTGGTTCTTTATTTGCATGGTTTATATCAAGCATGATTGAGCTTTTCAAGAGATAAGGATTTTTGGAATATTTCCACTGAAATGTAAGTAATTGTAAATGCAAATGGGCTGTTAAGTAAGGTCTGTTTCTTTGTGCCAACAAAAGTTAAATGACTAAATTTAGAAAATTTAATGAGGAATCAAAGTTGGGTTTAAGGACAATTATTTGGGTCATGCTGCCTTAACTTGGTCTTTGCTCATTCCTTCAATTTAGAAGCAAATTATAGATAATGGAAAAAATCACTGAGAAGAAAGGCTTTAATTTGTACACATGTACATTAATTTTCTTTTGAATGTGGAATATGTACAAAAATTATGTAAGTTATAATGTCTCTGGTACTTTTGTTCCTCCCTCTTCCCCATATCTATTTACCCACATAGTCATATAAATTACTGTTACGGTTTATTTTTTTTTACATCAAATATTACTTTTGAAAGGTACAAGTCCAAGCTAAAGTCACATTAAAGCACACAAAATGAAATGGAGTCAAAGACAACAAGATTACTCCAAGGTGGTTGAAACCTGAATCTGTATAGGCTGCCAACTCTTGATCCGATAGCAACAGAGTGTTGGGTTTTTTTAAATCATTTTTTTTCAATGATACTGATATCCCTATCCTTTTTGTCATTTAAAAATGTATTTGCAGCTTCTCTATCATATGCTCTTCAAAAAGAAATCCCTTGGATATAAGAGAGTCAAGTGTCAGAACAGGAACCTAAGGGACTATTTGACTTGAGCCCTGGGAGATTATAAAAAGGCCGGTGGGATCATTCTTTCCAACCATTAAAAGAGAATACAGTATGCTATTCAGACAAGATTAATCATTTAAAGCAACTTTGTTCTTGAATAACTAATAATCATAACCTTGTTAATTTTCTTAAATCAAAAAGTTAAATATATAAGATTTCTTATATATAGAAATATATAAGAATATATATAGAATATATTCTATATATATATAGAATATATTCTATACATATATATAGAGAGAATATATACATAGAAATATACATATAAGCACTATATATAGTGCTAAAAACCGAGGGTTATCAGATTTGGGGATTTTATGGACCAGAAAATCTTCAAATAAAATAATATGGATATTTTCTTTCCAGTAAGAGCAATAAAACAATTAAAGAAAAACAGCCAACCATACAAAATATGCCTGCCATCTATTGTTATTATAATTTAATAAAAGCAATGTCATTTGACATCAAACAATTATGAGGTATAATATTAGAATAAATGAGAATCTTATGAACTGATTCAAATAAAGGTTATAAAAACTCACTACTTTTTTTTTTTTTTTTGCGGTACACGGGCCTCTCACTGTTGTGGCCTCTCCCGTTGCGGAGCACAGGCTCCGGACGCGCAGGCTCAGCGGCCATGGCTCACGGGCCTAGCCACTCCGCGGCACGTGGGATCCTCCCGGGCCGGGGAACGAACCCGCGTCCACTGCATTGGCAGGCTGACTCCCAACCACTGCGCCACCAGGGAAGCCCAAAACTCACTACTTTTTAAATATATTTTATTTTGTCACACCCACAAAAATTTAGTCAAGAAGCACAATGGCAGACTGATGTCGGATAACCACTATTATAGAGACATCTAAAATGCTGAGTGCGTATTTTATTTGCACAAAGAGAGGTTAATCAAAGAAGCCTTAATTAATACCTGTTGTAGGCTCTAATTCCCTAATTCTAATTCTCATTTGTGTAAAATGAGAATAATAATAGGACCCACGTCATTGAGATTTTGTGAGAATTCAATGAGTTAATATACATAAAATTTTAAAACAGGGTCTGTCATACACAGTAAGAGCTCAATAAATGTTAGATATTGTTCTTATTGTCAAAGTAGGACTTAGGGTCTCATGATTTCTAAGACTTGGTTAAACTCTAAAGTATCCATCTCTCAAATCCACATTACATAACTCAAAAGGGAAAGAAAAGAACCATCAAGAGACACTGAAAACTCTAGTTAATGATACACCTGCTGAAGTGTACAGGTAAAGTGTGTGATGTCTCCAATTTACTCTGCATCCAAAACAGGAAGATGAAATCAATAGATACCCAAGCACAAAATAAATATATTATAATGCTACTTGTAAAATCTAGGTAGTGGGTATATATAAAATTCCTTCAAATTTTCTATGTTTTACATATCTCAAAATAAGATGGAAAAAAAATTAAAGGATTTAAAATTTTAAAGAAACAATCTTAAAAATTTAAGCACCTATTCGTTAAAATAAGAAGCTACTAGATTTAGGCATCGTTCCTAACACCTATCTGGGGGTACCATATTTATATCTAAGGGCAGGATTTCTGCTGCTTGCCTCTATATCCAGAATTGCTAGTTTTGATGGTGCCACTATAGGCATAACCATGTTTGCCCTGACCCCCACTTCAGCCATGTGTCAGAGGTTGCAGGAAACCCTAGGTCCTGTGGACACAATGGGGCCTCCAGCTCTGATTCAACCAGATTGAACCTGGGGACGTGTGGGCATGAGCATGAGAGTTGTAAGTCGGTCTCCAGTCTGGAGTCAGGTTCTTGAAAAGTACAAATTTTGATGATAATGCCCAAAAGAAATATTGCATTAGTAGCAAAAATGTGAAACAAAATGAAAACGTGCTGACTATACAACTTGCTACAAAACATCTGGCATGGTACAGTTTTATTCCTTTGTTAAAGAAAAATAAACATATATGTGTGTGTATGTGTTTGTATATACACCCACACAAATATATATACACAGATATGTATATATATACACATATATAAACACATAAATATGTATATATCTATATATTGGAATCCTAATGGCTCTGTGAAACTGTAACTATCTTATATTTTATATGTTGCTATTTTTCATAATTATTTTCTTCTCTTTATAATCTCAACCAAAATAGTGCTAAAGATTTTTTGTTTGTTTTCCCAACTGTTTGAGACATGTTATGGCGATTAAAACCTAAAGAATAACTCAGTGTGAAATCAGAGCCAGTTACTGTTGAAATTATTGTAATGTCACCAGGAAAGAATTATAATTTTATTTTAGAAATAGAAAAAAATACTTCAGATGTTCAAAAAATCCAGTTTTTAAAAAGAGAAAAATGGAAGTCAATTATGCAAATATTTGGCATTCTGTAGAAAGTTTCTAGATATTTTAGTGATATGTATTCTTGTGGATGCCAACTATTTTATTTTTGATGATCAAAATATGAAATACAACAGTGTATTCTTCCCTATGAGCAAATAATGAAGTGAAGGTCAATTTCAGTAAAAAAAAAATTATGCTTTAATCTCTTGGACACTTCCAGTAAATCTTTTTTTCTCAATTATCCATATAATAATTGCTGTTCTTTTCTTTATTTCCATAGAAACATAATATCAGGGAAAATACTGTTCTTCAATGATATTTTTCCACAATAGGGTTAGGCTATGACAAGAGGAGACTCATCAGGATTAATAAGAGGTAGAAGTGGTGACTATAAATATATTAATAGATTGTTTAGTGTCCTATTCAAATAAAAAAAAAACATAGATCAGAGAAATTTGGAGCTAGAGATGCCCTTAGAAATGTGCTTTTATCAACGAGAAAACTAATGTCCAGGACTGTTAAAAGATGCACCTCTCAAGTCCGTCTCAGGGCCAGGTTAGTGGCAGAGTCACTTGGCCCAGTAATATATCTCCCACCCTATGCGACCAATGCCTCTGCAGGGTTGCCATTATTTTACTATGCAGAAACATGACTTCGGAAGGAAAAGCATATGAAAATCATTTATCTTAATATGGATAGATGTCTGTTTATATTCAGGGACTAGCAAAAAGGTGATATATAATTTTGAATCATTTATACAAGGTGTACGCAATTTACATACAGATTATAAATCATAAATCATATATTGTACAAAGCACAATAGAGAAGAACTAAGAGTGATAGAGAATCCTTCTCCCTGTTTTTTGGGAGCTTGAGAACAGTTAAATAAGAATTCAGTGAGTCAAATATTCATTTTGTCAGACACTTTGGTGGCTGCTTCCTGGTACACATAAACCCTGCCCTCAAGAAGTTGGCAGTCTACTAGATGGGAAAGATACAGGTGTAGACAGAGTGTTTACAGACTTGTGTTTTGCAAGATTGGCCAGGGGAGTGAAAACTGGAGAGAGGAATAGGCAGACATTAGGATGCACACCCGCCAAGTACAGGAAAGAAGCAGGAAGACTAAGGAACTGGGCTACAGGTGGCGGAGGAGTGGGCAGTTGCAGCAGGCAAAGAGCAAACACTTTGGTTCAAAACCTGAGAATTCTGGTGGATCAGTTTCTCCTCTTCCACCTCTCACTATACCTTCTACAGATTAAAAGCAAGGAAAAATGATAAAGTTCAAGTACAGAGAAAGTGCTTTAACATCAACCCCAACGAATTTGACCCCCTTCTGGTATCTTTTTAAATGTCACCACCAAGCCAAAACCAGGAAATAATCAGAGATTGATTGCTCCTTGACCTTCAACCCCACATTGCATCATTCAAGTTCCAATGATACTACCTCCAAAATAGGTATTTGTTACATGGACACTCCTCCATCCACACTGCACCACTCTCATCCTCCTCATTTCTTTCATTTGGAGTACTGTATCTGGGTTTACCCTGTCTACCACTCTACTCTGTTTCCCAGGAGCCTACAGAATTGGAGTCGTCACCTGCAGTATAAAATTTAAGATCAACTGCCTGTCACTAAAGGTATTTTGTGATCTGATCCTTATCTGTATCACCTTACCTCCCACCACTTCCTTTCCTTTTCTACTTCTGTCTTTTTTCTCCAAGAACATTGAATACTTGTAGTTCCAGGAACATGCCATGGCTTTGCACTGCTGTGCCTTTTCACTTTTGGACTACCAGCTGTAGGCAATGTTCTATTTAGACCACATGACTGCACTAGCGACTTGATAGATAAATAAATGAATTTATTGTTGTCCTTCTCCGTTGGCATTTTTCAGGATCTCAAATAGTATGTGTTTTGTTCTCCTAAATGAACCTTAGATACATGGACCATTTAAACAAGTATGTATAGGCATTATGTTATGAACTTGAATAACAAGGACAAATCATTTATAATCGCTGCTTAACAAGATAATGTACAATATTCTGAACAAGTTAAAATTTTTAAATATCTTATTTAAGGTCACAGTACATAGAATGATGTATTAGTTATTGGTACATGGCATGTAACGTAAATCTGATAAATATTTGAAACTAAAAAGGAAAGAAAGTAGGAAAGGAAGCAAGCAAGAAGGAGAGGAAGAGACAGAGAAATACTTTGAATTCAAAAGTCCAAGAGGTATGATCTTCCCACATATTTTTAATCCAAAAACCCCTTGTACAGATAATATTTTATAAGAAACCCAATATGTAAAGGAAATATATTATTTATTCCATTAGGTCTACACATACTTATTGATCATGTGCTAATGCTTGGACTGTGTTAGGTGACAGAGATATAGCAAAGAACAAGATCGCTCTCCTCTTGGAGCTTAACATGTAGCAGTGAAGACAGATAATAAAGAGAAACTTTCAAATGGTGTAAGTAATATGAACATGACAGAACAGGATATTGTGACTGAGACAGAGAGTTTGGCTACTTTTGATACAGTGATTAAGACCTCCTCTGTGAGGAGGAAGTAATGCTTGAGTTGAGATCCAGATACATGAAGAGGAACCCAGACAGAGAGAATATCACATGCACAGGCCCTGTAGTGAAAACAAACTTGTCAAGTTCAAGAAATGGAATGAACAAAAATGAGGAAAAGGGTAAATGGTATAAAATGAGGATGGAGTGTTAGGTCCAGTGATTAAAGGGACTTAGAGGCATGTTAATGAATTGATGGGAAGCTCGTGGAGAGTAGGCAGTAAGCATGGACATAACTGTTGTTGAAGAAGGGGTGAGTCACCACCACAAACTCTGAGGGCTGAGAAGTTCCTCCATGTTTCATGCCTGCAATTCACATAATTGGCACTAGCTGAACTCCCTCACCTTGGTTTCAATCAATGGCATATATAATGTGGTGCTCAGTTCAATTAAAAAAGCATTTCCTCTCTATAATATAGGTCTTGGCAATGGTTAATTGAATTTGATGACAAAATCAAAGGCATCAAAGGCAAAAATGAACAAGTAGGATTACATCAAACTAAAAAGCTTCTTCACAACAAAGGAAACCATCCATAAAATGAAAAGACAACCTATGGAAAGGGAAAAAATGTTTGCAAATCATATATCTGATAAGGGGTTAATATCTAAAATATATAAGAAACTTATACAAACTCAATAGCAAACCAGAAACAAACCCAAAAAACACTAATCTGATTTTTAAAAAGTCAGAGGATCTAAACAGACATTTTTCCAAAGAAGAAATATAAATGGTTAACAGGTATATGAAAAGGGGCTTGACATCACTAATCATCAGAGAAATGCAAATCAAAACCACAATGAGATACCACCTCACACCTGTTAAAATGGCTATCATCCAAATGATAAGAGATAACAAGTTTGTATAAGGATGTGGAGAAAAGGGAATCCTTGGGCACTGTTGGTGGGAATGTAAATTGTTATAGCCAGGATGGAAAATAGCATGGAGAGCCCTCAAAAAATTTTAAAAAACTACCATATGATCCAGCAATCCACTTTTGGGTATATACCTAAAAGAAATGAAAACTGGGTATCTAACAGATTTCTGCACTCATATGTTCACAGCAGCATTATTCACAATAGGCAAGATAGCGAAACAACCTAACTGTCCATTGAGGGGTGAATGGATAAAGAAGATGTCATACACACACATGCACAGTGGAATATTATTCAGCCATGAAGGAGAAGAAAATTCTCACTCCTTCCATTTACAACAACATGGATGAAACTTGAGGGCATTATGTTAAGTGATATAAGTCAGACAGAGAAAGACAAATACTGCATGGTATGATTTATAATATGTGGAATCTTAAACAATATATTAAGATTAAAACTCATAGAAACAGAGTAGAAAAATGATTGCCAGGGACTAGGTGGATGGGAGATACAGGGAGAAGTTGGTAAAAGGCACAAACTTTCAGCTATTAGAGGAATAAAGTCTGAGAACCTAAAGTATAACATGCTGACTATAGTTGATAACACTGAATTATATAATTGAAATTTGCTAAAAGAGTAGAACTTAAATGCTTTCACTACAAAAAAAAAGAAAGAAAAGATAAATATGCGAGGTGATGGGTGTGTTAAATAACTATGGTGGGAATCCTTTCACAATGTACAGGTATATCAAGTCACCACAATGTATACTTTAAATATCTTGCAATTTTGTCAATTATACCCAAATAAAGCTGAAAAAACAAACATTTCATATGCACCTACTATGTGCCCATCACTGAGCTTAGGGATAGGGATACAAAGATGAAAACATGGTTCTTGTCTTATTATACAATGTAGAGGGAAAGACAGGCACAGTTAACATAATTTTAGAATAATACATTAACTGCTATGGTAGAGATATTGAAAACCTGGGGTGAGGATCAATTATCCCAGGCTGGTTGTTTGTGGAAGTTTTCCTGGAAGAGGTAATAGCTTAGTTTTGAATTAATTAACCAGGCCAAGAAGGGAGCTACATGTACAAAGAGAGTATAAGCTAAAGAAAAGAAACATTTTCATATAGATGAGTGCAAGGAAAAACTTTCAAGTCAGTATTACTATAGCTTAAAATATGAACTGAGGACCAGTGGGAGATGAGATTTGGGACATAAACTAGAAACAGATCAGGAAAGGTTTCAAGGCCACTTCAAGCTGTTCAAACACTATCCTGAGGTCAATTAGAAGCCATTGATGGATGTTGAAGAGCAGACTGGACCTAGTCAGATTTGCAATTTAAATAGATCTCTGGCAGCTGATGGGGAACATCTTGGACATATTTTTTTTCCCCAGCTACTATTCTTGAAAGAGAACTGCTTTTCTAGAAATGCCAAACCTCTTCTGAATTCTTTAAATAGCTTTCAACTATGATAGAACAGTTTTAAAGAGACTTACCTAATATTTTCCTCATAGTCTCCAACATTTCTCCTTTTCCAAATTAACTTTATAGTTTAGATGGATAATAAATGGCAAAGAGGGAAAATAAAAAAGTGGTTGTTTGCCTTATTAGCCAGACATTCTGCTAACAGAAGCCTGAGATGTCCTTAGTTTTCTAATATTACTTAGAAAACTGTCTTCGATTCCAAGATAGAGTGAATTCATCTGACCCAGATATGACATGGGATCCTCTCTGATGAATATCTGCAATCTTTTTGCACCTTTCCTCTGAACAATTTTACTCCTCTTCTGATTTGATTCTATAATTGGTACTTAAATAGAAAACCACACCTTCTTAAAACTCTTATGACTATAAATTTTGCATTTCTTTTATCTGAAAGTGTCCATTGTCATCTTAAACATCTTACTAGTGCATTGACTTTTAGGCAAGGCATGGAAGCATTGCTCTCTGTTCAAGGGCACCATCCACCCATGGTGAGGTGGTAACACGTGTATGCTTCAAGCATCTGTTTTAGGCCCTAATTAGCTATCTTATCTGGAAACTTCTAACACCTTTAGAATCATAGCCCAGAGTAAAGTCTTGGTCAGTATTGATATGCAGGTTTCACTGATATTATAAATCCATTATTAAACTACTGTACCAGTCACCTCACACATCACTGGAGTAATTCTTTTAAGAACCTGTAATTCTGCCATTCTGTCCTCATAATTAGGCATAAATGGCTAATGAAAACATCATTGTATAGTTTGTGAGTACATTTCTCTGAAGATTCAAAGATTTGTTTTTCATTTTCAACATTTAACAATTGATTATTTTCACACTAGAGGCTAGTTAATTGAGCATTTGCATAGTTTTATCCAGATAGAGATAAAGGTAAATTGAGGGGTTCATCTTTAAATTCTGTCCCTTTTCTGTTTCTCCACCTTCTTCCATATCAAAGCCATTAAATCTCATTGATACCACAGTTTCTCCTCCAATCTATGCCAAGACCAAGTATGCTTTTCCCTAGAAGAAAAAAAAAAATTTTAAAAAACCTACCTCATTTGCATGAATGTGCTCATATTCACCTGTTTATTTGTTCCTTCATTATTTCATTCATTTACTGAATTATTAAACCTTCATCCTCTCTAATCATCACTTGAAAGACAATCTAGTACCACTGAAAGCCCCTGGTCTAGGCACCAGAGACCTGGAGGCAAGCAAGTCCTAGCTCTGATTAATTGAACCAGAGCATTTAACCTCCTTAGAACTTGGTTCACGCATCTAAAAATGGAACAGATTAAATCAGTTGCCCCTTATCTTAATTAGGTCATAGGCCTCCTGCAGAATCTGATAACTATGAACTCACTCTCCAGAAAAGAAAAAAATGCTCATATCCATATACCCATAAAATTTTGCATTTGATTCCTTGAGACTCATGGAATTTTAAAACCTGTGTATGAACATGGGAGATTCATAGGCTCCTGGTTATGAGCCATTGAAGTAGATGGTCTCTGCCTTCAGAGTTCCATAGAGCCTTGCTCTACAAAGTGTAGTTCACAGAGGAGCAGTTCACCTAGGAGTTCCCTGTAAATCCCAGGTCCTGCCTCAGGCCTACTGAATAAGAATTTGCATCTTAACAGTATCTTTAGGTGATTCATATGGACATTAAAGTTTGAGAAGCACAGTTATCAAGTTTGGTTTAAATAAATTTCATGTAAAAGCAGAAAGGAAGATGATGATGGTTAGAATGGATTAGAGGTGCTTTCCTCTCTCATCTTCTTCAGGATGTCTCAAAATACAAACCACAGCAAGGATTTTTAATCACAGACTCTGGATCCGTGAAGAGCCTTCCAATAAAAGAAACTTAAGATCCTGGATTTTGTTTTATTCATGGAAGAAGCATTTATTTATGTTATGATGTTTGTGTTAATGATAATCATGATTAAATACATATGGTATTTGGGGAAGCTATCACCACTAATGGCCCCACTGACAAAATAGGAAGAGGAAAATCAAAAAGTTAGTTTGGCTCTATAAAAGTAATTCTTTTTTTTTGCGGTATGCGGGCCTCTCACTGTTGTGGCCTCTCCCGTTGCAGAGCACAGGCTCCGGACACGCAGGCTCAGCGGCCATGGCTCAAGGGCCCAGCCGCTCCGCGGCACGTGGGATCCTCCCGGACCGGAGGACGAACCCGTGTCCCCTGCATCGGCAGGCGGACTCTCAACCACTGCGCCACCAGGGAAGCCCAAAAGTAATTCTTAATGACAGTCATTTATGTGAATGACAACATTTATGCCTAATAAGTATGCAGTGTAGTAATATTATGAAATCCATAGACAGATTCAATGTTTTAGATTAACATTGCTGTAGATTTTATTTAATTATAGTGGCAAATCTTAGAGATACATTTAGTCTTCATAATTTGCTACTCTTGCAGCATATAAATCTACTCAGAACCTTTCCAAATTAGGGCAAATATTAGTTTAAAAAGGACATGTTGAAGATGAAAGTTAGTTTTTTATATAAAGCTATTTAGTATTTATATAGGATCTTTATTCTGAAGTGTAAATGTTTTGGTTCAAACATATAAAAGAAATTTAAAGCCACAGGTATTCATTTGCAGATGTTAAACTTGAATTTTGACATTATATCTGCCTAAAATTGAGGTAACTTTTAAAGTGCTCCTAGGTAGATGCCACATTGGTCTACAAAACTGTGAGCTCCTGTATTTCCAAAATGACTTCTTAAAATGGAAGAAACTAAACGTATTAGAAGCATGGGAGAAATAGGGACTAAGGGATAAGAGGAAAACAATTAAGGTAAAGAGGAAATAAAGTTATGGGTGGCAAAGGAGACAGATGATTTATGCATGGACCTTCATGCATAAATGCAGAGTGACATTTACTGAGCCAAGAAAGACAGAGGAGGAAATAAGATGTTTTTAAAGTGTTCATGAATCTTTTGTCATACAAATAATAGTCAGTCAATAATGTTCCATAATTAAATCCCTCCCTCCTCCTTCACCTTCCCTCTCTCCAGTCTCAAGGGCATAACATATTAGAGAACATGGCTGTATCATTTTATTTCCAATAAAGATTTCTATCTGTAGTAACTCTATGAGCTTATGTGACTTGAGTTGATGGTTACTCATCCCTCTCTGATCAGAGCTTTTAGAAAACTACAGCTCATTTGCCTATGCTCTTTTATTTAAGTCTTGCTTATCTCCTCTTATCTAAGCCACCAGTACCTCCTAATTTCTAACCCATTTATCTCATGTTTCTGCTTTGTAAGTAAGGGGCAGTTGCTGCCAAAACAGATCTTTCTTAAAAATTTAAAAGTTGAAAAAGCAAGAAAAATAAGGCTAATTTCTCTTACTTCATCTCTAGTTAAGAGTTTTTAGAACTCTCTTTGCACCTCTTAAACAAGCACACTGAGTTCAGTACAAGGGCAAGGTTTGGGTCCAGGGAGGCAAAAGTAAAAGGATGTAGCTGGTGGTTTCCTAATCACAGAATGAAACTGCCCTTATGAATAGTAAGCATCTGGTAAAGAGCCATTCTGTTCTGTTGCATCTTAAATTGAGTCATGCCAGTTTATTCATTTGCTAATCCAAGTCATTTATCTTGCACTGAAACTTTCACATACTAGTATAATAGATGTTTGTGGAATAAAGACAATAATTTTAGCAAATGATGTAAGAACATGCACTGTTCTACATGAATTATATTTTACAGTCCATTTAGATGTCGATTTATTATTTTTTCTACATTTTTTTTTTTTTTTGCGGTACGCGGGCCTCTCACTGTTGTGGCCTCTCCCGTTGCGGAGCACAGGCTCCGGACACGCAGGCTCAGCGGCCATGGCTCACGGGCCCAGCTGCTCCGTGGCATGTGGGATCTTCCCGGACCGGGGCACGAACCCGTGTCTCCTGCATTGGCAGGCGGACTCTCAACCACTGCGCCACCAGGGGAGCCCCTTTTCTACATTTTTTGCTCTGTAGATTTGATTTCATATTGGATATAATTTCCTAGGTAAAGCAGGGACTGTCTAAGTGAATAATAGGGTTTTATAGCGCCTAACAATAATGTCACGTACAATTATCTTTTAATAACTGTTATAATGATGATGTACTCCTCTACCACTTTTAATAATTATAATGATGATCTATTTCTACCCCTTCTAAAGTAGATGCAGAGATTGCCTCTGCTCCTGGGTCTGCTTCATTCTGAGGACTGATGTGCTCAAAGAAGGAACAGAAGAAAAGAATGAATCCACAAGGATCAAGAACTAAGATGGAAATTAGAAGAGAATACTGAAAAAATACTACAAACAAGTCAGATTTACCTTGTTCATCTAGCTTTGTATAGGGTTTATCTTTCATGTCTTTTTGTTTGTCCCATGGGTTCCCCTCCCAAGTTGAAAGTATTTGTGTTTGTCTTTATAGCAAATTTAGGAATTGACATTTTCTGAATTTCAAATATTTAAATAAGTTAGGCATGCCTATGTGTGTGTATCTATGTACCTGTGTATATGTTTACTGATGTGTGTTTTTATGTGTAAGTATATTTTCAAGTATATGTATTGCCTTTGCATGAGAGTATATTTATGTGTATTTATTCATTTGGCAGTTTCTGTTTGTATGTACATAATATCTACATGTGTATACATATGTCTGTATTTTGATGTATCAGAAGACAGATAAATTTAAGAAAGTACATAGCTCATCTATACAATTGTTTGGTTTGAAAAAATGAAATTTCTAGTACATTCTGGACTCTTTATACCTCGTGTATGTCAATAAACATTTCATGTGCTTCAGGAGAATAATTTTGGGATAAAGAGAAATTGACTTTGGACAGTTTTCCAAGGATTTGGACAATTTTCAGACTAGGTAACTAATTATGACTTGTATGTTTTCTGGACCTTGCTGTTTCAATTGAATGAAGAGTCCTTTCCTTTTATAAGCAATTTTTATTTTGTCTATGGGTTGCTATACCCTGTTTTAGAGGTGGCTCTGTCTCAACAGCCGGAAAAATGCTCTTATGCAATAGAAGTTCACTGTTTAGCAACTTTAATTAGTGATCAAGAAGTTCTCAATGAGTCTTAAAAGGAAGGTCATGTAAGCTAAAAGTATTACAATTACTTTTTCTTCCATAAAATTCAACCTAACATATTCAAAATCTTAGAACAAAGCTTAGCAATGGTTATGAAACTACTGATAATAAATGGGCTTTCAATATTTTTCATACTTTTACCAGCAGTTTGCTTTTAAACTTTTCTTTTTATCTGCATAAAGTATAATTAATTATACAGAGTTTCAACTCCCATTGTAGAGAGCTGAAAACCACATGTAATTGTTCTTAATAGGTTGGATTCTTTCCCTGGTTAGCAGCATAAAAACTTCTTTTCCGGGAATCACAAAATTGTCATGCCGAGTTGAACAGGATGCAAATCTGGCCTGAAGTTTTCTTACAATTGCTGTAATAATATGTACTGTTCATCTACTCCTCAGGTTGCCATTAAGAATAAAAGCATATTACCTCAGTAGGATGCTATTATCTCTTTGGTTATGCAGCCTGCCTACAGATAGGGCCCGGCTTAAATTGGGAACCTGAAAATACTGTGAGACCACATGGACATGGAGATAATCATGAAGTGACTCCCAATTTTCATACTTGGTTAAGAACAGACAGATCTGAATGGAGGAAACATGGCTAAATTTTACTGCCTACTTTTATGTGTAAAATATGCTGTAAATTTCCCCCACTGCATTTATTTTTACATTGAAATTTCCAACTTATATTTTCATAGATTCTTTTCAACTAGGTATCAAGGCAAGTACAATGTAATGAAGAACTACTGTACTTTAGATTTATTCAGATATTTAATATACAATATACAAACATGTCCAAGTATATGTGTCCCTTCCTTCCTTCCTTCTCTACTACCCATCATCTTTCTAGTTGCTCCTTACTTTGCTACAAATTTAAATACATTATGAGAAAAAAAAAACTTTTACTGACCAAATAGGGTAGGAGACATGAAATTCAGTCATAAATTAAATCATATAATTAAAAATATATATAACGTAAGTCTCTTTATAGTTATTAGGGACAGAAATTTGACTCAACTTCCTAGCAACCATTGAAAAAGAAAATTACTCATTTAATATGATCAGTAATAAAATCAGTATGACTCCTCTGAAAAACAAAGTGAGAAACATTTATAGAAGATCATCATAAAAGGACCCTGTGTAATGTAGTAAACTGGGTTTTTCATAACATCTTTGTTTTAAATTCAACAATACGTTTCATAGAGCTTAATGGAGACTGAAAACATAACGGTAAAGCATAGTTCAGTGAAATCAGTTCTGGAAGAGGCAAGAACAATGTTATCCCTGGTGCATAGGTCTCAAATTTAGAACATCTAAGGCAGGATTGGAAATTGAAAAGGCATCAGCCAAGTTTGGCCATAGATCTATTTCATTCATCGTATTTTTATTTAGGTAGTTTGCATGTCTAGGGATCAGTGTTTCTCAAACTAATTGTAGTGAAATGCTAGTTTCATTTTTAAGTTTCCTACCCATCATGAATCAGTTGTTTTGTAAAATATAATAAAAAATAAATTACTTGTGTGTTTAGTTATCTTGTTTGGAGTTCTCTTGATTTTTTGCATATGTGATTTGATGAATTTCATTATTCTAAAAAATTCTCAGGAAAAGTCTAGCCCATTGCCTGTTTTTGTAAAGAAAATTTCTTTTAAATCTTGAAATATTTCTCCTGGTTTTGTCTCTCTCTCTTATTCTTTTGGAATTCCATTGCATATATAATAGACTATTTGATATTGTTCCAGAATTCTTGGATGCCTTGTTCCAACTTTTTGTTTTCCCTTATACTCCTTTTGTCTCTTTTTATTTGTTTGTATAATATCTAATGACCTGTCTTCATGTTCACAGATTCTTTTCTCAGGGATACTGAGTCTACTAATAAGCACATTGAAAGAATTTATGATCTGTGATAACATTTCCTTTTACTTCTATCACGTTCATTTAAACCTTTCTTACAGTTTTCATTTTTCTGCTGAAATTCTCCATCTGTTCATGCATATTGTTCACCTGTTCCATTAGGTCCTTTAACACATTAATAATAGTTATATTAAAGTCTCTGTCAGGTAATTCCAACACTGGATCACCTCAATCTGGTTTTCTCCATTGTTTTGATTCTTGACAATGGATTGTTTTTTCCTTGCATTTCTGTATAGCTTGTCACTTTTTATTAAATGCCAAACATCAAGTGTAAAACAATTGAGACAGGTGAAAATTATTTCTGCTTGGCAATAGGGCATGCCTCTTCTATTCTAAGGCCATTAGTTCGCGGCATTGAGTAAACCTACTCAGGAGCTGAGCTTCAGCTCACCAAATGCTTCAAATTCCTCTAAAATTACTTTGTAATTAGGATGGGGGCTGGAGACTTGGAGTGGGTGGGCTTTTTACTTCCTACAGTGGTGGCCAATCCTCTACTCTGCACGTACATTATTCCCTCTTGTCTCCTACCCTGCTTCTAATATTTCTCATAAGCACCTGATGGAGGTCCACATAAAAGCACTTGTGAGTTCAAACCCCCCTTGTGTCAGGGGACACAAAGGGGCTCTCATTATAGTCTACTTACAGCTTTTAGCAATTTATTAAAATTTTAGCTGATTTCATTTTAGCCCCTTGTATTATGGCCAGGTATTCTTTTGTTCTCTGCCACATATGATAACATCACCATGACCAATTTCTCCATGAAGGGATCTCCCCATGGGCTAAAAATTCTGGGTATTTATTTGCCCTATGAACTCAGATTTCTGATGAGTACAAGAGAAGTTATTATTTTCTAGTTCACCTGGCTTTTTCTTATTGTTAGTGCAGGGTACGCACCCTTTCCAGCAGTGTTTACTCTAAGTAGAGTAAGAATCCTTCGTAATTCTTGGGGAAAAGTTTTGTATCACACTAACCTAATAATAATTGAAGTACAGAATTTATTTTCCAAGTGTCTACTTAATTTTGTCATGGAAAGTATGATTATAATTTGTTCTTCAGTGATATTATATAAATATGAAATAATTTAAAATGCTCTAGGATGTTACAAAACTAAGAAGGAGCATCAGAGTTTGGATATTTACATGACTATAACTAAACCAGTGGTCACTAAGAACTCTGAAAGAATATTCCAGCTCAAATATTCTACACAACTTCCATTCAGTTCTTCCCCATGGGACATGATTTTCTAAAATATTTGATTGCAAGTTCATTGTCAATGGACATTGTTATTTCAGTTCACCTCTACAAATATTTATTGAATACCCACCATGTATTAGTTGGGGAGCTAGACACTGGGACTACGAAGATTAGTAAGAAAACCAGTTTCAGAGTAATCCAGTGGGTGAAACATATATAAACATATCAGGCCAATGTGATGTTGTAAGGTCACAATATTGTACAGATAAGCCTGCACATTATACCAATACAGAGAAAGGGTATGTGTCCCAGAATGAGGTATAAGGGATGCCTATTAGAGAAAAATGACAGCTATGCTCAGTCTTGAACCAACAGTCTACAAGTAAGCAAAATAAAACAGCAATGCATCTTTTTTCCTTTGATTATTTGGAAAAGTTTATCCTTAAAACTGTAAAGTATTGGAGAAACATTAAGACCATGGGGAAACATGAATATACCCCATTTTTGTTTAATGATTTTTATTTAAAACCTATTATAATTACACATCATAGACATTTCTTATATCCTGTGGTTTAGGCTCAAATTTTTAATTTCCTGACATAGAAATTCTCAATTCCTTAATCTGCCTTACACTATAATCTATATAGTCAGGAGTAACTAAGACTCTAACGTTGCACTTTAAATATATGTGCGTTAAAATCTTCCTTCTTGGTTTCTGTCTTAGTGAGAAATTAATCAATCTCAGTTCTCACATGTTTAAAGCGTTCCATCATTAGGAAGTCTCAAGGATGAACATATATCATACCATAGATAAGGAGCCTACCAAAACAAGCATTTATTGAAGTCTTTTGTCACGGTTGGGAAACAATTTCCCATGAATTTCTTACATTTCTGAACATCTTATGAAAGAAGCAGTGGCTGCTTTTGTTCTGAACTATTTTTAAAAGATGTTTGTAAAGCAAACAGCTCAGAAATAGCATCTCCTTCTACAGCAAAGGGAGGCATACTTGCCATCCATTATAAAAGAATTGCATTCCTTAAGTTCAGGGTCCCTTTCTTGTAATGTTTAGGTATCATATGGTCTGATTTGTGTTGCTTGGGGAAATTGGGGCTCAGGGAACCAATACAAAAAAGCTGATACACTTGCTACTGCTATTGCCGTGAAAAATAAATTATCCTTCATCTCTGATCCAGGAGTCTAACGTCTTCTAAAAGCATCCATGAATCTGTGGCAGGCTTTTATGTCAGTAGGCAAGCAGGGTAACATCTCAGGTCCTTCAGAGTTTTTGATAATGTTTGTGATGAGGATGGGATGCTAACAAAGACATGGATTTCTTTCTGGAAAATGAAGGATGAGGACCTCACAGGTCCATTAATGGGATTCAAGAAAAGTCTGTGGGAATCAGTAGTAAATTACATAGTCAACTGAGCAATAAATGGCCCTCCACTTTTTTGTCTGTTAATGAAGAGGAATTGAGGAGGTTACCGCAGGCTAAGTAACAGGAAATAGGTAAATACAGATGTCAAAATGCTGCTCTGTTGTGAATTTTCCTCTAGGTGAAAGGACAGTCTTGCCAATCTGGCGACCAGCCTCTGATCTGCCGCACCAGTTACAACTTCGTACTAAGATTTGTACTGGGTAAGCAGACAGTTTCTCTCCACTTCAGACAGTAGTTAGAGAGATGCACACACACATGGAGTGTGAAAGGGAGAACTCCATGACCAGAAACCAGGTAAATCATTAGAACTTTGACTGGTTCACATGGGAAAGAAGGAGGCATGGGGCACATTTCTTATCAAGGAATAATGACAAGTAGTGGGTTGTCTTATGGCTAAACCTCTCCTTCGTTCTATCATGCCAAACTCAGATCCACTTGGAAGTGACAGTAAAATCTCTCAGTTTTTTACAGTGGGTTCTGGCAGCTCTAAAGGAGCTTTAGCTCTCTTGAGGAGATTTTCCTGAGATAGAAAAACTCCTGTGGAAAGCCATAGATGAAGCCTTGCCTAGTATGTGAGCTCTTACTGTCCTGGATTGAGTTTAGAATTCTGATGGAGTTGACCCACCACAGAATGAGAAAGAGACCTAAAGAAATCTAGATAAATCCTGAGGTCACCACCGCTGTGTAGGAAAACTTTCCCAGCCCTGATATTGATACTATCAAGAACCTAAGAGATGTCATCTAGACAATGGGGAAGCTAATGCCCGGAATTAAGGTGGATTCCTTAAAGAAGGTCACCACCGTGCAGCCAAGATTGAGTCAGCCAGAAGTTGCAAGCCCAGGGCCCTAGCAAAAAAGCAATGTGGCTATGCTTTCTGAGTCTAGGAATTCCCAAGGCTGAAATAGATGGTGTCAGCCACGAAGACCTTTCTCCCCCATATAGAGTATTGGATGGGCCAAAATTCGTTCAAAGTTCTTTTGGTTATTCCACGAGCCATCGTTACATCACTTTAAAGTACACATGAAGCCTCTCTCTTTCCCTGCTCCCTGATTCCTCTCTTCTCCTATCCTTTGACTTATCGTTTAAAGAGAATCACGATCAGAGGCCAAGGTATCCTTATGCCCAACAGGGATCAAAGGACACATGCACCCACCTGAGTATGCTGGAAACTTTCAGGAAGGAGAAGGAATCAAACTTTTATGGGTATGTTGGCTACGGATGCGCAGTTGCTCTCCCACTAGGATTTATAGAACACTCAGATTCAGCTAATGAGGTTTAGGATTCACAGTGGGAAAGACAAGCCAACACGATCTTGTGGAGACAGACCTTTGGGCCAATTAAATGTACCATTTTGTTGTTTCAATATCTGATAGTATAGCAGGAATTAATGTTTTATATGTTCATATTTTATCATCCATTAAGTGCCTGAAAAGGTGATCAAAACTGGGACAGGCCACATGTAGCAAAGTGCTAATGCAACATGTAAATCACTTTCCAATCTTCTCCCTGTTTCTTCCCATAAACAGTACAAAAATCCCTAGAGGAGAAAAGGAAACCACAGCTCTGATTACAGACTTGAAGACAACATGGGTAGGAGGAGACACAGAATCTTTAACAGCCCTGTATGGTCAGTGAAAAAGACTAGAAATGAAAGCTCAGAATGGATTATTTCCAACTGCTCATGTAACTGAACCCACTGCACAGAGGAAACATTTGCTATACTACCTTGGACTGTGTCAGTGACTTCTGGGGCAAAGACCAACTCACATTCATGTGTCACGGCCACCAATATACACTTGTAGTAATCCCTCAAATTATTACTGGTTATCTCCAGAGGTAGCTAAATTCCTCTGTCATTTGCCATCAATAGAAGGGTAGTATGATTGCCTCTACCCTTTATAGTACAAAGCTTTAACTATTTAATGAGACCCTGTTGATGACAAAGTCAGAGGCTTCTATTAGCAAGGTCTTGACTGTGGTGTCACACACTCCCATCGGACGGGATAGCTGATGAGCCCTCACAAAACTCAGGGCTTTGCTTGTTAAATAAAGTTTCATGGGATTACATGGGCAGATTCACAATATTCAATCCCTCTAGCAGTCAAAAAAAAACAACAACAACAACAACACCCAAAACAAAACTTCTGTGTATTCAACTCCAACCAACAAAAAAGACACCAGAATCTTACTGAAATGTTTCAGTACTGGTAACAGTATGTGCGTCACCTGGACTTTCTACTTGGACCTTTACATTGGCCAGTATAAACACTAGCACCCTTTGAGTGAGGACCAAACAAATACATTGTGTTGGAGGTTTTCCAATAGGCTGTGGCATGCTCTCTGTATTTGGAGCCCCACATCATGAATAAAGCTATGAGATACAAGTCTCTGTGACCAATACTTTTGCTGACTAGAGCCTCTGGAAAAGGGAGGCAGCCTCCATTCGTAGGTTCTTTTGAGGGTTTTGGACTGGTCACCTCCCTAATTTGCAGGGCACACCCCTACCAGGTACATTTCTTTTGAAAAGCAGCTATTAGCCTGCTATTGAGCTCTTGTCAAAACTGAACTCCCGACCCATAGAGGTCTGGTGACTGTCCAGCCTGCTCTTTTCATTTGGGGATGGGTCAACTCAGACCCAATGACTCAATGTGAGAAAGGGTCCTACAGACCTCACGTACAGACCTACCTGGAAATGGAAATGGTATGTTTAAGCTTTCAGTTTGCCTGGCTCCAGTGGCATCTTAGTTTTACAGGAAAAAATGGCTCTCCCAAACTGTTGCAAGCATCTTAAATTTAACTCTCTGCTGAATCTGCCATTCCCCAGCCAGACAGCTCTTACCATGATTTGATCTACAGTCCCCTTAATCTTAGCAAGAAATGTACTGGAACTAGCAGAATATGGCCCCAGCTCCTGCATTTCCCTTGTGAAATAGCTGTCAACACTTCTGGATGTCTTTCCTGCTCCCATTTCTGTAACTACTGCTTAGCCATTCGGTGGGGTAGGCAAATGCCACCAGGCTGCTGATGTAGACAAACAGAGCAAGTTAGATTAACTGCCCTCATGCAGTCACTCCAAAGCAAGGACTACAATCAATTATTCATGCCTAACTTAGAGGGTAACATCTCAGACCCCTCATGGGTCTTGAAAATCAGCAGAAATTGGTTACTGAAATAGCTCAGTTGTCTCTTCCAGGTTAAGGCAGTGAAGCCATCGTTAACACTAAGAGTCCTATGTCCCTATATATCATACAGTCATACTTAATAAATGTTCACCATCAGAGTAAATAGAGTACAGAGATTTAAATTATGTGTTTAAATATATTTTGTTAAAGTAGTTTGTAAACTTTTAATTATTGAATAGATATCACATATATTGTCCACTGCCTTCATTTCTTCTTTCTTCTTTACATTCTGTTCCTTTGAATGTTCCTTGAAGATTTAGGTTTCTTAAAAGACAAACTTGATATTTCAAACTTATATTAAAAGTGGATAATTAGTTACATATCCGTTAGAAAAATTACCTTAGGACCTACAAGGAGTGAATCAACCATTGGGTTCATTAGTATGAGACTATTTATGTCAATTCATATTAATAAATAGTCACATTGTCAAAAAATCTTTGTCAGAGTTAGAATTAATATGGGAAGCAATGGAAACATGCTTTTTTAAGAATATAGATTATTTTTGTGCCAAGACTTAGCCATGGCACACCTCCATCCATTTTGGCAAGGCATATTATGATTAAGCTGTAGTCTTTTTGATTTTTCTCTGGACAACCTTGTTCAGCAACATGTTTGCTCTTATCTGTCTCTCCAGTTATATTGTAAGCTGCTTGAGATCAGAACCTATATCACGTTTGTCCTTGTGTCTATGGTCACCACTTCAGTTCTTGCCATGTACTAGGCCCTCAATGAGTGGAGGCTGATTTACACTCCCAAGAAATTAGGTCAAGGGAGTCTTAGAGATGTAGTTCTCCTTTCAGTTAAATCTGCATCTTAATTGGTTTAGAGAAGGCCAGTTCCTGAGACAAGGCTTCTTCCTCAGCTTTTAAACCAGCCACCCAGCAGTCCAAGATGGCAGATTCCCCTAACTTCCATCAACCCAGGCACCCTTAGATAATGCAGTATTGTTCTAGACAATGTAGTTGAGATATCAATCTATATTACCATTTTACTCTTCCTAGATGAGATGACAGTGATGAGCCACCATCACCAAACAATACATTTGAATGTTTATTTTTTTTACCCAGCAATGATGACAGTTCCCCATTGATTTAGTCATTCACTTTCACCGATTTCTCTGGCCATCAGTGAAGGGAAAACTAAAAGTGCCAGGACTTTCAACTGTGAACTTGAAACTTGGTGACACAAATTTATCTTCCCTGACCACCTGAGCTATTCACAAACTATGGTGACAAAAAACCCCAAACATGTGTATGCACTAACTTTCTCTATGGTGGCAAAATACTGACTATGCATAGAGGTGAAACTATAAGAAACTATAAGTTTATTTCCACTGTTTTGATTACTGAAACAAAAATCTGTTTTAAGGTATATTTTCCAGTGAACTTTCTATTAAAAATTAAAATGGAACTGTCCATGACATATGATTACCATGAAAGAAATGTATACCTTATTATTCCTTATTAGAATTTATAATGCCAATTAAACATCATTAAACAAAATATTAAATTATTAAATATTAAACAAAAATATTAAAAGATGTTTAGGTGGACCAATGACAATTAAAATGTTTAAATATTTAAAATATTTCCCAAGTTTTAACCTGAAGGTGGGAAAGAGTAAGCAGAAAATCTTTTTTTCAACTATGATGGTTATGGGACCTAGGCATTACCTGAGGAAGCACAGACTTTTATTTCATTTCATTTTGGGTTTTCTTTAATCTTAAACTGATTTCTCCCATATTACCTTCCTAAAATAAAATAAGGGGGGAAACTAATGTTTATTTTATAAAAAGATATTTAGGATGAAGTTAAGAGACTTGGATTCTAATTCTGTTTCTATTAACTACTTACGAACCTTGAGTAAATTATTAGTAAAATGATGGGAATGGATGCCCTTTACATCTTCTAATTGATACCTAAATTCTGTGATTCTTTCTAGTAAGAGCCAAGCATTCCATTTGCAGCTAAATGAGGAAGAGTGAACTTCACAGTCAATCACATGTAAAATCAGAGAATCTAAATGTTTCTTTTCTGTAGGACTTTTCATTGTACACTAGAGTTGATCTTATGAGAGTATCACTTTGACAACACTGTTGTAAAACTTTGGTTGAATCATCATGCTAGTTTTGAAAAGTTCGTTTTGCTTATTTGCTCTTTGAGAATGCTTTTTGTTAAATAGTCCTTGCACTATAGAATAAAGTTAGAAAACAAAGTCATTTGTAAACATTTATGTAATCATTTGATACTTACAAGAACAATTTCAGGATTATTTTGAATTCATAAAATTTGCAGCATTTTGTAATATACAGACTCATGAGTTTGTAAATAAAATGCAAATATCCATAAATATTGAATAATACATGCACAAATGTAAACAGGAAAATAAGAGAAATATATATTAAGCTATGAAAATATTTTGTGTAGTCATCCCTTGACCAAATCTTCTTGCCTTCATAAGACACGAAATCACTTGACTCTTTATCTAATATTGTAATTATAGGTGTGTGTGAGTATGTGCGTTTTCTTTCAAGGTTTTGCTTTTAAATTTGTTTAGAATTTTATTTAGGTCAATTAGTTCACATAAAATAGTTTGCCTATAATCCCCAAGTTTTACTGAATAAAATCAATGTACCACTTCATTAAAAAATATTTGTATTTTTATTGCTGTAATTAAGGAGACATTTCTTAAACTCCAAGTTGGAAAACAGCTGTTATCCCACATACCAAAATAATACAGCTTGTATTTAGTTAGCTTTACTTGAGTAAAGAATTTAAGTAAGTATCCACAGGTATGTATCCTTTCTATCTCTCCCTTCTTGCCTGCTTTCTCTTGCTAGGCACCCTTCCCTCTCTCTCTTCACTACGCACAAGCCAAAATACAGTTTTACGTGGAACATTCAACTAGTAGCAGTCTATTAGTGAAATAATCTATATCATTTCCACAATTTTTAATTTCTCTTTACCAATTTGTGATTCCTCTTTACCACTGTAAATGTTTAATTTCAACCCACCCCATCCTCTTATGAGAATTGTAAGATGCAACTTAAAGAAATGCAAAGATATGCCATTCAAATATTGGTATGCCTTGTCTCCCCATGTGCTATACTTAACTGTTTTGGCAGAGACTTAATAATGACAATGGCATTAAGTTTAGGCAGATCTTCCAGAGTTCCCGCTCACCAAGAGTTCTTAACAGAAATCCTGCCACTGTTTATGGCAGACTGATTATTTGCATTCTCAGAGACAAATCAAAGGCCATTTGAACGTTGCACATTTTATGAGCATACATCCTTACAAAAGGTGTGCACTTCTGACATTGTTTAGAATTTGATGTTAATTAGAATTATATTAGCATATACTGCTTTGAACTTATCATTAACACAACTGTGGGCAATAATTGATCAAAGTCAGCCTTGTACTTGCTTTCCCTTTTGTTTAATGGAAATGTATATTTTCCAATACAGCTTCATAATTGTTGGACATATTGCAGATAGTAAGCATTCCACTGTTATCCGAAAGGTAAACGTATTTAGAGAAAAACTTAAATTATCTTTTGATTCAGCTCATAACTTACCTAATCTCTAGCTACCTGATATGACCATGTGTGCATATTTGCAGTAATTACAAGTTTAAATACTTAACTTGAATATTCTTCATAGTGAAGCACTAAATTTAACCAACTAAAATTTCTGAATTTAGAAAACCAATAATAAAGTCATTATTCACAGCCTCTCCTGATTTTAGATGCAGCTGAAAAACATTTACTGAAAACCATCCCTTGCCAGTGAGTTGCTCAATGCATTTCTACCTATGTCTACACAAGAAAAGAGGAATAAAGGCTCGGATACAGTTTGAGTTAAAACAAAATTTTTAAAAATCTTGACATCGGGGAAGGGAAGGTTTTAAGTCAATCTTCACTAAACAAATTCTCTAGGTAATTGCTCAACCTTCCCTTTCTATTTCTTGTGTAGGCAGAGATTTGCTTGTTTAAGATGAGGAAGCATTCTCTCTCCATCAACTTCAAGAAGAAGAATGCCAATTTGATTACTTTCTCAAAATTATTTAAAAGAATAAAAATAGTATCACCGGGAAATTTATATTCACATACTACATACTCGAATGGGACAGCTTTCAAAGTTTCTAACATCTATTTCTGAATACTCTTATCTGCATTGCTTAGAACTCAAGCCCTATGACCAAGGGTTCTAGAGAGTAAAATATGCTGAAATCAATACACTTTCATCACTTCTTTAAAAATTAAATCAAAAATTGTGTGTGGGTAGCTTTGTTTTTAAGATTTCAATACACAAGGAACCAGGAGCACACATTTTAGTGTTTAAATCATCTCTCCCTGCACCACTCATCCCCTCATCACCTTGCTCATATTCATTCATTGACCACAACCCCCTTTCCTGTCAAACCAACTAGAAATACTAAAACATTAAACATGGTTTCAGAAGAAAGGTCTGCTGCCCTAAGAAAACTTCTACAGAAAGGCTGTCTGTATGCTAAGATACTGCACAACACCTGAAGCACCCATATAGTGCAGAAGCTTTTTAGTGCAACGTTTTCTGATCCTCCTCTATCCCTTTCTTAGCCACTAAACCTAAAGAAAAATAAGGGCTTTGGCTTATTGCAAACTCAGAGAAGATTTTAAAGGGTGAGTTTGGTGCTACTCTCCTCTCTTTCAAGAAAAAGCTTCTTTATTCTCAAGAGTTGCTGGGCTTTTGATAGTGTTGTTGTTAAAGCAGATTCATCACCCAGCCGGGTGCACGGTTCTCAACCTGGAATTAAGACTGATTCCGGAGGAACAAGTAAAAATAGGGGCGTTCCCTGTACCCAGCTGACTCCTCTAAATTAATCCAACGAATCTGAGCGACGTAAATAGTTGTGCCCTTTAAAGCAACAATAGCAAAAAGTTTAGTCGGAATAGGTTTGGTTTTTGTCTTTCTTTTTTTCATGCTTGATCATCCCCTAAACAGCCCAGGTGCTAAGAAACACATAAAGTAACTGTACAGAAGCCAGGACCACCGCGCGTCTGTGTCAGTTTTCTGAGGTGACTGTCAGAAAAAGCTGAGAAGGTACCACCGTTTTCGAGGGAATGAGGTCAGAATTCACCGACAGAACCGTTTCCTCTGCGAAGGAATACGGCGGGACGGTGGGGCTCCGCAGCCGGGCTTTGGAAAAGGAGGGAAGGTGGGTCAGGGGCGGACTTTGTGGGGAAGGCTTTGTCAGCGCGAAACCGGGCACAGGGTGGCAGATGCGGGCGTCTGCGGGCTTCCAGAAGCGGGAAATCAGCAGGGGGAGATGCGGAGACGGTGAGGGCTGAGGGGACGCTGATGGGGTGACGGGAGGGTCAGGGCCATCCACGGCTGCTGCGAAAGTGGGAGCTCGGGGGCTGGAAGGTGAGGCGGGACCGCGAGCTGCCCCAGCTGTCCCCGGGAGGGAGAGGGGTCGCCAGCAGGTGGAGTTGAAATCAAAAAGCCCCCGGGGAATCACGGAGCAGTGCCCTTCCGAGACCCTGCCTGGAGGTTGAAGCAGCACAGCAAGTGGTTTGGGGATACCCCCTAACGCCAAAGAGGTTATCTCAGCTTGCTGCCTGGGCGCCCGACCCCCTGCGCTCTCCAGGCTACTCACCGGTCCGGGGAGGAAGGCGCCATCCGGGAGCGCGTGAGGGCTGCGCGGCGCAGGCGGCGGGCAGGGCCGAGCGGTGGCGGCGGCGCTGTCCTAGAAGAGGGACTGGAGCCGGGGGACGCCGAGGCGGCGACAGCGGCGGCGGGGGCGCGGGGAGCAGCGGGCGGGGAGGGCGGAGGATCCCGAGCTGCTGCGCGGCGCGCGCTCACTTCCCATCTCCAGCACGGCTGAAGCGGCTACTGCTGCCCGCTCCGCGAGGGAGGGAGGCGAGGGGGAGGGGAGGAAGCACGCGGCTGGGAGGGAGGGAAGCGAAGGGAGGTGGGGGACAGCGAGGGGAGACGGGAGACGGACGCCCAGAGTGGGGAGGAGGAAGGGAGGCGCGCGCGACCCCCGCAAAGGTTCGCACCAGAAAGGCTCGGGGAGGAGATCTCCGTGAGGAGGTGTTGGGTCTCTCCCCCGCCCCCCACCTCGTCTCCCCTCCTTCCCCCTTCGCGCCCTTTCCTTGGGCTCTTCCTCCAGTGGCTCGGGCTGGGGGGCGGCCAGGCTCGGCAGCAGCCTGGGCTTCAGCGCGCGGGTAAGAGTGCTGAGGCCGCGAGGCGGCCGCGCCAGCTCCCAGCGCCGCCGGCCTTAGGCACCTGTGCGCGCACACACCGCCGCCCGCCCCTTTGCGGCGGCTCCCCGGCTCGGATCTGCTGGCAGTCGCCTTGCCTCGCTCTCCTTTCTGGTCAGATTATGATCATGCATGTGCATCCATGACATCTGTGTACCTCCCCCCCATTGCTATTTGCTTCCCCGGGCGCTCTTTGGCACAGGGTGTCCGGCCAGAAGGAGCCGCCGGCGGGAAGCTCAATGCAGGCAACCATCGCCAGCTCCTTGGAGCAGTTGCTTGGGCACGGGTGGCGGTGTTTATTTGCCTCCCGAGTTGACCAACTAACGCGGTAAAAAATATATATATATATAAATAATAATATTAGTAATCCTATGACTCGATTGCTTGGGACCATTCTTGGTGATATAGGAAGGTTTCAGTATGAAGGGCACAGGGGCAGTCTATTGCCCTCTGTCCTGGCTATCCTCCCCCCTTTTCTCAATATCCTAAAAAATCAGGACACGACTTAGCCAGTTTAATCGAAATATTTCTAATTTTTTTATAATTGCAGAGCTTTTCGTTTTTATCCAGATTCTCTTAAGGTTGGCCTTGCTTTCTTGTTAGGACTTGCTTGGCTTTATTAGACTGTGAATCAGTCCTGTTTAATCGCAAACTACAAAGACTCCTATGAAAATACTGTATTTAGCGCCTGTTCACTCATAAGATTGAGGGGGTGAATCCACACATTCGGTAAATATAAAAACAACTGGACATTATTGACTGATTTTCGTGAACCATATTGTGTTTCATAACCTTCACGTGTTAGTTGAAGATAAGCAGGGAGCCAGTAGATTATCTGTGTAAAAGATATGACTAGAAAAAAAAGTTTAGTAAAACTCTCCTCAAATAATATAACATGTAAAGTGACAGATTTACTCCCTGTGGAAAGTTTCTGATTTTGTTTGTTCGTATGTATTTAAATTATTAGGCTTTCAGTTACTTAAGAGTCATCTTTTAAATGCCAAAAGAATCTTATCCATTAGAATAAATGAAATAGGCATTTTATTTTACCTAAGCTGTTTTACAATTATAACAAATGTACTTATGTTAAAACAGTTTCACACTCAATTGTAAATGCAGCATGGAGAAACATTTTTAATGCAATAAGGCATACCCAAATATTGATGAAAAGCCTCTAGCTTTTCCCATATACATTCATATGAGAAAAAAAAATGTTGGTGATAAAGTAGTACTGGATGGTCTACGTATTCTCAACTTACTAGAATCTGTCCTGCAGAGTTTATCTGCTAATCAAAATATTTGTTTTCTCATTTATTTGATAATCTGAATGAGAGAAGCACCTCCTCATTAAGGGAACAAGATATATTAAACTCTCCTAACACACCTCAGCTTTAAAAAGCATGTTACTGTCTCCAGGTGTTCACTGTTGTACCATGCAAATTTGCCATATGCTGTTCTTTCAAAGAAGACCATAGAAAGGAAATGGTTGGTGAAGACTTACAGCTCATTTGACTCTCTAAGCCTTCTCAGTTGTGTCTGTATTACAGAAGTGAGCAGTGCATTTTTCAAATACTAGTAGCTATTTGAGCAAAGAGTGGTTACGGAGAATTAAATCTCTATTTTCTTACCCCTGTTTAGGATATTCCCCATTCCTCCCTTGCTAAGGTAATTCAACTTGGAAAATTTCTACTATTTTCCTCCTATATTTGATTATCAAACTGTAATAGCGATATCTGTATAGTCTGATTTTATGCTTGTAAAAGGTAAAAAAAAAAAAAAAAAGCAAACTAAAATGCTGTAAAGCCAAACAAAAGACGGGGTGACATATAGAGCACAGCAAGACCAGGTTCTAACTCCTTACTCCCCACCCACTTGGCCCACCAGAGACAAGAATAGGATGATAAAAGATGGAATGGCCTCCCAGTTTTCCTGCTGGAGGACTTGGATTTCAACTTAAATTCTCAGGCTGGATGAAAACTTTTCTGTCACCTCTACCACAGCATTCTTTCCCTTTTGTATTTCCTTCCCTTTTTACATCTTTATTAGTGTTGCATTGTGCTATTACATTGTTTCATTGAACTACATGTTGCTTTACAACCTAGGAAGCCAAGTAAGTAAGTAAAATACAAAGCTTCGTTTTAAACACCGACTTGTATTTACTTAGTTGAAAACAAATTCTCACATTAAAGTTTTCTGAAATTAGAAAGATTGAAAACTCTGTCTTTGAACAAGTACTGCACTGGTGTCAAAGATTGGTTAGCAAAGAAAATATAATTTATCTATTTATTGAACACATATTTAATAAGCACCCCTTGTGGGCAGGTACCATGTTAGGCTCCAGGGATACCACAGTGAAGAAAATTGGTAACTGTGCCCTTGTGAAGCTTAGAGTCTAGTGATCCAGTAAAAGTGTTTTATCACTAAGAAAGGTGTTATGATGATTATGATAAATTTTAAGCCCAAAGAAGAAATATTTATTAATTAAATTATAGACATCAACAAGATTAAGGGTAGAGGAATGCAGACCCTTTGTAAATCCCGGATGACAATTTTCCCCTCTCCTTTTCCCAGGAAACTGGAGGAGAAGAATTTAACTCGGTTAATTATGAGTAATAACAAAAAAAAGAACAGGCACAGTATCAACACAAAAATAATATAAGAAAAGACTTACAGAGGAGCACCAAAATGTACCAAATTGTTGAAAAACACACACCATAACAATGTTGCCATGGAGAAATTGAAAAATTTGTCCTAACATTCTGTCATGAATGTTCATAAGGGCACAATGAAAGAATTGCTTCCATGAATGAAAACTACAAGGCTTTATGCAAGAGCTTGGTTGGGCAAGGTTGAAGCCACAATAGGAGCTGATGACCGAAAGCTGGTAAAACTTAGGAAAAAGGTGAAGCTAAAATTAAAACCACCACAAATTAAGACTTAATATGGAAGAATACACACAGAGGTAAACACAGTAAGGGAAGGAGGGCAAAAAATAAGAAAGTCTAGTAAAATGAACTGGAAATTAAGAAGTGAACAGGATTAGAGAGAATATGAAAAATGGAGAAGACAGGCAAAGGTAATCCAACACGTACATAATTAGAGAAGTTGAAAATATAAATAATGGAAAATAATAAATCTTTAATGTTATTAAAGAAAAAATTCTTGAAGTGAAAGACTTGAAATTTCATTTTTAAAGGACACAATGATCACTAAAGGAAATTGTCACCACCAAGATGTATCCTAGTACAGTAACTAGAATTTAAATATAATAAAAAAATATTTGGGGTATACAGGCAAAAAAACCCAATAACTTATAAAGGAAAATATTGAGATTGGCCTCACTATAACATTTATAGCAGAATAGAGCCATCCAGTATCAATGGAGGAAAGCCCACAAGATACCAAAGCCCACAAGATACCAGCATGAGAGTTAAGTCTTTTTCTATTTAGCCAGTCCTTCAAATATCATAGGTGTAAACAAAGTTTTGAACATGCAAGAACTAAGGGAATATTATCCTCCTGAACCTGTCTTCAGAATAGAGAATGGAATTTAGCTTTCTAAGAGATAAATGGAAGAGATATCTTTGATCAAGGACTGGCTGTGAGCATTGAATGTATTAACTATTGACCTGAAATATGAGAATGTAAGAATTAGAACAAAATAATAGAATATAGATCTCATAGACCCAGACAATATAATACTAATTTGTCTAAACAGAATTTGGATGAGAAGGGCAAAAATAGATGAGATATAAAGGCATTGATTGTCTGATGGCTGGAAGTCAAAGAAAATCATTCAAAGGAACAATTAAGTCATCTAACATATTTAACAATACAAGGATAAACTATAATCAAGATAATATTAAATGCTAATTTTTATCATTACTTATTTTAGCAAACAGATACAGCCTATAATAATGGGAAAATGCAGTTATTTCTAAAGAAATAAAAGTAACAAGGAACAAAATAAAAACCATAAACATTGAGAATACACACGCACAGAAATAAATTTTAAAAAATAGACCAGAGTGAAGGAATTTTACAAAGTTAAAAAGCAAAAACCTAACTTAAAGTAATATGGCAGAACTAAGAGTAAACATACCCTTCATATCATTAAATGTGAATAAGATTATCTCATTCTCTATGAAAAAGTAGAGATTTTTAGATTGGATCACAAAACAAATATAATTTTATGTTTTATATCTACAACAAGAAAACTCAGAATGTTTGGAAAATAAAAAGATAGACAAACATATTACAGGCAAATACACACAAAAAGCAAGCGGGAATTGCAATCTTGATTGGAAACTACATGTCATGCAAACCCAAAACCTGTTAAACAAGATGAAGAAGGATATTCTATGGTTATAGAAATGCGTACTTTCCTATGCATACAAAACAATTAGAATATCTATGTACCAAATAGTATAGCACCAACATAAGTATATCAGAAATGATAATATATACAAGAAGATAGCATGAAGCCCACTATTAGCAGGAGTCTTAATACTTTTAATATATGAGAGTTCACATGTACAGATAATAAATAAAGATATTAAAGTTTAAATATTGTTTACTTTTTCCAGCCCAACCTGACGTAGGAGCATCAATGGAAAATCCTAGTTAAAATATCAACTAATAGACCCTAACACATTGAGTGATTAAAAGAACATTAAACGAATACAATGTCATCATCAAGTGTGATTTTTTCCCCAAGAATGTAAGTGTGTTTCTATACTAGAAAAGTCATTAACACACTTCATCACTTCCCTCACCTATAAAATGAAAATAAAACATCAGTACCCACTTTATGGGAATTTTTACAATGATTTTAAGAGTTATTGCACACAAAATCTTTAGCAAGCATGCCTGGAATATAGTTAGCCCTTCATAAATGTTATCTGTTGTGTTTATCAGCTTTTAAAATATATTAAAAATGACTATGTGGGTGATAATAATATAAATCTTGTTTTCATTTTCTTGAATAACAAACTTGTGCTGATTTATTAATGTTGTATTCTCATCTTTTGTCCCTTCTTCTCAGGGTTTTCATTATTAATTTTTAGGTCCTGTGTTCTTTTTGTATTATTATGAAAATACTGTTAAGCATTAAAACCAATTTGCAAATTCTGAGTGTACTGAAAATTATCCATTTAAAAATAATTTTGAATTATAATGCTAATATATGAGTGCATTCTCTCTCTTTCTTTCTCTCTCTTTTTTTTTTAGACTTTATTTTTTAGAAAAGTTTTAGGTTCAGCAAAATTGAACAGAAGGTACAGAGAGTTCCCATATACTTGTGTTCCCTTTTTACACACAGTCTCTCTCAATATTTACATTCTGCACAAGAGTGGTACATTTGTTCCAAATGATGAACCTATGTTGAAGCAGCATTGCCCTAAGTCTATAGTTTACCTTAGAGTTCAGTCTTGGTGTTGTACATTCTGTAGGTTTGACAGATGTATAATGACATTATGTCCACCACTGGAATATCATACAGAGTAGTTTCACTGCCCTAAAAATCCTGTGCTCCACCAATTTATCCCTCCCTCTTCCCTAACCCCTGGCAACCACTGATTTTTTTCACTTCCTCCATAGTTTTGCCTTTTCCAGAATATCATATAGTTGGAATCACACAGTATATGTAGCCTTTTCAGATTGGCTCCTTTCACTTAGTAATACGTATTTAAGATTCTTTCCTGTCTTTTCATAGCTTTTTTCCCCTATAGAATTCTACTTTTTAAAATATTTAGATTGTGACTAACTTTGTTTTTGCTAATTTGGGGCTACTATACCTTATTGTGTGTGTGTGTGTGTGTGCATAATATTCTGAGTTTTTGCTTCACAGGTGTCTTATAAGAGACATATATTCAGAATGTCTTTTGTAAGATACCATGAAAATTCTTTTTAGTAGATGAGTTTAACTTTATTTTCATGAAGTATATTATCTATGGATCAACATAGTTTACTATGCTTATTCCTTTTTTTTATTTTTTCCTTTTAAATTACTTTTGTTACATTTTTTATTGGTTTAGCATTTATTTTCCTTTTCATTTTATTTCTTTTTATTCCTATGTTTATTTCTATTCTAGTTTTATTTCTATTCCTATATTTATTTCTATTCTAGTCTATCCTCAAATTTTTGACATCAACATCTTTGATGTCAAATTAATTGCTATATCAATCACAAAAATTGATCATTGGTAATATTCTACCCCTGAAGAAGACAACATGACTATCATTTTAACTACTTCAAGACCCCATTTTAATCCAACTCACTTCTTGGCCCATTATCTTGGAATTTAGTTCTAAATTATTACTAAATCATTTCAGTACCTTTACTCATTCCTTTTTTCCATTTTTATTTATTATACTACTGTTTTCAAAGTCTTTGCTGAAGGAATCTGTGGGTACTAATTTCTAAATGTGTATATATATATTCAAAATATGTATATATTCAAGAGCAAAGATAAAAAATACTTTCAGATATATGAGTCATTGAAATATATATATAATGTAGTTTTTATATAATTTTATATGTTATATATAATTAATATGTATAATAGTAGTTATATATATAATGGTTATATATTTTTATATAATATATGCTATTTATTATTATATGTAATATAAACTATATATATATATACCATTTCAACGGCCTTGTATAGCTGAAAGGATATTTACCTTATTTCTGCTCTTGAATTATGGAAAGTTATTATAATTTATTATTCTAGGTTCACTGTTACATTCCTCAGAATGTTAATGATCTATTGATGTCTTGTTTCCAATACTAACGCTAGCGTGTTAGTCTAACCTTTCTTTATCTTTAAGCAATCTCTCTTTTCTCGTTGTTTACTTGTAGGAATATTTATTTATTTCTATTTGTACTTTTCAGCAGTGTCACTTTAATGTTTTATACTGTTTGATACTTGGTAGTCTTTTCCCATCTAAAAGTAATTAAATCTTTGGTTCTAGAAAATTATTACCAACAATTTTTAGAACATTTTCTTGTCTATTTTTTCCATTTTCTTCTTCTGAATTGTCTTAGACAAATGTGAAGAAAGAGTTAATATAACGTCTCTGATTGCTCAGTTTTCATATGTCTCCATGTAAACCTGGTTCTATGATTGACCCACAATTTCTTTGAATGCAGCCCTCAGAAAGCTTTTCAAGTTAATGATTAAAGGTATTCTTTTACACACCTAGAGGAGTGGACTATGCTATTCTACCTCATCAGGATTGCTTTACACAAAAATCAAGATTGGAGCTGTGTACCTGGTTTCATTGTTGGGGTCCTAGATTTCAGTTGTCATGATTGGTTACTTAGAAGGATATGCCTATGTGACAGGCCCCTAAAATCCTCAGACATTGAAGACTTGAGTAGATTTCCTTGAGCAGAGATATTTCACACAGGTTACTGTGGTTCACCACAAAGCACATCTTGTGCTGAGACATAGAAAGACTCAATAAGTTACACCTGATCTCTCTGGACTACATCCAATGCATATATTTTTCATATTACTTCTACTCTGTATCTGTTTGCTGTAATAAGCCTTAGCCAGGAGTAAAACTTTTTTGGAATTCTGTGAATCAAACTTGTGTGGTATTGAGACCCCCAAAACAACAAATGTTGAAACATTTGAATCTAGCCTCTATTTTCTCTCGGACTTCTTTCAAACTTTTAATCTCTTTTTATCCTTGCTGTCATTTGAAATTATTTCTTAATTTAATTTCTAGTTTGCCAATTTTCCATGTAAACAAATCTGGCCATCTATTTATCCTGTCTATTGAAAGGTTTTGTTATTGTTTATTTCAATAATTATGTTTTCCATTAACAGGGTCTTGATTTGGTTCTTTGCAAAATTTTTGGTTCCTTTGCAAAATTGCCTCTTCTTGATTCATAGCCACTTGTGCTTGTTACATCACTTACTATTCTTGCTTCATAGAAATAATTACATACTTTATCTCTGTGTAGAAGTATATATGGGTATTTAAAGTTTTTTTCAGATTATGATGTTATCATTTCCATAAGAATACATTTTTCTTTTATCGAGAATATTGTCTCTTTTCATATGTAGGCTGTTGTCTGATGGTTGTGATGTAATCTGCTGGAAAATATCTGTGTCTTAATTAATTAATCAATTAACTCATGGTATACAACTGGCAAGATGAGAAGTGATGGCTTTATGACCATGCAATCTCTAGCTACTTAATGTGGCATCGTTGCACCCTTGACCTTGCAAGGGAGAAGTAGGGAGAAAATAGAGGGAGGAAACTGTGGTTTAACTGTTAACATTGGTTAAGCACCAATGCCATGAATTCAGTGACATCTCAACCACCAGAAAATCTGTGTATAATTTGCCCTTGCTTATATCTGTATTTTCCTTAACATTTGTATCTCTTATTCATGTAAATTTTCTTTTTGTCTGTTTTTTTAGCATTATGCTTTATGAGAGACTATGTAATATATATTAATTTATGTTTATTTAAATCCTTCCTTCCTTCCTTCCTTTCTTTCTTTCTTTTCTATTGGAGTGTAGTTGCTTTAGAATATTGTGTTAGTTTCTGCTGCAAAGTGAATCAGTTATATGTATACATATATCCCCTCTTTTTTAGTTTTCCTTCCCATTTAGGTCAACACAGGTCATTGAATAGAGTTCCCTCTGCTATACAATAGGTTCTCATTAGTTATCTATTTTATACATAATAGTGTATATATGTCAATCCCAATCTCCCAATTCGTCCCTTGGTAACTGTAAGTTTGTTCTCTACATATTTAGATACTTTTTGATCCCCAGGAATATATTGAAGCTATTAAAACATCACTATGAACATCTCAATTCCCAGATATCAGTTTTAATTTTTTGTCCAGCTTCTTGCTTGCCCCAAATTGTATCACTGCTTCAGGCAAATGTGATGTGATGTGATTCGTTTTTGACAAATACCCTGGGGTGAAGATACTTCCCACCATGATAGTGTGAGCACTGAGTCAGGCCAAATAAAGAAAATCTCTGTGATTGAAACTTTTTGAGGTAGCTGCCAGACAGATCAAATCACCAAAAATTCTCTTGGCATGGGATTCTTGGTGGAGTTCCTACCCAATTTACCTCCTCTAGTGGCTGCTAGGCTGCTGATTTTCACAGCTAGTAAGGTTACAAAGCTGTTGGTTTCAAGGCTACTGCAAAGCTGGAGAGAGGGAATTTGGAATAGGAGAAGTTGAAATGGGGCAAAACTCTTCTTATGGAGATTCAACCCTTTTTGTTCTTTAACAACTGCTCCCCAAATTGGTGCAAGCCTTTGGTTAATTTCTAAAGTTTTTAAAAAGTTGATTTTCACAATTTTTGACTGTGCTTTCATTGCTTATTTTTGATTTTTGAATGGCTCTAATAAATACCAACCACTACAGTGAGTGTGTTAGAAGTTACTTGAAAAATCAGTTGAGTCTAGTATATTTCAAATTGTTTTGTCATGCTGATCCTTATCAATATAATTATCATAGCCAAATTTATTCATAAATTATGTGTTTCTACTCAGAAAATGATTTCTAGTTTCTAAGCAATAGCTAGCAAACATCTCTACTTATATTTTATGTATATTTAGCTGTAATATTAAAATTAGACCATAAGCATTAAAATTATCTATTATACCATATTGTTATAATTTCATTTATTTATTTTTTGTGCATCTTTTACACCATCGTAAGAGCATTGTCTGAGTCTTGTCTGTTATTTTAGAAAGAATGGGGTGTATGTATTCTAACAGTGCACTTATTCACTCTTGAAGGCAGTCATTAATTAAAAAACGGGCAGTAATGCAATTTTTCTAACCAATGGCAATAGGCATGTATTTTCAGATAGGTACACAGAGATAGCAAAAGAGCCCCTATTTCAATATTTGAAAAAAATGTAATATAACCTGCCTGAAAACTTAATGTACTTACAGTATATAATAAATTTGGATAGGTTACTTCTTAGTAGAGTTTCTTAATATATAACAGATTTAATATCTACTTGAGTCAAACAGTTGTAGAATTCTTGAAACAACTTCATAAAATCT
The DNA here is from genome assembly GCF_964374135.1 of Grampus griseus. NCBI lineage: Eukaryota > Metazoa > Chordata > Mammalia > Artiodactyla > Delphinidae > Grampus > Grampus griseus. The sequence continues at coordinate 27,857,526 of NC_139007.1, read as the reverse complement.
CAGGTTTCCAAGAGGCACAATTGGGAGTCCTGAGACAATTTTTCTTGTGAAATCCTCAAAGTGAACACACAGCCGTAGGTGTAAATATGAAAACACAGAAAAGGTAAGTAGGGCAAAGTTTTAAAAAATGCTGACATCAGAAGTAGACACTGAAGAGCAACAATTGAAATGACCAATTCAGATGGCATCTTTGTAAATATTACCTAGTCCCCAAAGGTAGAACTAATAGCTCTTTGCTCTGTGTTCCCATATTACTTTTTTCACAACTCTATCTTACTACTAATCACTGCCTTCCTCGTAGTGTAAATAAGTTGTTATCTCCCTTATGAGATTGTGAGGACTCCAGAGGAAAAACAAATTTTTAGGCACATTTTTAATGCTCTATCTCTAATAAATAGCGGAGGAAGTACTCTAGAAATATTTGTAGCATGGAACAATAAATGGATATGAACTTGATAAAGGTATTTCAATAATTCTTTGCTAAAAATTGAGAAGTTTACAGTTTAAAGATTATTTTCCAGCTATGAAACCCGTGCTTAAAATTTTAAATAATTTTTCCTATGAGTAACCTACTTTCTCTACATGAATGACTGTAACACTATAGAAAAACATTGTCATTTATAAGTATGATATTTGTGGGAGTGGGTGTTGGGTTGACTGGTGGAGGTGATGGTGACCTCTTGTTAACTAATTTCAAAAATGTGGTTTGTGGTTCTGACAAGGTAAAATGAGATATTCACAGAGAAAAATGTTTTTAATGAATATATATTTCTAAAGTCAGAAATATATTATCACTGTAAAAGAAAAGGGTATACAAACTGAAGAATATACAGTAGAATTAAATTAAATTATCTCCAAGGCCCTTCCTAAATAATGAATATTTGTTTTATGTCTCCTATATTAAATGAAGACTAAGTTTAGCTTAAAACTGTATTTAGTAGAATTTTAAGTAGCTAAAATCTATAGGATTCGAGAAAGTAGGGCACTGGAAGAGTGAATTATGTTCTCCTCTAGAAGGTCAGAAATTGACTAAAATTAAAGTTAAAGCTACATGAAGCTAATGATGGGGATAGGGTGGAGGGACTACAATATGGTTTGGGTAGATCAACAAAGTTGGATTTACTACATTAGGGAAGCAACAGGCCCACTGTATATTAAAATAAATTCTTGGCCAACTTCATTTCAGACTTAGACTTTCTTGTAATAACAACACAGTGACAAAACTCATAATATACTGAGCTTCCTTTGTATTACCAGTGCTCTGCTAAACATTTATTGCTATCTTCTTTAGTCTTTAGAAGTATCCAATGAACTTGACATTGGAGAGTAGCTCTTGTCTTTCACTTGACAATTTTCTTTACAGCTGAGTAGCTACTCTTTCCAGGAGAAAACAATATTGGAGGGAAAGTCGCTGGTCTCACTTCCATCCTGCCCTTTCACTCACATTTCTTTATGGAAAGAAAAATCATATATATATAAGTAGTGAAACTAGAAGAACTCAGCATGTGTAGGATACAGCCTCTTCTGAGGGCTGCCTGCTTCTCTTGTCCTGTATGGAAAGTACTAACACTATTCCAACTGCTTTGTTTGGTTGGGAGGAAAGTAATAATATACCTAATTTTGACTTTAGAATTTAACCAGTGTTTTCTGATCTAGATTACCAAGATTAAAATGGATATTCTGAAGTCTAACTTACTCCTGGGTATAGTTTTTTTTTTTCTTTTGGAGTTTATACCAAAGCTTCTTATTTAATTATTTATTTTTATTTATTTATTTTTTTACATCTTTATTGGAGTATAATTGCTTTACCATGGTGTGTTAGTTTCTGCTTTATAACAAAGTGAATCAGTTATACATATACATTTGTTCCCATATCTCTTCCCTCTTGCGTCTCCTTCCCTCCCACCCTCCCTATCCCGCCCCTCTAGCTGGTCACAAAGCACCAAGCTGATCTCCCTGTGCTATGCGGCTGCTTCCCACTAGCTATCTACCTTAAGTTTGGTAGTGTATATATGTCCATGCCTCTCTCTCGCTTTGTCACAGCTTACCCTTCCCCCTCCCCATATCCTCAAGTCCATTCTCTAGTAGGTCTGTGTCTTTATTCCTGTCTTACCCCTAGGGTCTTCATGAAATATTTTTTCTTAAATTCCATATATATGTGTTAGCGTACGGTATTTGTCTTTCTCTTTCTGACTTCACTCTGTAGGACAGACTCTAGGTCTATCCACCGCATTACAAATAGTTCAATTTACTTTCTTTTTATGGCTGAGTAATATTCCATTGTATATATGTGCCACATGTTCTTTATCCATTCATCCGATGATGGAAACTTAGGTTGTTTCCATTTCCAGGCTATTGTAAACAGAGCTGCAATGAACATTTTGGTACATGACTCTTTTTGAATTATGGTTTTCTCAGGGTGTATGCCCAGTAGTGGGATTGCTGGGTCATATCGTAGTTCTATTTGTAGTTTTTTAAAGAACCTCCATACTGTTCTTCACAGTGGCTGTATCAATTTACATTCCCACCAACAGTGCAAGAGGGTTCCCTTTTGTCCACACCCTCTCCAGCATTTATTGTTTGTAGATTCTTTGATGATGGCCATTCTGACTGGTGTGAGATGATATCTCATTGCAGTTTTGATTTGCATTTCTCTAATGATTAATGATGTTGAGCATTCTTTCATGTGTTTGTTGGCACTCTGTATATCTTCTTTGGAGAAATGTCTGTTTAGGTCTTCTGCCCATTTTTGGATTGGGTTGTTTGTGTTTTTGTTATTGAGCTGCATGAGCTGCTTATAAATTTTGGAGATTAATCCTTTGTCAGTTGCTTAATTTGAAAATATTTTCTCCCATTCTGAGGGTTATCTTTTGGTCTTGTTTATGGTTTCCTTTGCTGTGCAAAAGCTTTGAAGTTTCATTAGGTCCCATTTGTTTATTTTTGTTTTTATTTCCATTTCTCTAGGAGGTGGGTCAAAAAGGATCTTGCTGTGACTTATGTCATAGAGTGCTCTGCCTATGTTTTCCTCTAAGAGTTTGATAGCTTCTGGCCTTACATTTAGGTCTTTAATCCATTTTGAGCTTATTTTTGTGTATGGAGTTAGGGAGTGACCTAATCTCATACTTTTACATGTACCTGTCCAGTTTTTCCAGCACCACTTGTTGAAGAGGCTGTCCTTTCTCCACTGTACATTCCTGCCTCCTTTATCAAAGATAAGGTGACCATATGTGCGTTGGTTTATCTCTGGGGTTTTTGTGGCAGTACCATACTGTCTTGATTACTGTAGCTTTGTAGTATAGTCTGAAGTCAGAGACCCTGATTCCTCCAGCTCTGTTTTTCGTTCTTAAGATTGCTTTGGCTATTCAGGGTCTTTTGTGTTTCCACACAAATTGTGAACTTTTTTGTTCTAGTTCTGTGAAAAATGCCAGTGGTAGTTTGATAGGGATTGCATTGAATCTGTAGATTGCTTTGGGTAGTAGAGTCATTTTCACAATGTTGATTCCTCCAATCCAAAAACATGGTATATCTCTCCTTCTATTTGTACCATCTTTAATTTCTTTCATCAGTGTCTTATAATTTTCTGCATACAGGTCTTTTGTCTCCTTAGGTAGGTTTATTCCTAGATATTTTATTCTTTTTGTTGCAGTGGTAAATGGGAGCGTTTTCTTGATTTCACTTTCAGATTTTTCATCATTAGTGTATAGGAATGCCAGAGATTTCTGTGCATTAATTTTGTATCCTGATACTTTACCAAATTCATTGATTAGCTCTAGTAGTTTTCTTGTAGCATCTTTAGTATTCTCTATGTATAGCATCATGTCGTCTGCAGACAGAGACAGCTTTACTTCTTCTTTTCCGATTTGGATTCCTTTTACTTCCTTTTCTTCTCTGATTGCTGTGGCTAAACCTTCCAAAACTATGTTGAATAATAGTGGTGAGAGTGGGCAACCTTGTCTTGTTTCTGATCTCAGTGGAAATGCTTTCAGTTTTTCAGCACTGAGGACGATGTTGGCTGTGGGTTTGTCATATATGGCCTTTATTATGTTGAGGTAAGTTCCCTCTATGCCTACTTTCTGCAGGGTTTTTATCATAAATGGGTGTTGAATTTTGTTGAAAGCTTTATCTGCATCTATTGAGATGATTATATGGTTTTTCTCCTTCAATTTGTTAATACAGTTTATCACATTGATTGATTTGCGTATACTAAAGAATCCTTGCATTCCTGGAATAAACCCCATGTGATCATGGTGTATGATCCTTTTAATGTGCTGTTGGATTCTGTTTCCTGGTATTTTGTTGAGGATTTTTGCATCTATGTTCATCAGTGATATTGGCCTGTAGTTTTCTTTCTTTGTGGCATCCTTGTCTGGTTTTGGTATCATGGTGATGGTGGCCTTGTAGAATGAGTTTGGGAGTGTTCCTCCCTCTGCTATATTTTGGAAGAGTTTGAGAAGGATAGGTGTGAGCTCTTCTCTAAATGTTTGATAGAATTCGCCTGTGAAGCCATCTGGTCCTTGGCTTTTGTTTTTTGGAAGATTTTTAATCACAGTTTCAATTTCAGTGCTTGTGATTGGTCTGTTCATATTTTCTATTTCTTCCTGATTCAGTCTTGGCAAGTTGTACATTTCTAAGAATTTGTCCATTTCTTCCAGGTTGTCCATCTTATTGGCATAGAGTTGCTTGTAGTAATCTCTCATGATCTTTTGTATTTCTGCAGTGTCAGTTGTTATTTCTCCTTTTTCATTTCTAATTCTATTGATTTGAGTCTTCTCCCTTTTTTTCTTGATGAGTCTGGCTAATGGTTTATCAATTTTGTTTATCTTCTCAAAGCACCAGCTTTTAGTTTTATTGATCTTTGCTATCATTTCCTTCATTTATTTTTCATTTATTTTTGATCTGATTTTTATGATTTCTTTCTTTCTGCTAACTTTGGGGTTTTTTTGTTCTTCTTTCTCTAATTGCTTTAGGTGCAAGGTTAGGTTGTTTATTCGAGATGTTTCCTGTTTCGTAAGGTAGGATTGTATTGCAATAAACTTCCCTCTTAGAAGTGCTTTTGCTGCATCCCATAGATTTTGGGTCGTTGTGTCTCCATTGTCATTTGTTTTTAGGTAGTTTTTTATTTCCACTTTGACTTCTTCAGTGATCACTTCGTTATTAAGTAGTGTATTGTTTAGCCTCCATGTGTTTGTATTTTTTACAGATCTTTTCCTGTAATTGATATCTAGTCTCATAGCATTGTGGTCGGAAAAGATACCTGATACAATTACAATTTTCTTAAATTTACCAAGGCTTGATTTGTGACCCAAGATATGATCTATCCTGGAGAATGTTCCATGAGCACTTGAGAAAAATGTGTATTCTGTTGTTTTTGGATGGAATGTCCAATAAATATCAATTTGGTCCATCTTGTTTAATGTATCTTTTAAAGATTGTGTTTCCTTACTTATTTTCATTTTGGATGATCTGTCCATTGGTGAAAGTGGGGTGTTAATGTCCCCTACTATGAATGTGTTACAGTCGATTTCCCCTTTTATGGCTGTTAGTATTTGCCTAATGTATTGAGGTGCTCCTATGTTGGGTGCATAAATATTTACAATTGTTATATCTTCTTCTTGGATTGATCCCTTGATCATTGTGTAGTGTCCTTCTTTGTCTCTTCTAATGTTCTTTATTTTAAAGTCGATTTTGTCTGATATGAAAATTGCTACTCCAGCTTTCTTTTGGTTGCCATTTGCATGGAATATCTTTCTCCATCCCCTTACTTTCAGTCTGTATGTGTCTCTAGGTCTGAAGTGGGTCTCTTGTAGACAGCAAACATATGGGTCTTGTTTGTGTATCCATTCAGCTAATCTGTGTCTTTTGGTGGGAGCATTTAGTCCATTTACATTTAAGGTAATTATCGATATGTATGTTCCTATTCCCATTTTCTTAATTGTTTTTGGTTCGTTATTGTAGGTCTTTTCCTTCTGTGTTTCTTACCTAGAGAAGTTCCTTTAGCAATTGTTGTAAAGATGGTTTGGTGGTGCTGAACTCACTCAGCTTTTGCTTGTCTGTAAAGGTTTTAATTTCTCCATCACATCTGAATGAGATCCTTGCTGGGTAATCTTGGTTGCAGGTTTTTCTCCTTCATCACTTTAAATATGTCCTGCCAGTCCCTTCTGGCTTGCAGAGTTTCTGCTGAAAGATCGGCTGTTAACCTTATGGGGATTCCCTTGTGTGTTATTTGTTGTTTTTCCCTTGCTGCTTTTAATATGTTTTCTTTGTATTTAATTTTTGACAGTTTGATTAATATGTGTCTTGGTGTTTTTCTCCTTGGATTTATCTTGTATGGGACTCTCTGTGCTTCCTGGACTTGATTAACTATTTCCTTTCCCGTATTAGGGAAGTTTTCAACTATAATCTCTTCAAATATTTTCTCAGTCCCTTTCTTTTTCTCTTCTTCTTCTGGAACCCCTATAATTCGAATGTGGGTGTGTTTAATGTTGTCCCAGGGGTCTCTGAGACTGTCCTCAGTTCTTTTCATTCTTTTTTCTTTATTCTGCTCTGCAGTAGTTATTTCACTATTTTATCTTCCAGGTCACTTATCTGTTCTTCTGCCTCAGTTATTCTGCTCTTGATCCCATCTAGAGTATTTTTCATTTCATTTATTGTGTTGTTCTCACTGTTTGTTTCATCTTTAGTTCTTCTAGGTCCTTGTTAAATGTTTCTTGAATTTTGTCTATTCTATTTCCAAGATTTTGGATCATCTTTACTATCATTATTCTGAATTCTTTTTCAGGTAGACTGCCTATTTCTTCTTCATTTTTTAGGTCTGGTGGGTTTTTATCTTGCCCCTTCATCTGCTGTGTGTTTTTCTGTCTTCTCATTTTGCTTATCTTACTGTGCTTGGGGTCTCCTTTTTGCAGGCTGCAGGTTCGTAGTTCCCATTGTTTTTGGCCTCCGTCCCCAGTGGCTAAGGTTGTTTCAGTGGGTTGTGTAGGCTTCCTGGTGGAGGGGACTAGTGCCTGTGTTCTGGTGGATGAGGCTGGATCTTGTCTTTCTGGTGGGCAGGTCCACGTCTGGTGGTGTGTTTTGGGGTGTCTGTGGCCTTATTATGATTTTAGGCAGCCTCTCTTCTAATGGATGGGGCCTTGTTCCTGTCTTGCTAGTTGTTTGGCATAGGGTGTCCAGCAATGTAGCTTGCTGGTCGTTGAGTGAAGCTGGGTCTTGGTGTTGAGATGGAGATCTCTGGGAGATTTTCACCGTTTGATACTATGTGGAGCTGGGAGGTCTCTTGTGGACCAGTGTCCTGAAGTTGGCTCTCCCACCTCAGAGGCACAGCAGAGACTCCTGGCTGCAGCACCAAGAGCCTTTCATCCATATGGCTCAGAATAAAAGGGAGAAAAAGTAGAAAGAAAGAATTAGTAGAAGTAGAAAGAAAGAAAGAAAGAAAGGAAGGAAGGAGGGAGGGAAAGAGGGAGGAAGGAAGGAAAAAACGAAAGAATGAAGATAAAGTAAAATAAAATAAAGGAAGATAAAATATAATAAAGTTATTAAAATAAAAAATAATTATTAAGAAAAAAAGGAAAAAAAAAACAAAAACGGACGGATAGAACCCTAGGACAAATGGTGACAGCAAAGCTATACAGACAAAATCTCACCCAGAAGCATACACATACACACTCACAAAAAGAGGAAAAGGGGAAAAAATCATAAATCTTGCTCTCAAAGTCCACCTCCTCAATTTGGGATGATTCGTGTCTATTCACGTATTCCAGAGATGCAGGGTACATCAAGTTGATTGTGGAACTTTAATCCGCTGCTTCTGAGGCTGCTGGGAGAGACTTCCCTTTCTGTTCTTTGTTCTCATAGCTCCCAGGGGCTCAGCTTTGGATTTGGCCCCGCCTCTACGTGTAGGTCGCCGGAGGGCTTCCGTTCTTCGCTCAGACAGGACGGGGTTAAAGGAGCCGCTGATTCTGAGGCTCTGGCTCACTCAAGCCGGAGGGGAGGGAGGGGCACTGCGTGCGGGGCGGGCCTGCGGCGGCAGAGGCCGCGTGACGTTGCACCAGCCTGAGGCGTGCCGTGCGTCCTCCCGGGGGGGTTGTCCCTGGATCCCGGGACCCTGGCAGTGGCTGGCTGCACAAGCTCCCCGGAAGGGGGGTGTGGATAGTGACCTGTGCTCGTACACAGGCTTCTTGGTGGCGGCAGCAGCAGCCTTAGTGTCATGCCCGTCTCCGGGGTCCGCGCTTTTAGCCGCGGCTCGCGCCCGTCTCTGGAGCTCCTTTAAGCAGTGCTCTTAATCCCCTCTCCTCGTGCACCAGGAAAGAAAGAGGTAAGAAAAAGTCTCTTGCCTCTTCGTCAGGTCCAGACTTTTCCCCGGACTCCCTCCCGGCTAGCTGTGGCGCACTAACCCCTTGCAGGCTGTGTTCACGTCGCCAACCCCAGTCCTCTCCCGGCGCTCCGACCAAAGCCCGAGCCTCAGCTCCGAGCCCCGCCCGCCCCGGAGGGTGGAGCAGACAAGCCTCTCGGGCTGGTGAGTGCCGGTCGGCACCGATCCTCTGTGTGGAAATCTCTCCGCTTTGCCCTCCACACCCCTGTGGCTGTGCTCTCCTCCGCGGCTCCGAAGCTTCCTGCCTCCGCCACCCGCAGTCTCCGCCCGAGAAGGGGCTTCCTAGTGAGTGGAAACTTTTCATCCTTCACGGCTCCCTCCCACTGGTGCGGGTCCCGTCCCTATCCTTTGGTCTCTGTTTATTCTTTTTTCTTTCGCCCTACCCAGGTATGTGGGGTTTTCTTGCCTTTTGGGAGGTCTGAGGTCTTCTGCCAGTGTTCAGTAGGTGTTCTGTAGGAGTTGTTCCACATGTAGATGTATTTCTGGTGTATCTGTGGGGCGGAAAGTGGTCACCGCGTCTTACCCTTCCGCCATCTTCCCGGAAGCTCCTATAGCTTTTATTTAGATCTAATTTTAAATAATTAATATAAATAGCCACATTTTTAGAACCAGAAAAACTGAGGCTCAGAGAGATTAAACCATGATTAAGGTCATATAACTTATAAATGGTGACTTGGTGTTTAAAATAGGGATATTTCTGCACTTTTGTTTTCATATATCCTTTGTAATCCTTCTACTGTCACATCCTTGCCCCTCAGGCCAATCCTTCTAGAGAGAAAATTGGGGACTATGAACTGTGTAACATGTACCCATATATAAAGTACTGTGAAATTGCCTTTTCCAGGGTGTGTTGGCATAAAACTGTAACTATTGTTAAAAAATAACCAGATTATAAAATAATTATATGAACATGGTGCCTTTTGTCCAGGTGAACATGCAAATAATTTAGTCAATTTGGTTGGCCTTTCATTATGTTACATAATGAATGAATAAATACATATACAATGTGTAGACTAGATTGGCTGATTTTCAAGAAATAATTTGAATCTCATAATTTGAGTCATATTTGTAGAAAGATAATTTAGCTGCAGATCTTCACAGTGGCTAAAGAGAGGCTAGGGTTGCAGCCCTCAGTCCTTCTGTTTCCCACCCTATGGGAATCAACCTAATGCCTTCCCACTGCAGTCTCCAGGAACAGAGAAGGTGGCATCTGGACATGGCTCAAAGCAGCAGAGATTACAGTTTATAAGATATAAGAAGGGACTAGGACCTGCTATCCTTTAGGTAGGGGTAGTGTGTGTCTGACCTGAGGAAGGGGTCAAAGACCTTAGACAATGAGGACAAAGTTGGGGGGGCATGAAATGGAGTATTGGAGGAGAGAGAGAGATTAATGTAGCAAAGTCATTTATTAATAGGTAAAGGCTGCAGAATAACAGTGCAAATCTAATTTCATCATTTTTTCTCCAACTATAGCATCATTAGCTCACTTTCCACCTTTCCTCCTACCTGGGAAATTCATGAGCCTCTTTCCCCCTGGGGATGGGCTAGGAGACACAATAGGGTGGTTCTCTGATCTGGGTTTCAGAATATGTCCAGCACAACAACAATAACAAACTAACATTTACTGAGGACTTACACTGTGCAAAATCTGAGAAGGTCTTCAAGGATTTTATCCTATTTGATCTTCATAAAAACCTTGAGATAGGTGCTATTATTATTATCCTCAGTTTATAGGTGAGGCAACTGAGAGAAAGAAAGGTTAAATGACATGTCTAAGATCACGTAGCCAATAAGTTGCCTGGTGCCAGGATTCAAATCTTGGGGCAGCCTGATTCCAAGTTCTATATTATTAGCCATTATATATTGCCTCCTCTGGAAAAAGAAATCACTGGGAGAAAATATGGGTTTTTGTAGTTGGAAGCCTTATACTTTGGGATTGTACAAAGTTCTGGCGAGGAGGCAAGTTATGTCAAAGACTGAAGTGAGGAGTGACCTCTTTCTTGATACCACCAATTGAAGACAAGAGCTCTTCCCCATTTTCTGGGACCCTGCATAACCCAAATCAAAAGAGTGGTAAACAACCTAGAAATATTACTGACATGGAAATTTTTAAAAGTAATCTTGGTAAATAGGGTTCAAATCACATATAAAAATAATAAAGCAATGTGACATTTATGAAATACCAACTATTCTGTAGCAATACACATGTATTACATTAGCGGTAAAGGACATTCAGTGGAACCTCCTCCAGTCTCCATACTGAGATCTTGCTCTGCCTGTGGAGACATAAGAGATTGAGTTCATTATACTAGTCCACAATTTTCTATGCTTCCCTTCTACAGCATATTGGCACCTAGCTTTACTTCTTCCATAAGAAAATATTTAACTTCCAGTGGAGCCCAGTAATGAAGAGAAATATGAGGAAGAAGTTAGAAAACAAAGTAACTATCTGTAACATGATTATCTCAAAGGCCGTAGACATGACTCCTGGTTACTAGTTAGTTAAAAGTTCAAACCCAGGCTGATGTCCCTGACCTATTTCTTTTCAGCTAGAGAATACTCCAAATGTTAAAAATGGGAGGTCTATGACAGGGCTTAAGGTTGGGGTTGCTACAATCTTCAATTATGAAAGCACAGAAATGAGTTCTTTGATCATAAGAAGAGGAAATATTGTGATCTATTTCATCCTTTATGCAATGGAAGAGTTAACACAGGAGGTCTAGTTGTTCAGCAGAGTGGTAGAAAATGGGGTTTTAAGAGGTAGGCTTGGGCTAAAACATGGAGAGTCATGGTAAAGAATTTGGGATTTATCTTAATTGTGATGGGGATTTCAGTGGAGAACTTCAGTAGGATGGCGATGTGATCTGATTCATAATCATTTGGGGTACTACGTGGAAAATTCCTCTTAGAAGGAGAGATAGAAGTGGGGTGACCAGTTGCAGCTGGTCATCCAGCTGCAACAAAATCATCCCTGGTGATTGACAGTCATAGCTTGACGTAGGACTGTAGCAGTGGAGGGTAAGAAGTGGTGGGGTTCAGAATGCATAGTAGTGAATGAATGAATGCAACTTTAGTGTCATTGGGTCATCGCAGCTTACTACACACAGGAATACTGCTGCGAAGGTTAGTTGTGGGGTGCTTGGGTGGGATACCCAAACTCTAGCAGTTTCATTTCTTTGAGGTCAATTTGGGTTGAGGAGTAAACCCTTTCTGCTTTTTGCTGAGTTTTCTTCAGGAAACATGAACTAGGAAGCGAAGCTTAAAATAAGAGATCTTAAAGAAAATAATTGGAATTAGACAAGAAAAGCATGGTGAAACATTTCATATCCTGCATTCTGGCTGTTTGTCAGTGGCCTGTTTAAAAATTTTCAGAAAACATCTATACAAAAGACCTTTTTACTGCTTCTCCCTGCACAGAAGGCAGGGTAGCAATCTTCAACACACACACACACACACACACACACACACACACACACAGATTAATCGTTTCTAGTATATGTTCTTTTTTTCCCTGCAGTAACAGAAACCTCCAAGTTCAAGTTCAGCTGCATCTATCCAGCTACAGACTATATTTCCCAGCCTCCCCTGGAGCCAGGTGTAGCTACATGACTTCATTCTGGCTCATGGAATGCGAAGGTAAGTTATGTGTGCAGTCACAACCTCTAAAGCAGTCACAGCCTCTAAAGAGGAAACCGCTTACCATTCACTTCTTTTTCCACTCTTGGCTTAAATTGAAACACAGAAGTTATGGTGTGAGTTTGCTATAATCATGTAGATAAAAACTAACTGAAGACATGACAAAGCAGCAGGATGGAATCTGCATCCTTGTATGACTTAATAGAGAACTACTTTGATAGCCCCTCCACCTGAGGCTGTTATATGAGAGAGAATAAGCTTCCATTTTTGCTTGAAGAACTGTGTTGTAAGTTCTCTTAAAGTAGCACAGATGTACACTACCTAACACATAATTATTTATTGCCAGAAATTTAAAATTTAGGCAAACTATTGTATTATATTTCTACTACCATTTAAAGAATGCTTATCTTTTGTACTTTATATATTTCTACTTTTTCTTCAGTTTATGAATCATAGTTATAGATGACTTTCAATGACAGGTTAATGATCACTTTCCCACATCATATATGAGATATTGAGGGCTAGATCTGGTGCACCCCCAGAACTCAGTGTCAGTATAGAAAATTGTGCCCTTCAAATTGCATGTAATTAGAATCAATAAAGTATTGAACTTATTGCCTTCAGAAGTAACACTCTGAAATGTGATTTGTGGATGTATTGCTGATGAGAATTTGGTTTCTCTTAAATCTTATTAAGAACACTAAAATGTAACTAGTGAATTTATGACCTAATTAATTGTTATATGCCAAATAGAACTTTGGTGCTTAAAGGGATATAAATATTTTAAAGAGAACTGAAGCATGAATTTGTCCTGTAGAGTGGTACAGTCTTGCAGAGTGGTAGGCAAAGGCACATGTCACAAGGCCACCTTGTATAGGCACAAAAATAGGTATTATTGGGGAAATTTATAATCAGAGGGACAGTAAGATGAAGCATGTTGTTCCTTTACATTCTTATCTTTTCTCAGAGAGGCATGCAGTGAAACTACAATGGGAAATTGCAAAGGACACTGATCCAGGAACGAGACTCTGTCATCATCTTAATACTAACTTTTTCTAGGACTGGGGGAGAATGGCCTTGCAAATATTTGGTGAGGGATAGAGAAGTATTCAGATTAGCTGTCAGCTGTTCAGGGGGAGGTTTCATCCAAAGTCTTGAAACTGATTGTTCAAAACTGTTGTTTACAAAGCAAAGATAACATCTGGAAGCCTTCTGGGTGATTGACACCTTTGCAGTCCATTTCACTAGGGTGAAGGGGAGGGTTTTTAAAAAATTTACCTACTTAGGATGGTATTGATTTATTCTGTATTCTGAAATATGCATATATTAACACGTGTATGCACATACTCTCAACTTCTATCCTCCAAACACCTGAATTTTCTTAGTTTTTTTATCCTAACATTATTAATATCTATCAATACCTTTTTTTCTGAAATGATTAAAACAAAGATTCTCCATTCCAGAATTCTTTATTTAGATTAATGTCTTGGTTGCCTTAATTTTAATATGAAATATATATATATATATATATATATTTCCCAGTAGATTCACATCAGTGTTATATTTCAGTCTTGATATTCTTTTTAAAAATAGTTTTACTTATACAAACTGATTTTTAATTCTTCTTGTATATGAATGTTAGTTTTCCACCTAATACCCATGTTTGATATTCAATAACGTCAAAATAATTTTTTGGGGAACAGCATTTTTTTTGATTAACAAACTCAGCTCTCCTTTACTTCATTTACATCTTTAAATTTTTTTCTGCTCCATTTACTCTGTTTTCTTCTCTATATTTTAGATCTCCTTCTGCTTTTCCCATATCTACCATCTCTTTCTCATCATTTTCACTTTGTTTGTTCCTTTTTAGGTATATTCATTTAAACATGTTTTGTTCTGTATAGTGAAAATGGCCCACTCAGGTATTTTTTTGTTTTCTCCTTTGCCTGTCTACCTTTCTTATCATTCTTCCTTGTTCCAAAAATATATCATTATTTGAGTCTTGCAGGTCTTTGCTATTTGAAATGAGGTAAATCTGTAATTGTTAAAGACCTTGAGAAATACATATCATCTCTTGGTATACTTTATTAATTTGGTCCAAACTGTAATGTGTTCAGTGAATAACTTCCAGAGAAACTACTTTTTAAAATTGTAACAATTTCCTAGTTGCATTGTAGATATTCTTTTCTCTTTATATTCATTTTGGTAGACTTCCCTATCATAGGAAAAAATAGAATAAGCATGACTCATCAATCATATCTTACCAGATATCTCTAATTTAAATTTTTTTCAAAAGTTTCTTAACCTTTAACATAGTCGTTAAAGTCAATGAAGTCCTAATTGCCATAAAGGAGAAATCACCTGAGACAAACATCGCACAATGCCATATTTAGTTGGCTAGTGGAGAGAGAAAAATTTAGAAATAAAAAAAGGAAGCATAATTTTACCATATAATTCAGCAATTGAACTTCTAGGTATTTTCCCAATTGATTAAAAATTTATGTATATGTAAAAACCTGCAAGGTGAATGTATAAACAGACTGCAGCACATCCATACAATGCATTAGTATTCAATGATAAAAAGATATGAGTTATCACATGATGAAAAAACATGGAGGAAACTTAAATCATATGGCTCTGTGAAAGAATCCAGTCTGAAGTATAATGATTACAACTGTATGCCATTCTGAAAAAGACAAACTATAGAGACAGTAAAAAGATGAGTGGTTGCCAGGGGGTTGGGAGTATAGAAGAAGAACTGAATAATCAAAGTACAGGGATTTTTTAGGGTAGTGAAACTATCCTGTATGATACTATAATGGTGGATACATGACATTATGCATGTGTCAAAACATGTAGAACTTTACAGCCAAAGAAGAAAGCTTAATTTACGCAAAGAAAGAGCTTAATTTATGCAGCTGAAAGAGCCTAAAAGGAATGACACTCCTTTAGTAGCAAGTAGACCTAGTGCCCAGATCTTGGTTTCTTAATAGCATTCTCCAATGACTGGAACCAGGACTCCCTGGGGAAATGCCAGCTTCTAGGATTGGGGCAGGAAATACACAAGATGAGCCTATAGTATCTTGGAGTATCAGAAAGTAACAAAGTGGTAAAAAATAAAAAGCACAAATACGTTTATGGGGTATATCAAAGGGACACAGAAGCCAACTGAAAGAGCTACCAATGGCCAATTCTGGAACAATTTGAGCAATAAAATAAAGTATAAAATAAGTGTCTATGAATACATAGTTATATAAATAAAAGTTTGGATAACTTAATAGGTGAGAAAAATAAGCAAATATCCCATGTAGAAGAGTTCCAAATAATTTATGTACATACTCTGCCCTCAAGTAGAGAGAGCATAACTCCTCATCCCTTAAATGTAGTCTGTGAGTTTTATTTTCTTCCAAAGAGGGGAAAAATAGAACAACTTTATAGTGGAGAAATTTGACAGTCACTACCTCAGCAAGTGATCAAGGTCAACATCAACAATGATAAATCATGTTGATTGCTTTTACTCTTGATCTGATGTGATGAAAATGCCACTTTATCTCTGTGACCTTCCTACCCTAAACCTATAACGCAATTCTAATCATGAGAAAAACATAAAACAAAATCCAATAGAGAGGCATCTTACAAAAATACCTGATCAGTACTACTCAGAATAGTCAGCATCACTAAAAACAGGAAAAGTTTGATAAATTGTCATAGTCAGAAAGAACCTAAGGAGGTATGACAACTAAATGTAATGTGGTATCATCAATATGATCCTGGAACAGAAAAGAGATATTAAATAAAAACTTAAAAATGTGAATAAACAATGGACTTTACCTGATAGTAGACTATCAATATTGACTTTTTAACTATAACAAATATCATACTAATGCAGTGTTTTGATAATGGGAAAAACTGGGTGTTGTATATTGGAAATCTGCACTATCTTCTCAAATTTTTATTTGTAAATTTAAGACTATTCTCATAGAGATACATTTTTAAATTTTCTCGCACCTTCTAAAATCAAATATTTTTGTCAACTTTTGTGTTGCTTTCTCTCAAACTCTCCTTCCTTTTCTACTTTAACTCTTCAAAGTAGTGCTGTTGGTACAGGTGGGATGTGAGGAATGCTAACATTAAGGAGGAAAAGTCAAAAGAATAGATGAGGGTATCAAAATTGCATAACTCTCCTCTACTTAGTTGGGATTGGCAGAAAAACACGGGCAAAAACAATTCTCCCACAACGAAGCCAGTCCTATGACAAAAAAAGACTAAAGAGAGATTGTCCCAGACACCTGCTGAATCATATCACTTATCTCACTGAAATCAACACACAGTTTATATCCAAAGGATGAAATACTTATTCCATTTTTTATTCTTTAGAGAATAAAGGAGTTGATGTATGAAGTAAAATAATCTTTTTATCATGCAAAACGGCAGAAGCTTTAAAATGATTTTGCAGGTTTTCTCTGGTGGAAAAAGAAAATTAAATATCACTATAGTGACCGAAACAATTTTTTTTTGATTGGAAAAGATTCAGTGACATTGAACCAAGTGGTAGTTCCAATTGTTAAATTCTCATTCTTAGAATCTATTAGAAGAAATCTTAAAGATTTGATTATATCAAGTGATAAGAGAGAAAGGAGCTTTGGGATCAATGGGAAAAAACTACAAAAATAGTTGAATTTTTTACACTATAATTTAAGACTATCTAACAAAGTAGTGGGATTTAAGAAAAACATTGACCTCTAAGTAAGACTTGAAATATTTTCTACACATGTGTAAGTGGCTGCAAAGTAGCCTGTAAATGAGAAAAAGAATGACCTCTGTGCATGGGTATCATACTTTCTACAAAAGTAAAAGGCCACTCAGAAGCCCTCCGTCCATCTCACATGCTAAAAACTGGTTGGTCAAGGGATATGAACCGGCTGAAACCACAAACAGATAATTGAACAATTAAACTTTCACAGTTCGATTCTAACAATCTTGAATGCTTTCATTATATTGTGAGAGGAAGAACAATGAGAGGACTGCTTTGTCTCAACTACTTTTCTCCCTCTGCTGTGTTTGATTACCTTTACTACCTTTTTCATGATGGTCGTGAAAAATTTATTGGCATCATTTCAAAGAAATCTCTTGGAATCAAATATCAAAGTAGAGATATTGGATAATAATCAATTAAATTAGGAAAAGTAAAATATCACTGATTGCCTTTTTATTTAGCATTCTGCCTTTATTTTTTATATTTTCTATTTTGTAAATTATGTAGTATTCTTTATTATGGTTATATAAGTACATACTTGAAATTTATTTTAACAGTTTAATAAGATTATTCATATTCCACCCCCTACAAATAAATTCTTAATTTCTTTAATTGATAATTCTTCCACCAGTTTCAAAAATCTAACTCCAATATTTGGGGAAGAACTTTTAAAATTATAGTGTAATCAGAGTGGTAACAGGCATAAAATTCAATGTTATGCTATTTTTTTGGTCATGCCACCATTCATTAATTGAAATTTTCCAGTTTTTTAAAATAGTGGTAAAATATGTAACGTAAAATTTTTGACATTTTAACCATTTCTAAGTGTATAATTCAGTGGCATTAATCACATTTGCCATGTTATACAACCATCATCACTATCTGTTTGCAAAACTTTGTCAGCTCAAATAGAAATTCTGTAACCATTAAGCAGTAACTGTTAAATAACTCCCTTCCCTTCTTCTCCCCAGCTCCAGGTCACCTCTAAGCTACTTTTTGCTTGTATTAAATTCCCTCTTCTAGCTATTACATGTAAATGGAATCACACAATGTTTGTCCTTCGTCTGGTCTATTTCATTCAGCATAATATTTTCAAATTTCATCGAGGTTGTAGCATATATCAGAACTTCACTTCTTTTATTGGACGGATAATATTTCATTGTATGTATATAATACATTTAATTGCAATTTTTGAAAACAAAAATCCCTCTAAATTTGGGCAATGTAGAAATTCCTTCTGTTGGAGTGAAAGTTAGTGAATAATAACAGAAATGATTGTAACCGTTTGCTCTACTTTTTAAAAAAGCCTATGGTGGAAATTATAGACTAACAAAGTCCAGATTAGGAAATACCACTTCTGGATTTTCACTGTAATTTTAATAAAGTGCTGCCTTGTTAGTTATAGGTGCTCTTGAAATATAGAACAAAACATGGTGACTCAGTGAGATTAAATAGAACAAGGACAGTTGTATTCTTCCTCCCAAAGTTTAAGCTTTCTATGATATGACAAATATTTGTGGAGTACACATCACTCTTATGCCTGACAACACTACATAACCTTCTACTCAAGATGTATCATAAAATTTCAGAAAGATCTATCATTGTATATAGCTCGGTATATCAACTAAATTGAGAGAACTGCAGAGAATACACTTCTTAGGATTGTTCATAGATTGTGCTACTGACAGTGCCAGTTGTTTTTTACTATAATAGTTTGTTACTAAGGAAGTATTTTATTCCAGAAACACAGTTTCAGCCAGGTATTTGAAGCTTAGAATATATTTCCTAATGACATAATGTCTGAAAAACTACTTAGGCTCCCTAGCAATCTTGTTAATTGATACATAACTAAATCTAAAAATTCTAGATTTTGTGCCACCAAAACTGCTGTTCAGGTTTTTTTTTTCTAAAGATATTCCTATTAGTGATTTCAGAAACAAGTTTCTTTCCGCTTATTCCATCTAAGACTTCAGTACTTCTTGCCCACTATCATCTTATCTTTCTCTTGGAAGAAAGTAATCCTATCACCTGAAAATGTCATGAAAGCAGAGTTTCAGGGGCAGGTAAACAGCAGAAATATTGACTTATGTTGAATATTTGCTCAGTTTAATTCAAGGAAATTAATTAAATTCAGCAAACATCATTTATATGTATTCTACAGTCTAAGGGGTATAGAGGATATCAAGACAAACAAGACATAGACTCTGACCTCGAGGAGCTTGCAATTCGAGAAGCACAGAAAGATTAGGATTCCTCTGATAAAAGGCCTGGTCTGGAAAGCACCACATGCAAGTGTTAAAATTGTATGAATGGAGATGTTAAATACATCTGTTTGAGGAGTCACGGAACCTTCCTAGAGCAGGCAACAGTAGAGATGGACCTTGAATGATCTAGGGACTTTGGAAAATCAGAGTTGGGAGTTTGGCTCCCATGGGCAGGAATATTGTTTCAGTAGTTACATATGAGAGATTTTGAAGTAAGGCATAGCTTTTCAGTTCCTAATTCTGGACAAAGAGAATTGAAGATGAAAACTAGAAAGAGAGAGCATCCTCTGGATGTACACTGTCTTGCCAATATTTGTGACTGTGACAGGCCCATGCAGAAGATTTTGCCAAGAAATGAAAGCCAGATTGAGAATGCCGGAAATTTTTGTCTATACCTGAACTTAAGGTTTAATTAAATTCAACACTGTGCATGAGCAGTGGGATAAATACCTACTGTAACAAAACTTTTTCCCCTTTTTCTCATTAAAAATTGCATAATTAATTCACATATATTACTGAAAAATTAATACTAATAAAAAGAAGAAAAAAGAATTCCAAATCAAAGTTTTAGTAAAGTATGTCAATGTAAGAACAGGCATTTAGTCTTCTTTCATTAAACAATAGGAATGTCCATATAAAAATAAGTATGTAAAAAATAATTTTTCAGCTTCGAAGCTGGGGGAAAATGCCAATATTACTCTAAACTTGGACAAATTCTATTAGCTATATTACAGATGAGAGTTTTTATAAGTCTCCAGGCACTGAAGGCAGATAGTTTCTCAGGAAAGTAAATAAAAGGCATAGAGTAACACCACAAGTAATCCTAATTTAAAAAGATGAGGCTAGAGAGAAAGGTAGATGAGGGGAGAGATGGAGACTACATTAATGATTAGTAGGCTGACTGAATAGACACCAAAATTTCAGTGCCTTAAAAGAAAGCTTATTTCTTTCTCATCTAATGGTCCTGGGCTATTATTCATATTAATAGCTGACTGTTCTCTATGCTGACATCGAGGGTCAGAACGGCTATAACTCCAAATAAGAGCTTATGAGGATGCCTGATTTCTCCACATCTAAGCTATCATTCTGTTTTATAATTTTTTTAAGTCTGATTTTTTAAAATTTAATAATCTTCTGGTTTGAAGCCCTTTAAAAGCTGAAATTCTATTTTATTTAGAGTATTACCAAGCATTTTATTACAGGTCAAAAATATTATTTTAAGTCAACCTATGTTTATATTTTGTCATGTTGACTGATTAGCAAGTAAGTACAATTTTCTTCCTCTATTTTGAATTTTGTTGACTTACAAGCAATATAGTTAAACTGAGTAATAAATTTTAAGTTCATTTGGTCTCTAGAAGAGTAATGATGCACAAAAGAAATATTAATCAGTATAAGAAGAGATGCCAAGAAAAATTGTACTGGGCTTCTACAGCATATAACTTCTGCAGAACTTTGTGAAAATTTTCTATTGTTATATTAAATTTTTATGATATAATATCAATTAATGTTTGCTAGACAATATCAATTAACCATAGAAGTCTACATTTGTTTTAAAGTTTTGGGGTAGTATTGAAGCAATTCTAGTAACCCAAAGTTCTGATTAAATTGAGTAGTACAGGCTGGGTATATCTGGCCAATTGAAACAACTTTCAGCAGTAGGAGTAGAAATTTTTTGGAAATGTGTGTGTTGTCTGTTTTAAATATATCAGAAATTATGATGTGTTTTGAACCAAAAGTTTCAGCTGTCACTCTTCAGGGCCAATGAAAGTTCCTATTTGCCTTACTTTGACCTAAAAAGTCAGGGTAAACCAAATCAAAAGGAACTTTAAAACTTTAGTTCTGTGTATAGTTTATATTAATATAAGGCTTTAAAAGCAATATTAAAAAAACAAAACTAATAGATATTAGAAACTTTAGAAATACAGAAAAGTAAAAAAAATAAAGATCATTCCCAATCTTGCCAAACAATAATGTTAACATTTCTGAATTTTGCCTTCCAGATACACGCACAATGAGACCATACTAAATTTACGTTTTGAAAATGTATTATTTTTATTTAATTTAAAAATGTATTTCCATGTTATTAAATTTCTTTGAATCATGATTTTTAACAACTACAGAGTGATCTATTTTGTGCTTTTTTTCATAACTCACGTAACAATATTTTTCCTCAAAATTTTTGTGTTTATAAAGAACAATGTATAGAAAGTCCTTGCAACTGAATCTTTTTGTATGTTCTCAATTATTTTCTACAATTGAAGCTTTATAGAAAATTAATCAAATTTTCCATATCAAAATTTTATTCAAAAGTTAATATAACACAGAATATATTTCTTGGATACTATGCTATTAAATTAGACATTGATAACAAATAGACAAAAAAAGCCCCTATATATTTGAGGTTTAGAAAATTAAACACAAAAGTACCTAGACTCAAGCTCAAATATAAAACCTGAAGAAGATTTTATGTCTTTCTTTTCAAGTTAGGTTAAAGACTTTGAAATTAGACAAACCAATTTAAATTTTGCTCCAAAACTGTTAGTTGTGATATTGGCCAAATCTATTCACTTCTAAGACTCGTTTATCTTGTATGTCACATGGGGATATAATCATATTGCAGATGTGTTTCTGTAGGTTAGAGCAAAGAAAATGCTCAAAGAGTTCAGTGAATTCTAAAGACTCTAAGTTCAACTTTTGTAGTTATTGTTTATTGTTCAACTAAAAACCATTGATTTTCATCTCTACATAGCAAAATGCATGTTATGTGAGTCATATTTATAATGACCTATCCAATAATTACAAGGCATCTAGGAGACTACCTCTGGTGAATAATTGAAATTTACTCTTCTACACAAGTGGCTCAAAGTACCTAGCATGGCTCAACATAATAGCCCTCTGTTGAAAGTCATCCATTTTTTTTCTGTGACATTTTATATTTTGATGACACAATGCATCAGGATACCCACTATTGGTACCCTCCTAAAACAATAGTCCCATCCGTGCTCCCTTTTATTAACACACAGGCAAAGCAGTGTGCAACATTCAGTAACTGGCTAACTAGCCACAGTCTCTGCAATGTGCTCTTTCAGAGCTACTAAGACTCTCAGATGACTACATCGCTGTGATGATGCTGGACTGTGCTTCTCTCAGATGAACTGGAAAGTTGCCCTACTCATTGGAACCCAGAGAGCCATTCACTGTTATCCCATGTCTGAACTATTAGCTCATACTCCAAAACCAGCCTATGTTTTGGCCTTCAGTATACAATAACTTGTGTTTTAGATGCAAGTTCATGCTGTCACTTGGTCGAACAAAGTATAACAATAGAACAAATGCAGCCTATTTTCATTCCTTGTACTCAGTGGACTACGGTTATGACAGTAACTAGTGAACTGCATTTTTAGCTTCAAAGAAGTGATGACATAAATATAAAAATACAAAAAGCTTATTAGATTACTTATAGTTTAGGGAGCTATTTATATTAAATCAAGAAGACAACCAATAACAGTCCTACTGGACCACAAAATCCAGTAGTGTGTTTTATAAAAAAGACTAGTGCAGTTAGCATATTTACCATAGCGATGTGGATATAATTATAATATCATCTCACCTAACCATATGTTACAGTGAGAACCCCTAAAAACAGGCTTTACTGAATTTGGTTAAACAAAAATTCGTTCATATGGTGCACATTAATCTATTATGCCTTTTTAGTAAAATGCAGCCTTGGAACAGATGGGAATGGTGGTCATTTATTTCTTTCTTTCCTGAAATTGCAAATTCTGGAATATCGTCTAAAGATGATTTTCTTATGAAGCACACCAAATGGCAACTCCTCTCAGATGATAAAACACAGTAACTAAGTCACAGTTCACTGAAACAAACATACATTTGTTGAGAGATTGTGTAGTAAGACAAAAATTATTCCAGAGCAGGGATTTTCAAACCATTCTCCTCAGCGTCCTGGGAGCTGTTTGTCAGTGGTCGGAGGGGGCAGCTTTAACCATAGAAAGTCCAGAGTAAAGAGAGTGATATATTTGACTCTATTTATACTTTCATGTGAAGACAGGGCTCCATTATTCAGTAATACCAAGCTACACAAAAAGGATTTCAGGTATAATTAACCTAGTGCTCACTGCCCTAACAAAGTATAAGTACATGGTAATATTTATGGAAATTGGAAAACTGATGCAGAAGTTTACATGAAGCAAGAATTGCAGAAGAATGACCATATTTTTCAAAAATAAAATGTAAGGGGGTAATAGTAATAGGCATCATCAATAGGGTATTTATTATATGATAAATACTGATCTAATAATTTTACATGTATTAACTCATTTATTTATCACAGTGAATAATAATGCTATAATCTTAGCAATCCTATAATTATGGTAGTAATCCTATACTCTTGCAAATTTTACAGCTAAGGAATAGGAGGTACAGAAAGTTCAACTGACATGCCAGTGGCAGAAAGTGCTATGATCAGGACTGGCTCTGGAATCTGTATTCTTAATTATTACATCACATGTATAAGACAGGGAATGGAGGGAGGGTATTGTTCTGACATAAACTTTAATATATCACAGAGCTAAAATAACACAGTATTGTTTCAGAATTACATAGATGATATTGAATAAGGAGAACAGAAACAGGCAATATCTATGTGGTAATTTAATATATGAAAAAGATTAAATTTCAAGTTAGTAAGGAAAGTAGAATTAAGCAAGCATTAAATGAAATAGGGATGGACATTTATTTGGAAATAAAATTTGATTTCAATTACTACCTCATACTATATAAAAACTACTAGTAGATTAGGATGTAAATATTTTTAAAGTAATAGAAGAAAATACAGAAGGCTATTTTTAGGGATAGGAAAAAGTTCTTAAACAAGATATCAAACCAATAATACATAAATAAAAGATAAAGAATTCACTACACAAAACTTAAAATTCTTAATAGACATCATAAACAAAGGTAAAGGACAAGCACAGTATGGAAGAAAGTCTTTTTTTTTTTTTTTTTTTTTTTAGTTTAAATGCTGCAAAAGAGTAATAATCATAATACACAGGAAGCTTTATGATTCAACAAGAAAATGGCAAAAGAAAAAAATGGGCAAGTGATAGCACAGACATTATAGAAAATAAGTACAAATGACCAATACATGAATTAAAAAATGTTTAACCTCATCAGTAATCTGCAAAAGCCAAATTAAACCAATAATAATGCAGATAAATTGGATAAAATATAAATGGTTAATATTCAGTGGTGAGGAGTCTGAAGGCAAATCTCATACACTGTTAAAGACTATGGTAAATTTTTGGAGGGTGACTTGTACCATTTACCAGGATTTAAACTGCTTATATCATTTGATCTAATAATTCTACTTCTAGTAACTAATCCCACAGAAATACTGGGACAGGGTTATAAAGATACAGGCATAATAAAGGTTAATCATATATTGTGTATAATATTGAAAAATCAAAACTACTTAGTCATCAATGCTTATAAAATACAATGGCACAATTAAAAGGAATAAAATAAGATTACGTATCCCTAACAAGGAAATATCTTCAAGATACTTGTCAGGTGAAAACACCCAATTGCAGAACAGTGTACTTAATCCCATTTTTGTAAGACAAAAACTATGTATATTCATGTAAATCAAAACATAAGTACATTTTTTTGAACCATTCCAGAGCAAGTTAGAGACACCAGGCTCCTTTGACCTTTAATACTTCTATAGAAGTAGTTGAATTTTACAGAACAAAAACATGTTCTTACATCATCCTATATATCTTACATCATTTCATATTTAATCCACAGTCCCTATTCAAATTTCATCAATTTCTCCCATGTCCTCTATACTCATTTTTTTCTTGGTCCAGGACTCAATCGGATTACCCATTGCACTCAGTAACTGTATTTGTTTATTCTCATTTAATCAGGAAAAATTCTTCAGCTTTTCTTTGTGTTTATTGATCTTGACATTTTTGAAGAGTACAGGCCAGTTATTCTGTAGAATCTCCTTCACTTTGGGATTGTCTGATGTTTTCCTCTCTAGTTCAGGTTATGAATTTTGGGCAAGAAAACCACTGACCTTATGCTGGATCGTCAGTGCATCACACCAAGAAGCACATATGATTGGTTTGTACCAATATTGGTGATGTTAACTCTGATCACTGACTTTTCATCTGTCATCAGGTTCTGTGGCTTCTTCAGAGGTAACAAGCTCATACTTTGTGGGAGCTTCTTAAGGGAGGACCTGTGACTTTTACACATACTTATGAGCTCTGGTTCTAGCAGTCACACCATACCTATATTTAGTATTCACCATACTCGTGGTTAGTGTTAGTTCACCATACTAACACTATATTAGTCCTGGTGCTAGTTGTGAATTTTCTCTAGTGTTATTTTATAGCTGTGGTCTGTTTGAATTCGACCATCCCTACAAGAGGAAAGGAAACTAAGGGCTATCCCTGAAAATTTTAGAGATGCTAACTATTACAGTTCACCCGTTTTCTAACCGATACTGAAAGTGATTTATTTAGGCAATATTTTGAATGGTACATAAAAGCATGATATTTAATGTGATTAATCTGCTTGTAGGTAATGGCGTCTCACCTGCTGGATATATCCCACTGCAGTTGGTTATAAATGAGTGAAAAGAACTTGTTGCTTCTGAAATATGCCTTGGAGGCTCCACTTTCCTATAATTTATTAATACTTGTTTACCTTATGCCAGAATAAAAGGCCAATTTTGTCAAGCCAGTAGGACAGAACAGATAATTAGGCAAAAGCAATAAGTAAGTCGTTTGGTATTTTTGTGGAAAAAAAAATCCAGCTGATTAATTTTTAAACTTTGACACTATATTGATGCATTCATAAATATTACTCAGAGGTACTCTAAGTCTATTAGGACTAAGGATCTTTTAGGTCTTTTGACCTTACTGAGAAAAGAAACTTGATATTATGAAACACAAAAGTAGGTTACATTAAATTTTATTTGAGAAACTGCTATCCTCTTAAAAGTATGACTAATTTTGAGTCAGTTTCTGTCAATGCTTTAGATGTAGCGAAGCCACTCTGGGATACTAGTGACTGTTTTTTTTTCATTTTTCTATCACTTTACCTCTCTTTTTATGATCATGGAAACAGCATGACTTACTGGTTAAGAGTTTTTACTTTGGAGACAGGCACAGTTTGAATTCTGGCTCTGACATGTATCGATTGTATGCCTTGGGTCAAGATGCTTGATCTCTGTTTTATTTTCCAAATGAAGAAATATACCTAACTCAGGATTACTGTGAAAATTAAATAAGGTAATGCATTCAAAGCACCTGATTAAATGCCAGTTATATAGTACTCAGTTAAATATACATGCTTATTGTCTGCGTCTTCTGCTCTGTGACTCTATCACACATGATTGTTAGTTTCTTATATTAGCATGAAAATCAGAGAAAGGAGATTCTTTATACTTCCCTTGATACATTTGGGCCATGGTGATGCTAGTACTTGCCTCAGTTTTGGAAACAGAATAACAATCATATTGTTGGAGGAGGTCATCAAGAGGATGTGATCACTGGTTTACCCTCCAGCTGGACCTGGGCAATTGGAGGCTTCTCACCCCTCCCCCATGCTTGGAATGTACCCTACTTGATGGTTTCCCATTGTAATTCAAGTCAAGTAAAATCCACCTTCCTCCCCTTTGCCTAGAAAGGGGAGGTCCCTGACCTGATTTATCTGTGCCTCCTTCACTGACTTCATCTCCAACCTCCCTTCCTCTCACATGAGAAATTCCAGGAACACTGGTATTTCTGTATTTCAAACAAGATCAATCTAGTCTGTACTTGAGGTTTGGCACTTGGTATTTTCTCTGCCTAGAATGCTTTTTCACCAGATCTTCACATGGCTGACTCCTCTTCAGAGAGACCTTTTTTTTTTTTTTTGCGGTACCCGGGCTTCTCACTGCTGTGGCCTCTCCCGTTGCGGAGCACGCGCAGGCTCAGCGGCCATGGCTCACGGGCCCAGCCGCTCCGCGGCATGTGGGATCTTCCCGGACCGGGGCACGAACCCGTGTCCCCTGCATCGGCAGGCGGACTCTCAAGCACTGCGCCACCAGGGAAGCCCAGAGAAGACCTTTTTAATCACTATCTTTCTAAATCATCGATCAATTTTTTTTCCATAGACTTGGTTTATTTTTTTACTGAATATATCCTATTTATCTGTTTATGTTATTTTTAGTTTTAATTGTACACATTTTTTTTACTTTTCGGAGGTTTATATCTCCCTATTTGAGTGTAGTTTACTAGAGTGTGGCTCTCAAGTGCAGTTGAAGCTTTATCTCCAGGGCTTAACCCTAAAGCAATACTCAGCACATAGAAGCCGCTCTATAAATATTTGTTGTAGATCCTCAGGAGTGTAAATATGATGCCCTTTGTATAGAAAGTTCCTGCAGAATACATTGACACTTCAACTGAAGCAAATATTCCACAAATGATTCTATAAATTACAGGCCAAAAGAGAATGTACTTGGAACTAAGTACTAACCTGATAAAACTTTGGTATATTCAGTATTATGTTTTCACAATGCCTTTTTTTTTTTTTTTTTAACTTAAATCTGTGGTCCTGTCATGGCTGTATGTTCAGCCAGTATTTAAAATGCTGCTGGGATTGAATGAACCGTACTCATTTTTGCACTATCTATTCTTTGATTCCTTTGAAAAAGATTGTTACCGATTAACACTCAAAGAAGGCAAAGTCAAGTTCTTATAAATTGAGAATTCTACAACTTTACAAATAATTCTTAAAATGCATGTACTACGTTCATTTCTATTAACCTACAAGTTTTAGTTTTCTGCCCTCTAATGAAGTCCAAAGTGCTTATGGAAAACATTGAATTACAGGCAGATTATGAGGTAGAGTGAACATGGGACCAAACCTTGAATCTAAGGGGAAACTGGTTTATCAAGCCAGAGATATGAGACTTTGCTCTAACACATTAATGAAATCCATGAGAATAGGGTCCTTTTTCCCTGAACAAATGCAGCTTCGGTGTGTTTATTGAAAATATCTACATAAAGTTGGTAACCTTTGTGGGATAACTTTTGTAAAGTACTCACAAAGTGTCTAGCCCAATTAATTTTGAAGTTTTTTTTTTTTTTTAATTCTTTTCCTTGATCCCTTCCTTTAAATTCGGTTCAACACACATTTATGGAAAAATCTGTCATGTTTTTTGCCTGGTGCTAGATAGTGGAGACTCCAAAATGAAGAGAATCTCATTCCAGCCCTGAGGGATGTCATTAGACTAAACATAACTCTATGGACTATACATCTTATGGAGGATATTACTGAGCGCAGTTAATTCTGTTTCCAATCTCCAGCGAGAGATAAAAAACTCTGGAAAAAAATCTAAATGCACTTCTTTTCTAAAGTTCTTTTTAGGGATGAACCATATAAGGCAGTCTTAGCATTCTTTTATTGATCAGTCCTTTGTTACAACAAAGGACTAGATCAGAAAGATTGGGAAGAAAGAGAATAAAAAGCTAAGTTATTCATAGTGAATGTGTTGTCATAATGGGAAGTCAAACATAAGCATGATTTTGAAGTATAGAAACAATGGATTCTATGCAAAGCAGCATTTTTATTGCTTGAGAAATGAGGATAAACTAATTTGCTTGATGATTGAAGTTTTGTCTACAGAGCTCCAAATAATAGATTGAAAACATGGCAGTCTTGCAGTTATTTCCTAAGGTGTAGATTTTAACTTTGTGGAAAGCATCAACTTGGATACTTGACAAAATTGTAAAGACTCTGAAACTAAAACTGGAAGCAGCTCTAGATATCTTCCAATCTAACAGATCACTTTGCAACCTACGTAGCTTTAACAAATTTTCCAAGATCCCATTATTAGTTAGTGATAGAATTTTAGCTAGAACTCAAACACTGCCTCACTTTTATTTTTAAAAATTTTTAATTTATTTATTTTACTATTTCAAGGTCACTTTCTATTTTCATCTGTATTTTTACTACCCTATAAACCTCACCTGCAGGAAATATGCTAAAACTCCTGAAAAGAAACTTATTGACTCTAATGAGATATCCTTCTGACAGATATTAGTAGATATTTAATGGCTATTTTTTTCTTTAAATCTCTTGTTTAATTCCAAATGTATTGGGTCCAAGCAACATTATAAGAAGTAAATATTTCAATTTCTTACAACACAATGAATGTGTCAATAATGAGAATACATAGGAACAAAAGCACAATACTTTTGCCAAATTGCTCTCTTTCTCTCTAAACTTCACAGTCAAAATAGAATTGTGTTTGTTGCTTTATGTTTTTCTTGATGAACCAGAAAGAAATTTATGGCTAATTTTTTGTCAGTCCTCTTGCAATAGGAAGGGAAAGATCGATGTTACTCTCCTTGATTTCTCTAATACCAGAGCTATTGTTTTTCTTTTTAGTTCTAGATGCAACTTAGAAATCCAAGAATTAGAGTATTATTCAACTCTGATACTGCACAATTCAGGCCAATGAGAGGGATACCTGTAGGTGGAGAATGAGGGTATCAGCATTGTATACCTGAATGAGGGTATCAGCATTGTATCCCCTCATTAACCTTCCACAATCGGCTTAATAAATGAGGATAGAAAGTGAAGGCACAAAGCGTGCTTGCTTAAGGACAGCGAAGTCCACAGAACAAAGTCAGAGAGAGATAAGTCTATGGGTCCCTGATTTCAATTCAGTGATTCTTCCTTGAATAAGAAAGAGAGAAAACTTTCCTCAGTAGCTACAGGCAGTGAAGCATTCACTCTGGTGCTTAACAAGCCAGTGAGTCCACCACATATGAGCTGAAGTGGGAAGATAGAAATAGGAGGGGAAGGTTTCTACATCACATACCAGGTTCTCAGTCTGGTTCTCAGCTTTTTAGTTTATTTTCTGATATACACTGTGGTCACCAGTGGATAAAAATTTCCATCGATTTTCACTTTTGCTTCTTTCCTTCCCCCTCCTTCCTTCCTTTTCTTTTTTTCTGCTTTTTAAAAAATGTATTATTATTATATACATAACAAAATTTACCGTTTTAACAATTTTTAAGTGTACAGTTCTCTAATATTAATGACATTCACATTGTATCACAACCATCACCACCATCCATCTTCAGCACTTTTTCATGTTTCCCAACTGGAACTCTGTACCCATTCAACGCAAACTCCCCATTCTCCCCTTCTCCCAGCCCCTGGCAATAATCTTTCTACTTGATCCCCATTTTCAACAACACTTACTGTTATCAGATTTATTAAGTTTTGCCTATCTAGTTGGTGCTAAATATTCATTGTTATCCTATGTTTCTTTTTGTATGATTGAAGAACACTTTATAAGTGCATTGACAATTTGTTTTCATTTTTATGAAAAAACTAATTTAATATATTTAAATGTATGTATGCTTTATTGAGAATGTAATATATACATATAATTCATGTATGATATAATTCATCATTTCAAAATGTACAGTTCAATGATCGTGATTATATTCAGAGTTATGCAACCATTATTACAGTCAATTTTATATCATTTTGACCACTCTAATAAAAAAAAATACTCAATAGCAAAAACTGCACAGTTCCTCCAACCTCCCCAGCCCTGAACAACCACTAATCTATATTCTGTCTTATAGAGTTT
Organism: Grampus griseus; assembly: GCF_964374135.1. NCBI lineage: Eukaryota > Metazoa > Chordata > Mammalia > Artiodactyla > Delphinidae > Grampus > Grampus griseus. Next base: position 27,826,813 of record NC_139007.1, on the reverse strand, counting down.
CCTATTCTGGGTATTTTCATATAAATACAGTCATAAAATATCTACTTTTTTTCTGAAATTGGCTTCTTAAACTTAGCATAATGTTTTCAAGGTCCATCCATGTAATGCTATATGTCAGTACATCAGTCCTTTTTTTGGCAGAATAATGTTCCATTGTATGGATATATCACATTTTATTTATCATTGTCAACACTTATTATTTGCCTTTAAAATTATATCCCTTATTATCTCATTGTGGCTTTGATTTGAGTTATCCTAATTACTAATGATGTTGAATTTTGAATAAAAGTATTTTATTTAGTTAGTAAGACAGAGACAGGAAGAAATCTAATGAAACATACGCTATCAGGCAGATAGACACTGTGCAACTGGATTTACATTATTTTGTCATCAAGGCTTTTTTTTCCTGATATTTTAACCCTATAAATTAGACATCATAATCATCATCATCACATATAGACTTTTTATAGATATATATGTACCTGATTAACAGTTTTTTGTTTGTTTGTTCTTCATGTTTAACCACCACAGTCTTCTTTCTGGGATCATTTTCATTCTCCCTAAATAGCAATCTTTAGAATTTCTGTTATTGAAAGATCCTTGGCAATAAACACTCAAGATTTATTCATCTAAAAATTCTTTATTTTGTCCTTGTCCTTGAAAATACTTTTATTGAGTACCTAATTTTAGGTAGACAGTTATTTTCTCACAGTAGTTCAAAAATATTTTACTATTTTCTGCCTTTCATTGTTGCTTTTGACAAGTCTGTTATCAAAATAATTGACTCTTTCATGGGTGATCTATCTTTTTCCACTGCTATTTTTATGTGCTTTTCTTCCTTTGCCTCTCTTCCACTTTATTTGTCATTTAAAAAAAGAAAAATACTATAAGTCGCATTGCTGACTACTATTAATGAATACCTACAAGGTACCAGGTACTATACCAATATATGTACTTCTTTCAGATCATTAATTTTCATGACATTCCTGTGAGTTACTATTAGTAGGCTCATTCTACAAATAGGAGATTAGGCATGAAGTGTTAAATTCTCAAGGCCACGCAGCCAGAAAGTGCTAGAACAGGCATGGGACCTGAGTCTTTCTGATTCCAGAAGCTGCACTCTTAGCAGATTTGCTCTCTTGTGAATTTTTACCCCTGCCCTCTCATGCACTCCTTTTGAACCTCACCTGAGCTTAAAATAGGATAGGTATTTCTGATGATAATTTATGTGTGATTCAATGAATATCTCCTGCTAAACTAAAATGAGTCACTTTAAAAACCGCACTCTTAGAAATAGATGGAAACGGTCATGGGATGTTGTTGAAAATCTGCCACTAGGATTTTACAACTGTTTTAGTAGTTTCATTTTTAGAAAGTGGAAAATTTATTCCTAAAAGCTATTGTCATCTATTTGCTAAGTTCCCTACGTTTATATGATTATATTTTTGCACTTTACAGAGACGCAAATGAAAATACTCTTTTTAGTTTTAAATTTTTATCTTAGCATGAAGTTGTTTACATATTCATTAATTGTCACAATATTTTGTGTTATTAATAATTATTTATGTGACTTTAATATCCAATTTTTTAAATTTTATTTTTAAATAATTTACAGAAATTCATTATATTTATATAGTATAAGCATATGATGGTTCTTTACCTTTAGGAGATCAACAGAATACATTAAATAAAACGGTGAGGATCACCAATTCTGTGCTTAAATTATTATTTCTGATTTTGGCCTCACAGTACAAATATTTTTCCTAAAAATAGCAACTTATTCGATTAACTGAAAAAAAATAAAATATAAAAGAAATGCAATAAACTGCATTCTTTACACACATAAGTTGTGTAAATTTTATATCCTATCTAATAAAAACAAAGAATGTACTCATCTTAGTAAAATAAAATATTTAAATTTAGAACACTAGTCACCCTAAAATAAGATTAACCAAAGACTAGTTATTCTGTTTGTTTACATTTTTTAGACACTTGTTTTCTCCAAAATTCCTATACTTAGACCATATTTAGTCTCTAAAGATACAATGTAATTCCATTGTTGAAACCCATATATCTTCTTATCCTTCAAATCTTGAAGTTCAACTTCAGTTCAGCCAAGTCATATATTCTAGAAGCTTTGAACTGATGCAGTTTGCTCTCTGGAAAAATCTATTATTGGTATCACTAAATATTCAATGGTTTCATTTAATTAAATTATTACGGTAGCCACAACCCCATACCTGAGTATGTATTCTACCTAAAATGTTTGTAGCAACTGGGCATTAATCATAAGTTCTCTTTATCACAAGCACTAAAGTGCTGAAAATTCTTCTAGAAACTGTCCTAAATTCTGCCTCTATTATCTACACTCGTTGACTCGTTGACGTTGACAGTGAGGGACTCGTTGACAGTCCCTCACTGTCTCTTGACTGAACTATTGCCACAGCTTCCTAATTAGTCTGCCTGCATGAATCTTTCTACTACAACCCACCTACAATGCAGAATCCTAAAATATCTTCATAATAATCCTATATTTAAAGAGCTTTAATGGCTCCCTGTTGCATCCTTGTTAAGGTTATAATCATATTGTCTTTGCAATCTCATCTCAGCATAACTCCTCATAGACCTCTGGACCTCTTTAAATATTCCTTCGAAGTACCCAGCAGTGAAAGCAAAGTAAACATTTCCCATCTTCTGCATATATCACGACTCTAACAGTAGATTGTCTTTTCACATTCTGTCTTTTTCTGTATATTTCATCATCATCTTTACTTGACCAATTTTTACATATCTTTCAGGAACTAGCTCAAAATTTACTTTCTTAGTGATACCTCTCTGGATACTCCCAGATAGTTTTCCATACTCTCCTCTATGTTTCCAAAGCACAAAAATTAATTTAAAATGTGCCATATTTTGTTGCAATTATACACTTACATATCTGTCTCTTCCACAAGGTTGTGAATTCTTTGAGGATGGAAACCATGTCATGTTCATCTTTGTATCCTTTGTGTTGAATAGTTTTATGAATGAAAAAAATGAAGAATGATAAGAGTTTCTTTGTAATAGTTTTTGTTAGACAGAAATAGTAGCTACTCTGATCCTTTATGTTTAATAGTGATGACCTTTGGATACATCTTCAGCATTAAAATTCTATTATTTAGAGAAGTGTCAAAGGTATAGGCTGGCTTAAGTATTCTCTATTGTATGATCTCATGACATCCTGATTCATGTCATGATCTCATGACAACCTTGTCCTATGATTGCACATTTTTAACTTTATTGACTTAAAAATGTTATGGTCTGTTTTTTCCTTATGGACTGTAAACATTCTGTAAGAGCAGTTATTATTTCTCTCTAGCTCATCAATATATCTGTAGGACTTTAAACAGTGCCTGACAATCAATCGAGTTTATTGAATTAATTTATTAATGAGTTAATGGGCAGTGAACTCAGAGTTACAAGTGTGGGTTCCATTTTCCATCTCAATCATTTTCTAGTTCTTACAATGCCACTTTTAGAGTCTCCAAAATTGCATTTCCTCATGTATAAAATGAGGCAAAATACCTGCCTTGTTATATTACAAGGTGTAGAAAGATCGGGAGAAAAGATGTATAATCAACTTAAAAACTGGAAAAGAGAACAAATATGAAGTATTATTACTCTTACAAGGAACAACATGGCACGATAAGACAGTTCAGCAAAAATTAGGCTGGTGCTTTTATTTGTGTAATTATAAAACATTCTTCTCTTTAGAGCAGAACCTGTTGATTTACAAATTTTAGGAACCGAGTTTTAGGAGTGATAACTATTCATTCTTTTCTCTCCAATATAATTTCTAGACAAATTGAAAAAGCGGCAAAAGAACCAGATCGTTATGAATTGAATGTGTCCCTTCAAAACTCACACGTGGAAATCCTAAGCCCCAATGTGATAGTATTAGGAGCTGGGGTCTTGGGGAGATAGTTAGGTCATGAGTGTGGAACCTCCAGGAATGGGATTAGTCCCCTTATAAAAAAGACCCCACAGAGCTCTCTCACTCCTTTTATCATGTGAAAACATAACAAGAAGATGATAATCTGTGAACCAGGATGCAGGCTTGCACCAGACACCAAATCTGCCTGCACTTTGATCTTGGACTTCCCAGCCTCCAGAACTGTGAAAAACAAATGTTTGTTGTTTAAGCCACCCAGTCTATGGTATTTTTGTTGTAGCAGCCTGATTGGACTAAGACACAGATAAACTGAGATAATGAGTTATTATTGATAAAGCTGAACTGGAAAATATGGCTTGGATCTATAGCCAAAACTAGGCTTTCATAATCCTTAAATTACCAGAATAATATGCCTCCAAAAGTACCTTAATAAATGTATCACACATAAGCAGAAAAAGCATAATTTCTGAGGATAAGCTACTTTAACAAGAGAGATCTCAGATAAGACTCATGAGCAGGCATCCAGTTCCTTCTCCCAATCTCACTTAGCATCTGAGCAGTAGGTTTGGATAAGAAAAGGCTAGACTTTTAAAAAAAATTTTCCTGGTTTTCCTTCTGGGAGTGAAGACACAATTCTTCCTCACAAAGGGAAACATGAGAAATGAAAAATAAGGACTTTTCTCATAATCCTGAGAAGCTCTTTGCTCTCTTACGTGGACATCCTGTTTCCACTTTCAGTAGCCCTCACACCAAATATCACCCACTGATCTTTTATGCATTTTCTAGCACCCATTATTGAACAGTTCAGATTTTTGACACAAAAGGCTTTGATATTGTTAAGGCAAATGTATTAATTAAAGTAAACACATGTTCCCACTGTACCTCAAATTGAAAATTCATCCTTATTCTAAGTTCATATTCAAATAGTGCCCCGCCATATGGTTTGTTATGGACCACATGGTTTGAATATTTGTATCCCCTGAAAATTTATATGTTGAAGCTCTAACCCTAAAACTGATGGTATTTGGAGATAAGGCTTTGGGAGGTACTTAGTTGGTGTCATGAGAGTGGGATTGTCATGATGTGGTATTAGTTCCTTTATAAGAAGAGACAGCAGAGAGCTTGCTCACGTGCTCTCTGTGCCATGTGAGGACATGATGAGAACATGGTCATCTATAAGCCAGGAAGAGAGCCCTTTCTAGAACCTTATCATGCTGGCACTCTGATCTTGTGCTTCCAGCCTCCAAACTGTTAAAAAATAAATTTCTGTTGTTTAATCCACTAAGTACATAGTATTTTTCTATGGCAACTCGAGCAGACTAATGCATGGTCCAAGATAGTTCTCTGTATTTTTTATAGAGATCTTTTCATAACATCAGTTACCTTGACATTGAACTGATGTTTCATAAAATGATCCAAAGTTGAAAATGGTAATGCCCTTCTCATAACCAAATATCAAGGCAGAAAGTAAAATCCAAAAATGTAATCACTTTATTATTGTCAAAGTTCAAGATATTAAAAGCCTAATATTATTAAAACCTAAAGGAGGGTAAGAGCTCAGTTTGTTTCTAACCAACTTCTAGTTCTTAGTCTTGGATAGGGGTCTCATTCAGATTCTCTGTGTAGAGCAAGGGTAGATGCAACCAATCAATCTCTCCAGAGAATCTCATGTATTTTACTTCTTCATAGAGCATGTAATACTATCATAAAGTTGGTTCTGCAAATAGTAAAATTAGAAAAAGTTAATCTTAGCTCCCAGAGAAATTATCACAGGAAAGATAAAGTTCCCAGACTCTGGTTAAGATGAAAGCAGAATATGAAGAAAGAAAGGTGGACAGACAAAATGTGGCTTTCAGCCTCATCACAAGACTGATCAATTTGTCCTAGGTTTGTAGAGTATTTGATCTGTGAGATCAAATCAATTGGGGAAAGTATGACTACATATTTGTGCTAGTTTCCTATTGTTGCTGTAACAAATTACCAAAAATTTCATGTCTTAAAAACACAAATTTTTCTCTTATCGTTCTGGAGGTCAAATTCTACAGCGAGGGTTTCCCTGGTGGCGCAGTGGTTGAGAGTCCGCCTGCCGATGCAGGGGACACGGGTTCGTTGTGCCGCGGTCTGGGAAGATCCCACATGCCGCGGAGCGGCTGGGCCTGTGAGCCATGGCCGCTGGGCCTGTGCGTCTGGAGCCTGTGCTCCACAAGGGGAGAGGCCACAACAGTGAGAGGCCCGTGTACCGCAAAACAAACAAACAAACAAAAAACAAAAACAAAACAAAACAAAACAAAATTCTGACAGCGAGTCAGCAGGACTGTATTCCTTTGGAAGCCCTAGGAGAGAACCTGTTCCTTGCCTTTTTCAGCTTTAAGAGGCCACTGCATTGCTTGACTTGACTGCATCACTTCAACATCTGCTTTTCTAACATTTTTCTCTGAGTCTGACTCTCCTGTCTCCCTCTTATAAGGATCCCTGTAAGGGTCTTATATTGGGCCCACCCAGATACATCCAGGAAAATTTTCCCATTTGAAGATGCTTAACTTAGTCTCATCTGAAAAGTCCATCTGCCATATAAAGTAATGTATTCTGAGATTTTGGAGATTAGGACATGAATCTATTTGTGGAGCCACTACTCTGCCTACCATTTGAGAAGACAAAAAAAGGGCTGCTAATGTATAATCATCTCTCATTAAGTGTTATTTGAAACATACCCATCTTCCAGAGAAACTAGAATTTTGCCCTCAGGGCATCTATTATTTTGAAGTCGTACTTGACACTCCCTTGTAACATCAGCTTCTTAATTCTTTTTCTACTTTAAGCTTTGTGTCTCTGATGCAGGCCGATATTGAATTGACCATGGGACACAGGAACACAGGATGCACCTTCTCTCATGAGTACTACCCACTAACAGAGTGTTACACTTGATTTCTCCAAATTCCCAACATCCTGCTTTGATCTCTGCTCCAGCTAGTTATAAAGGCACCGTCCAGTAGGTTATCCATAATTTGTACTTTTGCATCATTTGGGGAATCATCAGCAATGTACTCCTGAGCCAAAGCTGTAGTTGCTATACCTGAAGCTTGTGCTCACACGTGTCTAGTGAGGACTAACATCTCTGCCATGCATTCTCCACTAGAATTTTTGTTATTTACTCATTACCTTTAATATTTTCCAGGTCTTAAATAATTTTTATTATTTCAATTGTAGAGCATTTAATCCATTTATTTCTACTATATTCCTTTCTACTAAACTAGACTGTGACTTTAGTGAAAAGTTTTGATTTTGGTCTCCAAATATTTTCAAAAAACTCAAATGAAATTTTTAAGTGGTTTAGCCAGCATCTCAACTTTCCAGTAGGGCTGGAAATATTTACTGAATTGGACAGTCTTTTCCCCCTTTCTTTATCTTTATTTGTTCACCCAGACTTTTTGTTTCTCAAAAGTATTCCATTAGACTTTATGTTATGAAGTCTCTAGTAGTAATAGCTATGAAGGTAATGAATTCTAGTTCTCTCAGTCCATTGAAATCTTGTTCACCTTCACCTTCTTGAAATGGATAATAGTACCTAGAAGGGCTTTCCCACGATATCAATGTTGCAAGAAATCAATAAAACTTAAGTGGATTGTATTGAAATATTTGTATAGCAAATGTAAACCAATTTTCTCTCTGGACTTTTAAACATTCATTTCAGTTGTTACCTCATATAACTGTTTCATTTTAAGAAACCATCAGGGTAAACCATTTACGGCAATTTATTAATCATGGTTCTCTGTGACAAGATGATTAATGTATAACTGTTTCATCAAAATCATTGGTTTAACCTCTATACAGGCTGTATATCATAATCATAGCTAGCTGTTATGAAAGTATTTATTATTGGCTATAAGGGGTCTTTGGAAAGCGAATATAAAGGGATAAGTGCAATTACGTCATTGCTGTAAGAAAACAATAATTGAAAATGTATTTCACACTCTGAGTCTTCATTCCATTAAATTGATTAATAAAAATAAATCAAAATATCTATCTTTTTTTTTTCAAAATATCTATCTTATCAATGTTCTCCATTTATGATTCTGTGTAAGTGATGCAAAGAGTCATAAGTAAGAACAAAGATAAGGAAATAAATTTTCCAGGTAAACATAAGTAAATTTGTATGAGAAGTTTTTGGTTGATTATGTATTTCCCTTATATACATTTTCAATCATCATGAACATAATTATATTAATTTCGATAGCTAAAGTTAAAAACTTCACAGACATTCCAGTCAAGATGATTCTGAGACTTCAAACGTTAATCAACTACTTGCAACTCCAAACAAACAGCAATGATAGAAATAAATGTTTAATTACATTTAAAAGGCATAGCTGTGTATGAGAGCAAGCTATACATCTCCAAGGACAATGTATTAACATGAAATACAATGAACATAAAAAGAACAGTGACTGACAGCTAACTCTGTGTGCTTACTGGACTCTTGGAAATGAACCCAGGAAAAGGTGGCCTGGAGTTTTTTTTCCTTCTGATTAAATAAAATGGAAAATAGGCCACACATGTCAGGGAACCAGAGCCAGACTGAAGATGGAATCAGTGGCTTCTGTCCTTCTAGCCCTCCAGGGAAAGGATGCTGAAAAGAGTCGAAATTGTTGCCCAGTCTAAAGTTTGAACTTCTACCTGAAGAACCCGAAGAAAGCAGAGAGAGTTGCACAAATAGATTTTAGCAAAGCTGGTAAATACACCAGATACATTTCAATTAGTATATGACTCTCAGGGGCTGAGAGTCACAATAAAAACTGTTTCAAAGATGAGGCCTCCAGGAGGCTAGGTAGGGGCTACAAAACTGCTAGATGAGGAGGGGATAACTACCACTCAAATGAGATAAAAATTAAAAGTTTTAAAGTACAAGAAGAAAAATAAGTGTAATATATGCAATAAAAGGTAGTCCCAAATTGAACAACTAGGAAAATTTATTCTTGAAGCAATATGAATAATAGAACAATCTTAAAGGATTTAAAAAGGAATTATTTCTTTATACAATCCTGATGAGAATATAAAATGGTACCATTACCTTGAAAAACTGGCCGTTGATAAGCTTAAGGAAATTAAACATCCGTACCCTTGTGACCTAAACGTTCCATTTCTACATATTTATCCAAGCTAGATAAAAATATATGTTTAAAAGACTAATATAAGAATGTTCACAGATGTATTTATAATAGTCCCAAACTGTAAACAACCCACAGAGGAGAATGTATAAGCACGTCGTGGTTAACTCATACTATACAATACTACTGTATCAGACATCCATGTTGTAAACTGCCCATGAGGGCCACGTGGCAAGGAACTGCACGTGGCTTTGGGTAGCTGAAAGTAGTCGTGGGCAATAGCTGGTAGGAGACTGGGGCCCTCATTCCTACAATCGCAAAGGAATTAATGCTGCCAGAACCAGTCAGCTTGGAAGATGTCACTATCTTGGTGAGAAGTGCACCCCTGGTCCACAACTTGGTATCAGCCTAGTAAGACACTGATTAGAGAATCCCATCACACTGTGCTCTGTGCTCAGGTATCTGACCTGCAGAAACTGTGAGATAATAAATTTGTGCTGTTTTAAGCCACAAAGTTTGTGATAATTAGTTATACAGCAATATGAAATTAATATAGTGAGGAATCTTGTATGTGCTATTCCTTATTACACTGAAGGTTCTAGCCTGGGACTGCCCACTAAACTTCCTGTGATGATGGAAATGTTCTATTTCTATGTTGTACAGTATGGTAGCCAGTAGCCACATGTGGCTATGGAACAGTTGAAATATCTCTATAGCAATTGAGGAACTGAGTAGTTAATTTTATTTAAATTTAACTGACATATTTAAATAGCCATATATGGTTGGTGGCTAAATAGAGTGGACAGTTCTAGCCAATGCAATAAGTAAATAAAAAGTCTAAGTCATAATTCTTATTAAAAGTTACACATTTTCATAATGACTAGACTGCTTACATAGACAATTAAAAACAACAAATGCAAAATATTAGAACCCCTCAGGGAGTTTTATGGTTTGATATGTATAAGAAAGGAATACAAAAAAATCAACAGTGTTTCTATTCACCTGTAAAAGTCAAATAGAAATTGAAATTTTAAAGTGATCCTGTTAAAAATAGCAACTAAAGTTACAATCTGTATATAAATGTAGCTAAATATAATAGGAGAATTTTATGTAGGATATTATAAAAAATTTGTGATGACTATAAGTCAGAACTGAATAAACTGAGAGATATTTTTCATGAATGGGAAGACGATACCATTAAAGTGTCATATCTCCCAAAATCAGTCCATAAATTCAACATAATCCAATCAAATTCCCAGCAAGATTTTGGTAGATATTTACAAGTGGTGATCTCACCAATACTAATGATATTATAAAAATGGAAATAATTGCGGTGTTAGTGCAAGGATAATAAATACATCAGAAAGAAAATATCACCTACAGATATAAGACAACTTTCTGTATGATAGAGGTGACATTAAAAGTAAGTGGAGAAAATATTGACTGTTTAGTAAATGGATAATTGGATTATCCATGTTGAAAAGCAGGAAATTATATCCCTAACTCACACAACATACTATAAATTAATTTCTAAGTCCCACATTTTAGAAGTAAATTTGAAACAACAAATACAATAAACAAACAATAAAGAAGAGCACTATTACTTCAAGCCAAAGATGAATCTCTTAGACAAGACACACAAAGTACAAACCCTACAAGAACAGATTGATAAATTAGACATTACAGTTGAAACTTTCTGTATGGCCAAAGATACCGTAAACAAAGTCAATAAATCAATGACAGAGGATGAAGCAGAGTGAATGAAACTTGTACAGATATACCTTTATTACACTTCTCAGACACTGCATTTTTTACATATTGAAGGTTTGTGGCAACCCTGCACCAAGCAAGTCTATCAGTACCATTTTTCCAACAGCATTGGCTCACTTCGTGTCTCTGTCACATTTTGATAATTCTCACAATATTTTAAACTTTTAAATTACCATTTACTTGCTATGGTGATCTGTGATCAGCAGTCTTTGATGTTACTATTGTTAATTTGTTTTGGGGCACCAAGGACTGCCCCCATATAAGGCAATTAATTTAATTGATAAATGTTGTCTGTGTTCTGACTGCTCCACGAACTAGCCATAGCTCTGTTTCTCTCCCTCTCCTCGGCCCTCCCTATTCCCCAAGACACAAAAATATTGAAATTAGGACCATTAATAACCCTACAACAGTCTCTAAGTGTTCATACGAAAGGAAGAGTCTCACATCTCTCACTTTAAATCAAAAGTTAGAAATGATTAAGCTTAGTGAGTAAGGCATATGGAAAGTGAAGATAGGCAGAAAGCTAGGCTTCTTGCCCCAAACAGCTACATTGTGAATGCAAAGGAAAAGTTCTTGAAGGAAATTAGAAGTACTACCCCAGGGAACACACGAATGATAAGAAAGCCAAACAGCCTTATTGCCAATAGGAAGAAAGTTTTAGTGGTCTGGATAGATCAAATCAGCCACAACATTCTGTTAAGCCAAAGCCTAACCCAGAGCAAGACTCTAACTCTCTTCCATTCTCTGAAAACTGAAAGAGGTGAGGAAGTTGCAGAAGAAAAGTTTGAATCTAGCAGAGGTTGATTCCTGAGATTTAAGGAAAAAAGTCATCTCCATCACATAAAAGTGCAAGGTGAAGCAGCAAGTGCCAATGTAGAAGCTGCTGCCTGCAGCAAGTTACACAGAAGATCTAGCTAAGATAATTCATGAAGGTGACTACACTAAACAATAGATATTCAAGGTAGATGAAGCAGGATTCTATTGGAAGAGGATGTCATCTAGGACTTTCATAGCTAGAGAGGAGAAATCAATGCCTGATTTCAAAGCTTCAAAGGACAGGCAGATTCTCTTGTCTTAGGAGCTAATGCAGCTGGTGACTTTAAGTTGAAGCCAATGCTTATTTAGCATTGCAAAAATCGTAGGTCCCTTAAGAATTATGCTAAGTCTACTCTGCCTGTGTTCTATAAATAGAACAACAAAGCCTGGATGACAACACATCTGTTTACAACATGGTTTACCGAATATGTTAAGCTCACTGTTGAGTTCTACTGCTTAGAAAAAAAATGATTCCTTTCAGTATATTACCACTCATTGACAATGCACCTGGTCACTCAAGAGTGCCAATGGAGATGTACAAGAAGACTCATGTTGTTCTAATGCCTGCTAACACAACATCTATTCTGCAGCTCATGGATCAAACAGTCATTTTGACTTTCAAGTCTTATTATTTAAAAAATACATTTCGTAGTTCTACAACTGCCATAGATATTGATTCCTTTGATGGATCTGGGCAAAGTAAATTGAAAACTTTCTGAAAAATATCCACCATTCTAGATGCCGTTAAGAACATGGGAAGAGTTCAAAATATCAACATTAATAGGAGATTCGGAAGAAGTTGATTCCAACCCCCATAGATCACTTTGAGGGACTTAAGACTTCAGTGGAGGAAGTAACTGCAGATACGGTGGAAATAGGAAACAAACTAGAATTAGAAGTGGAGCCTGAAGATGTGACTAAATTGCTGCAATCTCATGATGGAACTACTGGACAAGGAGTTGCTTCTTATGGATGAGCAAAGAAAGTGGTTTCTTGAGAAGGAAACTACTCGTGGTGAAGATACTGTGAAGATTATTAAAATGACAACAAATATTTAGAATATTACATAAACTTAGCTGATAAAGCAGTGGCAGCATTTGGAAGGATTGACTCCAATTTTGAAAGAAGCTCTAGTGGGTAAAATGCTATCAAATAGCATTGTATGCTACAGAGAAATCATTCGTGAAAGGAAGAGTCAATTGGTGTGGCTGACTTCATTGTTATCTTATTTTAAGAAATTTCCATAGTGCCTCAGCCTTCAGCAACCACTAGCCTGATCAGTGAGCAGCCACCAACACTGAGGCAAGACCCTCCACCAGCAAAAATATTACAACTTCCTGAAGGCTCAGATGATGGTAAGCACTTTTTAGCAATAAATTATTTTTTGATTAAGGGATGTACATTGTGTTTTTAGACATTATGCTATTGAATACTTAACAGACTACAGTATAGTGTAAACAATTTTTATATGCCCTGGGAAATCAAAAAATTCATGTGATTCACTTTATTGTGGTGGTCTAGAACTGAACCTGCAACATTGCCAACATATGCCTGTATTACAAGTATCTACATAGGTAACCAAAGATACTGACTGTAAAAAAGCAAGCTGCAAAATGAAATATTTAGATAAATTTTAAATACCATAATCCATACTTTATGGAATCACACAGATTTAAGAAAAAGTATAAAAACATAGACTGTAAACATGAATCAAATTTAATGCCTGCCTTTGATCATGGGGAGAAATTAATGGGATAAAGAAGTTCAAAGGCATCTGTATTGTTTTATTTGTTTAAAAGAGAGGAGTGTAAACAAATATGACAAAACTATAGCATTCATTAAATCCGTATGCTTGCAACAAGTTGTAATATTAAAAATTCAGTGTGCTGTCTTCTCCTAACCATCTCTTCAGTAAATAACGCATCTTTCCGCATTTCTTCCAATTATAATATTGATGGACTGCTTGGGGTGTCTAGTACTGTCTATTTTCATTGTTTTTCTCAATTTTCACATGTAAATCAGTTCTCACAGACTATGTCTGATCATTGTATTCCTTTCCCATGACCTACACTAGCCCGTCTTCAACTAATGCTGGAATATTTATGAGTCTTCAAGTAATTTTTCTGCCTTCTGTTATTCCTATTACAACTCAGGCTACATCTGGTTCCAAGAACACTTTTCCTGAGGTAGCATTTATTCCTCTTTAGTCACTTAAATAAACTTATGGTACTTCCTTTTCCCTATGGTCTTGAATTTAAAGTCAGAAATTCAGTCTATATTTTTTAGAATTTGCAAATTTAAATGCTATATGTAATTCGCCTTTTATTTTCTAACAATTTCTCCCACATGGATTTCTCTCCCATTCTTTTCTGCCAAATCATGCTCATTACTCCTTGAAGTATTGGCCAATAAGAATTTTACTCTAATTTAGCCTACTTTGTGTTTATTCAATGAATATTCGTTAGTTACCTAATAAAGACTAGTGCTAGAGCCATAATATTCATAAGAAAGACATGATCCTTGCCCTTAATAAGAAACTTATATTGATATTTGTGCAGAAGTACTTGGTTCCTATGGGATGCTACTGTCTCTTGGGTATATGTCTTAGCTCCTGAATCAGAGTGTTAGTTACTTTGAGATTGTAAGCTGATTTTCTCTCCTTTCCTCTAATCTGCTATCCTGTCATCCACTTTAAAAAAATATATGTAAGTAGCAAATAATTGCTAATTCCCTTAACAAATCTAATCCCCCTCCTTGTGTGTGCCACATTCCACGTGTTATGCAGGGAAGTAAATCTACTGAATTGTGCCTTGTGTTCATCCTTAAACTTCCCCTGGGCATCTAGTCTACCTAGCACTTGTTAAAGTTGGGTGCTTGAAACAGGTTGTAATATTAAAAATTCAATATCCTGTCTCATCCGTGAGTCAATAACATCTTTCCTTGATTCCTCCAATTATAATATTGGTTGACTACTTGGAATTTCTGGTCTACTACTATTTAATTTACTCTTACTGCTTTTCTCCATTCTCACATGTAAATCATCTGACTCCAAAACACCTACTTCATGTGGTAGAATAGATCTTAGGTGGACTAGATTAGCTAAAATTCTTGCTCTCAAGAAGATCTATCTTTTAGGCTTACATCCTAGAATGCCGTTATCATTAAAGTCAGTTCAATCTCTTGGAATTTGCCTCAACTTGCATCTTACATAGTTACCAAGCTCTCCTGTGTTGTACTTACACAAAATGCTAGCATTGCCTCAGGAAAAAATTGTCTTTGCTTCCTTGTTAAATTTGATTTATTATCTTCAGAGCCCATTTCACTTCACTACTGACTAATCATAAAAAATGAAAACAAAAACACATGCCCAGCAGGGCCTGAATGTTTTCAAACTCATTGTACAAAGTAGAGGACACAGAGAGAGGGTGCAGCTCTGGGCGGCAGCTGCAGAGCCAGCATCTGGGTTCCACGATAATCACCTCTAGTGAATCACACCAGAGAAAGAGCAGAATCACGGCATGCAGTGAGCCTCAGACACCTCCACCTGTTTTTGAGACTGCACCGTGTTTATCAGGGTTGCAACTTGTGACATCTGGCAGTTTTTCTTATACTCTCTTTTCCTTGAGAGAAGAAAAAGAAAAAGAGAGACAATAAGAAATGTCATTACTGGCCAGCAGCTGGAAGATATTTGTGATTAAATTGCTGTATGTTTAAAGTCTTCAAATCATGTTTGTACGGCTGAAGGGCAGGAACTTGAAGGTGAAATGTTTACAAATAAATACATTTGTTCATTACTCCTGTGGTATATAAATGTGCCAGGTTGCTATCATTTTTTTAAGATTCTCACAGATAGCAGTTTTTTGAACACTTGCAACTACAAACATGCTTATACATCTCACAGTGTTCACAAATAGATGAAGGTAAATCTGAATGACATTCAAACAATGTGTGTATAAATTAGTAGGTGGATGAATAGTTGCCTATCTACTAACAAGTATAGTAAAATAAGTCAGCTTCTTGGTTACCTTCTGTGGTAGATAGTATTATTAGTCTCCAAATATTCACCACCCACTTACTTACACCTGCCCCCACTCATGGGAGAAGTATAATTCCATGCCCCAATGATGTTGGGCTTTGCCATGTGACTTGTCTTGGCCAATCGGATTTGAACAGATATAACAGATGCCTCATCTTATCAGAAGTCGTTAGAAGTATTGCAGGTTTCTGTCAATCACCTTGAACTTCTGCATTCTGCCATTACAGCAGTACATTGTAGTAGTGGCTGATTTTTCAGCCTGGGTCCTGGTCATGTGGAGCAAAGCCAAACACAGAAAGACCTAGTGGCAGCCCACCAATTCCAGCAAAACCCAGCCAAGTGAAGCCAACCCTCAGCATTTGTGTAACATATGTGAGAACTAAATAGTGTTGTCAGCCTTTGAGATTTTAGGATTGTCTCTTGATGGAGAAAAAGTTGCTTGATATAATTCTATAAAAGAAAAAATTCAGAAGGATCCAATGGATCAGTAGTTAGTATATATGAATCATTGAAAAACATAATGAATTGTTAAGTACATGGGTATTTTGAACCCTAATAAGGAGAGTATAAAACTCATATTTACAAGATGATTTTTATATTTTCTGTTCATTTTATATGAAAAGAAATATGATAGTTTATAACATGGTGCTCTTTCATGCCCATCAAGAATGATTTTATCTCACTAATGAAGGGCAAAAGTGATGAATATATGCTGCTTCTAGAGTAAAAGTCACCTTATGCTCCAGAAAATTAATGTATTACTGTGACAACTTTGTTCTGTATTAAAAATGTATCATCCTTGAATCAGAATCTCTTTGCCTTAGAGATTAGTATCTCACCCTTTATATTAATTTAACTCTGTAGAAATATGACTAGAAATTGAATAGTACAAAAAATAATGAGAAACAAATTAATACAGAAAAGATTAATAATTTATAACGAACAAATATTACATATGTTCAGCTCAATAAAGATGAGTGTGAAATCAAGAAAATTGTAGTCAAAGATAGTTCTTTCTATAAAAATAAAAATATATGGGAGAACACTGATTAGAAGAGAAAATTTAAATCTCCAGATATTATTCATATAGCTTATTGGAAGTCACAAAGTGTGAAGAAAATAAAGTGTGCAGTTCCGGTGGCCAGAAATGGCCATGGCACTTGTAGTTGACAGCTGTTGGTTTTGCCTGCTCGGCTCTCATTCTCACTGTTCATGTTAAAAAATTCTAACTTGGGGGTGGGGAGCATTCTCTTTTTTTCAGTTTCGGTAGCCCAGGTGCTATGATGTCTGTCCTCTTTTAGATTTGGGCAATGTGAGCCCAGGAAATCAGTCTCATGTCCCTGGCCACAAGGATTTCTTCAGGATTAGTATCTGATCCAAGAGAATAATCAGAGGAAAGAGGAAACTATCTCCAGCTATTGGAGTTGCAAGAGGGTGGGAAGGAGCCAGACTCAAGCTGCTGGCATAAACCTGGTCAGCAGAAGTGGACAGCCGGCCTGACAACTCCACCAATACAAGGCAAAACTAAGAGATGGAGAGGGCAAGACCAAGTTCTGATGATGTCATATGACCCTTCAGAATCCAGTTATGCCTGATCTTTGACCTTTGTTTTTGTTTCTCTTACAACTCCAATCCCTGAATGATGCGGAACTCCTGAGGGAGGTGGAGGCATTTGGAGATGAGTATCTTGCAAACAGGCTTTCTGCTAACGTCTATATTCGAGTAAAACCATTAAGAAAATGTTTCATAAATTGTTTAATTTTTGTGATGTCCCTTAATTTAAATGTCAACTTTGCAACTATGTCTTCTGCAGGGATTTCAGCAAATGGCGGGCTGAGGGGTGGGGGGTGGAGAAGCATACATATTAGGATTGTATTAGAAAAATCTTCTTTGGATATATTGATTCACCAGATAAATTATCTCTATTTTATATTTTAATTTTAAAAAAAAAGGCATCTTTTCAAATTAGAAATTCCAGTAAGAAGTTTTGCATCTTATTTCTATCTTTGACAAAAATAAACCTATAGAAAAATTGGAGGAATTTTACAACAGGTACGTATGCAACCAGTACATAGCTAGATTTACACATTAATATTTTCTTCAAAATTTTTTCTTTCTCTAAATACATGGACATATTTTTTTTCATTTCCTGAACCATTTGAAAGTAATTTATAGCCATTCTATAATTTCTCTATTGAATATATTGGCATGGATCGCTTAAGAATAAAAGCATTCTTTCATATAACCACTATATCAATGTCATATCTAAAAAATTAATGCTATTTTAAAGATACAATTTAATATGCTGTCCATATTCATGTCTTAATTGTTCTTAAAATTTTTAAGAATCTTTTTGGTAAAACTCCAGGATCCAATTGCAGTTGGCGAATTATATTTGTTCTTTTTTGATCTCTTTAGTTTCTTTCAATGTTGAACTGTCCCTCTATCTTTTAAATTTCTCATAATATTGAATTTTTTTGATAAATCCAGGCCTTTGATCTGTTAGAATGCATCACATTCTTGTTTTTTCTTATTGTTTCCACATGAATAGATTTAGATTAATAATTTTGGCAAGAATAGTACAGAGGTGTTATTATATGTTTCTTACTGTTTCACAATAATAAGAACATTGTATCAGGTTGTCCTATCATTGATGATACAAAGTTTGGCCACCAAACCATTCATTTGTAAAGAGCCATTTATTTGTGTTAATAATTAATAAGTAATCTCTTGTGTTATATCTTGAAGAGGTAGAAATATCCTTGTTTCCAACAACTTTTCACACAGTGGTTTCAGCATCTATTGATAATGCTTGTCTGACTTAATTTTTACATTAGAGGTTGAAGATGTTTATTTTTCTGTCATTCCTTCCACATTTATTAGTTGCTGTTCATCTGTGAATCCTTATCTCCATCCCTTCATCCTTTCCGTTTTCTTTATACCCACCTTCAAATTAACCATTTGCATTATTTACTGTTTATCCTTTCTCTATGTGTGTAATATATTACATATTACAATTATATATGCATATATAAGAGGATATACATGTATATATATTTTCTTATACAAAGGGTATCATACTATATAAACTCTTGATGTATCTGAGTTAATTCAAAGTTAATTTCAAAGTTAATTACCTTTTTATTATATGACTGAATAGTGCTCCATTGTGTGGCTGTTCTATATGAATATATCTTCTATGAATGGGTATTTAGTTGTTTTTTTTTTAACATCTTTATTGGAATATAATCGCTTTACAATGGTGTGTTAGTTTCTGCTGTATCACAAAGTGGATCAGCTATACGTACACATATATCCCCATATCCCCTCCCTCTTGCTTCTCCCTCCCAGCCTCCCTATCCCGGTATTTGGTTTTTATTTGAAATTTGCTAATTCAAATGATGGTGCAATGAATAACCTAGTGTATTCATTATTTTGTATTTGCGGATATATATATATACAAGGTAGAGCCTTAGAAGTAGGATTTCTGGATCAAAGTGCAAATGTACATGCAATTTTGTTAGATATTGGCACATTGTGTTCCACAGAATTTTCACCATCACACGCATAGCCTCCCTCATTATCAACGAATTTTCACCATCACACGCATAGCCTCCCTCATTATCAATATCACTCACGAGAGTGGTACATTTGTCACAACTGATGAACTTATATTTGACACATCATTATCACCCAAAGTTCATAGTTTATCTTAGGGTTTACTTTTGGTGTTGTACCTTCTATGGCTTTGGGCAAATGCATAATGACATATATCCATTATTGTAATTACATACAGAAAATTTTCACTGTCCCATAATGTCCTCTTTGCTCTGCCAATTAATCCCAACCTCCCCAACCCTCTACAAGTACTGACCTTTTCATCATCTCCTTAGTTTTGCATTTTCTAGAATGCCATATAGTTGGAATTATACAGTATGTAGCCTTTTTAGATTGGCTTCTTTCACTTAGTAATGTGCATTTAAAGCTCTTCCATGTATTTTCATAGTTCATTAGCACTTTTGTTTTTAGCATTAAATAATATCCCATTGTCTGAATGTACCACAGTTTATCCATCCAGTTACTGAAGGAAATCTTCGTTCTTTCCAAGTTTTGCTAATTACGAATAAAACTGCTATAAACATCTGTATGCAGATTTTTGTGTAGGCATAAGTTTTCAGTTCATTTGGTTGAATACCAAGGAGTGCAATTATTGGATCATATGGTAAGAGTATGTCTAGATTTCTAAGAAACAACCAAACTGCCTTCCAGAATAGCTGTACCATTTTGAATTCTCACCAGCAATGAAGGAGAATTCCTGCTACTCCATCAAATCCTCACAAACGTTTGTAACACATTAGAAGCATAAAGAAGTCCTGATATGTAATCCTGGGAATAGGTATGGAAGCATAGATCATCCCAAGATCATCTCCTCCATTTGGAATGGAGAAGAAACTACAGTTAAGTGGATATTCATGTCTTGGTAATGGCTGACCAAAGAGCCTCTGAGCATACATTTATCATGATTAGCAGCAGCACTGGGCATTTAGTGCAGTGATCTATGCTTTATTGATCCCACTGTCATGACTTAGACACAAGTCAGTGGTTACCATGGCCCAGCAAGAAGTCCTGGGTTAGAGAATGTGTGATATTGCTTGTGAGAGAGCATCACCTGGGAACTCCCAGAACTATTGGGAGAATCCTGAGTGTTCGTATTCTGCAGAGTTGGTGCATATGGTGCAGAGGAATACTATTTTATAATTTTTAATTGGAGTCACTTTTTCTTAGAAGAAAAGAGGGAAAATGTTACATAGAAATATCCTTGAAATAACACTAATGTATTAAAAATTCTTGTACGAATAAAAAATTTAACTACTCTCAGTAATAAATTAGTTCCAGCTTATCACAAAATACCTGGACACTTGGGACAGTGTCCTTAAAAGCCATTGTTCTAGAGAACTGATTCTCCATTGTTCATATTTGGCTCTCAGTGCTTCACAAAGTGCCTGTCATGTGAAGGGCTTAAATGTTTTAAGCACATACATTAGGACACTTTTAGATGTAAGTCATTGAAAAATCAACTCAAACTGACTGAAGTAAAAGGAGAAACTCATTGGTTTCCAGAACTGAAGAGTCTAGGAGTAGCACTAGCCTCAGACAAAACTCTATCTGGCTACTCAAATGATATCATCAGTTTTTTTTTCTCTCTCTCTCTCCCTATTTTATTTGTCCTTTCTCCATGTACTGGAACGATAGCCAGAGGGCTCTGATTTTCCCACATACTCATTACTTAATAATTCTCATCCTGTTCTATAACATATGTTACACCAACCAAAGATATTGTCCTGACACTTAAATGAACAATAGAATTTATTTGTGTTTTATCCTGGATTCATAAAGTAAGTGAAGAGCTTTTAAAAAGAAATTGTCTTCATTAATGATAGTTCTGCATAAAGAACCCAAAAACCTAAAGAAGGAATTAAAAAGGCATTAAGCTATGCATTAGGGAAATAGCAAAAGTATAAATTATTAAATACACTGTAGATTTTGTATTTTAAATAGCCAGATTTATGACATGGAGAGTTTGGGAGAAAATCATTAAAGTAATCTTTAATTCCTATAAAGAATTTTCAATCTATGTTTTAAATTTCAAGAAGGTCATAAGATATTTAATATTAGAGATTTAATCGAGGGACTCAAGTCATTTCTCAAACAATTTTAAAAGACTAGTGTTGAGAGAACAAGATTATTTTACCTCCTTTATTAATGCATTCAGTTTTCTTTATTCTTCATAAAGCATATTAAAAATGGGAGAGAAAAAAGGATTTGTAGTCATGTACTAAATTCAATACAGTAGTGTAATTGCAGATCAATCTTGTTCTTAATAATAACATATGGCCTTCTCTAACAGTATGAACTTTAGGCATTTATTAACATTCAAGTTTCAAATATAAATGACTATCAACAGTTTGGTCTCAGTTGAGGGAATCCAATCTGCAAGATTTTATTTGTAAGATCTATCTTTACAACATTTATAGCATAACTTTTTTCCATAAAACTATTAACCTAAGTTTGTTGTATATTTTATTGTTCTTTCTCCAAGGCAAGATTTTATTCTAAATGGTATGTATACATATATCAGTACATGAACAGCCATTAGTATACGTCAAGCAATTGTCAGAGTAAATGCTGTCAAAGAAAAATACATCACTTTCAACAGTACTTATGACTAAATCTATTTTTAATGATTAATCCAATCTTGTTTTTTATACTATCAATATTTTTTCTAATATTTACGTTCTCATACATGAAAATAACTTATCTAAACTTCTTTCTGTACTATTGATTGATTGATTACTTGCTTAACCCAGAGTCATGTTAAAAATTTTAATGGGAAGAAATATACTAAGTCCATCATTATAGGTATAAGTATGGTCTATATATTTCTGGAATTCATCAGTGACCGCAGTTTTTAAAATGTACTAACTTCATCCTTAACCACTGATAAACTTTCAGATGCTAGAATTTACATCCAGGAGCTCTTGTACCCTTCCTTCTCTGTTCAAGGTATAGACAATTTTGATTTTCCTAGAACTTCATTGCATGCATGAACTTCTATGCCCTCAAAGACACAACTTGGCTACTTTGCACTACAGTTGTAGCTCACTCCCTCTCCCACATTCGGCACCCATCAATTCATGGATATAGATGAGAAAACTTTGTTTCATCTCACCTGACATACATTCTCTCTCCTTCTCTGCCCCTAGCCCTATGTTGCTGCTGCTTATACTTTACTTTCCAAGATTTCTGAAACTCCTCACATCATGGGGCAACCACGACTTGCTTAGTCTGTTCTCAAGTTTTGTCTACACATTCTTAGTTTTCCAATTACCAAAGGTAAAGGACCTTCATTCCTTTTACTAACAGTTACTATATTATTGCTCTCTTTCTTTAATACTTTGTTCAGCAAAAAGTAATTTTCTTCTCCTTGTTTCAATCAGTCTCCAAGGCTCTATTTTCAGTTCTCTGAGTCCTTCATCCACTCTATGGCCATTTTAAGTCTTGGCTTATGATGTACCGATGAGTCAAATGGCAGAATAACATTTGGTGTCAACTGCATATGTAAGAACTCATGGAATGAATAGGATTATAACCATATAGCCATGCAGGATCCACAAAAGTGGGTCCTTCTTAGCACCTTCCTCAATTGGGACAGCTATACTTTCAAATCTGAACTTTTTGTCAGAATGTTGGTGGGAATATTTGAATATTAATAATATATTATACTTGAGGAGTTTGAGACTAAATTAACATGAATCATATATGATCATATTAGAAAGCTTAACACTATTTTACTGTTCCATTATGATGAGTTATTATATAACAGGAAACACGTAAGTCGGCCACAAAATTCCTGTACAACAAAGGCTTATATCTTCCTGATGCCATTTTGCCCTTCAGAATGATTCAGAAGTTTCAGAACTGTTTGGGCCAGGCCAGGCCCTGTTATCCATTTGAAAAATACCAAACACACTAAGAGTTTGGGTTGCAGTGTATGGCCTTTTAAAAATTTAATTAGTTATGTAATTTCTCTTGAGAAAAACTGGCTTCTTTCAAATAATTATAAAATATATGGAGGTAAGGAAGAAATTACCCTTAACTCAGAAACAGTGATAATAGTCCTGATAAAATTCACAAAGAAAGAGGCTTCTTGCCCTTGTGACTCCGGGAAGTTCCATGTTTTCCTTCTTAAATCACTTTCAAGAGAAAACACATTTCCAGTTTGATTGAGCAGAATGTCAAATACTGATGTAACTATGAAGTTAAGTAGTGGGATTACTGTGCTTAAGGGGCAGTGCCCAAGTATTGTCCACTGTTGCTCATTCTTTATCCATGCAGTGAGCAGAGCTATGTAAGGTCTGCCATCAGCAAGAACCATGAATTGTAACTCTCTTATTTCACTTTTAGCCGACCCTCTTCCAGGGAGGTGGTTTTTCAAGAAATTTCTATGCGTATTAGTCATCTATATTTCTCTTTCTCCCCACAAGTAAAGCAGAGCCTGATGGGTCCAAGATTTAAATCTGAGTAAATAGAAACACTTCCTTGAGTATTATCCAGGAACAGCCCACACCCCCAACCTAGAAGTATGCACAGAAGTTTCCAAAATTGAGTAGCTTTTGAAAGTGGTACTTTGATTCCTATTCAGCAACTCTTCTTTGTAAACAGCTCCTTTAGATTTGCATTGAAGGTGGGGGCTGAAAGGGAGGTAGAGTGATGGTTAAAGGCAATTGGCACAGTAAGATTCAGGCATCACTTAGTTTTAAGCCACAAAGCCATCATTTACTGTCAAAAACATCACCTTTAATGGCTTACATATAGCAACTGGTGATGATGAATGTCAGTGTGAAGTACAAGTCAAGCATTTTGTGAGAAGAGGCACTAAAATACAAAGGAAGCAACAGAATCTGCTTTCAGGTGCTCCAGAACCATGAAGAGAAAAATGAGATATGAAATAATTATGAAAAATGTGGTGACTAAGCCATCTTGAAACAATGATTTCCTAGTTTCATTGTTGTTAAATGTATTTTAACAAATGTAAACATATTGCCAAATGCTCCTAAAATGTGGTTAATTTTAATGATAATAAGTTAAGAGTATTAACTGAAGGTTATTTTAAACAGAAACAGGTTAAACAGCATGCCTCATAGGTCCTTGTAGTTTTAGTCTAATCTCCTATGGCTTTTTTTTTTGTTATATTCTTTTTCATGTTCTTTTCCTTTATGGGTTATCACAGGATACTGAATACAGTTCCCTGTGCTCTACAGTAGGACCTTGTTGTTTATCCATCCTATATATAATAGTTTGCCTCTGCTAATCCCAAACTCCTAATCCTTCCCTCCCCCCACATCTTGGCAACCACATATACAGTCTCCTATAATTTATTTATCTAAAAGTGAACTCTGAGAACTGAAATATCTTTCCATCAAGAAATCATGCTTGATTTGTATGTGGAATACTATACTTGCCAATGTAATAGAGTGGACTAATGTTTTATAGAAGGGTCTATGAGTTGACAAAAAGTCTGATACATGACCATTGTGAACATATTTTCACATTACATTTCTCTCTACCTGTTGAATGTCCATTTTCTATATAAAATAAGAATATTTTAGGTATATTGCATATTTGATGATTTAATGGACAAATTTAATATCACTTGTACCTCAGATCAGGTGCTGACACCAGAGAACACTTGGAGAGTTGATATTTGACAGATTCTTAAAGAGAAAGAAAATTGAAGAAAAACTAAATTGAAACAGCAATATGGAAGATAAACCCTAATCTCAAACTTCAAGAGTTTTAGGTTCAGATGTAATGAGTTTGCCAAAGCCAAAACAAAATCAATACAAACAGAACATTCAAGTGACAGTAGTTACTGATTTTAGCTTCTCTTGATCATATTTTGCATCATAATTTGCACCAGCTTAGTATGCTGGGTATAGGTATGCTGACATAACATATGCTCACCAGGTTGTGTGTATATATATATGTAATATATATATATACACATATATTTATGTGTATATATATATATATATTTGTTTGAATCCTACAATAAACCTGTCAGTATAGAAATAAAAGGAACAGGAACTGGAAAATATCCAGCCTGGCAGACTGTCTTTCATCTGCAGGAATAATAAATGTCAATATAGAAACTGCTAATATTACTTGAGCACTTACTATACACTAGAAAATTATATCAATTCTCTCATTTCATTCTCATCTCAGCTCTATAATTTAGATACTTTCATCTCACATGGAGAACCTGAGGGTTTTGGTGATGTGATATTATATTGTCCCATCTGGGCCACACATATAGGGAGTGCTGAAGCTCCAAAGACTTTTTTCTTAGTCAGCATGGGTACCACCACCCACACAGACACCACTCATTCTGCATTGTCATCAAATGTCTTCCTGATAATCAGAATCCAATGCAGGCCTCAACTCTTATTGCCTCATTTTTTTTCAGAATTTCTTTCTGTTGACATCTAAAGGGAAGAACTGAGATTGTAAAGGTGAGGGAGAGCCTTTAAACTGAGAGGGTTTGGGACTTCCCTGGTGGTGCAGGGGTTAAGGATCCACCTGCCAATGCAGGGGACATGGGTTCGAGCCCTGGTCCAGGAAGATCCCACATGCTGTGGAGCAACTAAGTCCGTGCATCACAACTACTGGGTCTGCGCTCTAGAGGCTGCAAGCCACTACTACTGAGCTCATGTGCCACAACTACTGAAGCCTGCGTGCCTAGAGCTTGTGCTCTGCAACAAGAGAAGCCACCACAGTGAGAAGCTCGCGTACCACAACGAAGAGTAGCCCCCGCTCAACGCAACTAGAGAAAGCCCGCGTGCAGCAACGAAGACCCAATGCAGCCAAAAATAAATAAACAAACGAACAAATAAATTTATTTTTAAAAATTGAGAGTTTTTTTTTCTTTTTCTTCAGTATCTTGACACTGTAACTAGCCCAGTGATACTTAAAATGTCTCTTCTTATCTCCAGAGATACTTGAGTCCCAACAGTAGTAATTCTTTCAATACTAGGTTCATTAACATATGAAATATGTCTACGTGCCTCTGAATCTATTTATATTTCCTCTTAATAAACATATTAAAACACGCTGACTGAATCTCTGTTCAAATTAATTCGTAATTTGACCCTCTTCATTGACTAAAAAGCAGTTGAGGATTTTAGCGCCACATGCTCTATTATTTCTGGATTTCTCTCAAAATCCACAACAAAGGAATGAGTATTGATTGCCCTTCACTTCATCTCTTTCAGAACACAGCTTTATCACTTTACACAGGTGAAGATTTACCAGATGAGGACTTCACCAGCATTTAGCGTCAATAACTGTTTGCAGCCAATATGAGTTTCCAGTCCATCTAACTCCTTCGCAGAATGAGTCTTGGTAAATATTTTGATTAAATTATTAAGTTCTATGATTTTCTCAATGCATCTATCACCTAATTTTAATTTAGTTTATCTTCTTGGTTCTGAATTACTCTTTTTAAGAGGTGCTTTGGGAAACAAAGAAAGAGACCTTAGAACTATTTACTATCATTAAATTACACACTCATCTGTAAGGTTATCAATACAAAATGTTACATGTCTTTATAAATACATAAAGGAAAACAAATTTGTTCTAATTTTGAATATTTAAATTTCTTTGCTTTGAATTTAAATCCATGGTGACAAGTCATTGTAAACTTAGAAGATAGTTGGTGTTTGTTAGTTCTTTCTAAAAGCAAAGTGTGTCATTTATATTAAACCTCAAAGTGAATGTGATTCCAAGAAAACCTTGTAGGAGTAAATTTTAGTTATTTCCTAAAGAACAATAAAATCATCTCCATGCTTTGAGATATCTACGGTGTTCTTACACTATCTTCTTGTTTCGATTGCAAAAATAGGGGTTAATTTTGAGTTTATACATAGCTTAAATATATGGAGAAAAAGAAACCATCTTTTTTTTTTTTTTTACCGCTATACGGGCCTCTCACTGTTGTGGCCTCTCCCGTTGCGGAGCACAGGCTCCGGACTCGCAGGCTCAGCGGCCATGGCTCACGGGCCCAGCCGCTCCGCGGCATGTGGGATCTTCCCGGACCGGGTCACGAACCTGTGTCCCCTGCATCAGCAGGCGGACTCTCAACCACTGTGCCACCAGGGAAACCCAATAAACCATCTTTGTAAGACATTGTAATTTAAAGTTGTAGTGAGAATATGCTATAAGATGTGTGGGGATTTTTCATGAGAAACAAATTGAAGATACTACTACATACTTATTAGAATGGCTGCGGCTAAAAAAAAAATACTGGTAATACCAGTATACTGACGAGAATATGGAGCACTTTGTAAGTACATCATTTACTAAAGTAAAGCCCATTCTACCTGGAATATCTAGAGTGGTTACTGTTTTGCTGACTAAATGCTGCTCTCGTATAAGAATATATTATCTTCATTTTACAAATGTAGATTTGGAGACATTGAAAGTTTCAAAGTAGAGACAAAGATATGGTAGGACTGTGATGTCAGTACTCATAATCATTCTGTATCTCCAGAGTTTCTACTGCTTTCGGCAGAGGAGCTTTGCTTCCTGCAAACTAGAAGAGTGCCTGGGTCCTCAGCATTGCCCTTTGAGCACCACAATATAAGCACTGGGTGGGTTGTGCATAAAAGAAGGAAAGGTACTCATTTACCTCTGGGCAAATAGTAACAGAGTTACAAAAATAAATACAGGTGGGTTGTTTTAAGATGGAATATTGAATGGGGTCACAAATTATTTCTTGCCCAAAACAAAGATATCAATGAGGATAATTTAGAAAAGGAGACAACTACCAGGAATAATAACTACCTTTGATAATATCAGAGAGAGTTTGGGAATAAATGGTGGTTCAGGTGATTTTCTGGTAGTTAAGCAAACAGATTACAAGCTAAGCAACCAGCGATCTATGTAGAGCTGGGAATTACAATAGGCAATATGATAGAAAGGAGTTCAGCTGGAGGCACTGATGAAATGGACAATAGGGACATTTGCAAACTCAACACATACAACAGAGTGCTAGGGAAACCAAGGTGTGCCGAAGTAAATGCTCTACCAGGTCTCATTTACCACTTAATAATGAAATAAAATCCAAAAATGACATTGTATGAATGGGTTTTGCAGATTGAGCTCAAATGAAATTTGAGTTTCTATATGCATTTTACATATTTAATGTGTTTTATTTTGTTTTTCTGCTAAATTAACATGTCAGTATCATATTGTGAGAAAAGTTTTTGTCCCTTACAAAGTTTTTCTCATGAATATAAAACCTGAAGGAATCCCTTTAAAAAATATGCTTGAAATGGTATAAAGATTTCTGGAGAAATATATATTTTCCACTATAATTTTGTGAAATCATATTATACTCTCTTAAACAAGAAACTTGAATTAAAAACATAAATTATTAAAACTCATTAGGTTTAGGACTTCCCTGGTAGTCCAGTGGTTAAGACTCCATGCTTCCACTGCAGGGAGCACAGGTTGAATCCCTGGACAGGGAACTAATATCCCACATGTCACGTGGCATGGCCAAAAAATAAAATAAAAATAGTAAAAAAAAAAAAAAAACTCATTAGGTTTACATTTTAGCAGCATTCATCAATAGTGATTTTTTTAACCTATGTACTTTATTCCTACATCTACTTCGATAAAGGTGAGTTTAATCCTATTTTATAAAAAGAAAAAGTTCTAAAGATGTTAGACTTTTAGTCAACTTGTACGAGGATAGTATGTCAATGTGAAAATTCTAAATTTTCCGTTTTTATATTGTACTTATTTTTCTCATAAGAACCTAAAATTAAGTTCACTTTTTCATATCCTCATTGGTTGTACATATTAGTAATAGAAATATTTTAAAATTTCTTTATACTCAATACTTATTAAAGACCTGTTTTTATTAAGTACTTGAATATGATGATTTGAGGAAATAAATGGAAATATACTAATAGCAATTTGAAATAGCGCTATTTTTGGCTCTTTGCTATCTGTGGATAGCAAATGCTTTATTTTGTTTTCACTTTAAAACAAATGTTAGAAAATTTAATCTAATACCTGCTTTCAAAATATGCTCACAGGCTGTTTTATATTTTTTAAATCATTTGTCTGCAGATCTAGTTATTTTGGGTAAAAAATATGCTATATAAGCAGCATGGTTTAGATGTGCTCACATTTGAGGCTATGAGAATACAAACTGTATGTGTTGATAGATTTATTCATAAATCTCTTTATTGGTGATAACTCTGATAATAGATAAAAATAACTGCAACAAAAAAATTGCATTCTTTTAAAAATGGATATTTGATTTTACAGAATACAGTACGTAGAATACAATGTGAATTGTACCTCCATCTCTGAGCTTAATGGTAAAATTAGAAATGCGTTAAAGAGAGTGAGAAACCTAAAAGTAAAATAATTCCATATATTTAAAAATTAAAAATCATCTTCATAAGAAATTCAGGAGTCAAAAAAATGAGACATACTTAAAACTAAACAGCAATGAAAATATGAGATATTAAAACTTCAGGATGAATCTAATCAGCAGTTTAGAGGAAAATTTACAACCTTAAATGCAGGTATTTAAAATGAAATTTTTTGAAAGATTGAAAATTATTGACATAATCATTCATATATAAATTCAAGAAAGATAAACAGGAAAAAAGATATAAAGATAGAAGTAAACAATGAGACAAAAAAGAATAAAATTTTAAAAGTAGCAAAGTTTTTTGAAAAAATGATCTAATTTTTGTCAAATTGAGCAAAAACAACAGAAACAAATAAGCTAAGAGAAAATGCGCAGATAACAATAACTTCTTTTAACATCTTTATTGGAGTATAATTGCTTTACAATGGTGTGTTAGTTTCCACTGTGTAACAAAGTGAATCAACTATACGTATACATATATCCCCATATCCTCTCCCTCTTGCCTCTCCCTCCCACCCTCTCTATCCCACCCCCTCTATCCCACCCCCCTAGGTAGACACAAAGCACCAAGCTGATCTCCCTGTGCTACATGGCTGCTTCCCACTAGCTATCTATTTTACATTTGGTAGTGTATATATGTCCATGCCACTCTCACTTCGTCCCAGCTTACCCTTCCCCCCCCCCACCCCGTGTCCTCAAGTCCATTCTCTGAGTCTGCGTCTTTATTCCTGTCCTGCCCCTAGGTTCTTCAGAACCATTTTTTTTTTTTTTTAGATTCCATATATATGTGTTAGCATACAGTATTTGTTTTACTCTTTCTAACTCACTATTATTCAGCCGTAAAAAGAAACAAAATTATTTGTAGTCAGGTAGATGGACCTAGAGACTGTCATACAGAGTGAAGTAAAACAATAACATCTTATATTTCACATGTATTAACTCATTTAATTTTCACACACCTAACAGATTAGAGAGTATTACTATTCTCAATTTACTGTTGCCCAGGGTCACAGATCTGACAAGGTCACACACAAGTCAGGAATTAACTTGGGGCAGTGTGTCTCTAGGGTCTTTTTGCTTAACAGCTATGTTGCACTTCATCACTATATAAAATGCTTTTGCTTCCAGAAACTTATATAAGACAATAGTATGAAGCAATTCATGCCAATGAATTTGAAAAATTGAACAAAATGGACTCGTAGCTAGTAATATATCTTTCATAATTCTGACTTTCATAAAGAGAGGTTTTTTTTTTTTTTTTTTTTTTTTTGTGGTATGCGGGCCTCTCACTGTTGTGGCCTCTCCCGTTGCGGAGCACAAGCTCCGGACGCACAGGCTCAGCAGCCATGGCTCACGGGCCCAGCTGGGGCGCGCAGGCTCAGCAGCCATGGCTCACTGGCCCAGCCGCTCCGCGGCATGTGGGATCTTCCTGGACCGGGGCACGAACCCGTGTCTCCTGTATCAGTAGGCGGACTCTCAACCACTGCGCCACCAGGGAAGCCCAAAGAGAGGTTTTTCTAAACAATTCCGTTTTTTCCCTTTTCCCGTCCTTCCTTCGCTTTCTCTAGGCAAGTAGGGATGATTTGATAGATAAATAAATGGTACATTGTCAATTCAGTTCCTCCCGATTCCTCTGGGGAACTGGCCTGGTAAGAGAGCTCGTGCCACCTCTTCTAAGCAGTGTGGGTCCCAGTAGGGGTCTGTCCTCTGGGCTCAGCAGGGCCAGCCTCAGTGGATACACTGACTTCTTTTCGCATTTCAATAATAGTAAATGTGTTGTTTCCCTCCTCAACCTAATCTTCAAAATCAGCTTCATCAGTAGTAAAGGTGATAGTTGGCTTTCCGTCTGCCTTTATCTCTTGTTTTATCTTTTAATTTCATAAGAACATGAAGGAGTGGGATAGGAGAGAGGAATGTTATGTGTTGTTCTCCTCAAATATCAGTATTTGGTGCTTGGGAAGATAGAAGGAAGCAGAGTTTTGCAGCAGAAAGATAACCTGTAGAGATGAGATTTTGGCAGTCAGAACATGTGGCTTTTAAGCCAATGGGAACATTGTTCTATTATAAGCCTTTTGACCTTGGCAGTTTGCTGCAGCCTATGTTGTAGAGTGTAGCTGCTTTACCATGTGTGTGGGTAGATTTAACATCAAACTTTAGGCTTATGGGATTTTCATCCTGGGTCACTGAAGCTTATGGCTGATGGTAAATTATGATAAGGAACTGGATATGTACTCCTCTTTTCTAGCCCCTTCCTTTTTTTTTTTTTTTCTGTACGTGGGCCTCTCACTGTTGTGGCCTCTCCCGTTGCGGAGCACAGGCTCCGGACGCACAGGCTCAGCGGCCATGGCTCACGGGCCCAGCCGCTCCGCAGCATGTGGGATCTTCCCAGACTGGGGCACGAACCCGTGTCCCCTGCATCGGCAGGCAGACTCTCAACCACTGCACCACCAGGGAAGCCCTAAGCTGCATTTTTTTAAACTAAATTTTATAAATAAAATAAAGGTGATAATTTTATCTCCCATTTCTCCATTCATTTATTTGATGTATCAGTTCATTCAGAACTCATGTATAGAAGACAACTGATTTGTATTGGTCACTTCTATTGCAGGAAGGGGGACCCCTTCCAGGGCCCGGGAGTGGGCTCTTGTCTAACACTCAGAAATGAATTGTCTGAGGAGACACACATACCGTCAAAGCAAAAAACTGTATTGGGAAGGGGCCCCCAGGTGGAGAGCAGCAGGGCAAGGGAACACAGAACTGCTCTGCCACGTGCCTCGCTATCTCAGGATTTATGGTAATGAGCTTAGTTTCCGGGTTGTCTCTGGCCAATCATCTTGCTTGGCCCATATGTGGTCCCACTCAGGGTCCTCCCTTGTGGCGCACACATCTCTCAGCCAAGATGGATTCTAATGTGAGGGTTTCCTGGGAGGTTGGGAGGATGTATTGTCTCCTCCCTCCTCCTTTTGGCCCCTCCTGAATTCTCCTGGTTAGTTTTCAGAGGCAACACAGTGTTCCTTATTGGGACTTCCTGCTGTGAGACAACTCATGCAAGTGGTTATCATCCTGTCTGGCCAACGGGCAGCTTCAGTTCCCTATCACTTTGAACTCCAAAATCTGGTGTATAAGCTGAACTCTTGAGATAAGGCCAAGGAGTAAAATTGGAAGTTAATAAAAGTATATGCTAACCGAAGCTTCTGGCAAGGGAGGAAACTTTAGACTTTGGTGATACCTTTATAAAGGTAGGACATGTGGAATTTCCTTCCTGGTGAGACTCTTCAGTGTATGGCAATTTTTTTCCCACTTGGATTTGTATACCTGTAGCCCTCAGCAAAGGCACCAGCCTCAGCAATACAGGCTGTTTGGCTACGCCCAGGCCTCAGGGCATAGGTAGCTACAGCTTGACATTGGGGCACAGCTTCTCCCAAGCAGAAAGAGCTGTAATGAGCACTACAGTGTAAAAGAAAGCTCATCTTTTGGACTTAGTAAAAGCTTGCTTTGAGCCAAAGGAATCTGTGATAAAAATTATTTTCTGTTTTACTATGTGACTTATTCAAGTCTGCAAGGAATTTATTAGTGTCAGATGTCAGCAGGCACTATAGATTAGCTGTCCTAAGTCCTTTCCCTATTCTGTTTTTTTCTGACCTGTCTTTATGGACTGATTCCTGTATTTTGTCCACGGTCTCTAGTGTCACTTGCCACCAAAAGTCATCAGATTAGTTTTGGATGTGTTAAGCTATAAAACTCTAAGCATTTCAGAAATCCAACCTACAGCTTTCCTCATAAAAAAGGATTTTATTAATATACAAATGAAAAAGAAGAATGGGGCTCCTTATAGTGAAGAAAGTATAACTTAATGACACAGTTAAATTATCACAAACCCTAAGGTAGAAGAAACAATGAACAAGACTTGTGCATGTAATGGTCTGCCTTCTAGAATCAAGTTTACCCAGGAAATCAAGGAGAAACTGGAATGGTTACCACTGAAACAGGAGCAGTGGAAGAATGCAAATAAGGTAAACTGATTAAATTGGAGAAAGATAGACTTCTTTAGATAAATGTCTGATGAGATAAAGTTGGGATAATAAAATCTCGAAGGACAATATAGACTGACATAAAAAGGAAACTTATACCTACCAGTTTTAATTTCTCTAGATGAATTTTCAGTATAGTGGCAATTGGTTGTTTTTAGTTTGGAAGTTGTGCTTTGTACCCAGTGAAATCTGAAGAAGAAAGAGGTGTAATCTCAGAAAGTGAATTGGGATGACTCTTTTAGGAGACTATCATAGTCTCTAATAGGAGTGATGTAGAAACTATCACTTAAAAAATTAGGACAGATAAATGATATGGTTGCATAAAATCTGAACAGATTTGAGAAAAGTTGAGGAAGATCAGAATAAAGTACTCAAAG
The DNA here is from genome assembly GCF_964374135.1 of Grampus griseus. Lineage (NCBI taxonomy): Eukaryota > Metazoa > Chordata > Mammalia > Artiodactyla > Delphinidae > Grampus > Grampus griseus. The sequence goes on along the minus strand of NC_139007.1, from coordinate 27,792,739 downwards.
AATTATTGGGCCTATTTCAAAGTGTCACAGATATTCTGGGAATGATGCTATTATTTGAGCTTATGCTCAAGGTATTTATAATTTTTGTTCTTTGGATTTTGAAAGAAGATACAACAAAAATGAACCATATTAAATGTACCTGGAATGAGATAACAGGGCAAGACCTAGCTGGGCGAGATGTTGGTTTGATGGGAGCACATCTATTGAATATATTTATTCACTATTCAACTTAGTAAAGTGTAGATGGGTAATATTTGGACAGTAAATGCTTTTGCCTCTCCCTTAGCTCAATGGTTTCCTATCTCTCACCTTTAGACAATCAATAAAACAAAATCTAGAGATGTATTAAAAAGTAAACATCTAGGTAAGACATCAAATGCGAAAAATAAAAGGGTTCATATCCTGAAACCAGTGCTTGCCCTACCTGTATTAGAAAAAGTAACATTTAAGAAGCAGATAAACGTAAAGTGTAAGAATGTTGGCTAACACATTCGTTAGAGGCATATCTCAAAACCACAGAAAAAGATATGGCAGGTATGCAAAGCCTGGCGTATTTGAAAGCTGAGGAAAGACAATATCTTTAGAAGTGCACAGCAGTGGTGTTGGTCCTCCTATGCCCTTGGTGCACTGGCTTCAGAAGTATCAAATGCTGTTTTATTTCAGGAATCCTGCTGAAACATGTGGGGATGAGAGAGAAATCATTTCTCGTAAGATGAGGATGGCAAGAGGCATTATAAACAGAGGAAGAAACATAACTTTGTCACTAGCTAGATGCCACACTCAACTAAGCAAAATTCTTGAATATGATGAATTGAAAAGAAAGACACCTCAAGTGAAGCCTGAGTGAAGCCTGGTGATGAGAGATGGCAATAATGCAAATTTCTACCATTGCAGAAAGTAATACCTCAATTACAAGAGACAAGAAGCATAAGCTAACGTTCCTTGCAAGTAGGGTAAATAAGCCACTTGTAAACATCTCTCTCAATTGAATTTAATATCTTAGTAAGTGAATTCTGGAAGTTACATAGATTCTAGGAGTCTACGGAAGCTGACACTCAGTTCAAACTCCCTTCCCTCAAACATCATTGGCTTACTGCTACTACCTTAGGCAATGCTAAATACTGGTTTCAGGGTACATAATTTTGCTGGACTAATTGCTTTAAGGGATATGTATTGATTGTTTTCTAAACTTGGTGATAGTGGTTTCAATATTGTGAAAATCTTGTGTATCCTGTAAATCCTCTAGGCTCTCTGAAAGTGAGGTACCTCAGAAACTTGGCATTAAACTAATTCTTCTCAAGACAAGAAAGAATTCCCTGAAAGACACCCCAGGCTGCAGCTTCTCAAGTATCTTGTGCTACACCTAGGTATTAAGAGCTGAACTGAAAGAATTTACAATTTTTTAATACTCAACAAGCAAGTGAAGTCGATTTTGGATTTTAATGCCTTTGAACTTAAGTTTGCAAGGAATTTTAGTATTTGGACTCTAATTTTTCCAATGAAACTTTGTAATTGGAGAAAGTACGTTTGTATTCAATTTTTTGACCCCTCAACTATTGGCATTTTATTACTAGAATGTTTTAATATTATCATTTGATTTCCTTGAAGAACCATATTGGATACATTGAAAAACCTGACAATTTGGAATGGAGAATAGATTCCGTAGTAAATTTTCAGCTTTCTGGTCAGAGTAACCTGGAGGTTAGCTTAAATAATTTGTTCATTTCAACGACCCATATTCTACAGTGTTCCAAGGGTGTATTCTGCACTGTACACTAAAGACTTCATGTGGATCCACCAAAGCTTAGTAGATTACGTTCACAGAGTGTCTCTGTGAAGGTGGATGATAAAATTGCCGTTATACAGACTGGATCTTCAACCCTTAAGGGATGGCCATGCCCCAGGTTGCCTATAGACTTCATGGTTAAACTTATAGGCTTAAGCAAACAAGTTAAAGAAAACATTCTAAGGTTCTAGAACTATTAGAGAAGTTTAAAAGTCATATTTCAGATTAGACTATAATAAATCAAAGGTCTTCGCTGTAATATTCAGAAGAAACCACTAAAAGAATATTGCACAAGAATATATGTATGACTAATGTGAAATGAAAATCAATTTGAAGTCAACATTGCTAAGAGAGCTGGCTAAAATGGAGCCAGGAGGCTATTGAGGAAGTATGACTTATGCACATGTCAACCTGTATGGAATCTGACTTTTTGACCACTTATTGTCCTAATGAAGGCATCCAAAACATCTGCCAGAAATTCAAGGTATTTATTGGACACTTACCCTAAAACAACCCATGACAGCCATCCCGTAAGGACAAACATTTCCTTTCTTGTGTTAGCGTACAGCCTCATGGCTTTTGCTTTTTTTAAGTCCCTGACTATTTCTCTTCCCCAGAACACTCTTTCAGTTTTACCCAAATCTGTGTCTCCAAAATTGCAATTCTTAGGACCCCAAATAAACTATTTTCTTGTTTGCTGCCTTCTGCATTTTTTTTTTTTGGTTGACACAACTAACTAATAGAAATATGTATACAAAAATGCAAGAAATTAAAAAGAGGAGCTTTAAACAGATTGATCAAACAGAAACAAAAAGATAACATGGTGCGATAAAACAAAGTATGTGAATAATAATATGACATGTAAAGGATTTAGTATAAGAAAAATACTAATATTGCCAAACTGTACTACCAAACAAGCCAATTATATATTTCTTACTAGAGGCACATATTTTATACAAGAATACAGAAAGCTTGACAACAAGAAGAAAGATAGAAGAAGATGTACTATGCATATAGTACCTTAACCAAATAGAGTTAATATAGCTATTTTATTATCACACTAGGCTTTAAAACAAGTTGAATTACTAAAGATAAAGGACTTTTTGTAATGGTAATGGAGTCCCAATAACTTATCTTCAAAATAGACAAAGCAAAAATTGACAAAACTAAGAGAAATAGACACATATAATTGTATATGCAGACCTTAACATATCTCTCTCATTAGCCAACAGAAGAAGCAAAAAAAAAAAAATCAGTAAAAATATAAAAGATCTGAAGAAAACAATGAACAAACTTGACCAAATGGAAATTTATAGAACAATGCATTTTATTTTATTTTATTTATTTATTTATTTTTTAGAACAATGCATTTAACTGTCACCAAATACAAATTCAAGTATAGATGGAGCACTAACTTAAATTATCATATGCTAGTTAATAAAGACAGCCGTTAATAAATACCGAAGGATTTAAATGATTCAGAGAATGCTTTCTGAACACAGTAGAACTAAGCTAGATTTAAATGACAGAAGAAACTAGAAAATTCTCAGCTACCTAGATATTAAATAAAGCACTTCTAAGTAATCTGTGGATCAATGATATACATTTCCACAAATATATTTTCTAGTGTACTTATGTAAATATATAGATGTAAGAATATCTTTATTTCTCTTTCTATCTACCTGTCCTAGAGAAATTCTAATATATGTGCAAAAAAGTTTGAAAGATGTTATAAGAAAATTTATGTAATTGAAAAAGAATAAAAAATAACTTTCATCTAAAGTAAAATATATAAATACATTTTAAGATGTATAATCAATATTACATAGTGGAACTTATTCAATAACATGATGGGCAACCCCAAAGACATTCCAGCTGTTGGTATACATACTAATAATTTGTCCTTCTGATAACTGGCATGCTCTGGTGAGCGTATCCATCTCTGCTTGTTGAGTTGTTTTAGCTAGTGCGAGATTTACCCTCTCAAGTACTTCATACTGAGCAGTAATAGCATAGCCAGCTTGGAAATTCCCTTTTTCATTTTTACAGTATGACCCATCAACAAACTAAAAAATTAATAAACAGAAAGCTCAGTTGAAAGAGTTGGGAGACCAGAAGGGGGAGCTCTCACACCCTTCAAAGGTAGCAAAGCCCATCAGGAAGAAGGATTCACTCCTCTTCTTTCCCCGCAAGGACTCAGCCAATAAAAAGCCAAGGGCCTGTTTACTACAGCTCTCCCAACTTTTCTTTCGTCTGTATAAAAGTGTTCTCTTTTCCTTATGTGGGGACTTGCACACGGCTCATCATAGTCAAATAAAATCTATATATGGAACAATCATTCCCTTCCATGAAATTCTCCCTGATATACTACCCCAGGGCTAAAAACCAGGTCACTGGTCACAAACCTGAATAGAGAAAGTTAATCCTCACAATCTCCTCTCCAGAAATCAGAGCACTGTCAGTGTGGCTGCTACACAAACAGGAATGGGAGTAAATTCTCTGAAGAATTTGAAATTCCCCAGAGCAAAAATACATAATGTAAAGAACACTCCTCCGCCTACCCCCACCCAGCCCCCCAAAAAAACACAAAAACAACCCAATGACATTACACTGACTATCACAACTCCAGTTATGGAGTGGTAAGGATTTTAGCAGTAATCTCCAGGTGCTTGACCCTCAACCTTGTGTACAAAGCTACATCAAGAGAATGATGCTGAGAATAGCAATAAAAAGTAGAAGAAAGAGTTAGTGTGACTTTGAGTCCTGATCAATATAGGCACCATGTCTTATCAAAGTGAATAAACATTTTTTATTTCTTTTTTTTTCCTTTTCTTTTTTATTTTGGTGACAAGTCACATCTCATATATATTTTGTGTCCAAAACTTCATGAATGGTCTCTTGAGCTCTGGGTATTATTTTAATACAGTATCATTGAAAAATGTAGCCACAATCATTTTAACTCAGTTATTCACAGTTATGGTAAGCTGTTAAAACAATGAACAATTTGTAATACTCTCTGTGTTTTACTTTCTTCATCTGTAATATGGTGATAATAATAGTACCTTAGGATTGTGACAATTCAATGACATGATTTATGCAAAGTGCATAGTGCTGTGCTGACACATACGAAGAACTCCGTGAATATCAAGCATTCATGTCATTGTTTATTATTGGTATTTTATGTATTATTAATCATTCAATTAATCATGCAATTATTTCCTGAACAATTATGTTTGTCAACTTAATTTAAATTTTGGAAATATATACTATTACATGAAGTGATAAATGGCAAAGATCACCCTCTCAATTTTTCATCTTTAAAATGTTTATTTTTCAGGAATAATATGTTATCTTTTATGTTTTGAACGATACCTTGTAAAATGAGGGTGTTCATTCCTAATATTAATAATATAACATTAATAAATAATGATATTGTGATATAAATGTTCTCTGGGGTTCATTGTTAAAGTAAAATAGAAATGTCAGCAAACCTAAGCTCACTCAATTTATGGACTCCCTTGTTTTATTGTATTATCTTTCTCGTATCTGAGTCAATTGTTTCTTTTTTAGAAACCTTTCTGCTTTATTGGTTCTGATAAATGAATTAAATTATTGTGACAGACTTGAATGTTACCACTGGATATCTCTACCATTATCCAAATACAGCTCTTTTCCTTAAAGATTTCTCTAAATAATTTCTGTTGACAACATATACAAGTGCAATTTGAACTGCAGTCTTTTCACTGTTCTCTTAGTAAATGAATAATTTGAAAAATGGTGGATAATACCTGACATTGAATAATATTTGTAGTTTGTAGCAACTATTAGGTACTTGCAGATATCTTGGATTTTTTCTACATATAAACTTAAAGAGGCATCTGACAACATCAGGAAAAAAGTCATATTGAAATACTCATTTTTTTTAATGGTCATCCCAAACATTTGTGTTTTAACCAGCACATAAGTTTTGCTCTGTTTCCATCCTGGAATATTTATCTCTCTGGTAAATTGTAACACGGGCACAGAATGACAAGGATATGTGTGTGTGTGTTCATTTCCGTGATACCAAAATAACAATATTGATAGTAGTATTTGATTAAAAATTATGCAGCATATACAAATAAAAATCAGCTGAAACTAAATATATAACATAATTCAAATACCTGTATATAATATATTACAAAGCAAATATGAAATATAAATGTATATGATTATATACTCTACAATGCACAGATACCTACATATAAAATATAGTATAAATCAAATACAGAAAATTATAAATATATTATAAAATATCAATTACAATATAAATTAATGAATATGTGCAATTCAAATATAACATTTTATTATAGTAGCATATTAGTAGCATATAAATTCCCAAAATAAGCAATATAAAATGAAAAATTAATTTAACATGTAAATTGAAAATGAAATATTATCTTTAAACAAGTGAATTTTAAAAAACTGTGCATTCAGGTTGCCATGGTTGAGCTGAAGTATCTTTTTGAGCATTTTTTTCCCCCAGCTGGATGAAAAGTCCCTTTATGGCCCCATGGCATAATGTTGCTAAATTTAGTATGAGCCCCCTGCAGGCCAAAACCCTGGAGCTCAGCAATCTTACAGTTTCTGCCTCTTGAGTAGCTAGTAGCATAAGCATGTGACATTATACCCAGTCATTCATAGTATATGCGTAAGAGGGAGGATATTTTCTTTTACAACCGCCATTGAATTTTAAGAGATGATTCCCAGTAGCATCAGGTCCTTGTTTGCTGAGCACTATCTTGAACTTTGGCAAATAAGTTTGAAGGTGGAAGCTGGGGCAACGCTGAAGGTCTTGGCATAATAACTGGGGAGGGAGAAATTCAGAATTAAGGAACTAGGAAGCCCTGAGGCTAGTGCCTGTGGACAGAAGGCAGAATAGAGCAGTGCCTGTTAGAGATGATAGTGGGGAAGAAAGAGACAGAAGAACAGATATGTTGGCTTAATGCTTTAAAGTAGTTTGCTTTAGTGTGCGCTCAGGGCAAACAAGTGACTAGAGTCGAGAAACATGACATATGAATTACCTGGTCAAGTTCTAAGTTTACAACATTAGAACTGGATTTTCATGTCGATGCCATTTTACATTCTTATCAGTGAAGTGCCGAGTTCATGCCTCTATTGGGCATAGTATCATGGAAAGCTCTTTGTAAATCAAATTATTTAGAATTTTGTCTCAATTCTGGACATACTATTTTCTCTAAAATTTTTTGGTAAACTTTGAGCTTCGAAGATAAAATTTCCTCAGCCTTTTGGAGCTGATCTGACTTAGTATTTGGGTGCTGCTTTGAGCCAAAATACCTTGTTTCAAGTTTTGAAATAACTAGTTATGTTATCAGCTACTTAAATCTCAGAAAGTGAAATAATTCAGATCAACACTCCTTTAGGTATACAATGTGACCAAAATAAAAAGGAATCAGTTATTATATTGATGGTTGCTTAAAGTGGTAGTGTTTATAATTCTGTCATTCTCAACATTTATTAGTTGTTTTTGTTGTTGTTGCTATTATTTTTACAAGATGTTCCATTTTCATCTTTTATATTCCCTACCCAGACTGAAAAAGAAATACACTTGATCTTGGCTATTTATACGTTTTTTAAAAACAAACATTTTTTTCCAGTAAACATAACTTTCCAAGAGTAAATAAATTTATAAATATAATAAGTCACTTTGTGACAGAAACTTACTAGTGGATGGTATTTTAAAAGAAATTGAACCTCTTTCTTTTCCCTTTTTCTGTCTAAACACTAGGCCATCTGCGTAAGAAGATGCCAGCTCATGGTGTCAGAGCAGAGCACAGTGAAGAGCAGGTTTCTTGCAGGTGGGTTGCTTGGAACAAGGTATTAGACTCTAAGAAGGATGAGGAAAGCATCTATCTATGGGGGTGGGGTGGGGTGCTGGGTGGAGGGCAGCAGTATTGATCAGCACACTGGCTATATTGAAGCTCTATACTTTTTTCTAAGGGAGAATATGCACAGAAGGAGCTTTTCTAGTTTAGTATCCTGAAATATAGAAATAAAATAAATAAAAATATTGCTTACGACAAGCATGCATTATTTGTGGAGTGAATCATATTGTTTATTTACACCTAGGATAAATATTTATTCTCTACCTCTAAATACATATTTACTTAAATGCATACTTACTGATCACCTACCAAGTTTTGGGTACTTTATATGGGATTGTTTTCTTTAATTATTACAGCAACCTTTTTTAAAATTCCCATTTTACAAATGACAAATGTGGGATATAGAGAGATTAAAACTTGAACTCTGTTCTCAAAGAGATTCTTAAGGGAGGCAGATACATAGCATTTGGTACCATACTTTTCAAAGTGCATTAGGTCGATTTCTACAATGTCATATGGAAGGCATATTCAACCCTGCAATGATTTTCAAACATATTTCTTTAAGCAATACAAGTTTCTTCAAAAGAAGTGTCTGGGTAAGCACCATAAGTAAATCAAATAAAAGACCTGCTCTGGTTGAAGTCCAGAGGTTCTCAATCCTGGTCACATATTAGATCTGTCTGGGAGGTGGTAAATGCCTTGGCTCACTGACCTTCTGAGGGTGGAGCCCAGTCATCAGTACATCTTAAACATTGCCCAGATGATTTTACTGTACATCCAGTGATCAGTTGCACTGTAGTAGTTGAAGAGGGAGCACGCTAGTCTGACTGCTGTGTCAGGAGTGCAGAGGATGACTGAGGGAGCAATGCTAGAGGATGGGAAAGCAGGTGACACTAGTGTGACAGCCCTAGACATGGAGGCCAATGCTAATGAAATTCTCAAACAGAGGTTTAATTTATGAAACCTATATACTTTCTATGTAATCCATAAACATATTGGGTATAATACAATCTCCTGACATATGAAAATCACAGACAGATTCTAAGTGTGTGTGTTTAAGAATCTGGAAGTAAAAGACATCTTTGAATGTGTAACAATGCAGAGAAAATCAAGATCAACAAATTAATTGAAATGCTTTTCTAGTACTAAATGAATATAAGAAAACTGATAGGTAAATTGTCATGAAATATTCTTTACTTTCTGTTTGAAAGCTCTGAATGTCTAATGGAGTTCTCCGCTATGTCAAAGAATTTGAATGTAGTGTCTTGTTAAATGTTTCCTAAACAGAAGTTAGATAAAGGAGGATAAATAATGAGTAAAGAGCCTGGCTTTTATAACAAATAATCATAGTGTGGAATAAGATACAAATACCTCCCAGCAAGAACTGTATTATTGAAATTTGGGGGGATAATTTTCAAAAGTCTAGGAAAATATCATTTAGAAGTATGAACAATAAAAATGGCTATAACTATATTATTCTCAATTAGCCTATGTTTTATCAAACTTTGATTTTGTTTGTGGTTATATATATTCATTAATCATTTTCCCACAAGATGATAAAAAATTATATCCTAAGTCATGATACATTAAAGATTAAAAGAATAAATTTTAGAGTAAGATAAACCTGGATTTGAATTGTGAATTGTGGCTCTGCCATTTGGAAGTTGTGTACTTTTGAAATGGTATTTGATATTACTGAGCCCAGTTTTCTCATCTGTAAAATAATGTTAAACATAGTACTTACCTCACAGGGTTGTTGCAGAGATTGAATTAGCTGACACACATGAAGTGTCTAAAATAGTGGCTAAAATATAGTCTTCTTCAATAAATTTTATGCTATTATTATGTACTAATTTAACATGGAGCAAGGGACTTCATGGGATAAAATATACTCTAAAACAACTAGAATGTTCTAACTGAGTCAATAAAGTAAAATAAATAGAAATCACGACTCTCTGTTCAGTGATCATATAAGTTCTGGAGACAGAATTTATTCCACATACCTTTTATTTTACTTGAATCTCTAGAGAATTATAAAAAATTGGTGACCACTATTAGGACAAAGTTAGAAAGTAGCCTAGAACCTATAAAGTTTGAGGAATTTGGTCTCTAAATGTAAAGCAGCAAACATTCTAAATATCTTTGGGGAACCAAACTCCCCTGAATCCTTTTCACCAAATTCATATATACTAAGTACGTCGTACTTTTTGTCTAGCTACTTCTAATTTTGATTTTTGCATGTTGCCACGATAACTTTGTTTTGTTTGTGTATAATTAGCACTGTATTAGATATTGTTTAAAATGGTAAACAAATTAGATGTGGTCTTTTCCCTCATGGGCTTACAGGATAATAGTTAAAAATAAACATTAAAAGAAAGGAAAAGCACTGGCTGACAAAAATAAGTGTGGCTAACCTATATTAGCCAGCCAAAACTGTTGTTTGTCTTTTCCCTGCTGTCAGTTGGAAAGATGAAAGAACCAAGGAGGACCTTTATGAGTACAAAATACTCAAACCCATCTGAAAATCTGACACGAAGGATTCTGATCAACCACATTCCAGAAGGGAACTCATGATTGGAAAGCTCACCCAAAGGTCTGAAAAAAACACTGTTCTTCCTACAGTTCAGCGCTCATTTAAGTAAATGCTATGGTATAGATCCACTCAACTTACGTAGAATCAGCCTAATCAGTTTTGATGCATAGGTGCTGTGAACCTGCATTTTGGTGAGACTTACCAATGATTCAGTTAAACAAGAAAGGTCCTCATGGGTATTAGGGAAAATGGTAGGAAAGAGATTAGAGACCAAATAATTTCTCTGTTAGAAAAGTTTGGGAAATTGATCACCCCTTAAATTCAGTTTGGAAGTTTAATGTCAAGGTGGTATCAAAGGAAAATTATACTGGACAAAGTTAAACAGCCGAGGAAGACTTTATTCAAGACTACTGCAATAGGGTGGCAGGGCCAGAGCTCAGTCTGAACTCAACTCCACTGAAATAAGGTCAGGATAGATTCTAAGAGATGGGGTGGGGGGATCATAGGCCATCTATGTTTGCTAATTGGCCTTACCCAATGGAAAAGTAAACATTCTCATATCTGCATAATAAGAAGTGGGGAAAGGTACCCACATAAATTAAGCTCCTACTCTTCCAGAAACTGGGAGAAGGAAGCTTATTGATTACATTTCAAAAGGATGGCCCTCAGGGACATGAGAAAGACAGTCCTGGGTTGTAAAACTGACAAGAGGATTTTGCAACGCTTCATATTTCAAAAGCGTAGAGACAGAATTTGCAATTACAGATTTTCTAAAGTAAATGCTCTAAGAAAAAGGAGGTCAGGGGCTTAGAGGCAGAAAGAAGCCTGTCGAAAGTTTGGATAACCTGAGGGAAACATTAAGGCCCTCTTGTTTAGTAGGCGATGATAGACAGAACTTTTAATAGCAAAAGAATCTCCCTCTGAAAGGATCCTACAAGGAGACTATCTTAAAACCTATAGAAATTTTGTGAAGTCAGAGACTTTGTGATTATGGTTTAGAACTTAATTAGGTCACCTTTAAAGAGTTCTAAATTATCAGAACTTTAAACTTCATTATCTCACCTCAAAGACTAGTTTTGTTTTTCCCTCACAAACAAAAAAAAAAGGGACATTCAAAATGACTTTCACTTCAATGAAAGGAATTCTAAAAAATATGTCCTATTTAAAAAACCCTATGTGAACTTATGAATTTAAAATATTATTTTATCATGTCACAGTTCATCATATTTCAAAAAGGACTTTTTGTTTTATCCAATAATCTAACAGGGAATTTGCTAAATAAGGAAAATATATACTATGCAATTTAGGTATCAAAACTGAGCTCTACAATACCCTTTGCAAACACTTCCAAAAAGGTACCATCAGAAATGATTCTTATCCCTAGGTGTGCAATTGAACCACATTTGGAGCTTTTAGAAAACACAAATGCTAGCCTGACCTAATAGACCTTCAGTATGAAAATTTCTAAAAATGAGGTCTATTGTTTTAAAAAATGCTTTTAATGTATGGTCTGCAGACTAGCATCTCCTGGGAGCTCCTGAGAAACGCAGAATCTTGGGTTTTGCAACATCGGCTGAATTGGAGTCTGTGTTTTGACAAAAACTTGGCTGTTGATATGCACATGAAGTCTAAGAAGCACTGTTTTATAGGAGACTTTGCTGCATAGCCAGGGTGAGAGCCACTCACCAGGTTAAGAAGAAATAGCCTCCGGCACTGTCAAAGCAGCTTCTCTACAAATAGGGATCCTAAGCGTTCAGCTTTGCTTTCTATGTAAGACACATCTTTGGAGAAAAATTTTAGCACAGGATTTTGGACCTATAAAAACACCAAAGGGAAAATACAGAGAAAGATGGTGGGATATTCATATTAATATCTGGCAACTTAATTTAAAATTTCAAGAATCTTAAATAAAGATTTCTTTGCAGAGAGGGAGATGAAGGGAACAATCCACCAGACTGGGAATTGGACTCTCCAATGACTCACTGATTAACTTTGGCCTGGGGCAAGCTACCTGTTCAATTTCTCCAAGTGTACACTCCGATAATAAGGGCTATTATTACTTCTTTTAACAGCTACTTAAAAGCAAATTAGGAAACCTTAAAGTGACTTCTGCTCCTCTGGGGAGAAAGCTTTATTAAATTAGTAGTAAATAGAAATAACATTTATTAGTTCACCATATTTTTCTCAGGCTAACAAGAACACTTTGTGTTTAGTCTCTTTCCCTGTTTATATGCAGCAGTGTCTGTGGATGTGTATAAATATCTTGGAATGTAAAGTAAAAGAAGATAAAATTTTGCTCAATGATGATTATTTCAAAATTATTGCTATATTTACTTTTCTGAGATCTATTTTTGAACATCCCAATTGAAATGTTATATTATTTGTCTGACTATGTACTTATAGCAGGTCAGTAGAAGCAATTGTCAAAGAAAGTATCAAAAAATTTTTAAATTCAAAGAACAAAAATTTCCCTTTGTTTTTTATTGAGAGATGTAGGGAGCTGCAAAGTGTGATGTTCCTAGTCTTAGGGTGAAAAAAAAAGCCAAACAAATACCAAATTCATAATCTTTCTTGAGTCCATTGAAGTGCTAACATTGTACAGCAACAAACTGACCCCAAATCCAAGGAGAAACAGGCAAGAAGAGAAAAGATTGGAGCACTAGCTTGGACAAGACAACATAGTCAGACACTCCATAGTAGGAGTTCAGCTACAGTACTTGACACACTGAATGGTGTGCTGGTGAGAGAGGTGAACATCTGGGAGCTACAGATATAAGGGATATCCTCATCCTTTTCAGGTTTTTTTCCTACAAACTTCACTGGTGCTCACACACACAAAAAATGGGAGAATTCTTAGAAAGTCTCCTTCATGGTGCAGAACAGGAAGAGGGGGCAATAGCAGCTGAGATACTCATCCCATCTCCCTTACTGAACGAAAGCTTAATCTGCTGGGAGGACAACAAACACTGTTGCCATTAGGGCACTGGTGGAAATTCCCTGCAGGTGAGGGAAAAGAGGAGGGAAAAAAACCCCTTCTGTCCCTTGTGGAAGGTCAGCAGAGATATAGTGTCTGTCAAAGACTGAGGCTTTATTCAAACATAGAATACTCCTACCCCACCCCCTACCAGGCCAACAGGCATAGAATAAAAGCAATATCTCAAGGGCAGCAGGAGGGATGAACAGGCAGAGTACAGAGAAGTTTTAAGGAAGTGAAAATACTCTGTATGATAGTATAATAATGGATATATGTCATTATATACTTGTCCAAACCCATAGAATGTGCAACATCAAGAGTGGACCCTAAGGTGAACTCTGGACTCTGAGTGATTATGAGGTGTCAATGTAGGTTTATCCTTGGTAACAAACATACCATTCCGGTAAGTGATGTTGATAATGGGGGATGCTAGGCATGCATATGTGAAATCTCTTTATATTCCTCTCAGTTTTGCTGTGAGCTTACAACTGTTCTCAAAAATAAAATATTGGGCTTCCCTGGTGGCGCAGTGGTTGAGAATCTGCCTGCCAATGCAGGGGACACGGGTTCGAACCCTGGTCTGGGAAGATCCCACATGCTGTGGAGCAACTAGACCCGTGAGCCACAACTACTGAGCCTGCGCGTCTGGAGCCTGTGCTCCTCAACAAGAGAGGCTGCAACAGTGAGAGGCCCGCGCACCGCGATGAAGAGTGGCCCCCACTCGCCGCAACTAGAGAAAGCCCTCACACAGAAATGAAGACCCAACACAGACAAAAATAAGAAATAAATAAATAAAAATTTTTAAAAAATAAATAAAATAAAATATTAAATTTAAAAAGGAGTTCTGCTAGAGACAGACCACCTCTGAGATGCAGTGCAAAGAAAAGATCTAAAACTAACAAGGGAACAGAGAACAAAAAATAAAAATAAAAACAAAATGAAACCAAATAAAAACCTCTGAAAAACTAGTCCCTACTCTAAGTGCAAAGTAATTATTTAGAGGAAATTGAAGCCTGTGGTGCACTAAGGTAACCATAGCAACAACAAAAAACCCAAACCCAGCCCAACTCTTAATTAGAGTCAATCAAATCTGTTCAGTAAAGGCCTTGATGAAAGAAAGATATGCCCATTTCCAGGTATAAAGCTACTTACCTCAGTCTTCACTATACTACACAAGAAGTCCAGCTTTCAACAACAACAAAAACTAGAAAGCATATGAAAACATGAGCTAAAGCGACATCCTTCCAAGAGACAACACAATCATGACATAAAAGTTGGAGCTATATAACAGGAAAAAAAATAATTGTGAATAATAGTTTAACAGTTTTCATGGAAAAGGTAGACAGCATACATGATTAAATGGCTGATTTCAGCAAAGAGATGGAAACTATAAGAAAGAATCCAATGGAAATGTTAGAAATGAACAGTACAGTAACAAAGAGGAAGAATTCCTTTGATGGCCTCATCAGTAGACTCAATGTAGTGGAAGAAAGAATTGGAGAACATCAAGATAGATCAATAGGAATTATGCAAACTGAAACACACACACACACACACACACACACACAATCTGGGTTTCTACTGGTTACAGAATTTTATTTTATCTTTGTTACGTTAAAGTCTGAGTGGTTTTGACATCAGTCTTAGAGGCAAGTCCTTTGGCAAGAATCCATTGCTGATGGTTGACTTTCAGGGGCCTGCTTATCAAAATCATTGATGAGGAAGATTTAAAGCCAGTTCTAGTGATTACTAATTAGCATGGCTATAGAAAATTATGGGGACTTGATTTATAAATTCTTAATTCTCTGTATGATTCTAATTACTGACTTGGCCTAAGATTAAATGAAAAGCCAACATACTTGCAGCTGTTAATAGATTTTTTTCTCCAAGTTTGGCATGGATGGTCTTTATGTTAAGTTATACTTTTAATTGCCAAATATTTCAATGTTTATGAGATACCAAGATAAACCAAAATAGGCTCCCATTGTAATATCAGATTTTTATTTTTTATAACTATGGGACATATGTCCTGAGGTTATTCAGAAGACCAAAGCCTCTAATATTTTAATCAAATATTGTTTAGGATTCCTCTCTCAAATACTGTATATCACAGACTTAGGTAAAAACATTAATATCTGTAGTGTTATTCCAAATTTACAGAATAATTTCAACTGTAGACATTAAAAATTAAATTAAATGTGAGAAGAAACAGCAAGTGACATTTGATGCATTACTGTGGTGCAGCTTAGTGTGTGGGATTTTAATTTTGAAAATAGTGTAGGAGTGAGTTGTGGGAGAATGAAAATTATCTATTTCAGAAAGAACTCAAATAGTGTCTATGTATGTGATTACTTTTGTCAGAAATGGTGTAATTGACAATAATTTGCTTGCTAATCTAATTAAACTATGAACAAATGGTGCAAGAAATTGTGAAGAACTCTGGGTAAAGCCTTGGGCTCTTCTTAATGGATGTTACTGAAGGTAACTAAGCACATTTTCCTGAGTCATTATTTTATGCACGGGATAGTGAGAGAGAATCGAAAAATCATTTTTGCAGTAGTTCCGTGTTTAAACTCACAAACAGCCAACTAGTGATTTAAAATAAAATAATGAAGTCTTTGAGGTGTGATCATAGGAAAAAAAAAAAAACAGGAGGAGTTAGGTACCTGGCAAACTAGCAATGAATCTTGAACTATGTCCTCACTGTCCCCTGCTTTCTGACCCTTGGGACCCACAGGTGTTCTACCTGTCTCCACCTACAAACTCACACCAGTCTTCTCTCTGAGACCAAATGGGTCCTGCCTCAGAAGAGTTCTGCCTCAGAAGCCAGTTGCCTTGGCATCAAGCCTCATTTTTCTTCTCGACATGCTTAAAATGATCACGTTTTTAAAGCAAATCATTAATACATGCCTGGCAAGCAGGAGTGTCTTTGGGGAACTACAGGACAAGCTATTTTAAATCAAAGCCGTTTCAGTAAATCTTGGATTTTTGATTGCTGTATTCATGATTTTTACTCAAATATATATAGATATGCCCCTTCCTTTCTAGCCTTTTTCACCCTTACTCCATCTGTCTGTATATTGTTTCTGCCATTCATTCATAATCTATTTATTTGATCAATCATTCGATAAATACATATTGAGGTCACACTATCCACCACAGTTCCAGGTGTATTTGTAGCTTGCCATATACCTGACAAATGCCTCCATTTTATTTTCTCCAAGACTCTGCTAAATGCTTCTCTTTCTTGTGGCAGTTCCCATATGCTTTTATTAACATTTATTTCCATTTAATTATTTGCTGTCATCTAGATGTAAACTCCAAGAGAATGAGTCTTACGTCTACCGTTTATTCTAGCTTGTGCCCAGCACAGCCCCTGGTATAATTTAGAGGTTTTCAATAAACATTTATAGAATATATTCTTCTGTAGCAAGACTTTTTTATATTTATCCTTGTTTCCCCAAGTTTTGGTTTATAGGATTCTTGGTACATGGTTAATGAATAAAGAATTAATTAATTAATATATCCTAACCTCTTATTGTTTAACCAAAAATCCTTGGACTTTTTTGTAACCTTTATTCTGACCGTCTGTTGAACTTCTGACACTTTGCTCCATAACCTCATACTTGTTTCCGATACACTTGCCTGCCAGACCTACATGCACTCCCTACCTGAACGTTGTATCTCTGATCAATGGTCCTTTTAGTTACCTGCAGTTCCTCTCCTAAAACTTCAGAGTTCCATAGCTAATGTTCCTGTTCTGCCTTATCTTACTGTCAGCCAAGTCTTGGCATGATAGCCTCTGTTCATCCTATGCTCAAACCTCCTGGCTCAGGAGAGATATCCTGTCCCAAATCTTGCTCTTGGGCCCCGAGTTTAAGTGAGACGACAAGATAACATTTCCTGACTTGAGATTTTGAGTTTGGTTATTTCTATATTCTGATTGTACTCAACATTTTCTCTAAAATCCCTTTATGTCATTTGTTTCATTTGGGATATCTATCTTTCTCCTGAAAATAAAAAGTCTGTGGAGGCCAGGGACTGTGCTGTATCTTTATCTCCCTATTTTCTGTTACATCGCTGCCATCTTAGCATTTAGCTCAGGGCATTATTTGTGATAGTTGTACAATATATAAGTAAAATAAAAACCAAATAATAAAATATAGTAATGAAATCAAGTAATGAAATAGGGAAAAATTTGGAAGATGATAAAGTATTTCTTATATAACTTAACTACTCTCAAATATATAAATTATTTACAAATCCACATTATTAGCATCTAGTATATTGTTAAGCTTTGGATAGGAAGTTAGTCCCATGTGAGTCTTCCAAAATATCTGGGTCTTTTAACTGACTACACCTTTAATTTGAAATATTGTATTATAAATTTCAGAGCACAATTTCAGTCAGGATGAAATTATCTGGAGACCCTCAGCTATTATTGCTACCTAAAGATGTACAAAACTGATATATAATATAGCCAATGCATAATATTATTTTACATTTGTAAGAATATTTATAGTTTAAGAATCATCTCCCTGTATATTTCTCATTTAATCCCATGATAGTACTGTGAAGTAAGCATATTATCTCTATTTTAGGGTATGAAGCTTGGAGATGTTATAGTGACTTGCCCCAAAAGAAAAATCAACTCTTTTAGTGTTAGCTTTTGTACTTTTTCCAAAATAAAGATGTCATCTTATGTTTTGAAGTTCAGTAGAATATGATTGGCTAACTCTTTGGGTTATTTTTTAATTTAGAAGAACTTGTTATCTTTGGTAGGTGAAAGCATGATACTAATTTAGATTTGATTGGGATCTATTTGATTCTTGGTCTATTTTAATAATTTAAAAAATTACTTTCTACAGTAAGTTTCTGAATTATTTTAAACACTCAATGAATATTGTATAATGATAACAACCTATCGAAACCAAAGTAAGTATCAGAGCTGGAAAGATCAGAGAGTACCTCTAGACCCATCGTGGTTAGTGACTTACAGACATTCTGTTCATTGAGACAAGATTTGCAAATGCAATTTACTTAGTATCTGATGCATTTCTCTACATGATGTTAGAAGTCATGCAACTATAAATAAATCTTAAACGCTGACTATGCCAGATGCTCCAGGCCTGCCTCCTGGTCAAATTGTACTGGTCACACAATATTCCCAACCATTTCTGCCAGCAGATGTTAACACTACATGCATTTATTCACATTTGCATTAACCTAAGTGATGCCCCAAATAAAGGCATAGAAAAGGATGGGTAAAACTCATGAGGTGAATCTGTTTTATTTATAATGCATACAGTTAGCTTTCATATTGATTTTCCAATTATGAATTTTGATAGTATATTTGTATTCAAAATGTCATGTGCTTTTATGATTTGCTTATTATGTATGTTTGCATTTGTACCTTTAACTCTCAGTGTGTAAACTTACATTTATAAAGAAAAAAGTGGAAGAAAAGGAATAAAGTGATAGACATTTGGATTGCTCAGCAGTTTGTGAGGATATCGATACATATAGCTACATTTACAAAATGAAATACCACAAATACATCACTTAATATTTGCCAACTTCCTGTTGCAGTTTGACTTTTAAAATACTGTTTAATCCACAAATATTTTTCTTGCTCGTAAAAAGAGAATTATGACTCACAATCTCACCAACGCCTACGTTTTAGGGGTTTGGCTAAATGAGGAAATATACATGATGTATAGTGATTTTCTTGTTGGCTTTTAGCAATCTTAGAATTTTACATGAAAGTTTTAACAAAAAGAGGCTTTGTAAAGAAAGAAGCTAAAATACTTTTATTTCTCCAGTGTGCCCAGCTCACATGTAAGTTTATACCTGAAAGTAAGTGTAGAGCATTTTCTAGACCACATTCATTTTACGTTAGGAAATGAAGACCCCCAAATTTAAAAGATTTTATATGAATTTTCCAAATTCCCAGGTAATGGTAGTTGTAGAAGGTAAAAATTTGTACCTATCTTTCCTAATATCCTATCCTGAGTACCTCCTGGTACACTGAAAAGACTCAAGGTTAATTTACTACATGTTAAATTAATCACACTATGTCATATTAAAAATAATTGCACAACTACTTTTACAACAAAGTCTACTCTTAAAATCAAGAGTATAAATTCTAACTTATTAAATGCTATTGAACAGCAAGTTATAGTGCCTATTATTTTAATATTTCTATTATAGACATTCTATAACTTAAAATAAATAAAATTATATAGCAATAAATGGGGATGAATTTTCAATTAAGCAATCTGATCAATCAATGAATCATTAAATATCCTTTCAACATTACACTAGGTATGAAAGACACAAGGTCCTAAATCCTTAAAGAAATTTATGATTTAGTTGGAGAGACAGAATGGATTTATAAAAATTCATTAACTATGCAGAGCTGATAAGTGTCCAATGTACATAATTTGTGTTGGAGTTCATAAGATGTGAAAACCTTGACAGACCTAACCTAGGAAGACTGGGGAACCTTAACTAGGACTTAAAGAATAGTAAGCATTAAAGAGGTAAGATGTGAAGATGGATAGGCAAATGAATTGCGAGCCAATGGAGAAAACTGAGCTGAATTCTTCAGTTTGAAGGATGTGTTTCAAGATAAATAAAAATGAACATATTTGTATACCTTAAATTATTTTGTGTGGTGTTTCTTACATCATTCAAAGGCTAGTGTTCCCTTTTATTTGGAGGTGGGGAGGAAACTTGTCTAGCTGTTATAACTTTAAATTGATTTCAATAAATAAAAGATGTATTAAAGAAATTGTCTGATGTCCTGAAGCAAAAGCAATATCAACTATTTGAAACATCAATTTTTTTAATCGCCTGTAAACTTCCTGACAGATGAAAGAGAGCTTATAAATTCCAATAAATCAAAATTTCAGGAAGTCTCATACATGCATGTGGGAAAATCCACACTTGAGTGCAAGTGAGGAAGGTATTGATCAGTGACATGTCAAAAAGACCTATGAGGTAACAGTGTACTGTGGCTACCAACAGAATAAATTTGGTGTAAATATCATATTTGGGAAAATTAAAATCACTTATAACTTGTAGAAGAAACACTATGTGATGCCCATTTTTTAGGCACAATCTTAAAATTTTATATTTAAATAAAGTATATTTACTTTGTTGAATTTAAGGACCAACAAGAATTTTTATCTGACTGCATTTCTCAGCATTGCTGTATTGTTTATAAAGAAGATTCTTTGATTTGAGAGATAATTTGACATTAATTTTCAATAAAATTTTAAAAATATATAATGGAATGGAGATAAGACATCCAGGGAGATACCATGAAATGTTTCTTTTCCTAGAAATATTACTAGATTCAGGAATAAATTCAGTTGCATTCCTTAAACTTAGGTATCTACCAACCCTTTTCAAAGGGAATTATAGAAACTAAACGCACTAATGTGTGTGTGGGTATCTGTCTGTATGCGGGAGAAATTGGAAAGCATTTTAAAAAAACACTTTGCATAAGTGATTTTTAAAAATGTAACAATTTCCAATTATTACTAAAAACTAGAAGTACATGAAAGAAAGGAAATCTTCAGAAGTAAAGATCTAAAGACCAATTTTCTGTTATTAAAGAAAAAAATGAATCAACTCAAATTGCATAGAAAATTTTAATTATATTTTAATCATTCTGCTCATTTACCAATCTTTCATAGACTAAAGGAAAATAATGGAATAAAATATGGATTTTTATGACAATATAAGTTCTTTGTATGAAATATATGACTCATGTTGCACAATTATGAGAGCATGGTAAGTTTTCTAGTGTAAATAACTACAGGAAAGTTTTATCACTTGGAGGAAAAATTTATGATGACATGCTTTCAAGAAATAGACTATATTCAAAAGAAGAATTGAGAAGTAGGTTGTCATCAGGTGATGCACATTAAAAACTATAGCAAAGAGTGTTAAAGAGGCAAGAAGATGAAGAAAAAAATTATAGTCTGTTGTGAGTCACAATGATATCAGATGAGTTAATGAGACTGAATTGTAAGGAATTAGGAAGTAGAACTTAAAGAGGCATGAAAAATAAAGAAGTAATATTAATTGAGGGGGCAAAACTATTCTGCAAGAGAAAGAGAGGTATCAGGAAATCAAAATCCACGCCTGTTCCACTTAATGCATGTGATCATATCACTCTACTTTCTGTAAACAATCCGTAAACTTATTCAAGCAGCCAATACAACATTTTCCCTAAATGTAATCAATCAATTCTCCACTCAACTCTATTGCATATTAGGCATGTAGACACAGCATTACCTAAACTATTATGAAGGCATTTGCACTTTTATTTGATCATGAAAATGGAGACACTTTACAAAATGTACTGTTAGAAGAGAAAATAACTAATTAAGTTGGTGGACCTATGAAATGAAGAAAGTCATGATTGGACTCAATCATTTTTAGAGAGAAATGACTGGAATAAAAAAAAGGAAGGAATGAACACCAAACACTCAGTGTCCATCCTGCCTAGAATGTGAGGCTTCCTCAGGTTTTCCAGCCTTAAAGATAGTTTATATATTTTGAAACTCTATTAATGTGTTATAGATATCATTAACATTTTAATTATTTGTTAGTTTGGATAAAGAATGGATAAAGAAGATGTGGTACATATATACAATGGAATATTACTCAGCCATAAAAAGGGACGAAACTGTATCATTTGTAGAGACGTGGATGTAGAGTGTCATACAGAGACTGTCATACAGAGTGAAGTAAGTCGGAAAGAAAAAAATAAATATCGTATATTAACGCATATATGTGGAATCTAGAAAAATGGTGCAGATGAACTGGTTTGCAAGGCAGAAATAGAGACACAGATGTTGAGAACAAACATATGGACACCAAGGTGGGGAAGCGGAGGGGGGGAAGAGGGGTGGTGGTGGTGGTGGGATGAATTGGGAGGTTGGGATTGACATGTATATATTAATATGTATAAAACAGATAACTAATAACCTGCTGTATAAAAAAATAAAATAAAATTCAAAACAGTTTCTAATCTAGAAAAAAAAGAAAAATTAAACATCAATTCTCTAACAAGTTAAAATTTGGTAACTAAATCAAATATTAGTGCATAACAAGTGAGAAGGTAAGCACATTTATAAAACTTTGTTTTTCCATTTTTTAGCACAAATGAACTGGGTACCTTTATCACCATTTTATAGATGCAGAATTTAAGGTCACAGAGTTTAAGTGGCTTGCTTGAGGCCATAAGCAGCCTTAGGACTGAACCTCTAAGATTTGTGTTCTTCACAGTATATTATGCCTCTTCTTAGTGGCTTTATAACAGACTTCAGAGCCTATGGCAGAATGATGAAGTAATACTTTCCCCAAGAAACTATTATCCTATCATCATTCAAAATACAAGTTTGTACATTTAGTTCTGATTTGACAGGACCTTCCCAGGGTAGAGACTTAGAAATGGTTAATCAAACTCTCAAAGAGAATTCTGTATCAAATTTTAAATAATTTAGTAATTTATAATAAATCATTTGGCTCTACTCCAAATTGGCCAACTAAATGGGATTGTCTTTTAGGCCACTAGAGACAATTTGCTATAATAAATAGTAAGTTGTAAAATTGTTCCTCTGTGGCCATAAAGAACTGTTATAATTTCCAAAATATGTAAGACATATTTCAGTCAGAAAGGTAAAATTTGTTACAAGAAGCCAGGAAACAATGGCAGGCTTTTGTAAGAGAAGATTTAATTTCTTTAGAAGTATGTAATTTATTTATTCCTTAAAAATATGCTGCTTGCCATGACATAGTCATGAGAATACAGTTATCATAGAATTTTTTTAACATCTTTATTGGAGTATAATTGCTTCACAATGGTGTGTTAGTTTCTGCTTTATAACAAAGTGAATCAGCTATATATATACATATATCCCCATATCCCCTCCCTCTTCCATCTCCCTCCCACCCTCCATATCCCACACCTCTAGGGGGACACAAAGCACTGAGCTGATCTCCTTGTGCTATGCAGCTGCTTCCCACTATCTATTTTAAATTTGGAAGTGTATATATGTCAATGTTACTCTCTCACTTCATCCTAGCTTACCCTTCCCCCTCCCCATGTCCTCAAGTCCATTCTCAACATCTGCGTCTTTATTCCTGTCCTGCCCCTAGGTTCTTCAGAACCACTTTTTTTTGTTTGATTCCATATATATGTGTTAGCATACAGTATTTTTTTTTCTTTCTGACATACTTCACTCTGTATGACAGACTCTACATCCATCCACCTCTCTACAAATAACTCAGTTTTGTTTCTTTTTATGGCTGAGTAATATTCCATAGTATATATGTGCCACATCTTCTTTATCCATTCATCTGTTGATGGATACTTAGGTTGCTTCCATGTCCTGGTATTGTAAATAGTGCAGCAATGAACATTGTGGTACATGTCTCTTTTTGAATTATTGTTTTCTCAGGGTGTACGCCCAGTAGTGGGACTGCTGGGTCACATGGTAGTTCTAGTTTTAGTTTTTTAAGTAACTTCCATACTGTTCTCCATAGTGGGCTGTATCAATTTACATTCCCACCAACAGTGCAGGAGGGTTCCCTTTTCTCCACACCCTCTCTAGCATGTATTGTTTGTAGATTTTTTGATGATGGCCATTCTGACCAGTGTGAGGTGATATCTCATTGTAGTTTTGATTTGAATTTCTCTAATGATTAGTCATGTTGAGCATCCTTTTATGTATTTGTTGGCAATCTGAATATCTTCACAGAAATGTCTATTTAGGTCTTCTGCCAATTTTTCTATTGGGCTGTTTGCTTCTCTGATATTGAGCTGCTTGTAAATTTTTGAGATTAATCCTTTGTCAGTTGCTTCATTTGTAAATATTTTCTCTCCTTCTGAGAGTTGTCTTTTCGTCTTGCTTATAGTTTTCTTTGCTGTGCAAATCTTTTAGGTTTCATTAGGTCTCGTATTTTTGTTTTTATTTCCATTTCTCTAGGAGGTGGGTCAAAAAGGATCTTGCTGTAATTTACGTCATAAAGTGTTCTGCCTATGTTTTCCTCTAAGAGTTTTATAGTGTCTGGCCTTACATTTAAGTCTTGAATCCATTTTGAGTTTATTTTTGTGTATGGAGTTAGGGAGTGTTCTAATTGCATTCTTTTACATGTAGCTGTCCAGTTTTCTCAGCACCACTTATTGAAGAGGCTGTCTTTTCTCCATTGTATATTTTTGCCTCCTTTATCAAAAATAAGGTGACCATATGTGTGTGGGTTTATCACTGGGCTTTCTATCCTGTTCCATTGATCTATATTTCTGTTTTTCTGGCAGTACCATACTGTCTTGATTACTGTAGCTCTGTAATATAGTTTGAAGTCAGGGAGCCTGATTCCTCCAGCTCTGTTTTTCTTTCTCAAGATTGCTTTGGCTATTGGGGGTCATTTGGGTTTCCATACAAATTGTGAAATTTTTTGTTCTACTTCTGTGAAAAATGACATTGGTAGTTAGATAGGGATTGCATTGAATATGTAGATTGCTTTGGGTAGTATAGTCGTTTTCACAATGTTGATTCTCAGACAGTTCCTGGCCCAACCCGCCCCTCCCACCTCCTTCTGGAAACAACCAAGAACATGGTATATCTCTCCATCTGTTTGTATCATCTTTAATTTCTTTCATCAGTGTCTTACAGTTTTTTGCATACAGGTCTTTTGTCTCCATAGGTAGGTTTATTCCTAGGTATTTTATTCTTTTTATTGCAATGGTAAATGGGAGTGTTTCCTTAATTTCTCCTTCAGATTTTTCATCCTTAGTGTATAGGAATGCCAGAGATTTCTGTGCATTAATTTTGTATCCTGCTACTTTACCAAATTAATTGATTAGCTCTAGTAGTTTTCTGGTAGCATCTTTAGGATTCTCTATGTATAGTATCATGTCATCTGCAAACAGTGACAGTTATACTTCTTCTTTTCCTATTTGGATTCCTTTTATTTATTTTTCTTCTCTGATTGCTGTGACTAAAACTTCCAAAACTATGTTGAATAATAGTGGTGAGAGTGGACAACCTTGTCTTGTTCCTGATCTTAGTAGAAATGATTTCAGTTTTTCACCCTTGAGAATGATGCTGGCTGTGGATTTATCATATATGGCCTTTATTGTGTTGAAGAAGTTCCCTCTATGCCTACTTTCTGGAGGGTTTTTATCATAAATGGGTGTTGAATTTTGTCAAAAGTTTTTCTGCATCTACTGAGATGATCATACTGCTTTTATCCTTCAGTTTGTTAATATGGTGTATCACATTGATTGATTGGCATATATTGAAGAATTCTTGCATTCCTGGGATAAACCTAACTTAATCGTGGTACATGATCCTTTTAATGTTCTGTTGGATTCTGTTTGCTAGTATTTTGTTGAGGATATTTGCATCTATGTTCATCAGTGATATTGGCCTGTAATTTTCTTTTTTTATTACATCTTTGTCTGGTTTTGATATGAGGGTGATGGTGGCCTCGTAGAATGAGTTTGGGAGTGTTCCTCCCTCTGCTACATTTTGGAAGAGTTTGAGAAGGATAGGTGTTAGCTCTCCTCTAAATGTTTGATAGAATTTGCCTGTGAAGCCATCTGGTCCTGGGCTTTTGTTTATTGGAAGATTTTTTTTTTTTTTCAGTACACGGGCCTCTCACTGCTGTGTCCTCTCCCGTCACGGAGCACAGGCCCCGGATGCGCAGGCCCAGCGTCCACAGCCCATGGGCCCAGGCGCTCCACGGCATGTGGGATCCTCCCAGACCGGGGCACGAACCCGTGTCCCCTGCATCAGCAGGCGGACTCTCAACCACTGCGCCACCAGGGAAGCCCTGTTGGAAGATTTTTAATCATAGTTTCCATTTCAGTGCTTGTGATTGGTCTGTTCATATTTTCTATTTCTTCCTGGTTCAGTCTTGGAAAGTTGTGCATTTCTAAGAATTTGTCCATTTCTTCCAGTTTGTCCATTTTATTGGCATAGAGTTGCTTGTAGTAATCTCTCATGATCCTTTGTATTTCTGTGGTGTCTGTTGTTACTTCCCCTTTTTCATTTCTAATTCTATTGACTTGAGTCTTCTCCCTTTTTTTTCCTTGAGGAGTCTGGCTAATGGTTTATCAATTGTGTTTATCTTCTCAAAGAACCAGATTTTAGTCTTACTGCTCTTTGGTATCATTTCCTTCATTTCCTTTTCATTTATTTCTGATCTGATCTTTATGATTTCTTTCCTTCTGCTAACTTTGGGTTTTTTTTAATTCTTCTTTCTCTAATTGCTTCAGGTGAAAGGTTAGGTTTTTTATTTGAGGTGTTTCTTGTTTCTTGAGGTAAGATTGTATTGCTATAAACTTACCTCCTTGAACTGCTTTTGCTGCATCCCATAGATTTTGGGTCGTCCTGTTTTCATTGTCATTTGTTTCTAGGTATTTTTTTGATTTCCTCTTTGATTTCTTCAGTGATCTCTTGGTTATTTAGTAGTGTATTGTTTAGCCTCCATGTTTGTATTTTTTACAGGTTTTTTCATGTAACTGATATCTAGTGTCATAGCGTTGTGGTCGGAAAACGTACTTGGTACGATTTCAGTTTTCTTAAATTTACCTAGGCTTGATTTGTGACCCAAGATATGATCTATCCTGGAGAATGTTTTATGAGCACTTAAGAAGAAAGTGTATTCTGTTGTTTTTGGATGATATGTCCATTAAGTATCAATTAAGTCCGTCTTGTTTAATGTATTATTTAAAGCTTGTGTTTCCTTTTTTTTTTCATTTTGGATGATCTGTCCTTTGGTGACAGTGGGGTGTTAAAGTCCCCTACTATTATTGTGTTACTGTCGATTTCCCCTTTTATGGCTGTTAGCATTTGCCTTATGTATTGAGGTGCTCCTACGTTGGGTGCGTAAATATTTACAATTATTATATCTTCTTCTTGGATTGGTCCCTTGAATATTATGTAGTGTCCTTCCTTGTCTCTTGTAATAGTCTTTATTTTAAAGTCTATTTTGTCTGATATGAGAATTGCTACTCCAGCTTTCTTTTGATTTCCATTTGCATGGAATATCTTTTTCCATCCCCTCAGTTTCAGTCTGTATGTGTCCCTAGGTCTGAAATGAGTCTTTTGTAGACAGCATATATATGGGTCTTGTTTTTGTATCCATTCAGCCAGTCTATGTCTTTTGGTTGGAGCATTTAATCCATTTACATTTAAGGTAGTTACTGATATGTATGTTCCTATTACCATTTTCTTAATTGTTTTGGGTTTGTTATTGTAGGTCTTTTGCTTCTCCTGTGCTTTCTGCCTAGAGAAGTTCCTTTAGCATTTGTTGTAGAGCTGCTTTGGTTGTGCTGAATTCTCTTAGCTTTTGCTTGTCTGTAAAGGTTTTAATTTCTCCATCACATCTGAATGAGATCCTTGCTGGGTAGAGTAATCTTGGTTGTAGGTATTTCCTTTTCATCACTTTAAATATGTCCTGCCACTCCCTTCTGGCTTGCAGAGTTTCTGCTGAAAGATCAGCTGTTAACCTTATGGGGATTCCCTTGTATGTTATTTGTTGTTTTTCCCTTGCTGCTTTTAGTATTTTTTCTTTGTATTTAATTTTTGATTGTCTGAATAATATGTGTCTTAGCGTGTTTTTCCTTGGATTTATCCTGTATGGGACTCTGCACTTCCTGGACTTGATTGACTATTTCCTTTACCAAATTAGGGAAGTTTTCAACTATAATCTCTTCAAATATTTTCTCAGTCCCTTTTTTTTCCTCTTCTTCTCAGACCCCTATAATTCGAATGTTGGTGGTTTTAATGTTGTTCCAGAGGTCTCTGAGACTGTCCTCAATTCTTTTCATTCTTTTTTCTTTATTTCGCTCTGTGGTAGTTATTTCCACTATTTTCTCTTCCAGGTCACTTATCTGTTCTTCTGCCTCAGTTATTATGCTATTGATTCCTTGTAGAGAATTTTTAATTTCATTTATTTTTTTGTTCATCATTGTTTGTTTGCCCTTTAGTTCTTTTAGATCCTTGTTAAATGTTTCTTGTATTTTCTCCATTCTGTTTCCAAGATTTTGGATCATCTTTACTATCATTACCCTGAATTCTTTTTCAGGTATGTTGTCTAGGTCCTCTTCATTTGTTTGGTCTGGTGGGTTTTTACCTTGCTTCTTCATCTGCTGTGTATTTCTCTGTCTTCTCATTTTGCTTAAAATACTGTGTTTGGGGTCTCCTTTTTCCAGGCTTCAGGTTCGTAGTTCCCTTTTTTTCGTGTCTGCCCCCAGTGGGTAAGGTTGGTTCAGCGGGTTGTGTAGGCTTTCTCGTGGAGGGGACTGGTGCCTGTATTCTGGTGGATGAGACTGGATCTTGTCTTTCTGGGGAGCAGGACTACCTCTGGTGGTGTGTTTTGCATTGTCTGTGAACTTATTATGATTTTAGGCAGCCTCTCTGCTAATGGGTGGGGTTTTCCTCCTTTCTTGGTAGTTTTTTGGCATATGGTGTCCGACACTGTAGCTTGCTTGTTGTTGAGTGGAGCTGGGTCTTAGTGGTGAGATGGAGATCTCTGCGAGAACTTTAGCCATTTGATATTACATGGGACTGAGAGGTCTGTGGTGAACTAATGTCCTGAACTTGGCTCTCCCACCTCTGAGGCTCAGGCCTGACACCTGGCCACAGCACCAAGATCCTGTCAGCCATTTGGCTCAGAAGAAAATGGAGAAAAAGAAAGAAAGAAAGGAAGAAAGAAAGGAAGGAAGGAAGGAAGGAAGGAAGGAAGGAAGAAAGAAGGAAATAAAATAATATAAAATATAGTTATTAAAATAAAAAAGGTTATTAAAAATAAAATTAAAATGTAATTAAAAAAAAGAAAGAAGAGAGCAACCAAACCAAAAAACAAGTCCACCAGTGATAACAAGCACTAAAAACTATACAAAAAAAAGACAAAAACAAAAATGGACAGACAGAACTGTAGGACAAATGGTAAAAGCAAAGCTTTTGGGAAGTCTCAGATCTTCTGCCAGCGTTCAGTAGGTGTTCTGTAGGAGTACTCCACATGTAGATGTATTTTTGATGTATTCGTGGAAAGGAAGGTGATCTCCACATCTTACTCCTCCATCTTGAAGGTCCCTCTCACATACCAGAATTTTGTTTTTACTATTAGTTTATCCAAGTAGTCAAGGTTGTGTGACAATTTAATCTGTCCTCTAAAGCAGTGTTTCTCAATGGAAATGGTTTTGCTCCTAGGGGACATTTGCCTAGAGACATTGCCAAGTGTCCCCTGAAGGGGGAAAATTACCTCAGTTGAGAATCACTGCACGAAAGAGATATCCCTAAGAGCATTTGGTCAGCATTAATATTTCCAGTACTTTCTACAACACGGGAAGGAAGACTATTAACTGTATTAACAGTTGAATGCAAATGAGTGCCATTTAAGTTAGATACCCAAATGCATATATATTTTGTCATTGAAAATTAGAAGAAATATTCTCAGACTGGATTACAAGGGGTAAACAAAGGTAGGTTATTGTTCTGTGAGTCTGTGATACTTTCAGTGTCTCGACTACACTACTGAAGAAAGCAGAAAGCTTTTGAAGATATTAATTCTTTTACCACATCTATTTCGCATCTATAAGAGTATGTGGGTGTCTTGTCTTGGCATTAATAAAAATGACAAGTTGAAGGAGAAAATAGAATTGGAATGCCCTGTTCTCTAGCACGAGGAATATTTCTTCACCAAAGACATAAAAGATAAAATTGATTTTCAACAACTATAAATGGTGTTTTTCTGAAGTTCATAAAATACTGATTTTTCTCAATTTACTACATGTCCAAAAGGTCTTAGGAACTTTTGTAGTCTCCTTTGGGAAAAAGTAATTTGATTTGTGTGAAGTTCTTTTTTAAAATTATTATTTACTGAATATCAATATGCCAAATCAAATATGTGGAAATCCCTTCCCCTCTTGGTATTTTGAGTTAAAAATCTTATGCATTATTAAATATGAACAGATAAATCTGACTACCTTTTAAAATAAGCTGCATCCTTGCTTTTGCCCTAAACATAAAGACCAGCTATTTACAACCTTGTTTTTTATAAAGTTTTTATTTCTGGTGATTGGGGAAAATGCTTCTTACTTGTTCACTCTCTTATAAATGTAGAAAGATAATGTCTATAATCTTTATAATTTCTCACCTCAAAGATCCTACAAATATGCAAATCTCATTTATTTTTCAGTTCTCTATGCTCTTTGTAAAAATACCCTCCAAGCACAAGTACAATCAACTAGCAGTAGTTCAAAATAGTTTATTTAAAAGAAGGACCAGCAGAAAAAAATCAAACCCTAACAAACCAAATAATATAGCATAAAATAATAATTATAACCTTCCCAGCCCAGGATGAGAGACTGTTAAAATAGCAATAACAAAATTCGATTACTTGGACAAACAGCACTTTAAAAGATCGTGTGACATCTGAACATGAAGGAATGGAATTATTTTAAGAACATATCTACGTATTTCTTTAATACTTTCTCCTGAGAGTTATCTCTGACTCTGTGGCCACCCGAAATAAACTCCTTCCACAACATTTAATTTCAAGTGTTCTGAATCCCCTAAGAAATTCACATATGTCTGTCTGTGCCTGAAACAATGTATAAATCTGAAGACATCAGGCACTATGTATATTTGGAACCCTGGCTTATCCTTAGGCATCATTTCTTCTCTTTTTTTTTGCAGGATATATTCAGGAACAACTGCTTGTATAAACCAGCATAACATCCCTATTCACACACTACCACCAGATTGAATTTCTTTTTATAATTCAGACTAATAGATCCACTTAAAAAAAAATAATGGGTAGGGCCCAGTCTCTATAATGACTCACACAGCATCGACACTAGATAGAACCTTGCTTTCCCATTGCTGCTGTACAACACAAAACCGATATGTCTGTGAAGACTTAGCACTCTTTGTTTCTGATCTGCAGTTTTAAAACAACTCATTGGCATCTTCAATGTCTTTCTTTTTGCAGCCTGTATCAAAAATGCAAAGAAGTGGTGCTGGCCAAGGAAAGTGGGAGACACACCTAGACTAGACCAGGCAATGGACAGGAAGGAGGAATGCAGTAGCAAAGTGGTGCTAGAGGGCGCTTTGCCTTGCGGAGAGGTGACCATGGCAACAAGGGAGCTGAGAGGAGGAGAGAACAGACCTGCGCCAAGAATGTGAGCACCATCGTCTTTCCTCAGAGCACTTGATTGCTTTCAGAGTTGAGACAGCCAAGTCTTTATTGTGTTTTCTTCCTCTGGGAAGCCAGTGAAGGTTTTGACAGGACCACAGTCAAAGAATACTCAGGGAGCAGGTAACAAAATGTGGTCCTCTGGATGGTAGCCTTGCTGGACTTCTTTTCATGGGTATTTTATCGAACTTATTTAAAATTACCATCGATATGAACGTATTTGGCAGCTAAGGGGCACCCGTGCATCTGAAGTAATGCTGCTGGGAAGAGCAGGTGTCTCCACTTGCATTAGTCTGTTTGCTGGCATGATTTGAAGCAGTCCTGCATAGGTGTTTCAGGGGATGGCTGATCCGTTCCATATTCATTAGTCATCCTAACTGCCTCACTTGTTATCCACATTCGCTGAAGTACTCTGGAGAGGCAAATGAAAAGTCTGGCATACTTTCCACTGAGCTTGGGCAACACTTGGGCAACACTGATGTAGCTAAGGCCAATTTCTTTTTATAATAAGTGGAGTGCTTAGTATAGAAATAATTTTTTATATGTCTTAGTGTTAATAATTGTTTAGAAGTGATACACACATACACATGCATGCATGCACTCACATGCGTACATACACATATGTACTCCCTTCAGAATACTACAGAGAATACATGGTGCAATAAGATAATTATATATTTAAATTGTGCTGGGGCTTTTGGCATTAATTATTTTCGTACAGTTGATGAGAGGGGATTCTGAATTCCCTGTCACCACTATAATGTCACTTATCTTTGGTTAGAAGGGATAATTTTTCCTATGGTGATGACTGATACAATGGTGTTTTTTTTGTTGTGTTGACTGTTTCAAAAATGTGATTTCTAGGTTGGCAAATATTATCACAGGTGTACTGATGTTACAAGGAGCACTTGTAGAAATACTGGAATAACTAAACTATTAAACTTTTTTAGTTTATTGGGTGAACTGGTTCATTACTTTAGTTTTTCTAAGAGTTGATGCCTGTTAAGTTACTTTTTATCCTCTCTGCACTGTTGGTGAAATGATACCTAGACCTGACTTTGAGATATCAGAAATGGTGCTAAACATTATTAATTTGATCCCTATGTGTTGTTTTCTCATCTACCTACATCATAATTACTATTATGGTTTCTATATATATTTATATTATGTACTTTTCCATAACACAGGATTTTTCTCGAGGTTGTAACAGAAACTAAATGAGATGCTGGGCAAAAATGAGCTCTAAGAAATTTTGCATTCCTCAGAAGTTTCTGACTCTGAGGATAGATACCTGATGTCAGTTGCACAGTCCTTAATCACCTTTTAGAGACGAGTTTTATTCCTCTAAAATATAAGAGCTACGATCTATGGGACTGAGCCAAGATTTCTGTCCTGACTTCTGTTCTGATTATAAATGTGATTATACAGTGCTAGGTGTGTTCATGTAACCTCTTTCTTCTAAGTAACACAAAAAATGTTCCTGTCCCTCACCTCTGGTGTTGCCTGTAAAGTAATTACAGCTATACATATTTTTCCATGTCACGAATGGAGAAATGGAGACAAAATGATAAAATGACTTATCTGTCATCAGAGTGACAGTCTAGGATTGAGCCTTGTTCTGAATCTCATACTCTTCCTTCTATTAAGCAACTCCTCCATAGGAGAGTAAGTAAACGGGGATAGGAGTGGGAGGAAAGCAGGGCCAGGAGAGTGGATGCTACATGATAGATTGGATGATATTCTGATAGGCCTCTTGGAATGCTGCTGTAGAAATCCCTCCTGATTTGGAATACTCCTGGTCCGAAGTTGTTGCAGGAAGGGGGGTCCCTTCCAGGGCCCGTGAGTGGTCTCTTGTCTAACAGTAGGAGATGAATTGTCTGAGGAAACACACGTGCTGACAAAGCAAAAGACTTTATTTGGAAAGGGCACCTGGGCAGAGAGCAGTAGGGTAAGCGAACCCAGGAGAACTGCTCTGCCACATGGCTCACAGTCTCAGGTTTCATGGTAACGGGGTTAGTTTCCAGGTTGTCTCTGGCCAATCATCTTGCTTGGCCCATATTTGGTGACTCAGGGTCCTTCCTGGTGGCATGGTCATCTCTCAGCCAAGAAGGATTGTAGCCTGAGGGTTTCTGGGAAGTTGGGAGACTTATCATCTCCTCCCTCTTCCTTTTGGCCCCTCCCAAATTCTTCCAGGTAGTTTTACAAGACTTCCTATGAACTAGCATCTCCTTCCTCCTTTCAGTCCCTCCCGAATTCTCCCCGTTAGTTTTCAGCGGCAGCACTGTGTTCTTTATCTGGGACCTTCTGTTGTGAGACAACTCATGCAAGTGGTTATCGTCCTGCCTGACCAAGACAGGTGGTTTTGGTCAGCAGTTCCCTAATAAAGTGATAAAAGTCTGTATTTATTATGAAGTCAATACACAGTTACTATTGTGAACCCACATGAACCTTCAAAAATCATGCCTTTACTTCTGCCTTTAAAAAACCTGTTTGGAAACTGATAATACTGATTTCCTCCAAAGAGGGGAACTCAGTGAGAGAAAGAATGTGCATTTCATATTGTTTCTTACCTTTTGAATCTTGAACCCTGTGAATGAGTTCTCTATTTAAAGAAGTCATTATTATTTTTTTATAAATTTATTTATTTATTTTTGGCTGCATTGGGTCTTCACTGCTGTGCGTGGGTTTCTCTAGTTGCTGAGAGCAAGTGCTACTCTTCATTGCAGAGTGCGGGCTTCTCATTGCAGTGGTTTCTCTTGTTGTGGAGCACGGGCTCTAGGCATACGGGCTTCAGTAGTTGTGGTGCGTGAGCTTCAGTAGTTGTGGCGCCCGGGCTCAGTAGTTATGGCTCATGGGCTCTAGATCACAGGCTCAGTGGTTGTGGTGCATGGGCTTAGTTGCTCCACAGCATGTGGGATCTTCCCGGACCAGGGCTTGAACCCGTGTCCCCTGCATTGGCAGGTGGATTCTTAACCACTGCGCCACCAGGGAAGTCCCAAGAAGTTTTTTTTTTTTTAAATCATGTTTTGGCTATGGAATTTTTCAGCTTCCCATAAAATCAAAATCTGTTCTGAATCACTGTAGAGGATCTCAAAAACCTGGGATCTTGGCTCTTTCAGTTCCTCTGACTTTTAGCTTTTCTTTTCTTTTTTTTTCATTGAGGTATAGTTGATGTACAATATTATATGTTTTAGGTGCACAACATAGTGATTCACACTTTTTAAAGGTTATGTTCCATATATAGTTCTTATAAAATATTGGCTACATTCCCTGTTTTGTACAATATATCCTTGTATCTTGTTTTATTTTTTTATTTTTAAATTTATTTTTAGTTTTTTATTTTATATTGGAATATAGTTGATTAACAATGTTGTGCCAGTTTCTTATGTACAACAAAGTGATTCAATTATACATATACATTTATCTATTCTTTTAAAAATTCTTTTCCCAATTAGGTTGTTACAGAATATTGAGAAGTGTTCCCTGTGAGATATAGTAGGTCCCTGTGGATTATCCATTGTAAACATAGCAGTGTGCACATGTCAATCCCAAACCCTAACCCTAACCCTTGTAGCTTATTTTAAACCTCATCTTTTGTACCTCTTAATCCCCTCCCCCTTTAATCCCCTCCCCCTTCCCTTTCCCCACTAGTAACTATTGATTCTAGTTAATTCTCTATATCTATGTAGCTCCTACTTTCTAAACTTTAATTTCACTGAGGGATACCATAGAGAAAAGTTCAAGGGAATGGCAACTCAATGCTTATGGGGCAGGTTGGAGGTGTCCGTCAAACTCCATCCCCATCATGGAACTCTACCTCTTCTTGAATCCCTTCATTCCCCAAGTCCCTTTCAGCCCACACCCCACATCCTAGGGGAAGGGGACCTTTAAAATAATGCTAAGAAGGAGACTCCCCACAGGTAAGAGAGACTTCTCTTGTGAGTGCTCCATTCTGAAGAATGTGAAGATCTGGCAAAAGAGGACTTTTGACCATGGATAAAAGAGAGAGGCCACATAGAAGCAGGATACAGAAATGAAAGAGGAGAAAGGAAGGAAGGGAAACCAAGGGAGGAGGAAAGTTCTGGATGCCCATCCAAGGCAAACTCAGGAGTGCTTGAAAAGTGACCTGTGGGCCACAGTAAAGACATTTTGCCCCATTCTCTATACTCAGAATATTTTCTCCTCACTCAGAGTTACACTGGCTCATGTCAGGTCCCACTGCTTGTGGGATGAAATGGCAGGATTAAGCTTATGTTTTATTAACACTCTTGATTTTTTAAAATTAAAGGTTACTGTAGGGGATAGGAATTTATGCCTTAGTCTAAGAGGTGAAATATCAATCAGAAGCCTACAGAGATGACTTTTATTTATATGGGTTAATTGTTTAATCATAGATTGGACTTTCAATGCTCATTTAATTTCAAGTTCTGATTCTAACCAGAACTTCCCTTGATATTTATTGCCAAGAGCCATAACTCCATTGCAAAAAAGCATAAATTTCTTGATATATTTTTGTTTTGCTTTGTTTTGTTTTGCAAACTCCTTTATAAATATGTTTTCTGGGCTTCCCTGGTGGCGCAGTGGTTGAGAGTCTGCCTGCCGATGCAGGGGACACGGGTTCGTGCCCCGGTCCGGGAAGATCCCACATGCTGCAGAGTGGCTGGGCCCGTGAGCCATGGCCACTGAGCCTGCGCGTCCGGAGCCTGTGCTCTGCAATGGGCGAGGCCACAACAGTGAGAGGCCTGCGTACTGCAAAAATAAATAAATAAATATGTTTTCTCCGTGTTTACTGCCTGAGGTGTAAACATCTGCCAAGGTGTAAACAGACAATGCACACTGACAGAAGCTTGGTGTGTCAGCAGAAAATTAATAGTTGTTTTTATTGCTAATACAGTTGATCATATGAAACTATGTAATTGTTTTTTGTTTATCTCCAAGTTTTTCCACCTTGGCTTTCTTTCCTTTTAATTACAAAAATGAATGAAATCTATAACAACTGCTTGTGTGAAACACTGCTTAATATAGCAAGGATGTATCAGGGCACTATTATCTCTCCCCTGTGTCCACACCATGAAAATAACTATCAGTACATTTTTATATTTTGATCACAGAATTCTATACCTAATGAGCACAATACACATGAGAAGTACTTAAGTCAGGAATAGATGATATCAGTGAACCTCCAGCACTTACAGAATATTGTCCAAATTATCCTTTAAGACTCATTGGACATTACTCTTTGAGAGAAGAAAACAATTAGGTCTAGAGTATAAATTATGTAGTGACAAACCAGATGAAACCAATAGTAGAAAAAATTTTCACATATTTTTATTGGTAGAGACTCTTAGCACAGAGAATTTCTACTACATCTTCTCTTACTTTAAGGTTATTTCTTGGCTCTACCATTCTAGAAAACTTTGACAAGGGCAGGACAACACAGTAATTGAAATTATCTCCTCCCAACCCTTAAAAAAACTGGCAGAGTAGTCATTTTTTTCTAGTGGATAATGATATTATTTTAAGAGCCTTTCTAAAGATACTGATTTTTAGCTCTGACTGTCTATATGACTTCAAAAATTATTCAGTTTTTCAACCTCCCAAAAGTAATGAAAGTTTTCTTCTAAAACTCTCAGGCAACTTCTGATTAAACATGATTACATAAGAACAGTTTTAGTCTTCTGTTTCCATGAAGCCTACTGCCTAGAAAAAGGAGACAAACTTTCTCTTCAATGAAACAAGAAAGTAGCTATAGCTACAAAACAAACTATGAAATGATCCCAGTAACTATCCACACTTTGTTTCTATGTCTCTTGACTTGTGAAATTTCCCATGAGTACACTGCATTGTCAGCCACTCTAATTATTCTGACTGATGAAGTGGGACCAAGTTTGTTCAATTTGTCATTTAGGGTTTGTCACAAGTGGGACCTACATCAGTCAAGGGGTGCAGTGTGACAATGCCCCCAGTGTGATTTCTTGGCTGGCTGGTAAGCCTTAGGGTTCCCAATTCAGTTCAAATAGTTATGTCTAGGCTTTGCTGTTGAAGGAACCACTTGAGGATGTCCATGTCACCAGCCAGCTTATGTTGGGCTGTGCCATGGAATGACTGAGCAACAGTTATAGAAATGTGGGCTGGAGAAAATATTCACGTGTTTTGCATGGGAGTTGCAGTACTAAGGCTATCCTCTGCTCTTTGTGATACATTTCTCAGAAAGTCTAAGAGTTGTGGCAATCAAATTTTGGTCAGAGCTATGTGGCAGGGATTGGCAGACCCAGTAGTCAGTTTAATTTCAGGTGTTTGCAATAGTTTGAAAGAACCATGCCAGGCATTCGTTTGTGTGAATAGCTCCAGAAAGCAATTCTGAAAGATGAAAAGTTATTACCGTTCTTTCCTCCCTTCACAGGTGCCAGGGTCATTTTTGCCCCTCCACTACCACAAAATAAGTGTGTCCCATGTCCCACTCTAGTGGACATAACTTCCCCTTTCTTGTAAGCATTCCCTACGTGCATCTATTGACTGGGAGGATCAGGTGCAAGAGGGATAAAGACACTTTTCTAACGCTTACAGAAACCATTATTTTCTTACTTCAGCCTGCATGAACCACTGTAGGGGAGACTCAACAAGAAGTATACTTGGACAAGTGGTTATTATCCTTATGGTTAAGGACCATGTCAATCTAAATAGAGAATCCATGTGACTGAACCAGAATTAAGCTTGAATCCTCTAAGCCCATTTTTAGAGTGTACTGAACTGCTCCCCTAAGGTGGCTGGATTCTGGTGAGAGCTCTCCTACTGGCTTGTAGATGGCTGCTTTCACGCTGTATCTCACGTGGCCTTTCTTTGGAACCTGCTGTGTGTGTGTGTGTGTGTGTGTGTGTTTGAGAGAGAGAGAGAGAGAGAGAGAGAGAGAGAGAGAGAAATCTCTTCCTCTTCTTAAAAAGCCATCAGTTCTAATGAATTAGGACCGTATTGCTATGACCTCATTTAACCTTTATTAGGTCCTAAAAGCTCTGTCTCCAAATACAGTTACATTGGGGGTTGGGACTTCAACGTATAAATTTTGGGGGGGGGGAGGGGCACAATTTAGGCCATACCGGGGAGTACATTTTTATTAGTCAGAATAGTCTCAGCACTGCTGTGTTAACAAATATGTCCTGAAACCTCAGTGAACTAGCACAGTAAAACTTTATTTCTCTATCAGATTACAGAGAGATCTAGGCTACTCCAGTCCTGTGATTCATACATTTCAAACATGATTTTCAGGGACACCTCAGCAAGGAAGAGAGTGTAGAATTAGAAAACCAAATATTAAATATTTTCTTTATAACCATAAAATTATAAAACTGGAGGGGGACATATAATCAAGTCCAATCCTCTTATTTATATTTTACAGGTGAGTAAAATGAGCATAAAGAGGAGAGATGAGTCACCTAAAGGCACAGAACAAGATGGTGACTGAGTAGAAGCTGCATCCAGCTGTCCTAGCTTAGCATGAGTTAACCAGTGACATGGCTTTCCAATGAATTTTACAAATATTTCTTATATCAAAGGCTTTAAGTCAGTCTCATCTGGTTGTTTTATTAAGTCCTGGAAATCAGAAAAACAAGGTAACTACACTTTTAGTCTAATTATAGCCTAAAAAAAGGAAAATTTACACTCAAGGAATTTAATTAATTTACAAATTTATTTATCCTTGACATAGGTCTTGGTGATGATTTTTTGGGTCTGACACCAAAGGCAAAAATAAACAAATAGGATTGCATCAAACTAAAAGGTTTCTGCACAGAAAAGGAAGCCATCAACAAAATGAAAAGGCAGCCTACTGAATGGGAGGAAATACTTGCAAATCATGGGTTAATATCCAAAATATATAAGGAACTCATATAACTCAAAAGCAAACAAAAAACAAAAAAACTGATTAAAAGTGGTCAGAAGATCTGAAGGGATATTTTTCCAAGGAAGAATTACAGATGGCCAACAGGTACATGAAAAGATGCTCAACATCATTAATCATCAGGGAAATGCAAATCAAAACTACAATACAATATCACCTCACATTTGTCAGGAAGACTATTATCAACAACACAAGAAATAACAAGTGCTGACGAAGATGTGGTGAAAAGGGAACCATTGTGCACTGTTGGTAGGAACATTGTAAATATAAATTGGTGCAGCCACTATGGAAAACGGTATGGAGGTTCTGCAAAAAATTAAAAATAGAACTAACATATGATCCAGCAATTCCACTTTTGGGTATTTACTTGAAGAAAATGAAAACACTAACTTGAAAATATATATGGACCCTCATAATCATTACAGCATTATTTACAATATCCAAGATATGGAAACAATGGATGAATAGATAAATTGTGGTATATATGTAGAATGGAATATTATTCATCCATAAAAAGAATAAAATCTCGCCACTTGAGACAACATGAATGGACTTCAAGGGCAATTTTGCTAAGTGAAATGAATCAGACAGAGAAAGAGAAATGCTGTATTATTTCTCTTATATGTGGAATCTGAAGGGAAAAAAAAAGTTATAGATACAGAGGAGAGATTAGCAGTTGCCCCAGAAGTGGTGGGGTTGGGGGGTGGGAGAAATGGGTGAATTGCTTTTTCTTTTCAGTTTTAATAAATTAAATAACATCTAATAATTATTTGTCCCCAAATTTCCATAAATTTAATAATTTAGTTGGATCATACAAACAAAAACTTGCACTGATATATTATTCTGTCTGGAAAAAAATTTGTGGATCTTATTTTTTCAGTAATCTTTTTTTTCTAATTCCCAGTTTCAGAATATATTTGACCACAGTTTGCTTTCTATCCTCTGTGTCTACAATATGCTTTGTAAGTAGAAACCTGACCCTGATAGAGCTTTCAGAAAATTTATAATGTACCATAATGGCAAAAATTCATTTCTAAGAAAAATTCTTCTAATAAATGGAACTCAAAGTAATTCAGTTACTTACAAAATATGTTCATTATTCTAGTGTGTATGGTATATTGAATTTTTTTTACATAGCAAAGGAAATGAAAATCAAACCCACCGTATATTCTCTTCTCGATTCTGTATCTATTCAGCCATTCTTAATTGTGTTCCCCTGCGTTGCCATTTTAATTATTAAAGAAGTAAATCTAAGACTCAGGCATTAGACATAAATATAAAACCCTATTTCAAAGACTTCTTGTTAATATAAAATTATTTAGATTTTTTACTCTATTGCTATCTTTAGAGTAGCAAGAAAGGAAACTCTTGTCTTTTTGAATGACAGACATTTTGAATATTTTATAAACTGAGCATGGGTTATCACTATGCAGAGAGTGGAGCCATTTCTTCAGCATGACCTTGGAGCAGGAAGATCAAATGGACCTCAGTTCAGTTCAACTCCAGTGTTTCCAATGTTAGTTAGCTGTGTGACTGTGTTAGTCTACTAGTGTTGCCATAACAAAATAGCATAAACTTGGTGGCTTAAACTACAGAAATTTATTTCTCACAGTTCTAGAGGCTGGAAGAGCAAGATCAAAGTTCTGAGCAGGGTTGGTTTCTCCTGAGGCCTTTCTTCTTGACTTGCTGTCTTCACATGGCATTTTACACAGATGCGTATCTCTGGTGTCGTCTTCTCATAAGGACACTGGTCCTATTAGATTAGACCCCTACCTTGTGACCTCATTAAATGTTCATTGTCTCCTTTAAAGCCCTATCTCCAAATACAGTCAACATATGAGTTTGGAGGTGACACAGTCCAGTTCATAGCAATGACCCTAGGCAAATAATCTACCTGTGAGCCTCTTTTTCCTGCTGTAGAGCTATTGCTTTGTAGAGCTATTCTGATCATTAAATTACATACTATGTATCCAGTTACCAACACAGTATCCATGCTTAGTAAATACTATACATATGATGACTGCTATTCTAATTGTAAATTTGCCACACCCAACCCTGACTTTCCATCTCCCATTGGTTGTTGCATAGGTATCAAGGAAGCAAAAGACAATAAAAAAAAAGCAATAAAGATATGGTTTTGTTTTATTAAAGATGTATAACTGATGGCATTTGATTTAAGACAGTTGTATTTATGATAAAAGAGAGATGAAATATAAGTGTACAGATGAGATTTATACTGACTGGAGATTTAATAGGTCATGAGGCTGTAGCATTTGAACTAAAAATTAAAGGATGGATATTATTTTAATATACAGACATATGGGAAATGGGGTATATATGGGGAGAATGGAAGGGTATTCTAGAAACAGCTTTTTCAAAGAAATGAATGTAAATAAAGGCAGTATGTATTGGGAATAGGGCAGATCCAGGTATTGTGGGCATGAAACTTACAGAATTTATGGCCATCTTTAAGAAAAAGAATACACATTTGAGAATAAAAATTAGATGCAAAAATGAATATTTATTAAAAATAAAATGTAAAATCCCACCAAATTACTGGAAGCTTATAGATTCGTGACTTTTTCCTTTTAGGTGATTTATCAGAAATGCTTGCAAAAAAAATGCCTCCTGAGTGCAACCTGACTTCCAGGTCCTCTCTTGAACTCTCTACAACTCCCAGCAACTTCTGGCATTCAAGAGGCTTGTGCATGTAAGGGGCCCTGGCACATCAAGTTCATTAGTCTCAAGGTAAATCTAAGTGTGGTTAGGAATCGTAAGGCTATATGTGTAGAAGAGCAGGGGGCAAAGGCAGGAGGGGTGGGGAGAGGGGGCGTTATGTAAGATAAAATTGAAATGGGGAAAAATGAGGGTAATCATGGGATGCCTTAAAAGCTATGAAAGAGCTTTTGGCTTTATTCATTGAAAGGGCCTACAGGGAGTTTGACGAAATAATTCTTATACTTCAGGACTTATTTTCTTATAATAGAAAGCTCACAGAAAATGATATGCAGATACATCATTTTTCCTGGAGTTAGAGTGGAATATGTATTCATATAGGAATTGATTTGACCTCTACTCTAATCTAATGTGTGCTGTACGTAGTAAGATGACTTATGATAGGGTTTCAAAGTCTACTTTCAGTGCTAAAAAAAATATGTTTTTCATTTTCACGCCCTTAAAAGTCCAGAGGTACTCAGCAAACAATTTTGATGGAATTTTCATTATTTCCTTATTTTCTTTAAAAGTGATTTTATTTTAATGACATTTTTAGAAAAATAATGGAATAAGCAAGAGAATTTCATGATGTGCTACTTTGATGGTGACAATTGTTTTCATTATTAAGTTTCCATACATAAGATCAGCTAAACAGAGTAAAGAAAGATGACAAATTAGCAGGGTATTTTTTCTTAATTAGGAATAAGAATACAATTGCATATTTGGGGAAAGTAAAAAGTTAAAGCTAAGCAAGCTTAATTTTGTCTCTTTCCTCTCCTGTTGGATTCCTCATTTGCCTATAGGGGCAAAGGTTATAAGCTCCTATGGGATGACACTCAAAATGCTTATGTACCTTGGAAATTATTTTTCATGGTGAGTCATTAGAGGGAAACTTTATCATAGTAGAGTTGGTTTCTGCCAGGTGAGGATTAGACATGGCTGCTCTGTGTTCACATTCTCTGTAGAGTTAGGATTCTTTTATACAAGGGGAGGGGGTGTAGTGTATTGACAAGTATAGTGAGTTGGTGTCTTGTTTCCACAATGAGCATCTATTTTGCACCAAATTGTTGGGTAGCAAATGTGTATCCTATTGTTCCCCAGCCTACCTCAGGTCCCCTCGGGCATCACAGCTTGCTCTCATGCTCACATAGGTCTCCACTCCTCCCCTGTGAGCTGTCCTTAGAACCTGATGTGTTTGCTTTGCTTCTTAGAATGTTGTCTTCAGACCTCCTGAATCTGAGTGACCACAAGAATTTGTTCAAATGCAGACTCTCTGGGCCCTGATTCCAGAATGGGGTCTAGGAATCTGTACTTTTCACAACCTCCTCAGAGGTTTTTTTAATGAGCCTCAACTTTGAAAGGCTCTGTTCATGACTAAAATGCAAAGCTGAAAGTCCAAAGACTCAAATCCTATCTCACCAATATTCAGCAATGGTGTACATTGCTTTGAGTTGGTATGCCTCATTTTTTTTATTGGAGATAGGCTTATAAACGAGCACTGTGAATTTTCTAACACTAATGATCTATATGCTAAGTTAGGCTGTGGAACACTCTCCTTTAGCCCCCCCCCCATTTCCCTTTCTACACCACTCCCTAATCCAGTGGTTCTCAGTGTGTAACCTGAGAACAGCACCATCAGTATCACCTGGGAACTTATTAGAAATGCGTGTTTTTAGACCCCACTCAAGTCCTTCTGAGCCTGGAACTCTGGGACTGTGGCACACCCTCCAGATGATTTTGATACATGCTAAAGTTGGAGAACCACTGATCTAGTCAGTTCCTTTCTTTCCATTTCAGTGCCTACTGTTAGGAAAAAATGGAACCTGTCAAATTAATCCACATTGAGTTTTAAGGATATTTGTATTTCAGTAGAAAATCCTGGTGAGAGAGTGTTCAACCCACAGAAATAAAGTACTAATAGGAGAATTTATGTTATTATGGCTCCTAGAAGGAAAGTATATTT
The DNA here is from genome assembly GCF_964374135.1 of Grampus griseus. Classification (NCBI taxonomy): domain Eukaryota; kingdom Metazoa; phylum Chordata; class Mammalia; order Artiodactyla; family Delphinidae; genus Grampus; species Grampus griseus. The sequence continues at coordinate 27,748,761 of NC_139007.1, read as the reverse complement.
TGATGAGAGGTTGCTTGAGGGTGCCATTGAGCAATTGTATACTCTATACTTAATGTACACCTGAGGGTATCCTGTTTCCAGTACCTATTTCTGTGTAGATACATCAGAACATACCTATACTATATCACCCTTCCTTGTTCTCTTCTCGATAGGGAAACAATTAATGGATAAACCAGTCCATGATGATGTACAGTTATTTTACTGACCCTAAGTAGCTTCTGATTTCACAGCAGTCTTCTGGAGAAGATCTCTTAATCCCATGTGTTGGAAAAATCTAGATAACATGGTAGATTGATGAGATAGAAAGAGAGATTCCATTAAGTTTGCTCTATCTCCTCATGACTCTGATCTTTTTTTGTTTTCCTTCAAAGCAGAGTTTAGAATTGTTTCTGGAATATTTACCTTTAAACAAAGAGTAAAAAGAAATTTGATTGCTGTATAACCTTATTTGAAGGGCAGTTAAGAAGTACTAAATTTACTCTGAAATTTATAGGAATGCATATTTCTGCTCAGTATAAGGAAAACTTTTCTAAGAACTAAAGCTGTTCATCGTAAAACTCAATCATGGGTATTAAGAGCACATTCTTTGAAAGCAAAAGGAACTGAGTTCATATTAGTTCTTTGACCTTGAACGAATTAGTAAGTGTTCTAAACCTCAGTTGTCTAAAAAAATGATGATAATGTCTTCTTCATAGGGTTATTATGAAGATTAAGTGAGACAATTGTGAAGTACTTAGCACAATGTCCACACAATGAACACTTAGAAACGGTAGCTCTTATTTTTGTAGTTTCAAGAAGAAGCTGAATCACTACCTTGCAGAGACGCTATAGAAGGTGGGATGAAAAAACTGCTAATGTCTATTTCAAATCTATGAATCTTACACCCTAGAAAACTATACATTCTGTAACGCCTCCATTTCGATGAAAAACATATTTGGGAAATAATTAGAAAAAAAAAAACCTTCCTCAGTGAAATTTTAAGATGCATGTTGGCTGGCTTATTTTTGCAGGGATTCCTAAACAATCCTAAATTCTCCTCAGTAATAATTTTTTTCCCGTCATGAGACACTTCCATTCTTAAAGCACACTTTCTTTGATGATATATGCATCTCTTACAGCAAAATTCGGACATGGGTGTGCATTCACTCTCACACACATCTATCTAGGTCACTTATGAATCTCGTGAAGCTCATGGAACACAGTCTGGTTTGGCCTCACGTGCTAACTGGTCTCTGGAAGAGAGTGACCTTTTTCTTTTTCTAGACTGTTTCAATGTAGTTTTCAGGGACATAGCTTTCTGCTTTCCCTGGGTGAGGTGATAGATAAAAGTTTTTTTGATCTGGCAAGTTATTTCCTGCCATTATTCAAAGAATTTGACATTGGAGGGTTTTCCTTTGTAATTCCTTGACTGAGTTTGAAAAACATCCAGCAAGAATCAGCAATGTTCTAAAAACGTTTAAAGAAGAGATTTTCTCTGGTGTCCTTGGAAAATGTGATTTTAAGTGAACAATGAATGGCTAAAAGTATTTTCAAAAAGTGGGAAAATCGCTTTCCTTTTACCTCATAAACAGAGGCTGTATTTTCCAAATGAAAACAAGTCTGACACTTTAATCAAATTTTAAATTATTTCATTGCCTTTGTTTAGAAATTTCATATCTCGCTCTTCGTTCTGCGGGCTTTTTGGCAAAACTGGTGAAATAATAAAACTAGAAATGCAACTTCAAAAAGTGAACACTTTATATGTATCACTTGTGACAGTCTTTCTTGACTTCATTCCCAGCCAAATAGATGCACTATTTTTTTTTTTTTTTTTAGATGTTGGGGGTAGGAGTTTAGTAATTTATTTATTTATTTTTGCTGTGTTGGGTCTTCATTTCTGTGCGAGGGCTTTCTCTAGTTGTGGCAAGCGGGGGCCACTCTTCATCGCGGTGCGCGGGCCTCTCACTGTCGCGGCCTCTCTTGTTGAGGAGCACAGGCTCCAGACGCGCAGGCTCAGTAGTTGTGGCTCACGGGCCTAGTTGCTCCGCGGCACGTGGAATCCTCCCAGAACAGGGCTCAAACCCATGTCCCCTGCATTAGCAGGCAGATTCTCAACCAATGTGCCACCAGGGAAGCCCCTAGATGCACTATTAATAATGTATTTATTTCACTATTGACTGCATTTGCTTTCACACTTGGTAAGGGCCACCTGGGGACCTAGAATGCCGACAGAGTGGATTCCAGCTGGAGATTTATGGAGTCAGTGATCTGGGGTCCACAGCAACAGTCTAACAAATAACTCAGACAGAGGCCCTGAACATTCAGTCAATGTCAGTGACTTTGGAGGCAATAAATTTATGAGAATCGATGATCTTAACTCAGACTGGGACCTTTGGTTTGGACTCTGCACTGTTTTGCTTCTCATTGACGCGCTTTGGAAAGGAAAATAGAACTACTGCATGTTCTATGTAATTATGTACCAGTACTATGAAATTCTTACTACACTTACATTTACATGAAATTCCAAGGGCAGTGTGGAGTCAGGGGGAAAAAATAACTCAAAATCAGAAATCCTGGGCAAAAATCCCTACTTATTAGCTGTATGGTTATAGACAATCTTCTAAGATTAGTCATTATAATTTATACTGGTCTTACTTTATATCACTAACTATATAAAGTTTTATATACAACATTTTTATGAAATAGGTACTTTCATCATCCCAATTTTATAGAAAAGGGAACCAAAGCATGTAGAAGTTAAGTAACTTGTCCAAAGTCATATAACTTGTCTGTGTGTGCTGTTGGAGCAGAGGGGTGACTGAAATCCAAGTCAGGGAATCTAGCGTCAGGGTCAATGTTCTTAACAATTACACATACTGCCTTAGTTTTCTTATTTATAAATTACACAAAGAAAATAATAACATCTTTGATACCAACAGCTTAAGATTTTGGTTGGTCCTAAACATAATGATGTGATTAAGTGTTCACATTATTAAATATTAAACATAAAATAAAATTACATAGAACTGTATAAAAAATAAGGAATAGGGGCTTCCCTGGTGGCGCAGTGGTTGAGAGTCTGCCTGCTGATGCAGGGGACACGGGTTCGTGCCCCAGTCCGGGAAGATCCCACAGGCCGCAGAGCGGCTGGGCCCGTGAGCCATGGCCACTGAGCCTGTGCGTCCGGAGCCCGTGCTCCACAGCAGGAGAGGCCACAACAGTGAGAGGCCTGCGTACCGCAAAAAAAAAAAAAAAAAAAAAAGGAATAAACTACTGTTTATTATTATTATTTCAGTAGGTGTTCCAATGTAATTGTTCCAGCATCTCTATAAGTTAAGATTTATAGCATTAATCCTTTTTTACAGGTGAGGGAAATAAAATTCAGAGAGGTAAAGTGATTTGCCAAATTTCCCATAGTTAGGGAGTGGTAGAGCTGAGTTTCAACTCTAAAATCCAATTTATTTTGATTCTATCATACTGACCTTAGTAATCATAAAAAATATTTTTACCTTTTAGAAGTTAACACTTTTATTCATTAAAAGTACATATGGTTCTGAAAAAAAAATAGCACACTTTTAAAGCATACTGATATAGACTGTTAGGGGAAATAAAAACATCATATTTTTTTCCCTCTGTAAATACTAAAATTTCTTCAGGAATAATAGAGTAATTATTTATTTTAGACATTATAAAATATATATTTTTAATTCAACCAAAAACTCAAATTGATCTTTTTGGCAATCACTGAAAAAAATATGATGTATACATGAAATGTTCTCTCCATAAAGCAAGCAATTGGTTTCCGCAATTGTAAATATTGGTTGGATAACAAAACCTTTATGGGCTACGTTAAGTCATCTTGAAAGAGTTTTACATTGTCATTGCCCCTTGGACAAAAGAGTGCTCTCCTGGTAATTGTAGATATGTGTGGAGGTAAAGACTCTACTATAGGCAGAGAGGAGAAAATCCAGACCTGCTACAAAATCCAAATCCAATTTAGAGACTAAAAGTAAATGAAGTCTGGGTCTTCATGGGGCCCTAGTTTCAAACCATGTTGAAAGGGTCAGAGGTAATGGATATTTGACATGCATATATACTGCAGCAATTATATTTTCGTAAGATCAATTGGAGTCATGTGGGTAGTTTAACACAGCATGTCTCCTTTACACCATCAAATAACCACTTGGCTTAAAAGTCCTCAAATCAAGTCTTAAATCAGGACTATTTAAAAATTACAGATTCCTAGAAGTGAAAACCCTGAGAATCTGCCCTATTTTATTTTGTCAGATTAATTATAACAAACTGGGACTTGGACTGAATTAGAGATAAATAGGATAAGACCAGATAGGGTAGACAAACCCAATATTTCAGCCGTGTAACTTATAAAGAGGTAGCAATTGCCAGCAATTCAGTCCAGGGACATCCGGGTAGAGTATATTAAAGTGGGTTTAAAATGACATTAGAATGAAGACCTAAAAATAACTCAGGATTTGCTATTCCTCTCTGTATGGTTCCTGAAAGAAAAGTATGCCCAGAAAAAGAAAAATTACCATTTTACAGTGGATGGACTTTTACCTTGAATTCTCTGTAACGTTCTAATTGGCTAGACTGAGACAATGAAGATGATTCCTAAACTAGGCAAGTCCAGTTGGGACAAAAACAAAACAGGCTAAAAGATCTGTTCCATTTACACCCTCCCCAAATCCCAAACCCAATTTCAAACTCCAGTTCTAAATAAGGCCAACTCATATGTGCCCAGATAAAGAGCATGAAGAAAAAATGTTTGCTCTAATGAAGATGGTACCCTGCCTTAGACCTTTTTCAAGTATCTTCTGAAAGGTCTCCCTTAACTATGTGGGAGAAGAGAGCATTTGAAGAAAGACATAAACAGAAAACCAAGCTCACAGATACAGAGAACAGATTGGTGGTTGTCAGGGGTAGGCACAATGGGTGATAGGGTTCAAAAAGTACCAACTTCCAGTTATAAAATAAATAAGTCATGGGAATGTAATGTAAAGCATGGCAACTATAGTTAACAATACTGTGTTGCATATTTGAAAGTCCCTAAGACAGTAAATCTTAAAAGTTCTTAACACAAGAAAAAAAGTTCTGTAAGTATGTATGGTGATGAATATTAACTAGAGTTATTGTGGTGATCATTTTGCAGTATATACAACTAACAAATTATTATGCTATACACCTAAAACTAATATAATGTTATATGTGAATTATACCTCAGTTAAAAAATAATAAAGAAAAACACCACTCTGACCTACAGTGCTTTTGAAATATCTTCCCTTTGAACTGTAGCCCATTATAGTATCTTAAACCTGAAAAGCTTAGATTTAAAACTCTCCTCCCAAAGGATGAAGTTGGGGCTGCATGGTAAAAGCAGGGAGCAGATGAGAACCTTGAACTTCCCCTAAATACCACCATATCCCTGATTTTTTCATGTACCTTTTATTAACCCCAGAGAATTAAGAGAAAATCCCATAGTCAGCCAAGAGTGTGAGAATCCCCTTTGGGGGAGGTGATCACAGATTATCACAGAAGCCCTGTCCACAACTTCTCCAATCCTTGCCACTGTAACTCTTTCTTAGGTCAATGAATTGGGAACTTTATACCCTTTTATTTTGCCTCTAGTAGTTTCTGTTTTAAATAGTTCAGGAAAGTGCACTGTTTATTTGAAGTTCATCTTAAGCATAACACAAAAAAGCCTTCTGAATTTCACTTTGAAATTTTCTGTTATTCAATTAGGCTGCAAAACAAGATTTTCCAGTATGTTTCAGGTAACATCGTAACTTGAAAATGCCATCATGCCAAATATAGCAGCAGTGTGCTAATGCTCTCCAACAGGTGACAATAGACAACCTACTGCAGATAGTTTCCTGTTCCCACAGAAAAGTTAAAGTCCTCAATTTGAAACTTATCCCTTAATGTTTCCCTCAGAAAATTTGAACTCAGGAAAGTGCCCTTCCTCCCTGATTTTTTTATTCTATCTTGTACCAGCCAGATGGGTTTTATCTGCAGCAGCAGCTTGGATCATCTGTTACTGAAACAGGTGTAGCTGCTTCTGCACTTCCAAAGCTGTGCTCCACCTCCAGATTGTTTATGCAGCCAGCATTTGCAAAGATCCATATGGTCAATAAAGCCACTAAAATATCCAAATACCAATACTACATCAGTGCGATTTAGAAATCACAAGCATTGCCAAGCCATTATAGCAGTTTAAACTCAAGGCACCAATTTCAGTCTGCAATATTATTTTTCAATTAGAAGTAATGTTCCCAGAACCCTAAGATTAGATCTATATTGATTTGCTAGGCACAATCCATAGCAAAGAACTAGCATTTTGGGTAAAAGGAAGTAAAAAGGAAAGGCAAACAAAATTATCGAGAAGAAAGATAGGTTTCTTGGTTGTGTTTTCTGGTTTGTATTAATAGATACCAGTGGTCAGCAACCCACAATCTGTAAACTTAAATTTCAATCACTTATGATGATATGCTTACCACTTCCTGGAGGAAACAACCTCTATTTATAAAATGACTTCTATCAGAGATTGGAACCTAAAACCCCCCTGGTTTTTGCGTATTGAGACATTTGCAAAGCAGACCCCTAGACATTTGTCTTTATCTTCTTAACACCCACTCCTTTAGTATACTAGTATATTCTATCAGCCCCTTACTTTCCATTTTCTCCCCACTTTCTGAGAAGGGTTCTCTCTGTGAAGCCACTAAACATGGACTTGTTATCAGACCATCTCAGATATACGCCGTATGACCTGAAGCAAATTATGAAAATTTTCTCAGTGACAGTTCCCTCATCTATTAAAGGGAATAATAGCACCCTATCTCATATGATGGTGGTAGGGGTTAAATGAGATATGTAAGTAACAGGCTTAACACAGTGCCTGGCACACTATGGGTGCAGGACATGTTTTCAATAGGCCACTCTCCAAACAAATGTCCTGACCTTGAGGATCACCTGCTGTTCTTCCTTGTGCTTCTTAGTCTTCAGCAGAAGGTGATGGGGGCCTGGGGTAGGGGAGATAGCACAGATGACAAACCTGGAAAACAGATGGAGTGAATTTGGGGATTATGAAGGTGCCAAGTGTGTAGCACCACAAAGGAGCATCCCAGGAGCTGTGCCATAGGTTTATACATCACTCAAAGATTTACTCCAATTAAACACACGATTCACGGGGCACCCCAAAGTCTAGTATGTGTTTACACTTCTGTATGTTTTGCTTACCCTAGTAAGTTTGGAAGCTACTAGAAATCAGGATTGTAGCATCTTTTTTTTTTTATTTTTAGGATAGAGCCATTATTTTTATTTATTTATTGTTGTAAGGCTGTTTTCTTTTTCTTTTATTTTATATTGGAGCATAGTTAATTTACAATGTTGTGTTAGTCTCGGGTGTACAGAAAAGTGATTCAGTTATATGAATACATATATCTATTCTTTTTCAGATTCTTTTCCCATATAGGTTATTACAGAATACTGAGTAGACTTTCCTGTGCTATACAGTAAGTCCTTGTTGATTATCTGTTTTATATATAGTAGTGTGTATATGTTAATCCCAAATACCGAATTTATCCCTCCCTGCCCACCTTTCCCCTTTGGTAACCATAAGTTTGTTTTATTACTCAGCCATAAAAAAGAATGAAATAATGCCATTTACAGCAACACGGATAGACCTAGAGATTATCATACTAAGTGAAGTAAGTCAGACAGAGAAAGACAAATATCATACGATATCACTTATATGTGGAATCTAAAAAATGATACAAATGAACTTATTTACAGAACAGAAACAGATTCACAGGATTCTAGCACCTTAACTTCTTTTATAAGTTGTACCTTCAATATTTAACATAGTACAGGACACAGTTCACTTTCTTATTGGTTAACTAAAGAAGAAATCAGATTCGATTGTGTTGTGTCTCTCAAAACTATGAAGCTATGTGTGAAATCTTGTGAGAGGAAGGCAGACAAAGGAAGAGATGATAGAAGAAATGAATTCAATGAAAAACTTAGTATAATTATAGACTTAGAATAATTCTAACATTATAACACTCTTTTTTCACACTTTCAACCTAGTTTGGGGTTGTTCTTTAGACACTGTTATGTCATAATTTTGTTTCAATTAAAACTTCAAGAAATGACTGGACACAGAATGTTTATGAACATGCTGAATAAAAAAGGTAAACAAGTGCATTTTCAATGTCTTGACCACAGGCAAGACAAATATAGAAGTCCATCGTTGTTTAAGGCAAAGTTTATGGCATCTTGTCTATTATATTACATGTTCTCACAGGGCAAAGTACTTCCTGGTAATTCAAGTGTGTTACAGCGTTTAACAATTCAGTGTTCTTTTGCAGGTGACTGTGACTTAGAGTGTTTATGAATGATACTTCTTACTGTGTGAAGTTCTTCTATTTTGGTATCATCTTTCTTTCATTAATCACAAAGAAGAAAAATGGTGTTTTTATAGTATATCTGGAGCCCAAAACTTCAGTTTTGTTCCAGGTAAGCCTGTTACTTAAGATTTATAATCTTATAATCTTTATTATAATCTTATAATACTTTATTAAGATTCTTTAACTCACTTTTGGTGGCTTCTTATCCCTCAGCAGAGGGCTGGTGTCACACTATTTCCACATCTTCTTAGGCAAAAAGAACACACACAGTTCAGCTTCCATGCTAGTGGGTCACTGGTTTTGGGGAAAAGTCCATTTGTGTTAGGTGAAGTCTGTACATCTTCACAGCCCCAGAGAGCTCAAGGAACCACGGTTTGATCTTTCAATAAGCAGTGGAGGAGATGGAGAGCAATAAGACGTATAAAAGTCCAACCGATCTAGTACTTGTACTTACATAGTTTGATAATTATGCATAAATATTTATTAATGAGAGCAAGAAGATAATTATAAAAAAGATTTTAGAAATAAGAAACCTTCCACTTAAAATCTTGTTGTCTGTAAATGTAATTTAATATGTAGTCTTGGTGTTTAAATGCATTTTTCTTTCCACTTTATTTAGTCTCTATTTTATTATGATGCTTTTACTTTATAGTTAATAAGCTATAGTTATTTCTTTAATTAATATAAAACAACTCTACTATTATCATAAAATATTAGTTAGAACAATTATAATTATATCTAAACTTTACTAAGCACTTTTTTATCTGCCAACCATTACATGTTTTATAGGTTTTTTGTTCATTCATGTATAAAATACATAATACAAAATATTATTGTTATTTTGACCATTGAATACAATGATAAAAATGGGTGCAAAAATATTGTGCACAGAGTGGAGAAAGAGGTCTTTGAAGAACTAACAATTTGGGAAAGATATAATGGGATAAGAAGTAGTTTTTTTGGTCATTCCAGAAGAAAGGCAATGGCAGTATCCAATAAGGTTAAATACATGTCCTTCCCTGCCAAGGGCCTGGAGAAGTTTGGCAGCATGTATGTGTGACTCCACTGGAGAGTGACCGCCAGCTTCTAGAAAGGTGAAGGTTGCAGTGGGCTATTTCAATCACAGCTCAAGTAATGAAAATTAGGATAAGATCTATCAAAGAGGGGAAACCATTGTTGCACCAGAGGTAGAGCTAAGATGGTTTGCCAACTGTCTCTGAGACTCTGCACACATATATACTTTGGGTAGAGCTGAGAGTTGACAAAAATCAAGTGCCCACCAAGTCTCTCCTTTTCCTAAAGGAATAAATGTCAGTGATTGAAGGTGATGTGAGCTGACTTTGCAGACTAATGTTACCCAGGAATCCTCAATGCTTATATGTACTCTACACATTTAATTTTTAATAAGAATATGTAATCTGTATGTTGATAAATTTCTTAATGTTGTATTATCATGAGTGCTTGAAGCATATTCCAGATATTCCCAGGAGTGCTGAGAAAAATAGTATACCTCCAACAAGATGGCATAAAACCAATTATCAGGGGGGATTCATGAAAAATTAGCCAGGTTAAATTGCTATATATACAATACAAACATATTTTTAGTAGGTCCTTGAATATAATCTACTCCTCAGTAACCCAAATGACTGTTCTTTTTTTTAAACAGTTGAAAATAAAGACAAAACAAACTTTCTAGTTCCATTATTTACAGCTTTTAGTTTATATTCTCCTTAAAACTGTCAATTTGATGTCTTCTGAAGATAAATTTATTATCTTTTATAATAAGGCAGTCCTGGAATCAGAAAAAATCTGAATTTACCATTTAATTAATCTCAATTGGACTGTGTAATAGACATAGATTATAAAATATTCTAATCACCTAATAATGGTTTTCTAGCATCTGAAATGATATAGTTGAAATATACAGTAAAATGTGGTACTTTTATGAGAACAACTATAAAATCAGATCTTTTGCAATAAAAATAAGACAAGTAAAAAATAGTTTGAGGGGAAATTATCCTACGTCACAATATAAAAGTCAGTTTAGAAAGCTCATAAAGAGATTTCCACTTTTGGAAACTTAGAATAGTTATATTCTTCCCCATTCCTCCCACTAAGTACAGTTAAAATCCTTTGACATAATATATAATGCAAATTTAGGCAGACTCTAGAAAAGACAGAGAGAAGACAGCAGACAGTCTAGGGATATTGTAATTGAGTAATGACATAGTGATGAGTTCTCTGGATTTTCTCTGCTTGATATATGCCAGATTTGGTTCTGGGGAACCAGCAATCCCGAAACACCAACACACAGACAAAAATAGCCCCAAGAAAAGCTCATTCTTTCTAGCCAAAGGTCCAGGAAAAGGGAAGCCTAGCAAGACAGATAAATTTTAGCCAATAACTGCTCTAGCCCAGCAAAACACCAGAGAAATAACCGTGGCGCCACTCCTATCCTTACTGAAAAGACTGAGTCTGGAACCTTCTTGTCCATTCTCACCAGAGTGTAAGATACCGCTTGCCCCGCTATCACCCTGCCTGTGTGGTGTCAGAGAAGGCCAGGTGGAGAGCCCTCATTTTTTTCCCCCTACAAGCCAGTAAGAGGCCCTTTGCACTAGCTAATAATCCTATGTAATTCAGAATCGAGTATACTTTATTGAAAAATTTTTTGGTTGACATGTAATCCAACTGGACATTTTTAAGTTGCTAGAAATGGAGTCACTAGCAGTATTTAAGTCTTTCCAAATTTGTGAAATAATTTCTTGTGACACCTTCAAATACTCGAAAATTAAAAGCATAATGGTATAAGCCATCATATCTTTTACAACTCAGGTCTTCCCTTCTGATTACTTGAGGCACCCATTTGAATGCCTTGCACATAGTATATCTGCAATATGTGCCTGCTGAATTGAGATGGCTTGGTGTTATAGAAACAGCATGGACCTGGGAACATGAAAATTGTGTTCTAGGCCTAGATCTAAAGAATTAGCTGTGTGACCTAAGTAAATCATTTGTTGATCTTATACTTTGATTTCTTTGTGCATTAAATTCAGAGATGGAGAAAGAATATACTAACTTATCTCTAAGTCTTCTTGTATTGCCTTGTGACCCAGTAAATACTATTAACCTATTTTCAGACTCTTACAGTAATTTCCAGACTGACCTCTACTCTTCAAATTTCACATTGTTAAAAAACAAAATTCAGCTGAGTAAATTTTAAAGATCTTATTGGCCTTATTCAACAATTCATAAATTGGGCAGCACCCATCTAACATATAGAAAGGAGCTCCTAGGCGCTGAACAAAATGAAAGACTGAAAGGCAGAATGGAGCAGGAATAAAAACGTTATGCCAGGCAAAAGTGAATTGATTATTGCAAGATTACTTCCTTTAGAGGATGGTAGAGGTTTATCAGGTAGATGACCTAACTAGTGCTGATAAGGCAATTCCTGATTGACTGGCTTAAGATTCCTTTTCTGGGAGAGCTGAAATTGTAATTAAGTTAGGTCTTGGTTTGATGACATGGGGCTTAGCATCAGTGACTCCATTTTGGGTCTGTTCTCTTGTTTTTGATGATATCTATTCATTGCTCCAGTTAATCTTCCTGAAAGATTTGCTTGATCATTTCATTTACTGTTATTAAAATCAAAACAAGAAAAACAAACAAAATCTCTCTACTATGCACTAAACAAAACTTAAAACCCAGACTTTCAGTTTGGCTTTATAAAATCCCCATGAACCATCACCTGTCATCATTCCCTGCAACAACAGGATTCTAGCCTGACCCATTGCTGCCACTCACCAGGCACAGCTAAGCTCTGCTTCTGTGTCTTTGATGTATAACATCCCTTCCACCTAGAATGCCTCTCCTTTCCTTTTCCTTTTCCATTTTTCTGCTTACAATAGCTCATACTTATTGAGGGCTCATTTATACTAGCAAACACACTAAAACTTTTACTGCATATTCTCATTTTTAATTCTCACAATGACCCTCTCAAATTGGCCCATTTTACTAATAAGAAAACTGAGACACAGAGGTTAAATGAGTTTTCCAAGGTCAAGCAGACAATATACTAGCAAAATGGGGAAATGAGAAAATGTCTGTATTGTAAGTTAAATGAGTACATAAACTTCAACAGGAGATGAAAGGAAAGGTCATCACGTTGGTTTCTAAGATTATAGTAATAATATCTACCTCAAAAATAATTTAAATTTTACAAAGAACTGTCATATTCTCTGTCCTATTTTATTTTATTTATTTATTTATTTTTAAATTCAATGTCAGCAGAACCTTAGGTTTAGGAGAAAAAAAAACATGTAATGGAATTAAGAGAATACCATTTGAAAACTTAATAATTACTTTCCAAACTGAACATAAAGCTTAAAATAAAATGATTATTTCATATTACTTTTTGGTTGTAATAAAAATATTAAAGCACATTTTTAAAAGACTGTAAAGAACTTCAATAGAACATTGATTTCATTAAAGAAGGTATGGAAATCTTGATGTTTAAAAATTTTAAACATAAAATCATAAGTTTAGTTGAATATAATAAGTCCCTCCACCTCATCACAATGCCTGCCTAATTGGAGGGTAAGTTTGGTGTTATTAAAGCTTATCCCTATATATATATTTTAATTTTGAGCCTTCAACCAGTTGACTAGGGTAGGCTTTCAAAAGATTTGAGAGGCCTTTGTTGAACAAATAACTTTATATTCACCATTGGAAAATAGGTTAAGCCTGCTGTGTCAATTAGCTTAATTGATGGGAACTTCAATTGGTCCTGGGGTGCGTTAATTTTCTGAGGCGAACCTATTGAGAGAACTACTTAGAGAAACTTTCACAGTTGGGAGAGCTTTCAAATGCACTTGACTTAATCTAAGATCCAGTTACCATACTTTCACGCATATTAAATGCCCCAAATCCTCCTTGTGTCAACACCTTTGATATCAAGACCGTCTTTGGTTCCTTCTGCCTGCAGTTTTCTTTATCTTCCTCCCACTTAGACAAGAAGGACAAGATTTGTCCTGATCCCTCCAAGGGGTAAAATTAAGACCAGTAGCTTGACAAGTACTATTTAGTGTAAGAACGTTCTCAAGTTTGTCTGTATGTATGATAGCATGTGTAGCTTGGGGGTGGGTCATAAATATATATGTGTTTGTGGGTGGGTGCATCCACACAGCTGTGTAGCTCTTTTACATATATCATGACACAGCATCCTAGCAAACCTATAAACTATTTATCTCATCTTATAAATGGAATAACAAACCTTATGCAAGGTTGCATAGCAGAGCCAGGATTTAATTCCAATATCAAAAACTGAGATCTTTTCTCTACATCATCTGCAGTCCAGACGATCATTTTGTTAAAAAACAAAAACAAATTAACACTATGAAATCTTCTGATTTAAAATCTGCTTCTGATTTAAAATATTTGAACTTTTAGTAAATAATTTAATTTTACAGATCACATTGGAATCATAAAAGGGAAGTACATTGAGGGTTCTATTTTTCTTGTAGTCACGCTGACTTAAGGATGAGGAATTGGTCAAAAGAAAACACCACTGTAATATCTTACTCATCCTGACTTTTTTGATCAGGATAAAACTGTATTAGAACCAACATGTGCATTAAGGAAAACTGGTTCATAGTGGGTTACCTCTTAAAAACAAACCTAAAATAGGAACTAAACTAAGAGGAATTATATGAGTCAAAATAACTGCACTTAGAAACCTAGTTTCTTTTGGTTATAAGGACACAATCTAAAAGAAACAGGTATGTTTACTTCGTTTGTAAAATCATACTTATAGTGACCAAATCTAGTCATAAAGATTTAAAGGAGATTTTTTTCTTGATTAGTTAATAAATATACAGTCACAGTTTTAAGATATATAATTGAAATAAGAGTATACCAATGTAGAAGCAGGCAAAGAGCATTGCTGTGATATACAAGCACGTAGATACATTTTGAATGTTTTCCTTTCTTTTCTCATTATGCAAATTCTGATGTAGCATTTGAAATCGTATATGTTTTACAAACTGGAAAGGTTGAGTCAATACCTAATTTATCATCATTTTGGCTTTTGTCGCCTTTGCAGTCTCTTGGATATATTTTTTATTGTACTTGTGTCCTGCATATTAGTCTTCTGTTCTTCAGTCCTGGCTGGGGAATTCCCTCATTCTTTGATCACAGATGCAGTGTAAGGCCTTTTCAGTCCGAGATGATCTTTTGGATCAGTGGGAGCAGTCCTAGTGGACTCATTGATGGATATAAGTTGGTTTTCTCCTGCTGAACCAGACAAAAGGGCTTGGGTATTTATCAGGGCAAGTTCTTCATCAGCTATTGAATCACCTTCCAAAAGAGAGATGTCATTAAAGTTTTTAAGTGGAGTCATCTGAGGAGAATTCAATTCTTTTTTCTTCATAGGTGTTTCATATTTGGTGCCACAACTCTGTGGTGGCTGAAATGCCTTCTGTGCAGCTGGAGAAACAAATGTACAAATGGGACTGACAGGTGGAGGTACAGGCAATCTGCTCAAGAAATCCAAGGCTCTTCTCTTTTTGCAGTTTTTTGGGTCATCAGTCTCTTTCTCCCCTTTGCAACAAGACTTTGAAGTCATTTGGGCTGCTACAGGTGTGGAGAAAGACTTCCCTTTGAGCTTACAAAGTGATAACTGTCTCATGAAAGGCAGAGCAGCACATGCTAAAAAATATTCAAGCATTTGTTGGAGAGATAGGAAGGCATTGGGCTAAGATCTTGAACATATCTTAGACCTGACAGCTCAGTCTCTTTCTGAAATGTCTGAAAATTAATGAGATCTATAAACATTCTTAGGGGCGCTCTCTCTCTCTCTCTCTCTCTCTCTCTCTCTCTCTCTCTCTCTCTCCCTCTCCCTCTCCCTCTCCCTCTCCCTCCCCCCCCCCCTCTTGTGGCATAAGGCCCATGTATAAGAAGTGATGAAGACAATAACAAGCAAAAATTTGGCCTCTGTAACCTAATCCTTTTTGGCTTTGCAGCTGATTGCCAGGTTTCCTCCCAGCCACCCTTACCCTCCCTGCCTAAGGCTGTTGATTGGTCTAACACCTTAGCCTCCTTGCTCATCAGCATTCACTTCTACAGAACTTTTACATTAATTTCACTTAATGTAAAACCACCTTCTTATTACACTCTGAACATTTTCATCTCTCCAAGCGCCTGAAATTCTATGACTTTCAAATTTCTGTCTTCAATGGGAACCAGTGCCCTTTTGAATATATCTATTTCCCCAGTGGATCCCATTACCTGGATATATAGTTCTTCCAATCTAAAATGTCCAAAATATACACCATAATCTTTATCTTTGCATCTATCTCCTCTTTGATTCTATTAAACCGTAGCCCCAGGAGTCTTTGAATTTACCTTTGTCTCCTACTGTTTTCTAAACTACAGATCCAGTTGGGCACAATTAGGTTAATTTAATGGGACTTTACCACTTATACATCTTTTGCCTCATCGGCCTTTTTCCTTTTGCTCTGAGACCAGGCTCTCTTCCCTTCTGGCCTGATCTACAGTAGTCACCTTCTTCAAGAGTTACTATTATAGAATAGATCTGATAATGTCTCTTCCAAGCTAAATTAATGTAAAATAAATATTATTTATGTGCATTACTTTTCCTTTTTGAAGTTGTAGAAAATATACAACTGTCTTGCCAAAGCCAGTTAATTGCAGAACTGAATATCAATCCTTTCTTAATACAACCTCTTTCTACTACCCCAGGCTAGATCCATCAAAGACTCCTCTTTATATGTAGGCTGAAACTCTAATTCCTTTGAAATGGTCCACCTTTAAAATTTCACCTTCTTTTACTCCCACACACTTAACTTATGCTTGTTTTCAAAACTACTTGTCATTTCCCTCAATGAGCAGATCTTCATAAATTCATACATGCTCCATTGATTGTCATTAGAGAGGTCAGGAGTGTCCAGTCACTAATAATTAGACATCTCTGGGGGACTTGAATTCTCCGTGAGCAAGGTTCAAGGGGCACGCCAGAACTCTGCAACCCCCAACACTCACAACTTTGTCACCAGCATTCCTTCTTGAGACCATCAGGAATGATTACATTGTGCTCTTTATCCCTTTTCATGTCATTACTATAGAAACCCTAGTCTCCTACATTAATGCTCATCCCTTGGAAATTTGAATTTTTACATTCTGAAAATTATCTTCTCTGACCTCAACTCCCACTCCTCCCCTGCTGGAGGGAGATTTACATTTAGAGTCTTTTGTCATTAATCTATCACCACGTCTCTCTATTGATTCAACTATCATTCCCTAGGGTCACTAGTCCTCCTTCTTTGATGTCAGGGCTGGGTTCACTGTAGTTCTCTCCAACACTGCTATCAGAACTCTTTGAGATTTCGCTATCCATGAAGATCCTTCCAACATTCAGATCTCTCAGTAAATTGATCTATTCCACTCTACCATACCACACATTCTCATTATATCCTGGTGCTCATGACCAATGACTACCTCCCGTCCAAAATCTCAACATCACACCTCCCACTTCCTCTCTTTCTGGCTCATTCCCTCTAGTGCTCCAACTCTAAAAATCCTCCAAAAATAAGAAAATATCTGATTTTATGACTTCTCAGTGTCTGTTAGCTCCTTAAATTCTCACTTCCCTCCTTATTTAGATTAAATTTCCTAGTCAGTTATTACAGTGGTTCTGCTTCCTTTCATATACACTCAACCTCCTTGCCCTCCATGCAGAGGAATATGTCTGGAGAAAAAATACCATCATGCTGACTGGATACTCTTTATAATTATGATCATTAACCTCAAGTGGTTTCTTAATGCTGCCCAGTAAGCATACTTCATTTTGCTATTACTATTCACAATTCCACTCTACAATGGCACTGTTTCATAGCTTTTCTTTTCTCAAACTTCCAAAATCTCCTCTCTCATCATCATTCTCAGCTGATCATGTGCCTGCTATTTCAGAGTCAGCCACATAATTTGCAAGATGAAATACAAAATAAAAGTGCAGCGCCTCTTATTTAAAAAGCAGGAAAAAAAGTGACATTAAAAGTACTAAAATATAAAAACTTTTCCTTTCATGGTCTCTCACAATGTCGTGGCATTTTTACTTTGTAGTTAATCTTGTCCCAAGTAAAGAAAAATTTTTAAAGTTTAATTTATTATCATGAATTTTACCATTCATCTTTATATTTTGCAATGCCAGTTTTAAGTGCAAAAATAAGATTATTTAACTTGTATGAAGAATCATCAAAATTACAAAATTTACATTTTGTGGTTTATATATGCATATGTATTTTATTTTTATCAGAATAGAGGAAATGTTGCACAAAACTAACCAAATATTTTCTTTTCCCTTCTTTATTCGTGCACATTCTGTCTAAAGTCTCTACCTCAGCTTACTGCCGAGTGAGGAAAAACTGAAAGAAAAAGAAGTATGGGTTGCCCTGTGTTTCCCTTTCACGTCATCATTTTCAGTGTAAGTAGTCAGCTACTACAGCGAAGTAACTTGAATAAGAAAAGATTTAACAGGTTCCTTAATTTTTTGTGTTTCTTGGATCACTATTGCCTTTTTTCTGAGTTGGCAGCAAGTTCTTGTACAAACTGAAAGTGTGGCTTCTTGGGCTGTCAGTGTCCCAGGCTTTCCCAGTTGTAGGCTGGCCTACCTTGTACTTGCTTTGAGTCTTGCTGAATTCCCACGCATAGTGAATCCACTGGAGTTCTGTGTTCACAGGGCATCATGAATACTATATGTGAAGGGGCTAGCAAGAAAGAGAAGATGCACATATTGTGTGTATCTCCTCTGCTCACCCTCATGTTCCTTTGTCTCATTGGACTTTACGAAAGTTCAAAGATAAATCTTTTAAGAATTTTATAACATCAACAACAGAGATTTAAAATTTGTGGGACCCTTCTGTGCATCGGGTCCTATGCCGTCGTGTGGGTTGCATACCCATGAGCCTGGACCTGTCCTGTTTCATGAGAAATAGAAATAATCAGAAGAGAACTTTCATCATCTCCTGCTACTACACTCTCACCCCAACTTACCTCTCAACCCATACCCTCAGCTTCCCACCTGTTTGGTGAACCGTCCACACTCCTGTTTGAATTCAACCCCTCCACGTCTATGCTGGATCTCTTACATTCCAACTATTCAAAATGTTGCATTTCTCCTTTTTCTCTTGTTCATCTCTCTGCTGGATCATTCTCATCAGCAAACATATTGTTATCTATCCCATATTAAAATTTTCTCTTGACTCCATCACACAATCAAGCTACCATGCTATACATCTCCCCATCTTTAAAATAAAAAATTCCTCAAAGAATTGTTTATTCTTACTGCATCCAGTATCTCTCCTCACATTCCCACTTGAATGCACTCCAATCAGGTACCGCCATCCAAACCACCTGTGATCATTAGTGGCATTGTTTTGCTAATTCCAGTGGTCAGTTTGTAGTCAAATTCTCATTTATTTTATCCATTGCAACATTCTCTCATTTTTGGTACCCTCTTTTTAGTTAGCTTCTGTGATGGTTAGTTTTATGTGTCAATTTGGCTAGGCTATGGTCCCTAGGTATTTGGTCAAACACCAGTTTGGATGTCGGTGTAAAGATATAATTTTAGATGAGATTAACATTTAAACCAATAGACTTGGAGTAAAACAGATTACCCTCCATAATGTGAGTGGGCCTCATCCAAATAAAGGCCTTAGAGAAAAAGAGACTAAAGTTCCCCTAAGAAGAGGAAATTCTGCCTCTAGACTGCCTTTGGACTCAAGTGGCTATTCCCTGGGTCTCCAGCCTGCTATACTACCCTGCAGATTTTGGATTTCCCACCCTCCACAATTGCGGGAGCAAGTTCATGGATATAGATATAGATATGGATATAAATATGGATATAGAAATAGATATGGATATAGAAATAGATATAGCTATTTCCTATTGGTTCTGTGTCTAGAAACTCTAATAAGCTGCTAAGAATCCAAAGTCATCCACCCAGTTTTGATCTTACCTCTCAAGCTACTCCGAGTTGCTGTGTTTTTTTTTTCCATTTTTCCCCATTTTCCCTGATCTCTAAACTTCGGAGTACTGAAGGGTTTGTCCTTGGCATTATTGTCTCTGCTATTTACATTCATTCTCTTGGTGATCAAATCCAAATATACATTTTACCATATTTGCTTTATTATTTCCTCTGTGTGTATATTGGGGGGAAGGTGTATAATTAATTTTTTGTACTATTTTACAGTAAGTCACACATGTTATTTCCCACTTTCCCAAAATACTTCAGTGTGCATTTCCTAAAATCAAGGATATTCTCTTATATAACCATAATATAATTATCAAAATTGTAATTGATATAATACCATTATTTAATGTAATAACTTCATTAAAATGTCATCAAATGTCCCACAAGTGTCCTTTATCACAACAGGGTCACATATCACATTCACTTGTCAAGTCTTTTGAGTTTCCTTTAATATGGAGCAATTCCTCAGTCCTTCTTTGTCTTTTGTGACATTGATATTTGAAAAGTACAGAGCATTGATTTCATAAAATGTCTCTCAAGTTGGGTTTTGTCTGATGTCTCCACATGATTATACTCAGGTTATGTATTTTTGGCAGAAGCACTGTGAATGACTGCTTTTTGATTTCTAGCCTGAGCTCTTTGCCTTTCAGCAAGTAGCCTCAAAGTCATTTTGTTAAGTGAGAATGAGATCATACTGGAGTAGGGTGGGCACTAATCCAATATGACGGGTGTCCTTATAAGAAGGGGGATTTTGGACACAGAAACACACATAGGGAGAAGGCCGTGTGAAGATGAAGGCAGTTATCAGGGTGATGCCTCTACAAGCCAAAGATTGCCAGCAACCCACCAGAAGCTAGGACAGAAGCATGGAACTGATTCTCATAACTCTCAGAAGGAACCAATCCTGTTGACACATCATTGATCTCTAACTTCTAGAACTGTGAGACAATACATTTTGTTGTTTAAGCCACCCAGTTTGTGGTACTTTATAATAGCAGCCCTAGCACAATAATAAACTACCCATCCATTCCACTCTTAGGTATTTACCCAAGAGAAACGGAAGTATATGTCCAACAAAGAATTACACAGGGATGTTCACCACAGGTTTATTTTTAATTGCCCCAAACCAGAAACAACTTAAATGTTCATCATCAGATTAATAGGTAAATAAAATAAATTGTACTTTGTTTATATAATGAAATATTATGCAGTAGTTAAAAGAACAAACTACTGATAGACACCAAATGAATGAATACATTAAAAAAAACTGCTGGATGAAAGAAGTCAGGAATAAAAAATACATCCTACTATAATGATTCAATTTAAATGAAATTCTAGGAAATGCAAAACTAATTTATATAGTCAGAAATCTCATCAGTGTTTGGGAGGACAGAGATTGACGGATTGACTGGGAAAGGGCACCAAGGGAGCTTTTTGTAGTGATGAAACTGTACCTTGATCGCGGTGGTGCTCATATTTGTCAAAACTTATTGAATGCTACACTTAAAAATGGGAACTTTTATTTTGGAAGTTTGATTTTTAAAAATGTATGGTTAGTAAAAAAAAAAGTTAAAAATACTTAAGATGGAAAGAATACATATAGAAACAATAGTGGTTGCTTATTTTGTTTTAATTCTTAATGTTTTATTGTTCGTTTTCTAAACAGCATGATAAAACCTCTAGCTATATGGTCATTATTTTTTAATGGCCATACTCAGGATTTCTGACATTGTCTCAAAGCTGTCACTGAGAATGTTGTTGGGTGTTATGAAAATAAGCTAGAAAATTGGAAATTAGGTTGGAAATAAACTCAGGTAAAATTGTAAAAAACACACTGTTTGCTCTGGGGATTTGGATTATTGATAAGAAGGGGCTGCTTTTCACTTAGAATTTGTTAACAATGCACAGGGTTTGTTATTTTTATGCAATATTTTGACTATAAATTTATATTTGAAATGATAAATTTAGGTGTGGCCTCTTATTTTTGAATTTCCACTCCCTTGGCTATAATTTGTTAATTTTAGGAGATGTGGTTGTGGTAGAGTATCTCAGAGCAACTTTCTGATCAACAAGGCAATTAACAGCGTTGAAAACGATACAAAACTTAATTAGGTCTATATTCAGGTGCTCTCTGTTAGGACTCTAAGTTAGTATTCTCAAACTTGGCTACACATGCAATCACCTCAAAAATACTTACACCTGAATCTCATACCTATTTCTTTTTAATTGTCCAGGAAATGGAATTTTAAAAATAGTCCCAGTTGATTCACATGTGAAGCCAATGTCCATAAATGCCCTGGGGCACTTTCCGGGGTTGCCATATGACTGATAACCTGTACTAAGTTAGGAGCTCAGGGTTTCAGGACTCTGGTTGACTCTAGTCTTCACCTATGAATCGGTTGGTTTCTGTGGATGAAAGGCACCTTGATATGTTTTTTGCTATTCAAATTATCGCCTTTACAATACTTTTTCTGAAGCTTCTACTTTGAAGTTGTAGAGTTGTGGAAATGGTTGCTTTAGAGATAAAACATCATCAGTAAAATGTTAAAAATGTATTCCAGTACAGTGAATTTCTAAACTACATTCTTGTTCAGTATAAACTCCTCTGGTTCAGCTTATCATAAAGGATTTAGAAATATCATGGCACAGGCATTCCATAGTAATTTTTCGAAATTTAAATAACAGCTTTTAAAAAATATATTTTGTTTATTTTTGGCTGCGTTGGGTCTTTGTTGCTGAGTGCGGGCTTTCTCTAGTTGTGGCGAGCGGGGGCTACTCTTCGTTGCAGTGCATGGGCTTCTCATTGCGGTGGCTTCTCTTGCTGTGGCGCACAGGCTCTAGGTGTGCGGGCTTCAGTAGTTGTGTCACGTGGGCTCAGTAGTTGTGGTTTGCAGGCTCTAGAGCGCAGGCTCAGTAGCTGTGGCTCACGGGCTTAGTTGCTCCGCAGCATGTGGGATCTTCCCGGACCAGGGCTTGAACCCGTGTCCCCTGCATTGGCAGGCAGATTCTTAACCCCTGTGCTACCAGGGAAGCCCCTAAATAACAGCTTTATATTCAAAATTAAATAATAGAAATAATGCATAGTTTTAAAAGTTTTGGTTGTATGTTATCCATTCTTAACTAATCACTTTCTAGATTAGTGTTGTTATGGTCTGGATTGTGTCCTTGCCAAAGTCATATGTTAGTGTCCTAGCCCCCAGTACCTCAGAATGTAACTGTATTTCGAGGTAGATGCTTTAAAAAGGTAAAGGGAGGTCATTAGGGTGGGCCCCTATCCAGCATGACTGGTCTCCTTATAAGTATAGATAAGGACACAGACCCACAGAGGGAAGACCAGGTGAAGGCAAAGGGAGAAGATGATAACCTACCAGCCAAGGAGAGAAGCTTCAGAAGAAACCAACCTGCTGTCACCTTGATCTCAGACTTCTAACAGTAAGTACTTTGAGAACAAACATCTTTAAGACACCTAGTCTGTGGTACTTTGTTACAGAAGCCTTAGAAATCTAATACAGTGGTTCTCAACATTAGCTGCTCAGCAGAACCACCTGTAGCTACAATAAAAGTAAAATGATGCCCATACCAATTAAATCATAATGGGAGGGGAGGAAATGTAGGGTGGGTACACACTGATTTTTTTTAGTAAGGTCTCCATGTGATTTTTTTTGGTCATTGAGGACAGGCTTACATTTCACTAACGTTTTTCTGTAACAGTCTGCTACAAAGTTGCCTAGTGAGAATAACTTGAAAACTGATAAACAAGTCATAAGTTCTTTACAATCTATCCAGGTTCTATTTGTTATTTTGACAAGTATGTTCCTTAAATTATTTAGTATCTATTCTTTGTGTGATAGAAAACAACAGTAAATGGGTTTAAAATTTTGTTATCTGCTATAGAAATAAATTTCTTCTTGTGTGGCTTATGCATAGAGACATTATTTATTCTATTGTAATATTTCTCTTAAGAGACAGATCTCAATATGTTCCTGTTTTCTCAATGTGATATCATAGCACCATAGAAAGTATAAATGCCAAGATTTTAAGCCATTTTGTGGGTATTTTGAGGATTAACCCTAATTATTAAATTACAGTTTCTAAAAATCTTTGGTTTGATTTCTTCAGAGAGAATGTGCTTTATCACAGGTAAAGAGAGGAAAAACAATTCCTGAAACAGGAAAGAATACAAATAAGAAAGCTGCAGCTGCAGCAACTAACCACAGTAGAAACTGTTCAGAAATGCCACTAAATAGTTCTTTCCAGACTATTTCCAAACAAGTTCTGCTGCTTGCTAAGCTAAAAATAGGTACGACATATGCCACATATTAATAATTATCTGCATGTGGGGATTCTCCAAGAACTGACCTCTATAGCTTGGGATAAAAATCACCTGGAGACCTCTGGTTGTTTCTGCTAATCAGTTCTCACACAAAATAGGATACGGGGTTTAAGATTAGAAAATCAACTGCTGGAATACATGGTCTGGGCTCAGATCCTAGTTTTTCTCCTTCTTGGCTTTGTAACCTTGGGTAAATTATTAAAAAAATTTTTTTTAAATCTCTGTGTAGCTAATTTTGCCTCAGGGATTTTTTTGTGCTCATTTAAGGCAGTAGTAAACACTCAGTGTTAATTTATATCAGACATCATCTATTACAACTGTGTAGAAATCCTCTCATCCTTCACTACCTTTATACTTTGGTACTTGACCCATATTATTCTTTCTATCCTATTTATTTCTCTCTTCTCACTGTCTTTTAGAGTGGTAATATTAGAATTTTATGTTCCATTTGTTGCTATTGTGTATCCACCACACAGCAGTATGGTTCTATCTTAGTCTTCACTAGAAACTACTCTGTTGGAAGTGTCTTGAAAAGAAGCTCTTGCTCTTGTCAATCACAGTTCTCTTACTTGTCATCCCTTACATCACCTTAGAAGAAGGTAACTCTGAGATGGTTGGCAGTTAAGGTAAAGGAGGAAAATTTTAAAAAGGTAGTGTCAAAATATCTCAATAAATCCTAGCAAAAAGCCCCTGTTTATTAAAGAAACTCTCATTTTACCAACTTTATCCACTCAGGCAGCTCACCCTAATAAGCCTTCAATTTTTCCCACTAGATCATCACTTGATTCATCATCTCATGAACCAGGCAAGCTAAAACCTGCCCTAGATTAACACCAAGGTCAGCTACTTAATTGCTGTAAATCATAATCTCCCAATATTTTGCTCCTTTGACTGTCTTGTTATTCCTAATTGCTTTTGCACTTTAATATTCCTGACTTTCAATTATCCTTTTTTTAATCTGTAACATATTTAACCCTTGAGTAAGTTACATGTGGAACACAATGCTATATACTCGTCTTTGTTTTACATATAACTGTTGCAGGAGTATGTCGCTTATTTCTCAAATGGTTGTAATATTCATGAGGAAAAAGATTATATCTTTTTATCCCCTATAAATCCTAGAACAGTGACACACACAAGGGAGGCACACATTAAGCTTGATTCCATAAGTAATTATTCATTTAAAATTAAGCGCAACTCCATTTTCTGCTTAAAATGCTTAATAAATTAGGATTTGGGGATTACAGATACAAACTACTATATACAGAATGGACAAACAACAAGGTCCTACTGTATAGCACAGGGAACTATACTCAGTATCCTGTTATAAACCATAATGGAAAAGAATATGAAAAAGAATAAATATATATATATATGTATATGTATATATAACTGAATCACTTTGCTGTACACCGGAAACTAACAAGATGTTGTAAATCAACAATACTTCAATTAAAAAAAATTAAACATAAGTAAAAAAAAATTGGTGTCTTTTTTTACTATTTTTTAAATAAGGTATTGTCTGGATGTATTCCTTATTTGACACCATTGTCTTTTACGAGATCCGATTTGTTCATAGTCGTGAGTTAATTCCTTACAAACAAAAGTTCTAAACATACTCCAAAATTGTGAGAAAAAATGATATATTCTTCTTGAGTCAGAAGTTTTATTTTATGTACATTAATATATACCTAGAATGTACTATGGTATTACTTTGGTTGCCTACTATTTACACATGCAAAGAAATATTTCTGGTTGTATTTGATCTTTTTATTTTTTATTTTATCTTACTTTATTTTATTTTATCCTCTCACTTTCTTTCTATTTTTTCTTCCTTTTATTCTGAGCCGTGTGGATGAAAGGCTCTTGGTGCTCCAGCCAGGAGTCAGTGCTGTGCCTCTGAGGTGGGAGAGCCAACTTCAGGACACTGGTCTACAAGAGACCTCCCAGCTCCACATAATATCAAACGGTAAAAATCTCCCAGAGATCTCCATCTCAACACCAAGACCCAGCTTCACTCAACGACCAGCAAGCTACACTGCTGGACACCCTATGCCAAACAACTAGCAAGACAGGAACACAGCCCCATCCATTAGAAGAGAGGCTGCCTAAAATCATAATAAGGCCACAGACACCCCAAAACACACCACCAGACGTGGACCTGCCCACCAGAAAGACAAGATCCAGCCTCATCTACCAAAACACAGGCACCAATCCCCTCCACCAGGAAGCCTACACAACCCACTGAAACAACCTTAGCCACTAGGGACAGACACCAAAAACAACGGGAACTATGAACCTGCAGCCTGCAAAAAGGAGACCCCAAACACAGTAAGATAAGCAAAATGAAAAGACAGAAAGACACACAGCAGATGAAGGAGCAAGATAAAAACCCACCAGACCTAAAAAATGAAGAGGAAATAGGCAGTCCACCTGAAAAAGAATTCAGAATAATGACAGTAAAGATATCCAAAATCTTGGAAATAGAATAGACAAAATGCAAGAAACACTTAAAAAGGACCTAGAAGAACTAAAGAGGAAACAAGCAATGATGAACAACACAATAAATGAAATTAAAAATACTCTAGATAGGATCAATAGCAGAATAACTGACGCAGAAGAACGGATAAGTGACCTGGAAGATAAAATAGTGAAATAACTACTGCAGAGCAGAATGAAGGAAAAAGAATGAAAAGAACTGAGGACAGTCTCAGAGACCTCTGGGACAAGATTAAATGCATCAACATTCGAATTATAGGGGTCCCAGAAGAAGAAGAGAAAAAGAAAGGGACTGAGAAAATATTTGAAGAGATGATAGTTGAAAACTTCCCTAATATGGGAAAGGAAATAGTTAATCAAGTCCAGGAAGCACAGAGATTCCCATACAGGATAAATCCAAGGAGAAACACACCAAGACACATATTAATCAAACTATCAAAAATTAAATACAAAGAAAACATATTAAAAGCAGCAAGGGAAAAACAACAAATAACACACAGGGGAATCCCCATAAGGTTAACAGCTGATCTCTCAGCAGAAACTCTGCAAGCCAGAAGGGAGCGGCAAGACATGTTAAAAGTGATGAAGGAGAAAAGCCTACAGCCAGGATTACTCTGCCTAGCAAGGATCTCATTCAGATGTGATGGAGAAATTAAAACCTTTACAGACAAGCAAAAGCTGAGAGAGTTCAGCACCACCAAACCAGCTTTACAACAAATGCTAAAGGAACTTCTCTAGGCAAGAAACACAAGAGAAGGAAAAGACCTACAATAACAAACCAAAACAAATAAGAAAATGGGAATAGGAACATACATATTGATAATTACCTTAAATGTAAATGGATTAAATATTCCCACCAAAAGACACAGACTGGCTGAATGGATACAAAAACAAGACCCGTATATATGCTGTCTAGAAGAAACCCACTTCAGACCTAGGGACACATAGAGACTGAAAGTGAGGGGATGGAAAAAGATATTCCATGCAATGGAAATCAGAAGAAAGCTGGAGTAGCAATTCTCATATCAGACAAAATAGACTTTAAAATAAAGACTATTACAAGAGGCAAAGTAGGACACTACATAATGATCAAGAGATCGATCCAAGAAGAACATATAACAATTGTAAATATTTACGCGCCCAACATAGGAGCACCTCAATACATAAGGCAAATACTAACAGCCATAAAAGGGGAAATCGACAGTAACACATTCATAGTAGGGGACTTTAACACCCCACTTTCACCAATGGACAGGTCATCCAAAATGAAAATAAATAAGGAAACACAAGCTTTAAATGATACATTAAACAAGATGGACCTACTTGATATTTTTAGGACATTCTATCCAAAAACAACAGAATACACATTTTTCTCAAGTGCTCATGGAACATTCTCCAGGATAGATCATATCTTGGGTCACAAATCAAGCTTCATAAATTTAAGAAAATTGAAATCATATCAAGTATCTTTTCTGACCACAACGCTATGAAACTAGATATCAATTACAGGAAAAAATCTGTAAAAAATACAAACACATGGAAGACAAACAATACACTACTTAATAACGAAGTGATCACTGAAGAAATCAAAGAGGAAATCAAAGAATACGTAGAAACAAATGACAATGGACACATGACGACCCAAAATCTATGGGATGCAGCAAAAGCAGTTCTAAGCGGGAAGTTTATAGCAATGCAATCCTACCTTACGAAACAGGAAACATCTCGAATAAACAACCTAACCTTGCACCTAAAGCAACTATAGAAAGAAGAACAAAAAAACTCCAAAGTTAGCAGAAGGAAAGAAATCATAAAGATCAGGTCAGAAATAAATGAAGGAATAGATAGCAAAGATCAATAAAACTAAAAGTTGGTTCTGTGAGAAGATAAATAAAATTGATAAACCATTAGCAAGACACATCAAGGAAAAAAGGGAGAAGACTCAAATCAGTAGAATGAGAAATGAAAAAGGAGAAGTATCAACTGACACTGCAGAAATACAAAGGATCATGAGAGATTACTACAAGCAACTGTATGCCAATAAAATCGACAACCTGGAAGAAATGGACAAATTCTTAGAAATGCACAGCCTGCCAAGACTGAATCAGGAAGAAATAGAAAATATGAACAGACCAATCACAAGCACTGAAATTGAAACTGTGATTAAAAATCTTCCAGCAAACAAAAGCCCAGGACCAGATGGCTTCACAGGAGAATTCTATCAAACATTTAGAGAAGAGCTAACACCCATCCTTCTCAAACTCTTCCAAAATATAGCAGAGGGAGGAACATTCCAAAATCATTATACGAGGCCACCGTCAATACCAAAACCAGACAAAGATGTCACAAAGAAAGAAGACTACAGGCCAATATCACTGACGAACATAGATGCAAAAATCCTCAACAAAATACTAGCCAACAGAATCCAACAGCACATTAAAAGGATCATACACCATGATCAAGTGGGAGTTTTTCCAGGAATGCAAGGATTCTTCAATATACACAAACAAGGTGATATACCATATTAATAAATTGAAGGAGAAAAACCATATGATCATCTCAACAGATGCAGAGAAAGCTTTCGACAAAATTCAACACCCATTTATGATAAAAACCCTGCAGTAACTAGGCATAGAGGGAACTTTCCTAAAGATAATAAAGGCCATATATGACAAACCCACAGCCAACATCGTCCTCAGTGGTGAAAAACTGAAACCATTCCCACTAAGATCAGGAACAAGACAAGACACCACTCTTCTTCAACATAGTTTTGCAAGTTTTAGCCACAGAAATCAGAGAAGAAAAAGAAATAAAAGGAATACAAATCAGAAGAGAAGGAGTAAAGCTGTCACTGTTTGCAGATGACATGATACTATACATAGAGAATCCTAAAGATGCTACCAGAAAACTACTAGAGCTAATCAATGAATTTGGTAAAGTAGCAGGATACAAAATTAATGCACAGAAATCTCTGGCATTCCTATACACTAATGGTGAAAAATCTGAAAGTGAAATTAAGGAAACACTCCCATTTACCATTGCAACCAAAAGATTAAAATATCTAGGAATAAACCTACCTAAGGAGACAAAAGACCTGTATGCAGAAAATTATAAGACAGTGATGAAAGAAATTAAAGATGGTACAAATAGATGGAGAGATATACCATGTTCTTGGATTGGAAGAATTAACATTGTGAAAATGACTCTACTACCCAAAGCAATCTATAGATTCAATGCAATCCCTATCAAACTACCACTGGCATTTTTCACAGAACTAGAACAAAACATTTCACAATTTGTATGGAAACACAAAAGACCCCGTATAGCCAAAGCAATCTTGAGAAAGAAAAACGAAGCTAGAGGAATCAGGCTCCCTGACTTTAGACTATACTACAAAGCTACAGTAATCAAGACAGTATGTTACTGGCACAAAAACAGAAATATAGATCAATGGAACAGGATAGAAAGCCCTGAGATAAACCCACGCACATATGGTCACCTTATCTTTGATAAAGGAGGCAAGAATATACAGTGGAGAAATGACAGCCTCTTCAATAAGTGGTGCTGGGAAAACTGGACAGGTACATGTAAAAGTATGAAATTAGAACACTCCCTAACACCATACACAAAAATAGACTGAAAATGGATTTAAGACCTAACTGTAAGGCCAGATACTATCAAACTCTTAGAGGAAAACATAGGCAAACACTCTATGACATAAATCACAGCAAGATCCTTTTTGACCCACCTCCTAGAGAAATGGAAATAAAACCAAAAATAAACAAATGGGACCTAATGAAACTTAAAAGCTTTTGCACAGTAAAGGAAACCATAAACAAGACCAAAAGACAGCCCTCAGAATGGGAGAAAATATTTGCAAAGGAAACAAGTGGCAAAGGATTAATCTCAAAAATCTACAAGCAGCTTATGCAGCTCAATAACAAAAAAACAAACAACCCAATCCAAAAATGGGCAGAAGACCTAAATAGACATTTCTCCAAAGAAAATATACAGATTGCCAACAAACACATGAAAGAATGCTCAACATCATTAATCATTAGAGAAATGCAAATCAAAACTACAATGAGATATCATCTCACACCAGTCAGAATGGGCATCATCAAACAATCTACAAACAATAAATGCTCGAGAGGGTGTGGAGAAAAGGGAACGCTCTTGCACTGTTGGTGTGAATGTAAATGGATACAGCCACTATGGAGAACAGTATGGAGGTTCCTTAAAAAACTACAAATAGAACTACCATATGACCCAGCAATCCCACTACTGGGCATATACCCTGAGAAAGCCATAATTCAAAAAGTGTCATGTACCAAAATGTTCATTGCAGCTCTATTTACAATAGCCAGGACATGGAAGCAACCTAAGTGTCCATCGAGAGATGAATGGATAAAGAAGATGTGGCACATATATACAATGGAATATTACTCAGCCATAAAGAGAAGCGAAATTGAGTTATTTGTAGTTAGGTGGATGGAACTAGTATTTGTCATACAGAGTGAAGTAAGTCAGAAAGAGAAAAACAAATACCGTATGCTAATACATATATTTGGAATCTAAGAAAAAAAATGTCATGAAGAACCTAGGGGTAAAATGGGAATAAAGACACAGACCTATTAGAGAATGGACCTGAGGATATGGGGAGGTGAAAGGGTAAGCTGTGACAAAGTAAGAGAGTGACGTGGACATATATACACTACCAAACGTAAAACAGATAGCTAGTGGGAGGCAGCCGCATAGCACAGGGAGATCAGCTCGGTGGTTTGTGGCCACATAGAGGGGTGGGATATGGAGGGTGAGAGGGAGGGAGACACAAGAGGTAAGAGATTTGGGAACATATGTATATGTATAACTGATTCACTTTGTTATAAAGCAGAAACTAACACACCATTGTAAAGCAATTATATTCCAATAAAGATGTTAAAAAAAAAAGAAATTGTCAATTTTATTAGAAGTGAGTGTTTTTATTGCTATATATGTAAATGTTGTTATTCTAAAGATCTGTGCTCTAAAGGATTTAGGAGTAACATATCATGTCTGTAACTTATGTTAATAATTTATTAAATACTATTTTTATTTATGTGTGTATGTATATAGAAAGAAGATAAAAAGCATATTTCAATATATCTTAGCAATTGATACAAATGTTTGAATATTTCTTCACTGTATTACACTTTTGATTTTTCTGTTTGTAATATTTTATAATAAAAAGTTGGGGGAAATGTATAATTTTGTGAAAAAGCAATTGCAGCTTAAAGATGGTGCCGTCTTTTTCATTTCAATCTTTATTCATTATGAGATCCTTTACTAAGCATTATGAAAACTAAAGAAATGAATCAGATTCCAGCATTCAAAGTATAGTCAACTCTTGTATACTGTTGTTGGTAGTGTATATTGCTGTAGCCACTGTGGAAAACAGTATGGAGGTTTCTTGAGAAGCTAAAAATAGAACTACCATATGATCCAGCAATTCCACTCCTGGGTATATATCTGAAAAAAACCAAAAACACTAATTAGAAGAGATACATGTACCCCAGTGTTCATAGTAGCATTATTTCCAATTGCCAAATGTGGAAGCAACCTAAGTGTCCATCAACAAATGAATGGAAAAAGAAGATGTGGTACATATAAACACAATGGAATATTACCCAGCCATTAAAAAGAACAAAATTTTGCCATTTGCAGCAACATGTATGGACTTGGAGGGTATTATGCTAAGTGAAATGAGTCAGACAGAAAAAGACAAATACTGTATGATATCACATACATGTGGAATCTAAAAAATACAACAACTCGTGCATATAACCAAAAAGAAGCAGACTGACAGATACAGAGAACAAACTAGTGGTTACCGGTGGGGGGTGTACAATATAGGGGTAGGGGAGTGGGAGGGCTATACTATTGGGTGTAAGACAGGCTCAAGGATGTATTGTACAACAGGGGGAATCTAGCCAATATTTTCTAATAACTGTAAATGGAAAGCAACCTTTCAAATTGTATGAAAACATTTTTTTAAAAATTGTAATAAACTAATTTTTTTAAAGTGTGGTTAAAAACATGACAGGAGCATTAAAACAAGCAAATTATATTATGTCTCAGAGGAATAAGCAATGTATGACACTAAGGAATAAAAATATACATTGATAAAATAACATGGATTTCAAAGGAATAAAAGATTATTTACCTATAAGAAACAAATTTAAGGAAGCCTTTATATAACAAGCAAGATTTTTAACTAAACTTATTTAAACACAGGAGAAATTAAAAGTAAATCTTTCTGGGTCACTAAAAATTCTATTTGAATAATAAATAATATTTGAAAATTAAATTAAGCAACTCCCAGAAGTGATTCTTGTTTAGATGTTGTTTTGGCCAGTCAGTACACTCTGTAGTTTCCATACAGTATACAATTTTATGGTCTTGTTAAAGTGAAAAGAGGTTACATAAGAGCATGAACTTGTAGTCAAAGGGATCTAGGCCATTTAACTTCTAGTAATGGCAATTCCTTTCCTTTTTAGTGCATTAATTTTTTTCAAATGGCGTTGCCCTGCATTATCTCAATTTTTGTCTCATAATACTCCTGTGGGTTAAATGGTGTAAGTATTATGATTATTTATACTATACAAAAATCAAGCAACTGAGATATTTTTAGGTTGTGCCTTGCAGAAATGTTACTTTCTTTTCTGTAATGGGAATATTAAGAATAGTGCCTATCACAGGGTAGATAATCAATACAATTCTAAATGAATGAACCAATAGGAGAATTAAAGAGTAAACTCTTGAATGTTTGAATTACTTGATGGGGAAAAATGTAGGAACTCTGTTCCACAAAATCTCTCCACTTCCCTGCCGTTAAGGAGTGGTTCATTTTCTATATAGCCCAAGAGAGTTCTATGAATGAGTGAAATATTTCTGTTCCTGAAAGACAAATGGTCTTGTAAGGTGTTTTTATTTAATGGTACACAGAAGGAAAGCTTCAAATTTAAGTAAAAATTTCCTGACAATGCTCTCAGACCAAAGGTCAATAGTCTAAAATAGTGCTGACATCTTTTACAATTTAAATTGAGTAGGAATGGCATCTAAAAACTAAGGAGTAAGTTAAACTGGTAAGCCTTTGTTTATGCAGGAAATCTTTCCAACGTAATCACCTTAGAAAACTTCCATTTCATCAAAAGACACATTTAGGGCTTCCCTGGTGGCGCAGTGGTTGAGAGTCCGCCTGCCGATGCAGGGGACACGAGTTCGTGCCCCGGTCTGGGAAGATCCCGCATGCCTCGGAGCGGCTGGGCCTGTGAGCCATGGCCGCTGAGCCTGCGCGTCCGGAGCCTGTGCTCCGCAACGGAAGAGGCCACAAAAGTGAGAGGCCCGCGTACCGCAAAAAAAAAAAAATAAAGACTAATTTACAAATACATCTTAATGCAAATGGTTACATCTATTTTTGAGTGGGGCTCAGAATTAATTTTACTTCTTTACTATGTATTGGCTCATTTCCTACCTTGTTTATAAAGATGTAGTTTTTAGGTAGGTGCAAATGCAAAAGTATTGTATAGAAGCTGTCATAAATCATGTCACTAAATGAAAGACACATTGAAGGATTATTGCCATGTTTTTTAAATTGTCTTTCTCATCAACAACCTACTAAAATTTTATGGCACATCGAATTCTGTTAGCCTCAAAAATTTGCTTTCAAGAAACACAGCTACATTATTTTCAACTCAGTTATTCTGGTACCTCAAGCTCTGAGAAGCTTTTTTTTTTTTTTCTTTTAATTTGCTTGTATCCACAATATAAAACACTGATAAATTTATGAAAGTACTTTTTAATTAAAGGAAGAAATGAAGATAAATAGTTTTAGGTTCACAGCAAAACTGACCTGAAGGTTCATAGATATCCCATATATTCCCAGACCCACACATCATAGTCTCCCCCATAATCAACATCCCCCACCAGAGTGATACATTTGTTATGATTGATGAGTCTACTTTGACACATTTTTATCACCCAAAGCCCATAGCTTTGGATTTACACTCTTGGTGTAGTATATTCTATGGATTTGTACAAATTTATAGACTTGTATTTGCCATTATGGTAATATGCAGAATAGTTTCACTGCCCTAAAATATCCTCTGTGATCCACCTGTTGATCCTCCACTCCCCTAACCCGGGGCAACAACCAAACTTTTTACTGTCTTCATAGTTTTTATTTTTTCAGAATGTCATATAGTTGGAATCATACAGTATGCAGCCTTTTAAGATTGGTGTCTTTCATGTAGTAATATGCATTGAAGATGCCTCCATATCTTTCTATGGCTTAATAGCACAATTCTTTTTAGCAGTAAGTAATATTTAATTGGCCGGATGTATCACAGTTTGTTTATCCATTCACCTATTGAAGGGCATCTTGGTTGCTTCCAAGTTTTGGCAATTATGAATAAAGCTGATGTAAAAATCCATGTGTGTTCAAATTTTTGTGTGGATATGAGTTTTCAACTCATGGGTAAATACCAAGGAACAAATTTCTAGGTCATATGATCTGAGTGTGATTAGTTTTGTAAGCAAGAGCCAAACTGTCTTCCAAAGTGGCTATACTATTTTGCATTCCCACCAGCAATGAATAAGAGTTCCTGTTACTTCACATCCTTGCTAACATTTGGTGTTGTCATTGTTCTGGATTTTGAATATTCTAATAGGCAGGTAGTAGTATCTCATTGTTGTTATAATTTGCATTTCCCTGATGATATATGATGTGGAGCATCTTTGCATATGCTATTTGACATTTGTATATCTTCTTTCATGAGGTATCTCTTAGAGTCTTTGGCCCATGTTTTAACTGGGTTATTTGTTTACTTATTATTGACTTTTCATTGTATATTGTATTGTTCATTGTATATTTTGGATAACAATCCTTTATCAAATGACTCTTCTGTAAGCATTTTCTTCCAGCTTCTGGCTTGTCTTTTCATCCCCTTGACTGTATCCTTCCCAGAGCAGATTTAATTTTAATGAAGTCCAGCTTATCAATTCTTTCTTTCATGGATTGTGCCATTGGTGTTGTATCTAGAAAGTCATTACCGTACCCAAGGTCATCTAAAATTTCTCCTATGTTATCTTTTAGGAGTTTTACACTTTTGAATTTTATATTTAGGTCTGTGATTCAGTTTAAGTTAATTTTTGTGAAAGGTGTAGGGTCTGTATCCGGATTCACTTTTTTTTGCATGTGAATATCCAGTTGTCCCAGCATCATTGGTTAAAAAGACTATCTTTGCTCCACTGTATTGCCTTTTCTCCTTTATTGAAGATCAGTTGACTATATTTATGTGGGTCTATTTCTGGACTCTTTATTCTGTTCCATTAATCTATTTATCTATTCTTTCTTCAACACCACAATATCTTGATTACTGTAGCCTTACAGTAAGTTTTAAAATTGGGTAGTGTTAATCCTCCAGCTTTGTTCTTCAGTATTGTGTTGACTATTCTGGGTCTTTTGCCTCTCC
This sequence comes from Grampus griseus, assembly GCF_964374135.1. NCBI lineage: Eukaryota > Metazoa > Chordata > Mammalia > Artiodactyla > Delphinidae > Grampus > Grampus griseus. Next base: position 27,712,974 of record NC_139007.1, on the reverse strand, counting down.
ATAGGAACTTTGGAATCAGTTTGTCTATATCTGTGAAATAACTTGCTAGGATTTTGATTGAGATTGCAGGGAATATATAGAACAAGTTGAAAAAAACTAACATTTTGGCAATACTGAGTCTTCCTATACATTGACGTGAAATATCTCTACATTTATTTTGTTTCTTTTTTATTTATTTCATCAGAGTTTTGTAGTTTTCTTCTTATAGATTATGTACATATTTTTAAAAAATTTATACCTAAGTATTTCATTTTGTTGAATAGAATGTAATTGACATTGTGTTTTTAATTCTGAATTCCACTTGCTATTGCTTATGTATATAAAAGCAATTGACTTTTGTATATTAACTTTGTATCTTGCAACCTTGCTATAATCACTTATTAGTTCCAGGATTTTTATTTTGTCAATTATTTTCTGATTTTAAACATAGGTGATCATGTCACCTGTGAACAAAAAGAGTTTTATTTCTTGCTTCTTAGTTTGTATACCTTTCATTTACTTTTCTTGTCCTATTCCATTAGCTAGGACTTCCAGTACAAGTTTACAAACATTGTTGAAAGGGGATGTCCTTGCCTTTTTCCTGATGTTAGCAGGAAATCTTTGAGTTTCTCATCATTAAATATGATGTTAGCTATAGGGTTTTTTGTAGATATTCTTTATTAAGTTGAGGAAATTCCCCTCTATTCCTAGTTTACTGAGAGTCTTTATGATGAAAGGGTACTGGATTTTATCAAATGGGTTTTTTGCCCTTATTATTATAATGATGTGATTTTTCTTCTTTGGCTTGTTGATGTGATGAATTACATTTATTGATTTTCAAATATCGAACCGGCCTTTTATACCTTCAATAAATCTCTTTTTGGCCATGGTGTATAGTTGTTTTTTACATTGTCAGATTTGATTTGCTAACATTTTGTTGAGGATTTTTGCATCTAAGTTCATGAAAGATAGTGGTCTGTAGTTTTCTTGTAATGTCTTTGTGTGCTTTGGTTTTAGGCTAATGCTGGGCTCATAGAATCGGATAGGAAGTATTCCTTCTGCTTCTGTCTTCCAAAAGAGACTGTAAAGAATTCATATAATTTCTTCCTTAAATATTCAGTAGAATTCACAAATGAACACATCTCTCCTGGTGTTTTCTGTTTTATTAATCATTGGTTCAATTTCTTTCATAGATATAGGCCAATTCAGATTCTCTATTTCATTTTGTGTGAATTCGGGCAGATTGTGTCTTTCAGGGAATTGATCTTTTTCATATAGATTATCAAATTCATGGGAATAGGGTTATTCATCATATTTCTTTAATATAATTTTAATGTTCAAGGGATCTGCAGTGATAACCCTGTTTTATTTCTGTTCTTAGTAGTTTATGCCCTCTCTCTTTTTTTCTTAGTTAGCTTGGTTAGAGGCTTATCAGTGTTGCTAATCTTTTCAAAGAACCAGCTTTTGGCTTCATTGATTTCCTCTATTGATTTCTGCTCTAATTCTTATTATTTCTTTTCTTTTGCTTACCTTGAATTTAATTTGTTCTTCTTTTCCTATTTTCCTAAGGTGGACACTTAGATGATTGATTTGAAGTCTGTTTTCCTTTCTAATATATATATTCAATGCTATAAATTCTCCTCTAAGTGCTACTTTTTCTGCATCCCACAAATTTTAAGTTGTGCTTTCATTTTCATTGAGTTCAAAATATATTTTAACTTCTCTTAAGATTTCTTCTTTGATCCAAGTATTATTTAGAATGTGTTATGATCTCCAAGTATTTTGGACTTTTTCAGCTATCTTTCTGTTATTGATTTCTAGTTTAATTCCATTGTTGAATGAGAGCAGATGTCATATGAATTCTATTCTTTTAAATTTGTTAGTTTGTTTGATGGTGCAGAATGTGGTCCATCTTGACAGATAATCTATATTCTGCTGTTGTTGGATGAAGTAGTCTGTAGATGTCTATTATATCCAGTTTATTGATGGTATTATTGAGTCAGCTATATCCTTACTGCTTTTCTGCCAGCTGGGTCTCTCAGTTTCTGGTAGAGGAGTGTTGAAGTCTCCAACTACTACAATAGTGGATTCATTTATTTCTTTTTTCAGTTTTTTTCATTTATTGCCTCACATAGTTTTGTTCTCTGTTGGGCACACAACACATTGAGAATTGTTATGTCTTCTAGGAGGATTGACTCTCCTATTATTATGTAATATCCTTCATTATCCCTGATAACATTCCTTGCTGTAAAGTTGACTCTGTTTAAAATTAATATAGCTACTCCCACTTTTTTTATTAGTGTTATATGGCATGTCTTTCTCAATCTATTTGCTTTTAATCTATATTGTCTTTATATTTAAAGTTGGTTTTCTTTTAATCTATTCTGACAATCTCTGTCTTTTAGTTAGTTTAGACCATTGACATTTAAGGTAATTATGGATATAGTTGTATTAATATCTACTATATTTCTTACTGTTTTCTATATGTTTCCCTTGTTCTTTGTTCCTATGTTTGTATTCCACTATTTTTCTGCCTTTTATGGTTTTAATTGAGCATTTTATATGATTCCATTCTCTTGTTTTTCTTACCATATCAGTTATACTTCATTTAAAATTTGATTTTATGACTGCCCTAAGAGTTTGCAATATACATTTACAACTATTACCAGTATACTTTCAAATAGCATTATATCACTTCATGGATAGTACAAGTACTTTATTATAACAAAATAATTCTAGTTCCTCCCTCTAATGCTTTTTATTGTTGCTGTCATTCATTTCACTTATCTGTAAACATGTATATGTGTATATGTATATTTGAATACACTGTTGCTCTTTTTATTAGAAACAAAGTGTTCTCTGTTAGATCAATTAGAATAAGAAAAATAAAAGTTTTTATCTTATCTCCACTTATTTCTTCTTCAGTGCTCTTCCTTACTTCATGTAGATCCAAATTTCTGATCTGTATTATTTTCCTTCTCTCTAAAAAACTTCTTCAAACATTTCTTGCAAAACAGATCTACTGACAACAAATTTTCTCAATTTTTATTTTTCTAAGAAAGTCTTCTTTTCCCTTTCACTTTTGAAAGATAATTTTGTAGAGTACAGAATTCTAGGTTTTTTCTCTCTCAATGTTAAATATTTCACTACACTCTTTTTTTTTTTTTTTGGTATTGTTTCTGAGGAGAAGTTAAAAATAATTCTTACATTTGTCCTTCCACAGGTAAGGGGTTTTTTCCTCTGGTTTCTTTCAGAACTTTGTTCAGTATCTTTGATTTCCTATAGTTTGAAAATGATATGCCTAGGTTTAGTATTTTACTGTTTATCCAGTTTGGTATTCTCTCAGCTTCCTGGATCTGTGGTTTGGTATCTGACACTAGTTTGGGAAAATTCTCAGTCTTTATTGTTCAAATATTTTTTCCATTTCTTTCTCTTTCTGGTATTCCTATTACCCATAGGTTACAATTTTTGTAGTTTTTCCACCATTCTTGGGTATTCTGTTATATTTTTCCAGTCTTTTCTGTTTGTTTTTCACTTTTGGAAGTTTCTATTGAGATATTCTTTAACTCAGAGATTCTCTCCTCAGCCGTTTTCAATGATGTCTAATAAAATCATCAAAATCATTCTTCATTTCTACTGCAGTGTTTTAATTTTAGCTTTTTTGGGGGGGGCGTCTCTCAGAATGTCATTCTCTCTGTTATATTGGCCATATGATCTTGCGTACTATCTTCTTTATCTATTAAAACTCGTAGCATTTTAATTGTAGTTGTTTTAAATTTCAGATCTGATCATTCCAGCATTCCTGATGAGTCTTTTCCTGATACTTACTCTGCCTCTTCAAACTATTTGTGGGGCCTTTTATACTATGTTGTATTTTTTTTTTGATGTCTGTACATGAAGAATTGAATAAAATAAATTGCTGTAACTAGGCCTTTAGTAATGTGGTGGTGAGGTGTGGGGAGGGCAGACATTCTGTAGTCCCATGTTTAGGTGTCAGTCTTTTAGTAAGCCTATGCCTCTGGACTGTGAACTTCACAAGTGCCTCTCAGTACCCCCTTTTCACATGGGACCAATAACAAAAGTGGACTGGAGTTGTGTATTTTTATTCTTCATGGAAGCCTGGAGGAGGCTGGTATTAGTTATTTTCTTTTCTCCATGCAGAAAGCTAGAGCCAGCTGGAGTTGGTTATTTCCCTTCCCCAGGTCAGTTAAGCTCTAATAAAACCCCAGCTGATGAGGCTGTAGTTAACTAGTTTCCACTGAGAGCAAGCCTTATTAAGAATCGCAGATTGCTCTGCTGTATTTCAAAATGGCTTTTTTCCCCTCCCTGTATGGGAAGCACAAGGGGTTTTTTCTCTGGTATTCACTGTAAGAACCTGGTCAAGCTACAGGCGTAAAACTCACATAATGTGGGGACCTCCCTGTGAGTGGGCCACCATGAAGATTTTATTTCTCAGAATTTCCAAACTGAGTCTCCAGCAGTTCTTCAATTAGAGTTAAGGGTTTCCTACCCCACGCTGCTTTCCGTGAAGGTTTCAGCTCATGGGTTTCTGTTCTGGTAAGTTGTGATTCTCCATATTCATTTATTGGTCTCTCCAATTTGAGGGTCAGGGATTTGTCCTGTGACCTCACTTATTTCATTGTGTCTCAAATATACATGAATATAATAATATTATACAGGTACAATTATTTGAACATTACTTAGTTCTCAGTGTCTAATATAGGTTTATTTGATATTAATGATACCAAACAAATAACCATGTGTTTTTGACCAATTCTACCATAGCCTGAAATGTTCCACTTGTTTTGTGGGTAATGTGGGTAGGAAAATGATAATAACAGGGAAAAGGATGCAATAGAATCAGAACAATGGAAGAAACTGCAAAAGAACTTCATGTTAAGCAGTAAATAAGAATTACAGAAGACTAATCAAAGGGGAATGGGCAGACAGGGAGAAGAGATTGCCATACCTGGGAAGACTGGATGTGCTGGTGACAGATTCAGGAACTAAGCATTCTGAAACAGTCTTCGTAAATACTGAGTCAAGACTGTGTCTTTTCTATTGATATAGTTCCACTGTCCAGCAACTCAGAGATGTGCAATACATATGTAAGAAAAGTTCCCCAAGGAGAATTGAAGTGAGTGTGCCAATCAGCATCTGTCCAAAGGAATGGAAACTAGAAGCTGACTGTGGAAGGAAAAAATACATAAACAAAAACAGGACAACCTGAGGGGGGTTATAGAGACCTGACCCAATGAGAAGAAAATAAAAGGAGTGGGAATCTTTTCTTTGGAGCTAAAATTTTGGATTAAGGCCCTGTAGGTTAAAACTAATTAACACATGTAAATGTAGGTCCCAAACTATATAAAATAGGGGAAACTCCATTTCCACAGTTACCTAATGATCCTTTCTTAATTCCCAGGGCAAACAGGCTGTTGTGAATGCAACTCATACCACGTAGGAAATTAAACCATTGGGATAGGGGTGGAGAGCATTGACCTTTAAACATAATCAGTATTGGTGATTTCAATTCAGTTTTACCTTGCTCTCTTAACACTACGTGGATCACTATACAAATTTGTATAAAGCTGGGAAATCTATTCCCAAGAGGTTCATATGTAGTTGGTGTAACAACTACCTTGAGCCAAAAGGATTAAAGTAATTCAAAGCATATTAATCCCTCCTGAGCCACACAAAGCTTTGTTTGATTTATCTCAGAACGACTAGAGCTTTCTTGATTCTTTTAGAATATTCAATGGTAGTTCAATTTAGTTCCTCATCTTTTTTTGGGGGGGGTTGGGGGGGTTTCCAAGATTCTGTAGGATATTAAAATTAAAAGATTGCCATCAATATCTACTATTTATGCTGTAATTCTGAAGTACTGTTATTTTCAAAGTCTAGTAATTCCATTAGAAATAATCCTCCCTCTCCCACTTCTCTGTCTCCTCCCACACACCCTGTGCACCATATAGCTTCAAAAGAAAAGGAAGGAATAACTCAAAGCAGAAGTAAATCTCTTAACAGATATAATAAGAAATGTGCAAAATAAATCATCTTATGAATGTCAGAGATGCGTGTTCTTTACTCAGGTGTGAAGGTGGTTTTTTTTTTTTTTGGAATGAACCCTGATCATCTTGGGACATATGATTTGATTAGATCGTAGTTCAAAATGGAAAGTAAAGTGACTTTTTAAACATATGTCTCTATGTCAAAAACAAAAATGTATTTGTTTTAGTACTTGTTGGAATTCTGTAATTTTTGCTTTTTGAGCCCATGGCTATGTTCTTACTCATTTTAACTTTGCAGAAAAATAAAAGATCACTCTTATCGGCAATTTCTAATTCCTCTTGAACTGCTCTGTACTGTGCAAAAACTATCATATACCTCTGCTCAGACCCTGAAGAAAGAGAATATTACTGATATATCAAGCTGTTAGAAACCTTTTAACTGGGGCCCTCAGGATAGAAGGCTTTAATTGAAATGTCAGAAAGTGATATGCTTTAGCCAGATATTGTTTTAAGAGGTGTTTGTTGTTGTTGTTGTCTTTTTTACTGTTTGGGTTTGGTAAGGCCAACAGATCAGAAGACAACTGCCATTGAAAAGACAGTTTGTTATATTCTCAGATTCAGGAGAGGGAGAACACACATCACCAGGGGCTACACTGGGAATCACCTGTGGTCAATTTAGGGGCGAACCATTGGCAAGAGCCTTTATTGTGGTTTCCAAGGGAAAAAACAGGCAAGGCAGGGTAAGCACCCTTAGAACTGTCTAATTTTGAATAATTTTAGTGGCTTTGGGGTATGGGGGCTGTCCATGGTTGCTTAGTACCTAGCCCTGGGGTAGTTAAGGTAGGTGGATATTGGTCCAGGCTATAATAGCCCAATAGGAAAGGTAGTTGTGGGTATGGACTAAACTGGCTGCTTAAGAAGGGGGCTTGAACAGCCTCTTGCCAGGGCCTCAAAACTGGCTCAGGACACCAGTTTAAAAACTATGTAACAATAGTCTCCTTGATGTCTTAACACTAGTCTGAACTTGGTTATTTGGGTATTTGAGTGGCCTGAATAGTAGGAGACACCTTCAAAGAGTAGGACATAGTTGCCCTAAACAGCATAGAAAACATTATGAGAGAAAAAAGGAGGGAAACAAATAGAAGTATAAGGGGTCCTCATAGGCTGGCTCATAACTAAGTTTCTCATTTATATGGCATTAGCCAAGAAAACAGATCTGAAATTTCTGTGGTGTCTGATGATACCTCCATGGTATTGTAATGTGTGTTAAAAGTATTGAAACCGTGCCCCATAGAGGTAAAAAACCCATGCTGAAACTGTGCCCCATAGGGTTAGCAGGAACTGGTGACTAACAAATTCTTGAGCTTGTCTTACAGCTTGTTAAAAAACCCTCCACTTGTATCCTACCTTCACAGAGCAAGCTCACCTTCATTATTTTGTTGCAAATTGCATACCCTCCAAGCTTCACGTAGCCTAAATAGTAGGCTGATGTTTGCCAGAGTTGTTTTCCAGGAGCTTGAATCAGCTGTGTCTAGTTCAAGCTCAAGCAGGCTAAAACAGGGCCTGCGTAGGTGTCCAATGAATGACCTTTTGACGTCAGAGGGCCAAAAACTCCACCCCCAGGTCATGCTAAGCCTCACCATTTTTGAAGATACAGTCCATGAAGGAGCACGTAACTTAGATACACCTTCACAGAACACAGTGTGCATCACTTTTTCCCTACCTCTAATGACTTTTCCTCATGCCTCAGACCTCCCTGCTTCTGTATCCTCTAACTATCTCAAGCCCCTCACCTTAGGGAAGGCAGATCCGAGACTGGTTCTACCATCTTCTTGCTTGGTTGCCTCGTGAATAAACCCCTTCTTTGCTGCAGACCTTGGTGTCTCAGTGTTTTGGCTTGCTGCACGTCAGACAGATGAAGCTGGTTCAATAACAGTATGAGTTATATATTTTTAAAATAATATTTTGGTGTACTTCTCAGGGTAAGGTGGTAGGTACAGCAGTTGTGTTTGTTGGAGGGTATGACCTGATAGGTCAGTCAAGTGTACTCCCTTAGGCATGGGAGAGTAGGGGTATATGAGCTGGCAAGAGCAAGGAGTACACCAGGAACATGGGTTAAATGGACAGCGAACTCCAAGAACATAATAGAAGCTCTAATAGCAAAGGAAGAAAAGCAATAAATGTTTTATGTCTGATTTGTCAACCTCTTTGGAGAGGCATCCTCTGGGTGTCAGTGGGGCAGAGGTTTTAGTGTCTGGGGTGAAGTCATTTCAGAGGGCAATGTCATCTCTGGTGGTGAGCTCCTGAGCCAGGGTGATATTGTCTGGGATGTGGGACTGGGGATCCTTTTTAAGAGGATATCCACCAAAGTTGAAGTATCTTGTGTTTGTGACTCTATGGCTTATAGGCAGTCCATAACATGTATGTTGATGCCTTTTTAGATGGAATACTTTTTATGATTAAAAGACTGCAACAAACATTTTTACTGCAGCAGGTAAATTCCAAAGACTAGAAATTGGCAAAGAGCTGATATACATTTCCTTAAGTGAGATTTAAAAGAAAATGTTAATGAATTATATAGATAAAAAAGTTTGACTTCTGGTCAGAATTTTTTAGCATTAGTCTTTGCCAATTGAGGTGCCAAGCTTAAACTTTTAAGAGATGGATTATCATTTAGGAAGATACAAAAAAGAAAGTATTGTAAAATTTTTTCTAATAAAACTTTGTTTACAATCATGTACCTAGATTTGTTGCTTTTAGGTACCCAAAGCCATAGAATGTATAGTTTTAAACTTCAGCGAGATTACCATCTTCATAAGGGTGGGTTGAAATATCTTTATTCAAGAAATTGTAAAACAAAGATTTCAAACAAAAAGCAAATACGTGATAGAATGGTAGACAATTCATAATACTTAGAAATATTTAAGGCAAAATAAAATATCAATTTTAGGGAGAAATTAAGTTGGAAAAAGCTTGATGGAGATTAAAAAATTTACCTATGGCAAACTGTAAGGATAGAGGGAACAGGGTAGATGAGGAAATAGCTATCTGTTGTTTTGTTTTGTTTTCTGATTGAAACTAGGCTTTTGTAGGGATGTAGCAGTAAGGGAGTTCAGATAACGTAGAGTGAGAGACCAACCTTATGTTCTAGGCTGCTCAGATTGCTAGGATAGCCACTCAGAACTAAAAGACTTTGGATCAAAGGGAGGATAAAGAAAACCATTCAGGATTTGTCCACTGACACTCAGGCACGCATGCAGCTTGCAATGTGAGCTTGCAGACTATTCACTGAGTGCCTGCTGGACCCTCCCCTTACCATATGCCTAGACCCACTTTTTTTTTTATTGAAGTATAGTTGAATTACAGTTCTGTGTTAGTTGCAGGTGTACAACAAAATGATTCAGAAGTATATATATATATATTTCAGACTATTTTCTTTCATAGGTTATTACAAGATATTGAATAGTTCCCTGTGCTATACAGTAAATCCTTATTGCTTATCTATTTTATGTATAGTAGTTTGTATTTGTTAATCCCATACTCCTAGTTTATCCCTCCTTTCTCTTTACTCCTTGGTAACCAAAAGTTTGTTTTCTGTGTTTATGAGTCTTTCTGTTTTGTATATAGATTCATTTGTATTAGTTTTTAGATTCCATGTATGTGATCATATTTGTCTTTGTCTGACTTCATTAAGTATAATATTCTCTATATCTATATTGCTGTAGACGGCAATATTTCATTTTTTATGGCTGAGTAATATTTCATTATGTACATATACCACACCTTAAGTCAATTGTATGTTGAAGGCACTTGGGTTGTTTACATGTCTTGACTATTGTAAATAGCACTGCTATGATTGTTGGAGTGCATGTTTATTTTTTAACATCTTTATTGGAGTATAATTGCTTTACAATGGTGTGTTAGTTTCTGCTGTATAACAAAGTGAATCAGCTATATATATGTACATATATCCCCATATCCCCTCTTTCTTGCGTCTCCCTCCCACCATCCCTATCCCACCCCTTTAGGTGGACACAAAGCACAGAGCTGATCTCCCTGTGCTATGCGGCTGCTTCCCACTAGCTATCTGTTTTACATTTGGTAGTGTATATCTGTCCATGCTACTCTCTCACTTCGTCCCAGCTTACCCTTCCCCCTCCCCGTGTCCTCAAGTCCATTCTCTACGTCTGTGTCTTTATTCCTGACCTGCCCCTAGGTTCTTCAGAACCTTTTTTTTTTAGATTCCATATATATGTGTTAGCATATAGTATCTGTTTTTCTCTTTCTGACTTACTTCACTCTGTATGACTGACTCTAGGTCCATCCACCTCTCTACAAATAACTCAGTTTCGTTTCTTTTTATGGCTGAGTAATATTCCATTGTATATATGTGCCACATCTTCTTTATCCATTCATCTGTCGATAGACACTTAGGTTGCTTCCATGTCCTGGTTATTGTAAATAGTGTTGCAATGACTATTGTGGTACATGTCTCTTTGAACTATGGTTTTCTCAGGGTATATGCCCAGTAGTGGGATAGCTGGGTCATATGGTAGTTCTATTTTTAGTTTTTTTTTTTTTTCTTTTTTCTTTTTTTCAGTACGCGGGCCTCTCACTGTTGTGGCCTCTCCCGTTGCGGAGCACAGGCTCTGGACGTGCAGGCCCAGTGGCCATGGCTCACGGGTCCAGCTGCTCCGTGGCATGTGGGATCTTCCCGGACCGGGGCACGAACCCGTGTCCCCTGCATCGGCAGGCAGACTCTAAACCACGGCGCCACCAGGGAAGCCCTATTTTTAGTTTTTTAAGGAACCTCCATACTGTTCACCATAGTGGCTGTATCAATTTACATTCCCACCAACAGTGCAAGAGGGTTCCCTTTTCTCCACACCCTCTCCAGCATTTACTGTTTGTAGACATTTTGATGATGAACATTCTGACAGACCGGTGTGAGGTGATACCTCATTGTAGTTTTGATTTGCATTTCTCTAATGATTAGTGATGTTGAGCATCCTTTCATGTGTTTGTTGGCAACCTGTATGTATATCTTCTTTGGAGAAATGTCTGTTTAGGTTTTCTGCCCATTTTTTGATTGGGTTGTTTGTTTTTTTGATATTGAGCTGCATGAGCTGCTTGTATATTTTTGAGATTAATCCTTTGTTAGTTGCTTCATTTGCAAATATTTTCTCCCGTTTTGAGGACTGTCTTTTCACCTTGTTTATGGTTTCCTTTGCTGGTATGTATCTTTTTGAATTAGAGTTTTCATCGTTTCTGGATATATACCAAATAGTGGGATTCGTGGATCATATGGTAATTCTATTTTTAATTTTTTAAGGAAATTCCATACTGTTTCCCATACTTGCTGCACCAACTTACATTTCCACCAACAGTGTAGGAGGGATCCCTTTTCTCCACACCCTCTCCAGCATTTATTATCTGTAGACTTTTTGATGATGGCCATTCTGACTAGTGTGAGGTGATACCTCATTGTAGTTTTGATTTGGATTCCTTTAATAACTAGCGATGTTGAGCATCTTTTCATGTCCTTTTTGGCCATCTGTATGTCTTCTTTGGAGAAATGTATAATTTAGGTCTTCTCCCATTTTTTGATTGGGTTGTTTGTTTTTGCCATACTGAGTTGTATGCATTGTTTGCAGATTTTGGAAATTAACTCCTTGTTGGTTGCATCATTTACAAATATTTTCTCTCATTCTGTAGGTGTAGGTCTTTTCATTTTGTTGATGGAGATTTTGTAATTTGTGTGACATAATGTAATATAATCTACATATTTGTCAATGTCTCCATCTATTACATTTATTTAAAAATGAATCACTCATGAAAAAAGTGTGATTGCTTACACTGTTGCTACTATATTATCATCCCCTAATTTTATTATGTATAAGCTACTCACCACAATTATATCTTTTCAAATATGAATTATGTTTGTAAGTTCCTTTTCAGTATTTCACCTAACAAATTTTGTACAATTTAAAGCAAAATCTTTGGAAACAACTGAAATATTTATATTTGAAAATGAATAACAATGGCAATAATTTCTTCCCAGATTTGATTTCTTTTGCAATAATGCTTATCACTGTCTATTGGAATTCATCTGAAAAATTACAGTGAAAACAAGAGAAAAAGGACCTTTTTAGTGTTGAAATGGAAATAAAATGTGTTATTTAAGGTTTAAGATGACAATAGAGAAACTTAAGTTCTTCTAGAAATTATTTTCTGGAGTTATCCAAAATGATTAGGTGGAGTACCACAACTTTATTGACTCGATCCTCCTCTTTTCTTGGGTTTAAAAAAGAGTTTCGGGCTTCCCTGGTGGCGCAGTGGTTGAGAGTCCACCTGCCGATGCAGGGGACACAGGTTCGTGCCCCGGTCCGGGAGGATCCCACATGCCGTGGAGCGGCTGGGCCCCTGAGCCATGGCCACTGAGCCTGCGCGTCCGGAGCCTGTGCTCCGCAATGGGAGAGGCCACAACAGTGAGAGGCCCGCGTACCGCCAAAAAAAAAAAAAAAAGAGTTTCTCTGCAATTTGAAACCCAATATTTATGGACTTAAAACATACACATGCTCAAAAGAGACTTAAACCAGTTCCTAACTTCATGTTTCAAGATATTCCTACATATACTGAATTCTTTTTAATTAATTACATTTTGATCATAGCCCTTTCAAATTCTAGCTTTGAACTTCAAAGTAATTGTAAACAAAATAATGAAACAAAATGTAAAATGTAAACAAAATGATGAAAGCAGTAGAGATATATAATATTCCCTCAAACGTTGAAAGCTGGAATAGTTTAGATTTGAAGGACAGAAATGCTGTGATAAGATTGAATAACTGAAGCAGGGGAAAGGTATGCACACACAGTGATGCCAGTGGATGAAGAGACAGCTCTCAGTTGAGCTTTTGGCTCATTTGCCAAAGTCACAATAATGAGGCCCTAGAACCCTGAGCTTTCTGTGAACCCACCTATGTACATAACTTAAAATGACATAGAGAAATGAGTAATTAATTCTATAATGTTTTGCTTTCTATAGTGATACAGCTGCCAATATGAATATTTTAGAGCCCACAACACTGTTCCTTTATGCCACAAGATGGTATTTTAAAATTTGGAGAGGGAGGACCAGAGAGCTGATAAATTATCTCAATGGTTGTATCAAAATTAACCTTCACTTTACCCAAAATAGTCTAGGAATTTATTGCTTTTAAAAATAATTTGATACTAACATCAAGATTACATCTTGTTTTCTTTTGTCTCCCTCAAGTTGTGTGATGTATGAAATCTTTAAAAAGTTGCTGGTTGAGTGGCAGATTGAACAAGTGAAATGAATTATAGAAAAGGAAGATAATTTCTTTTAAAATAAAAGGCCTAAGACAAAAAATTCAGGCATATCACATTTGCACATTTTTTAGGGTTTGTTTCTTAGGTTTTAATTGAGAACAATAACTATTTGTCTCCTTCCTAAATTTCTGACATTAAATGAAACAAAGATATTTTTACTTCCTCTTCTAGTAAACAAATAAAGTCTAAGAGTTAGTAAGATCCAATATATTACATTTTGGCATAGTCAAATCCAATTAATTATACCTTTGTAATATCGTTTGAATATTGTCATTGCTCTCCACTTCACTGCTACCATCACCTAGATTACTTAAATTTCATGATAGCTGATTTCTAAACACTGTAGCCATGGTGATCTTTCTTTGTTTCTATAGAATTAGCTTAGTTACACAAGAAATACATTATCATTTCATGAAAAAGTCAGTAAAAACAGAGAAGAAAAAGTTAATTTAATAACTTTAAATCAACTCAGATTCACCCCAAGATATAACTGAATACTTGACATGTATCCATCCAGATTTTCTCCCATTTTCATGAAATTATAAATATACCCTTACCACCTTCTAAAATGTAAGACTCTACTATTTTGGTCAGCCACCTCCTTTTTTTATTAAGAAATATATCACAAATATTTTTTATCACTAAATACAAAAGTAAATAATCATTTTAAAGAATAATTCTTGTGTTTGAACATACCATACATTATTTAAACAACATATTGAAGAAAACACTTGTTATGATTATAAAATAATAGAGGAAACCCTCTTGTACTTACATTTCAATATGTTATTTCCAAATTTTTAGTGTTAAATTCCTAAAATTGGGTTTAAAAAACAAGAACTGTTTGAGGGCTTTTAATACATATTACAATTCTTGCCATGAAAGTCTTATCAGGTTGCATCACTACCTATAGAATAGTAGAATGGTTGTATGAGCCTACCTGGTCACCATGCCAGTGGTTCACAGCCTGGCAGCTCATTAGCATTGTCTGGGTGACTGTTAAAAAAAAAAAGTAAAAGAAAAACAAAGTTGATAGCTCAACTCACCACCAGAAAATTAAGGTACTGAGATTAAGGAGGGGCCCAGGGCCATGCCGACCCCATAAAATTAATTGGGAAGTGTTCCTTCCTCTTCTCTTTTCTGAAGGAGTTTGTAGAATTGGTATTGTTTCTTCCTTCAGTGTGTGGTAAAATTCACTAGGGAAGCTATTCGTTCCTGGAGTTTTCTTTGGTGGGGGTTTTAATGAAAGTGTTCAATTTCTTTAATACATATAGAACTGCTTCCATTTCTATTTATTCTTTCTTGAGCTTTGATGATTTTTGTCTTTCAAAAAATTTGTCCTGACGTTGTTGAGTATATGGCATCACCTTCATTACAATATTTCCATGTTATCTTTTTGATATCTACAGGTAGATAGTGATACCCTGTCTTAATTCCTAATATATATTTTTTAAGTTAATGTCTTTTATCTTTTTTCTTCATAAGTCTGCCTAATTTCCTCTGTACTTGTTCCATGGTTATTACTCTATTTTTTGTGTGGTTTTTATTCCACTTTCTAGGCTTACAATTTATCAGTTGATTAATATCTTCTGTTTCCTTGTGATTCTCTGATACATTTATTATTTTTAGTATTTGTTTTTGTCCTTTTAAAATTTCTAGTTGGTCTTTTATATTTAATTTTTCCTCTAAAGAACCAGTTTGTTAATTTATTCATTATTTCTAAATGTTTTTCTTACAAATACATGATTTTTTTCTTTCTTTTTCTCTCCAAGTTTCTCTCTTTATTAAGTCGACCCCAGACAGTGGAAGAGAGACAGACCATGGTTACTGTGACACCCCTACACCCTTGCTCCAGGACATAAGGAGTCTCTTCTGACTATGCCCTCACTCCTCCCCATAGCCAATAAATAAAAAGGGGACAAGGAAATACAGGGTGAGGGAGGTATGCTTTTCTATATTAATTATTTTGTTACCAAACCAAACTTGGGTTAGCTGACCCAGTGGGCAGCAAAGCCAATCTATCGACACCGGGCTGTGGTGAAGGAAGGTATAGTGTTAATTGCAAGGCACTCAGTGTGGGGCCAAACAAAGTGAATGGCAGCTCATGCTCAAGACACCTGAACTCCCCGATGGCTTTTGGGGAAGGGTTTGTAAAGGCAAGGTAAGGGAGAGGGTTGCAGGATGCCTGATCCACTCACGGATAGTCTTCTGATTGGTTGATGGTGAGGTAACCAGGTGGTATTTTGGGAGTCAGCATCATCAACCTGGGTCCAAGCTGTCTGGGGTCTATGTGCTTTGTGGTCAGCATGTGGTTAACTTCTTCCACCTGGTGGAGGTTTTAAGTATCTGCAGAACAATAAAAGGATATGGCTCAGGATTTTATCTATAGCCCTTGAGGAGGAACTAAATGTCCTTGACTTTGTTTTATGGGTAAACTATTATTATTTTGTCTTGCATGACTGTTTTCCTTTGTTTCTGCACTTTCTCACTTCTCTAAATTTGCTCTTTGGAACTTAGGGAAGGCCTAGAAGGATAAAGTTTTTCTGCAGGGTCGGGGGTGGTCTGTCTCTGGGAAGGCCCCACAGGGTCCTGCTTGGCTTCAATTTTATTCCTTTCCTTCTATTTATTGTATCGTTATTTTCTTAATTCTTTCCTTCTGATACTTATTTTGTTTTCCATTCATATAATTATTTAAGGCAATAAACTTTCTTCTGAGCACTCTGTGCTCTATTCCACAAATTTTCAAATATAAAATTTTTAGTGTTGTTCTTGTGAAATCCTGCAAATATAGTTTTTTTGTTTGTTTGTTTGTTTGTTTTGCGGTACGCAGGCCTCTCACTGCTGTGGCCTCTCCCGTTGCGAAGCACAGGCTCCGGATGCGCAGGCTCAGTGGCCATGGCTCACAGGCCCAGCCGCTCCGCGGCATGTGGGATCTTCCCAGACCGGGGCACGAACCTGTGTCCCCTGCATCGGCAGGCGGACTCTCAACCATTGCACCACCAGGGAAGCCCAATATAGTTTTTATTTCCACTTAAACCCAGTTGATTTACTTTTTCAACTCACAATGGAGAGTGATGTCTTTGTTTTCCAAGTTTTAAAAATATTAATTTCCATTCTTATTAAGTTGTGACCAGAGAATATTTTTTATTCTATTTCTACTTTTAGAGATTTATCAAGAACTTCTCTATGTCAAGTAAATAATCAAATATTATGAATGTTTAATGAACATTTGGAAAGAAGTTGTATTCCCTATATGATGTCCTGATATTAGTAAACATGAATGAGATTTTCTTTTTTTGGCTTGTGGTATTTGGGCCTTTTATATCATTTCTTTGTCTTCAGTTGATTTTTCTCGGACTGAGAAAGCTGAATTTAAGTTACATGTATCTCCTGTAAATTTCTTTTATAAAGGTTGCTAGTATGTTATATGACTTATGGATACTAAGAACCATTAAAAATTTCTGTGTATCCAAAAAAAAAAAATTCTTTGTAAATTGACTCTTTGGTACTAAAGTATGGGTCTCTTTACCTCATTTGCTGTTTTGTTCTGAATTTTACCTTATATAATATTAAAATCATACATTTCTGATATCTTTTGTTTGTATTTGCCTAATAAAAATTTTCCTTTGCTCATTTTCTTTTTAACTACTTGGAATCTTTATTTTCCTATGTTTCAGAAATATACCATCTTATTAAGTTTTGGTTTATGAGACTGTCTTAAAGTATTTCTCATTTAATAGAGGAAATATGCCCATTTATATTTAACGGTGTGACTGACATTTGCTTATAGTTCTGAGAATACTTTGTTATGATTTCTGTGTATATATACAAATAATTTTTTAAAGCCTTTCATTAGGAAATCAATTTCCTTTGTCTTAAAACAATATTATTTCTCAGGTTCTGACTTCCTGTAATGGCAGATTAGTTTGGAGGGGTGTGGGAGTGGAGAAAAACTTCTAGATAGTTATACAAGCCATGCATGGAGTGTGATCACAAACAGAAACTGTCTGTCCTTGAAAAGTTAGACTTTGTTGCTTTTGCCTAAGGAATACCTGACATTTTTAATACAGTTCAGTGTAGAAGAAAGCTTTATTATTAATGGCTTGAGTTGAGCTTTGGGCCCTTGGAGGGCAGCCAGAGATGTAAGGTGAGGATTGTACAACACAGGAAGCTGTAGAGGCAATGAACTCCAAACCTGCACAAAAGTTTCCAAATCTTTGATTAAATCACACGCTTGGCAGAGACCCTGGTGTGCTTGCCTGAAAAGCAGCATCTGGAAGTTTAAATAATGAAGTAGAGATTTCAGCCGCTGCCACAGCTGAGGATACAGTTTGGAATCTGTGTCAAGTTGATTTTGTACTAGAACAAACCTCTTCCAAGTAATATAACAGAATCCAGAGCCTACAGAGTATAATATTATTTATAAAGTCCAGTATATACTCAAAAATCATTAAACTTATGAGAATCAGAAAAACATGTCTCATATTTAAGAGAAAAGGAAAAAAATAGAACCAACTGTTTAGATGAACTAAATATAATTATCAGACAAGGACTTTCAAACAGCTGTTACAAATATATTCCAGAACTCAAAGACAATGTGAGTCATAACGAATGAACAAATGGAGAATCTCAGCATTTGACAAAAATGTACAAAATGAAGATGTTACATCTGAAAATAATTAAAAACTGAAATGAAAAACTCAAGTTATGGCATTAAAAACATTGGGAATGGCAGAAAAGAGATGATGTAACCTTTAAAAAAAAGGATAAGTATACACACACACACATTTGTATGTATAAAACAATTTAAAGAACAAAGAGAAGAAAGACTGAAGAAAAGTGAATGGAGCTTCAGAGACCTGCAAAATAGAGTTGAACTGTCTATTATATGTGTAATTAGAGCTGCAGAAGGAAAAAAGGAAAAATGCAGACAAAAAAATATTTGAAGAAAGGATAGGGAAGAAAAATATATGATGGACTACTCCCCATTTTATTGAAAACCATAAATTTACAGATCCAAGGATCTCAAATCATAAGCAAGATAAGAATAGAAGAAGTGAAATAAAAACTACACAAATAAAAGAAAAAACAAAGCTAAAACTTGGTTCTTTGACATGATTAATAAAGTTGATAAACCCTTAACAAAGGTATGTATTTGTGTGTGTGTGTGTGTGTGTGAAAAGAGAGAGAGCAAGCAAATTACCAGTATCAGGAATAAAAGAGATGACTAGAGATATTAGAAATATTAGAAGCATAGTAAAAGAATATTATGAAAACTTACATGAACAAATACAGCAATTTAGAAATTTATAATAGAACAAGTTAGAAATATAAATTTCCTTTAAAACATAAATAACAGAAAAACATAAAAATCTGAAAATCTGAATAACTGTTGTACAAATTAATTTTTTTCTCAAGCATCTCTCTAAATAGAAAACTCTGGGGACAGAGTCTTCATTATTGAATTCAATTAAATATTTCAGCAAGAGAAAATATCAATTCTACAAAAGCACTTTAAGAGAATGGAGGAAGAAGGAATATTTTCTAACTTTCTTCATGAAGTCAGAATAATTATAATACCCAAATCTGCAGAGACTTAATAAAACTCATCAGCATGGACATCAAAGCTCTTATCAAATCAAACAAATCAAATCAGGAATGTAAAAGGCAATTGTAAATCACAACCAAGTGGAGTTTATCCTAGGAATGCAAGATTGGCTTAGCATTTGAAAATCAATCAGTGCATTACACCAAATCTGCAGGGGAAAAAAGTAAAACAACCACATAGACATCTCAATAGGGCACATAAAAAGCACTTGACAAAATTCAACACTCATTTATTTTTTAAAATATCTCTGTAAATTAGAAATTTAGAAGGGATATCTCAACTTGATAAAAATCATCTACAAGAAACCTACAGCTAACATTTTGAAGTTGGAGGACTGAATGCTTTCTTCAGCAGCCTGGTGTTATAGGGAATTTTTTCTGACTTAGGTTTGCAAGACTAGACTGTGTCTAGTCTAATTTCCCAAATGTTCACTTCTCTTTTAGAAAAAAGTGTTTTCTTAGATACTTTACCTCTGTCTATTCACACATTTTCTGCATACGTTTCTCCATCTCCTCCAAGGATTTCTCTCATTTAATCTCAGTTCTGCATACAACTCAATTCCTCTTATTTAATATATTTGGTGGAGATTTCTGAGATCTACCAATGCTTGGCCACTACCAGAGTCCTCAATCTCTGCCACACCAGGTGATTCTTGCACAGGTCCTGCTGCTCTTCTCAAGTATCCTAGACCATACTTAGAGGTAATATGGAGTCTGTGGATTTTTCTCCTGCTCCATACTTGGGAGTAACTTGAAAGTCGTCTTGGAGTCTGTGCTTTCCCCCCTTCTTGTTGCTATCACTTCCAAAAGAGAGAAAGAAGGTTCAGAACTAAGCAGCCAGAACTAAGTAGCCAGCATGTTCTTACTAGAGCTAGAAGTTGAACTGAGGATAGGAGTAATCAGACCCATACTATATGACTCAGAAATTAGTGTAGGAATTAGAGAGGAAAAAGGGTAATGGATAATGGGGAGGTAATTGTCAAATGTCCACTAACGTGTTAGTAATTTTATTAAAAAATTTTTTTCAATCAATATGCTTTAATTTTTAGATTAGCTTTAGGTTCACAGCAAAACTGAGTGGAAAGTGCAGACAGTTCTCGTATACCCCCTACCCCCACGAACACACAGCCTCTTCCCCTAATAAAAACACACATAAAAGTGGTGTATTTATTACAGCCCATGAACCTACATTGTTACATTATTTGCACTCATAGTTTCCATTGGGGTTCACACTTGGTGTGTACATTATATGGGTTTAGACAAATGTATAATGGCGTATATACACCTTTATGATATCTTATTGTCTCTGTAGTTTTGCCTTTTCCAGAATCTCACATAGTTGGACTCATACGGTATGTATGATTTCAGCCAGCCTTTTCAGATTGGCTCCTTTCAAATAGTAAAATACTTCCAAGGTTCCTCCATGTCCTTTCAAGGCTTGATAAAATATTTCTTTTTAGTAACAAATAATATTTCATTGCTGGCAGTACCACAATTTATTTATTCAGTTATCTACCAAAGGATATCTTCATTGGTAAATAACTTCATGTTTTGGCAGCTATGAATAAAACTATTATGAACATCCATGTGCAGGGTTTTTGTGGACCTACATTTTGAACTCTATTCTTGTAATGTCTTTGTCTGGTTTTGGTAATAGGGTAATGCTGGGCTCATAGAAGGAGCTAGAAATTATTCTCTCTGCTTCTATCTTTTGGAAGACATTGAAGAGTATTGTATAATTTATTCCTTAAATGTTTGGTAGAATTCAACAGTGAATCTCTGTGGTCCTAGGGCTTTCTGTTTTGGAAATTTGTTAATTGTTGATTCAGTTTCTTTAATAGTTATTGGGCTATTCAGATTATCCATTATTGTCTTCTCATTATATCAATTTTACTTGTTTTTTTACACTTTTTAAAATCACTGTCCTAGAGTTTGCAGTATACATTTACAACTAATCCAAGTATACTTTCAAATGACATTATACCACTTCACAGTTAGTGTATCTTACAATAACAAAATAACCTTAATTCCTCCATTTAGCCCCTGTATAATGGCATATTGTCGATCAAGGGATCGGTCCATTTCATCAAATTTGTGGGCATAGAATTGTTCAGAGTATTCCTTTAATATACTTTTAATGTTTATGGAATCTACAGTGATAACCCCTTTTTCATTTCTGATATTAGTAATTTGTATCCTCTCTCTTTTTTTCTTAGTTAGCTCATTGATTTTGTCGCTCTTTTCAAAGAACTGGTTTTTGGTTTCATTGATTTTCTCTATCGATCTTTGGTTTTAAATTTTATTGTTTCTGCTCTAATTCTTAATATTTACTTTCTTCTGCTTACCTTGGATTTAATTTGATCTTGTTTTTCTAGTTTTCTAACATAGAAGCTTAGATAATTAATTTGAGGTCTTTCCTCTTTGCTAGGATATACATTCAATGCTATAAATTTCTTTGAAAGCCCTACTTTTGCTGAATTCCACAAATTTTCATAAGTTGTATTTTTGTTTTCATTGATTTCAAAATATTATTAGCTTCTCTTTAGATTTCTTCTTTGACCCACATATTATTTAAAAGTGTGTTGTTTAATCTCCATGTATTTGGGGATTTTTCAGCTATCTGTTATTGATTTCTAGTCTAATTTCACTGTTGAATGAGAGCAAATGCATGAAATACATTCTTTTAAATTTGTGTTTTACGGCCCAAAATACAGTCTACCTTGGTCAGTGTTCCCTATGAGCTTGAAAATAACGTGTATTCTGCTGTTACTGGATAAAGTAATCTATAGATGTCAATTATATCCTGTTGACTGATGGCGTTGTTGACTTCAGCTATGTCCTTTCTGACGTGCTGCGTCCTAGATCTCTCCATTTTTAATAGCAGAGTGATGAAGTCCCAACTCTAAAGTGGGTTCATTTATTTCTCCTTGGGGTTCTGTCAGTTTTTGCCTCGTAGAATTTGACACTCTCTTGTTAGATGCATACACATGAGAATTGTTATGTCTTTTAGGAGAATTGACCCCTTTATTATTACATAATGCCCCTCTTTATTTCTTATACTTTTTTGCTCTGAGGTGTGCTCTGTCCAAAAACCAATATAACTATCCTCTCATTTTTTTTTTGTCAGCATGTTATACCTTTCTTCATCCATTTACCTTTAATCTGTAAGTATCTTAATATTTAAACTGTAGGCAACAGGTAGTGTCTTATTTTTTGATCCATTCTGACAACCTCTGTCTTTTAATTGGGACATTTAGACTATTGATATTCAAAGTGATTATTGGTATAGCCGTGTTAATATCTACCATATTTGTTAGTGTTTTCTACATGTTGCCTTTGATCTTTGCTCCTAATCTGATCTTCTACTCTTTTTCTGCCTTTTGTGGCTTTAATTGAGCATTTTGATTACATTTTCTCTCCTCTCTTATCATATCAATTTTACTTATTTTTTACACTTTTAAAAATGGCTGTCCTATAGTTTGCAATATACATTTACAACCCATCCAAGTATACTTTCAAATAACATTATACCACTTCACAGGTAGCGTGAGTATATTACGATAACAAAATAATCTTAATTCCTCCATTTTGCCCCTTGTATCATTGCTGCTTTCATGTTGCGTATTCATATGCATTGCTGCTATTATTATTTTGAATAAATTGTTATGTTAGCACAATCTAGAAAAATTAAAAGTTTTCTTTTATCTTCATTTATCCCTTTCTCTGATACTCTTCCTCTATGGAGATCCAAGTTTCGTACTCATGTAATTTCCTCCTCTCTAAAGAACTTCTTTTAACATCTCTTGCAAGGCAGTGTACTAGTAACAAATTCCCTCAATTTTTGTTTGTCTGGGAAAGTCTTTATTTTTCATTTCTGAAAGATAATGTTGCAGGGTACAGAATTCTAGGTTGGTGAGGGTTTTGTTTGTTTTTCCTCAACAGTTTGAACATTTTACTCTCATCTTTGCATGCTTTCTGAGGAGACTTCAGATATAATTGTTATGTTTATCTCTATGGTAAGTACCCTCTCTCCAGCTTCTTTTCTTTCAGGATTTTTTCTTTGTCCTTTATTTTCTGTAATTTTAAACAAATATAGCTAGTGAAGTTTTTTGGCATTTACATTGCTGCTTGTTCTCCAAGCTTCCTGGATATGTGGTTTGGCATTTGGGGTAATTATCAGTTATTACTGTTTCAAATATTGCTTCTACTCCTTTCTCTCCTGTTTTTCCTTCTGGTATTCCTATTACCCATATGTCACAACCTTGCAGTTGTTCCACAGCTCCTGGATATTTTGTTCTGTTTTTTTTTCTTGGTCTTTTTGCTGTTTGCTTTTTACAATGTAGGAGATTACTATTTAGATATCCTCAAGCTTAGAAATTTTCCTCAGCTGTGTCCAGTCTGCTAATAATTAGCTCATCAAAGTATTCCTCATTTCTGTTACAGAGTTTTTGATCTCTAGCATTGCTTTTTGGCTCTTTCTTAGAATTTTCATCTCTGCTTTCATATCACCCATGTGTTCATACATGCTATCTACTTTATCCATTAGAACCCTTAGCATACAAATCCTAGTTGTTTAAATTCCTGGTCTGATAATTCCAACATCATTTCCATTTTCGTGTCTGGTTCTGATGCTTGCTTTGTCCCTTCTATCTGTGTTTTTGCCCTTGAGTATGTCTTGATCTTCTTTTTGTTTGGTAACTGAACATGATACCCTGGATAAAAGAAACTTCTGTAAGTAGGCTTTGAATAATATAGTGGTAAGTTGTGGAAGAAGAAGAAGCTTTACTATAGTGCTGTAGTCAGGTCTCAGTATGTTAGCCTGCCCATGCCTCTGGACTGTGATCTGCATGTAGTGCTTCTATCCCCACCCTCCCTCAGGTGGGACAGAATAGCTAAAGTGGGCTGGTGTTGGGTATTTTCTTCAAGTAGAAAATTAGAGCCAGCAGGTTGCATATTTTCCCCCCCAGGTCCATTAGTCTCTAATAATACCCCAGCAGCTTATACTCTGGTTAACTAGTTTCCCCTGAAGGCAGGCCTTCTTAGGAAAAACAAAATGCCCTGCTACATTTCAAAATGGTTCCTCTTCTTCTTTCCCTGCTGGAAGCCCAAGAGGAGTTTTCTCTGATATTTACTGTGAAGACCTAGTCAAGCTCCCAGAGGTAAATGTCACCAATTTGTGGAGGCTCCTCTCTGACTAGGTTTCCTGGAGTTTTTAACTCTCAAATTTGTCTACAGTGGGCTTCCAGAAATTCATCAATTATAAGGCTTTCCTACTGCAGCACTGGTTCTTGTGGAAGTTTCAGCTTGTGGTTTTCTGCTCAGGTAAGTTGTAACTCTCTGTCCTTGCTTGTGAATATCTCCAATTTTGGAACAATAGTTTGATTTATTACCACCCTTCCCCACCCCCGACACACACCCGCACTGAAGGATCTAAGAAGAGTTGTTGCTTTTTCATGTTGTTCAGCTTTTTGATTGTTGTTAGGATGGAGTGACAGCTTCTAAGTTTCTAACAGACTGAACAGGAAACTGGAAGTCCTGTTAATAACTTTTTAATATTGATGCCTGCTTTGGTGAACCCTTGCCAGTTACAGATTCAGGAATTTAAAAATTTACCATTTTTTTCCTTAGATTTTTGTAATGTGTTTCCCACTTTTTCTTTTTTTTTCTGATGCCAGAGCTGTGTAAGCTTTCTTTCATTGAAGTATAGTTAATTTACAAAGTTATATTAGATTCAGGTGTACAGCATAGTGATTATTTTTTACAGATTATACTTCATTAAAAGTTATTACAGGGTAATGACTACAATTCCCTGTGCTATACAATATATCCTTGTTGATGATCTGTTTTATACATAGTAGTTTGTATCTCTTAATCCCATACCCCTAATTTGCTCTTCCCCCACTTCCCTCTGCCCTTGGTAACTACTAGTTTGTTTCCTGTATCTGTGAGTCTGTTTCTGTTTTGCATATACACTGATTTGTACTATTTTTTAGATTCCACGTGTAAGTTATATTATACATTATTTTTCTCTCACTGTCTGACTTAATTCACTAAGCATGGTATTAGTGAATGACCCTAGGTCCATGCATGTTGCTGCAAATGCAAGAATTTCCAGGCCCCTGTTTTAATAAATTGCAGTCCCCTACGTTCCCTACCCCTCCTCTCTGCTTTACTTTTCCTACAACATTTGTCACATCTCAATATACTGTAGGATTTAACTACTCATTTTGTTTGTCATCTATCTTATCTGTGTTAAAAGGTCAGAAATATGCTGAGCAGGTAGGTATTTCTTTGGTTGAACCATCCCTGTGACCCTGTTTTAAACTAGTAGTCATTTATGTTCAAACACGTGTGAAAAGATCTGTATTTTTACTCCTTATCCCCACATTTTGTGTTTTGGATGTCATTTTACACCTTCATACTTATCCCTTAACTGTTTATTTTAGTTATAGTTGATTGTACACTATTCTCTTAATCTACCTTTTGGCTTTTTTTTTTTCTTTTTCAATTTTTTTGGAGTATAGTTGCTTTACAATGTTGTGTTAGCCTACTGGCTTTTTAAAGTGATCTTTAATCCTTACTATATTTTTGTCTTTCCTAGTGGGTTTTTTCCTTTTGTACAGATTCTTATTTCTGTTCCATTTAGAGAAGACCTTGCAACATTTCTCTTAGGATAGGTTTAGTATTGATGAATTCTTTTAGTTTTTGCTTGTCTGGGAAGTTCTTTCTCTCTCCTTCTATTCTAAACAATAATCTTGCTGGGTAGAATATGCTAGATTTCAGGTTTTTCCCTTTTAGCACCCTGAATATATATGTTATTCCCTTCTGGTCTGCAAAGTTTCTGTGGAAATATCAGCTGATATCCTTATGGTAATTCCCTTGGATATGACTGTATTTCTCTTGCTGCCTTTAGAATTATCTCTTTAACTTTTGCTATTTTAATTTTGATATGTCTTGGTGTGGGTTTTTTTTTTTTTTTTTTTTTGGTGGGGGTGTCCATATTATTATGATTTTCTGTGATTCCTGTACCAAGGTATCTGTTTCCTTCTTCAGGTTTGGGAATTTTTCAGCTATGATACATTTATTTTTTTGTGGTACGCGGGCCTCTCACTGCTGTGACCTCTCCCATTGCGGAGCACAGGCTCCGGATGCGCAGGCTCAGTGGCCATGGCTCACGGGCCTAGCTGCTCCGTGGCATGTGGGATCGTCCTGGACCGGGGCACGAACCCGTATTCCCTGCATCGGCAGGTGGACTCTCAACCACTGCGCCACCAGGGAACCCCTCTTCAGATACATTTTTGATCCCCTTCTCTCTCTCTCTTGCCCTTCTGGAACCCCTATATTGCAAATGTTGGAATGCTTAATGTTATCCTAGCCATCTCTTAAGTTGCTTTCATTTTTTAAATTGTTTTTCTTCTGTTCTGATTTGGTGATTTCCATTATTCTTTCAGGACACATATACATTCTTCTGTGTCAGTCTACTATTTTCATTCCTTCTAGTGTGTTTTTTAAAATTTCAGATAAAGAATTACTTGTTTTTGATTGGGTATTTTTTATATTTTCTAGTTCCTTGTTAAAATATTCAGTATTTAGATCAATTATTTTCCCCAATTTAGTTAACATTTTATTACCAATGTTTTGAATTCTTATTCTGGTAAGTTTTTTATTGCTCTTCCATTATTTTTTCAGGGGTTTTCTCTTGCTCTTTCAACTCAATGTAGTTCCTCTGCCTTATGATTTTAACCTTCTCTTCTACGAATTTAGGTGAAACAGTTTCCTATTGTGCTCTTGTAGGGGTGTTCTTAAGTGTGAGTGTCCCAATGCAGACTGCATGTGCCCAGTGCCTTTGGTGGGATGGCTGGATTGGAGGTGGATCAATCACATCTTTCCTTGGGATGTGCTGGCAGTTACCATGTTGGTAGGGCATTGGACTGGAAGTGGAGGGGCTGGCACCAAGTATGAGGTGGAACTTCCTCTCAGTGGCCACCACTGCCCTGTCATGGGGAGGGTCTGAGCCCAAGTTGCTTGAGCAGAAGCCCTGAGGTTTCAGGCTGGAGCTGGCTCTGTTCCCTTTATGTGTGTGTTTTTCCCTTCCCCATACCAGGTTCTTTGCCCCCTAGGAGGGGAGTGCTTAAGCAAGTGGGTCATACGCACATGCAGAGGTCCAGTGTGCTGCCTGTGTAGGCATGTTCAGCTCCACTCAGACACAGCCCATGGTCGAGTCTTTTCTCTCATCCTTGCTACCCCAGATCAGGTGCCTGACTGTGGTGTAGACTGAGTGGGGCCATTTGCTTGGTTTGGGCTGGGGCACATGGTGAAGTGCTCTCAGGATACCTAGCCATCTCTGGAGCTGACTGTTGTCCACCCTGCCTCAGGGACAAGTCCCCGTTGTCTCTCATGTCTCATCAGTGTCCCCAGCTTCTGCTGCTCTCACTCTGTGTGAAACCATTCTGCAGGGGAGGTGAGGCCCATGTGGTTTCTCTGTGGCTTGTGGCAGAGCTGTGAGCTGCTGCCATCAGAAATCTGGGCTGCTTCTGGGACACTACTTGAGGAAGTGCCAACAATTGCTGTCACCACCCCACCTGGGCTTCCCCTGGGACTGGGTCACCTCTGTGTCCCAAGGTCAACTCTTTTCCCTGGTCGCTCCAGATCCATTGTTGTACTGTGTCATGGAGTGAGTGGGGCTGGAGCAGTCACTCATTTTGGGCTGGGGCTTGCAGCAAGGTGGAGATGGGAAACCCTGTAGCTTCTAGAGCAGACCTCTCTCTGCCTTGCCTTGGGGTCAAGCCAGTGTGTGTGTGTATGTATTTCTCACGAGCAGAGTTCAGTCTTCTTTCTTTCCGTTCCATAGGTCCTACAATCAGCCAAGGATGCTTGTCTCCTCCACATAGGATTGCAGGACTGGGAAACCCAGTCCATGCCTTGTGCTGCTCATTCCTTAGTGTGGGTGTTCACCCCTGCAATCTCCCTTTTCTTCTGAGTCCCCTCCTAGGGGCACACGTCCAGACTGGCTTTCTTTTCTTCTCTTCCTAACCAATTACATGTTTATCTTTCTTATAGCCTGGGTTGTACAGTAGTCCTTCTCCTAGTTCCCAGAACCAACCACACAGTGATCCATTGTTAGAGAGTGAATTTTGCTGGGTTTGCTGTTGTACGCTTAAATAACTAATTGCTATTGGATATACGTTCAATGCTATAATTTCCTTCGAAGTCCAGCTTTAGCTGAATGCCACAAGTTTTCATAAATTTGTGTTTTTATTGGTTTCAAAATGTCTTTATCTTTTCTTGAGATTTCTTCTTTGACTCAGGTATTATTTAAAGTGCATTGTTTAATCTCCATGCATTTGGGGATTTTTCAGCTGTTATTGATTTCTAGGTTAATTCCATTGTTGAATGAGAGCAGATGTATGAAATTCATTCTTTAAAATTTGTGTTTTATGGCCCAGAATAGAGTCTACCTTGGTCAGTGTTCCATTTGAGCTTGAAAATAACGTGTATTCTGCTGTTGTCAGTTGAAGTAATCTGTAGATGTCGGTAATATCCTGTTGACCGATGGTGGTGTTGATTCAACTATCTCCTTTTTGATTTTCTGCCTGCTGGATCTCTCCATGTTTGATAGAGGAGTGATGAAGTCCCAACTATAAAGTGGGTTCATTTATTTCTCCTTAGAGTTCTATCAGTTTTTGCCTCATAGAATTTGATACTTCTGTTAGGTGCATACACAGTGAGAATTGTATGGCCTTCTAAGAGAATTGACAGCTTTGTCGTTACATAATGCCCCTGTTTATTCCTGATACTTTCTTGCTCTGAATTGTGCCCTGTCCAAAGACCAGTATAACTACCTTCATTTTCTTTGTTAGCATGTGATACCTGTCTTCATCCATTTACCTTTAACCTATGTGTCTTAATATTTAATGTCTAGGCAACATATAGTTGTGTCTTATTTTTTGATCCATTCTGACAACCACTGTCTTTTAACTAGGGCCTTTAGACTATTGATATTTAAAGTGATTATTGATATAGTTGTGTGAACATCTATATTTATTAGTGTTTTCTGTGTTGCCTTTGATCTTTGTTCCTACTTTCATCTTCTGCTCTTTTTCTGCCTTTTGTGGTTGTAATTGAGCATTTTATGATTCCATTTTCTCTCCTCTCTTATTATAACTGTTATTTAATTTTTCACTTTTTCAAATGGCTGCTTTTGAGTTTGCAATATACATGTACAACTAATCCCAGTATACTTTCAAATGACATGGTACCACTTTACAGCTAGTGTACCTTATAAGAACAAAATAATCTTAATTCCACCATTTTGCCCCTTGTATCATTGCTGTTATTTATGTTGCTTATTCATATGCAATGTTGCTTTTATTATTTTGAACAAATTGTTATGTTAGCGCAATCTAGAGAAATTAAAGTTTTTATTTTATTATCACTTATCCCTGTCTCTGATACCCTTCCTCTATGGAGATCGGAGTTTTGTACCTATGTAACCTCCTCCTCTCTAAAGAACTTCTTTTGACATCTCTTGCAAGGCAGTGTACTAGTAATAAATTCCCTCAATATTTGTTTGTCTGGGAAGGTGTTTATCTTTCATTACTGATAATTTTGCAGGATACAGAATTCTAGGTTTGTGAGCTTTTTAAAATTTCCTCAACAGTTTCAGTATTTTACTCCCCTATCATCTTCTTTGCATGCTTTCTGAGAAATAAGATATAGCTGTTATTTATATTATAAATATAATAATATGTTATATTATAATTGTTATTATATCTCTATGGTAGGTATGCACCTCCCCATCTTCTTTTCTTTCAGGATTTTTTGTTTGTCCTTTAATTTCTGTAATTTGAAAGTAACCTGTCGAGGAGCAGTTTTTCGGCATTTACCTTGCTTGTTCTCCAAGCTTCGTGGATACGTAGTTTGGTATTTGGAGTAATTATCAGCCATTATGCTTTCAAATACTGCTTTTCCTCCTTTCTCTCTTGCTTTCCCTTCTTGAATTCCTATAACCCATATGTCGCATCTTTTGAAGTTGTTCCACAGCTCTTGGATATTATCTTATGTTTTGTGTTTTTTTTCTTAGTCTCTTTGCTTTATTCAAGTGTAGGTGACTTGTTTTTGTTTTTGTTTTTTGGTAACTAGACTTGTACTGGATAAAAGAAACTTCTGTAGCTAGGCTTTTACTAATATAGTAGCAAGTTGTGGAGGGAGAGAAAGCTCTACTATAAGGTCTCAGATTTTTAGTCTGCCCATGCTTCTGGAGTATGAACTGCACACAGAGCTTCTCATCCCCACCCTTCCTTAGATGGGACAAAATAGCTAAAGTGCACTAGTATTGGGTATTTTCTTCTCTCCAAGTAGAAAATTAGAGCTAGCAGGGTTGCATGTTTTTTCCCCCCAGGTCAGTTAGGCTCTAATAAACACCAGCAGCTTAGACTCTGGTTAACTGGTTTCCCCTGAGGGCAGGTCTTGTTAAGAAAAACCAAATGCCCTGGTACATTTTAAAATAGCTCCTCTTCCTCGTTCCCTGCCTGAAGCCTGAGAGGGGTTTTCTCTGATATTTTCTGTGAAAACCTAGTCAAGCTCCCATAGGTAAATCTCACCAACTTGTGCAGGCTCCTGTCTGACTGTCTGCCTTTGAGTATGTTTTCTTTTTGCTTTTGTTTGTTAACTGGATATGATACACTGGATAAAAGAAACATCTGTAAGTAGGCTTTGAGTAATGTAGTGGTAATTTTTGGAGGGAGAGGCAGCTTTACTATAGTGCTATAGTCAGGTCTCAGTACTTTAGTCTGCCCATGCCTCTGGACTGTAAACTGCACACAGTGCTTCCCATCCCCACCCTTCCTTAGGTGCCACAAAATAGCCAAAGTGCAGTGCTATTGGGTATTTTCTTCTCCCCCGTAGAAAATTAGAGCCAGCAGGTTTGAATATTGCTTTTTGCTCCAGGTCAATTAGGCTCTAATAAATCCCAGCAGTTTAGAATCTGGTTAACTAGCTTCGCCTGAGGCCAAGCCTTGTTCAGGAGAATAAAACGTGCTGCTGCTTTTTAAAATGGCTCCTCTTCTCCTTTCCCTGCTGGACGCCTGAAGGGGGTTTTCTCTGGTATTTACTATGGAAACTTGGTCAAGCTCTTGGAAGTAAATCTCGCCAATTTGTGGGGGCTCCTGTCTGACGGCGTTTGCTGGAGCGTTTAACTCTCAAAGTTGTCCAGAGTGGGCTTCCAGAAATGCATCAGTTATAGCTCAGGCTTTCCTACTGCAGCACTGGTGCCTGTGGAAGTTTCAGCTTGTGGTCTTCTGCTCAGGTAAGTTGTAAGTCTCTACTTGCCTGTGAATATCTCCAATTTTGGAAAGATATTTTGATTTGTTACCACCACCACCACCACCACCACCCCAAGCATCTAAGAAGAGTTGTTGCTTTTTCAGGTTGTTCAGCTTTTTGATTGTTGTGAGGATGGAGTGGCAGCTTCTGAGTTTCTAACAGGCTGAACAGGAAACTGGAAGTCCTGTTAATAACTTTTTAATATTGATGCCTACTTTGGTGAGCCCTTGCCAGTTACAGATTCAGGAATTTCAAAAATTACAAACTATTTTTTTCTTAGATGTTTGGAATGTGTTTCCCCACTTATTTGTTTTTGTTTGTTTGTTTGCTTTTCTTGGTACCAGAGCTATGTAAGTTTTATTTTTCATTGAAGCGTAGTTAATTTACAATATTATGTTAGTTTCAGGTATACAGCATAGTGAGTCAGTATTTGTACAGATTGTACTTCATTAAAAGTTATTAGAAGGTAATGACTATAATTCCCTGTGCTATACAATATATCCTTGTTGATGATCTGTTTTATACATAGTAGTTTGTATTGCTTCATCCCATACCCCTAATTTGCTCCTCCGCACTTCTTTCTCTCCTCAGTAGTGACTAGTTTATTTCCTATATCTGTGAGTCTGTTTCTGTTTTGCATATAAACTGATTTGTATTATTTTCTGGATTCCACATGTAGGTGATATTATACAGCATTTCTCTTTCACTTTCTGACTTATTTCACTAAGCATAATATTCCCTGGGTCCATCCACGTTGATGCAAATGCAGGAATTCCCAGGCCTCTGTTTTAATAACTTGCAATGCCCTGCCCTACCTACCCCTCCTCCCTGCTTTACTTTTCCTGTACCATTTGTCACAGCTCAATAAACGTTAGGATTTAACTACTCATTTTGTTTGTCATCTATCTGCCCTGAGTTAAAAGGTCAAAAATACACTGACAGGTATTTCTTTCCTTGAAGCATCCTTGTGACCCAGTTTTAAACTAGTCGTCATTTATGTTCAGACACGTGCGAAAAGATCTATATTTTTACTCCCTGCCCCCACATTCTGTGTTTTGGATGTCATTTTTTTTACACTATTTTGTCTTTTAATCTACCGACCGGCTTAAGTGATTTTTAATCCTTACTATGTATTTGCCTTTCCAGGTGGGATTTTTCCTTTCCTATATAGTCTTGTTTTTTTTTTGTTTTTTCCATTTAGCGAAGACCCTGCCACATTTCTTTTAGGGTAGGTTTAATATTGATAAATTCTTTTAGTTTTTGCTTGTCTGGGAAGTTCTTTATCTCTGCCTCTATTCTAAACAGTAATCTTGCTGGGCAGAGGAGTCTTGGTGTGGGTTTTCTTTGGTTGGGGGAGGTTCATCTTATTATGATCTGTGATTCCTCTACCTGGATATGTTTCCTTCTTCGTGTTTGGGACATTTTCAGCTATAATTTCTTCAATACATTTTTGATCCCCTTCTCTCTCTCTTGCCTTTCTGGAACCCCTGTAAAGCAAATGTAGCAATGCTTAATGTTATCCTAACCATCTCTTAAGGTGCTTTCATTTTTTAAATTGTTTTCCTTTCGGCTGTTCTGACTGGGTGATTTCCAATATTCTATCTTCCAGATCACATATGTGTTCTTCTGTATTGTTAGTCTGCTATTTTTATTCCTTCTAGTGTGTGCTTTTTGTTGAATTTCAGATATTGCATTACTTATTTTTGATGGGGTCTTTTTAATATTTTCTAGTTCCTTGTTACAGTGTTGAGTATTCAGATCAATTATTATTTCGAATTTAGTAAACATTTTGTTACGAATATTTTGAATTGTTTATCTGGTAAGTTTTTTATTTCTGTTTCATCACTTATGAATTCAGTGGTTTTCTTTTGCTCTTTCAGTTGAATGTACTTCCTCTGCTTTATGATTTTAACTTTCTCTTCCTCTGTGAATTTCGGTGAAACAGTTACCTATTGTGCTCTTGTAGGAGTGTTCTTATGTGTGAGTGTTCCAGTGCAAACTGCATGTGCCCAGTGCCTTTGGTGGGATGGCTGGATCGGAGGTGGATCAGTCACCTCCTTCCTTGGGATGTGCTGGCAGTTACCATGTTGGTAGGGCATTGGACTGGAAGTGGAGGGGCTGGCACCAAGTATGAGGTGGAACTTCCTCTCAGTGGCCACCACTGCCCTATCATGGGGAGAGTCTGAGCCCACGTTGCTGGATCAGAAGCCCTGAGGTTTCAGGCTGGAGCTGGCTCTGTTCCCTTTATGTGTGTGTTTTTCCCTTCCCCATGCCATGTTCTTTGCCCATAGGAGGGGAGTGCTTAAGCAAGTGGGGCATACGCACATGCAGAGGTCCAGTGCATTGCCTGTGTAGGCATGTTCAGCTCCACTCAGACACAGCCCATGGTCGAGTCTTTTCTCTGGTCGTGACCACCCCAGATCAGGTGCCTGACTGTGGTGTGGGGTGAGTGGGGCCAGAGCATTTGCATGGCTTGGGCTGGGGCACATGGTGAAGTGCTATCAGGAGACCTGACAGTCAATGGAGCAGATTGTTCTCCACTCTGTCTAGGGGGCAAGTTCCCTTGTCTCTCATGTCTCATCACTGTCCCCAGCCTCTGCTGCTCTCACTCTGGGTGAAACGGCTCTGCAGGGTAGGTGAGGCCCAAATGGTTTCCCTGTGAGTATCGGGTGGGCTTGGCCGAGCTGCAGCCATCAGAAACCTGGGCTGCTTCTGGGACACCACTTGAGGAAATGCCAACAATTGCTGTCACCTGGGCTTCCCCTTGGACTGGGTCACCTCTGTGTCCCAAGGTCAACTCATTTCCCCAGTCGCATTTGTTTCAGATCCAGTGTTGTACTGTGTCATGGAGTGAGTGGGGCTGGAGCAGTCACTCATTTGGGGCTGAGGTGTGCAGCAAGGCAGTCCTGGGAAAGCCTTGCAGCTGCTAGATCAGACCTCTCTCCATCTTGCCTTGGGGGCAAGCCCGTGTGTGTGTGTGTGTGTGTGTGTGTGTATTTGTCATGAGTAGAGTTCAGTCTTCTTCAGTGTTTCCATCTGTTCCATAGGTCCTACAACCAGCCAAGGATGCTTGTCTCCACACAGGACTGCAGGACTGGGAAACCCAGTCCATGCCTTGTGCTGCTCATTCCTTAGTGTGGGTGTTCACCCCTGCAATCTCCCTTTTCTTCTGAGTCCCCTCCTAGGGGCACACGTCCAGACTGGCTTTCTTTTCTTCCCTTCCTAACCGATTACATGTTTATCTTTCTTATAGCCTGGGTTGCACAGTAGTCCTTCTCCTACTTCCCAGAACCAACCACACAGCGATCCATTGTTAGAGAGTGATTTTTGCTGGGTTTGCTGTGTGTATGCTTAAATAACTAATTGCTATTTGGTATACGTTCAATGCTATAATTTCCTTCGAAGTCCAGCTTTAGCTGAATGCCACAAGTTTTCATAAATTTGTGTTTTTATTGGTTTCAAAATGTCTTTATCTTTTCTTGAGATTTCTTCTTTGACTCAGGTATTATTTAAAGTGCATTGTTTAATCTCCGTGCATTTGGGGATTTTTCAGCTGTTATTGATTTCGAGTTTAATTCCATTGTTGAATGAGAGCAGATGTATGAAATACATTCTGTTAAATTTGTGTTTTATGGCCCAGAGTAGAGTCTACCTTGGTCAGTGTTCCATTTGAGCTTGAAAATAACGTGTATTCTGCTGTTGTCAGATGAAGTAATCTATAGATGTCAATAATATCCTGTTGACGGATGGTGGTGTTGATTCAACTATGTCCTTTCTGATTTTCTGCCTGCTGGATCCCTCCCTTTTTGATTAGAGGAGTGAAGAAGTCTCCACCCATAAAGTGGGTTCATTTACTTCTCCGTGGAGTTCTCTCAGTTTTTGCCTTGTAAAATTTGACACTCTTTTGTTAGGTACATATATTCCACAATGAGAACTGTTATGTCTTCTAGGAGAATTGACCCGTTTATCATTATGTAATGCCCCTATTTATTCCTGATACTTTCCTGTGCTGAAGTGTACTCTGTCCAAAGACCAGTATAGCTGCCTTCACTTTTGTTGTCTGCATGTTATACCTATCTTCATCCATTTTCCTTTAATCTGTAAGTGTCTTAATATTTATCTATAGGCAACATATAGTTGTGTCTTATTTTTTGATCCATTCTGACAGCCTCTTTTAATTGGAACACTTAGACTACTGACATTCAAAATGATTATTGATATAGTTGTGTTAATACCTACCATATTTGTTAGTGTTTTCTATGTGTTGCCTTTGAGCTTTGTTCCTCCTTTGATCTTTCACTTTTCTCTGCTATTTGTGGTTTTAATTGAGCACTTTGATTCCATTTTCTCTCCTCCCATTATATCAAATGTGTTTATGTTTTTCAGTTTTTTAAATGGCTGCACTAGAGTTTGCAATATACATTTACAGCTAATCCAAGTATACTTTCAGATAACCTTGTACTACTTCACAGGTAGTTTGAGTACCTTACAATACAAAAGATAATCTTAATTCCTCCATTTTGCCCCTTATATCATTGCTTTTATTCATGTGGCTTATTCATATGCATTGTTGCTATTAATATTTTGAACAAATTTTTATGTGTTAGCTCAATCTAGAAACAGTTAAATTTTTATTTTATCTTCACTTAGCCCTTTCTCTGATACTCTTCCTCTACGGAGATCCAAGTTTTGTACCTACATAATTTCCTCCTCTCTAAAGAATTTCTTTTAACATCTCTTAACAAGGCAGTGTTCTAGTAACAAATTCCCTCAACTTTTGTTTGGGAAAGTCTTTATTTTTTATTTCTGATAGATAGTTTTGCAGGGTAAAGAATTCTAGGTTGATGGGTTTTTTCCTCAACATTTTCAATATTTTCCTCCACTATGGTCGTCTTTGCATGATTTCTGAGAAGTCATCTATAATTATCTCTATGGTAAGTACCCCTCCCCACCCAGCTTCTTTTCTTTCAGGATTTTTTCTTTGTCCTTTATTTTCTATAATTTAAAACTTATATGTCTAGGGGAAATTTTTAGGCATTTACCTTGCTTGTTGTTTTCCCAGCTTCCTAGATATGTGGTTTGGTATTTGGGGTAATTATCAGTCACTATTGTTTCAAATATTGCTGCTTCTCCTTTCTCTCTTGCTTTTCCTTCTGGAATTCCTATTAACCTAATGTCATATCTTTTGCACTTGTTCCACAGCTCTTGGATATTATCTTATGTTCTGTGTATTTTTTCTTAGTCTCTTTGCTTTATTCAGTGTAGGTGATTACTATTTAGATAACCTCAAGCGCAGACATTCTTTCCTCAGCTGTGTCTAATCTGCTAATAATTAGCTTGACAAAGATTCTTCATTTCTGTTACAGTGTTTTTGATCTCTAGCATTTCTTTTCCTTCTTTCTTAGAATTTTCATCTCTATTCTTATATCACCCATGTGTTCATGCATTCTATCTACTTTATCCAGGAGAACCCTTAGCATGCTAATCCTAGTTTTGTTTTTAATTCCTGGTCTGATACTTCCAACATCAGTGCCATTTTGGGGTCTCTTTCTGATGCTCACTTTGTCTCTTGAATCTGTGGTTTTGCCTTCGAGTATGTCTTGTTTTTGTCTTTGCTTTTTTGGTAACTATATTTGTACTGGGTAAAAGAAACTTCTGTAGCTAGGCTTTTACTAATGTAGTAGCAAGTTGTGGAGGGAGAGAAAGCTCTACTATAGTGTTATAGTTAGGTCTCAGATTTTTAGTCTGCCAGTGCTTCTGGAGTATGGACTGCACACAGAGCTTCTCATCCCCACCCTTCCTTAGGTGGGACAAAATAGCTAAAGTGCACTAGTATTGGGTATTTTCTTCTCTCCAAGTAGAAAATTAGAGCTAGCAGGGTTGCATGTTTTTTCCCCCCAGGTCAGTTAGGCTCTAATAAACACCAGCAGCTTAGACTCTGGTTAACTGGTTTCCCCTGAGGGCAGGTCTTGTTAAGAAAAACCAAATGCCCTGGTACATTTTAAAATAGCTCCTCTTCCTCGTTCCCTGCCTGAAGCCTGAGAGGGGTTTTCTCTGATATTTTCTGTGAAAACCTAGTCAAGCTCCCATAGGTAAATCTCACCAACTTGTGCAGGCTCCTGTCTGACTGTCTGCCTTTGAGTATGTTTTCTTTTTGCTTTTGTTTGTTAACTGGATATGATACACTGGATAAAAGAAACATCTGTAAGTAGGCTTTGAGTAATGTAGTGGTAATTTTTGGAGGGAGAGGCAGCTTTACTATAGTGCTATAGTCAGGTCTCAGTACTTTAGTCTGCCCATGCCTCTGGACTGTAAACTGCACACAGTGCTTCCCATCCCCACCCTTCCTTAGGTGCCACAAAATAGCCAAAGTGCAGTGCTATTGGGTATTTTCTTCTCCCCCGTAGAAAATTAGAGCCAGCAGGTTTGAATATTGCTTTTTGCTCCAGGTCAATTAGGCTCTAATAAATCCCAGCAGTTTAGAATCTGGTTAACTAGCTTCGCCTGAGGCCAAGCCTTGTTCAGGAGAATAAAACGTGCTGCTGCTTTTTAAAATGGCTCCTCTTCTCCTTTCCCTGCTGGATGCCTGAAGGGGGTTTTCTCTGGTATTTACTATGGAAACTTGGTCAAGCTCTTGGAAGTAAATCTCGCCAATTTGTGGGGGCTCCTGTCTGACGGCGTTTGCTGGAGCGTTTAACTCTCAAAGTTGTCCAGAGTGGGCTTCCAGAAATGCATCAGTTATAGCTCAGGCTTTCCTACTGCAGCACTGGTGCCTGTGGAAGTTTCAGCTTGTGGTCTTCTGCTCAGGTAAGTTGTAAGTCTCTACTTGCCTGTGAATATCTCCAATTTTGGAAAGATATTTTGATTTGTTACCACCACCACCACCCCCCCCCCCACCCCAAGCATCTAAGAAGAGTTGTTGCTTTTTCAGGTGGTTCAGCTTTTTGATTGTTGTGAGGATGGAGTGGCAGCTTCTGAGTTTCTAACAGGCTGAACAGGAAACTGGAAGTCCTGTTAATAACTTTTTAATATTGATGCCTACTTTGGTGAGCCCTTGCCAGTTACAGATTCAGGAATTTCAAAAATTACAAACTATTTTTTTCTTAGATGTTTGGAATGTGTTTCCCCACTTATTTGTTTTTGTTTGTTTGTTTGCTTTTCTTGGTACCAGAGCTATGTAAGTTTTATTTTTCATTGAAGCGTAGTTAATTTACAATATTATGTTAGTTTCAGGTATACAGCATAGTGAGTCAGTATTTTTACAGATTGTACTTCATTAAAAGTTATTAGAAGGTAATGACTATAATTCCCTGTGCTATACAATATATCCTTGTTGATGATCTGTTTTATACATAGTAGTTTGTATTGCTTCATCCCATACCCCTAATTTGCTCCTCCGCACTTCTTTCTCTCCTCAGTAGTGACTAGTTTATTTCCTATATCTGTGAGTCTGTTTCTGTTTTGCATATAAACTGATTTGTATTATTTTCTGGATTCCACATGTAGGTGATATTATACAGCATTTCTCTTTCACTTTCTGACTTATTTCACTAAGCATAATATTCCCTGGGTCCATCCACGTTGATGCAAATGCAGGAATTCCCAGGCCTCTGTTTTAATAACTTGCAATGCCCTGCCCTACCTACCCCTCCTCCCTGCTTTACTTTTCCTGTACCATTTGTCACAGCTCAATAAACGTTAGGATTTAACTACTCATTTTGTTTGTCATCTATCTGCCCTGAGTTAAAAGGTCAAAAATACACTGACAGGTATTTCTTTCCTTGAAGCATCCTTGTGACCCAGTTTTAAACTAGTCGTCATTTATGTTCAGACACGTGCGAAAAGATCTATATTTTTACTCCCTGCCCCCACATTCTGTGTTTTGGATGTCATTTTTTTTACACTATTTTGTCTTTTAATCTACCGACCGGCTTAAGTGATTTTTAATCCTTACTATGTATTTGCCTTTCCAGGTGGGATTTTTCCTTTCCTATATAGTCTTGTTTTTTTTTTGTTTTTTCCATTTAGCGAAGACCCTGCCACATTTCTTTTAGGGTAGGTTTAATATTGATAAATTCTTTTAGTTTTTGCTTGTCTGGGAAGTTCTTTATCTCTGCCTCTATTCTAAACAGTAATCTTGCTGGGCAGAGGAGTCTTGGTGTGGGTTTTCTTTGGTTGGGGGAGGTTCATCTTATTATGATCTGTGATTCCTCTACCTGGATATGTTTCCTTCTTCGTGTTTGGGACATTTTCAGCTATAATTTCTTCAATACATTTTTGATCCCCTTCTCTCTCTCTTGCCTTTCTGGAACCCCTGTAAAGCAAATGTAGCAATGCTTAATGTTATCCTAACCATCTCTTAAGGTGCTTTCATTTTTTAAATTGTTTTCCTTTCGGCTGTTCTGACTGGGTGATTTCCAATATTCTATCTTCCAGATCACATATGTGTTCTTCTGTATTGTTAGTCTGCTATTTTTATTCCTTCTAGTGTGTGCTTTTTGTTGAATTTCAGATATTGCATTACTTATTTTTGATGGGGTCTTTTTAATATTTTCTAGTTCCTTGTTACAGTGTTGAGTATTCAGATCAATTATTATTTCGAATTTAGTAAACATTTTGTTACGAATATTTTGAATTGTTTATCTGGTAAGTTTTTTATTTCTGTTTCATCACTTATGAATTCAGTGGTTTTCTTTTGCTCTTTCAGTTGAATGTACTTCCTCTGCTTTATGATTTTAACTTTCTCTTCCTCTGTGAATTTCGGTGAAACAGTTACCTATTGTGCTCTTGTAGGAGTGTTCTTATGTGTGAGTGTTCCAGTGCAAACTGCATGTGCCCAGTGCCTTTGGTGGGATGGCTGGATCGGAGGTGGATCAGTCACCTCCTTCCTTGGGATGTGCTGGCAGTTACCATGTTGGTAGGGCATTGGACTGGAAGTGGAGGGGCTGGCACCAAGTATGAGGTGGAACTTCCTCTCAGTGGCCACCACTGCCCTATCATGGGGAGAGTCTGAGCCCACGTTGCTGGATCAGAAGCCCTGAGGTTTCAGGCTGGAGCTGGCTCTGTTCCCTTTATGTGTGTGTTTTTCCCTTCCCCATGCCATGTTCTTTGCCCATAGGAGGGGAGTGCTTAAGCAAGTGGGGCATACGCACATGCAGAGGTCCAGTGCATTGCCTGTGTAGGCATGTTCAGCTCCACTCAGACACAGCCCATGGTCGAGTCTTTTCTCTGGTCGTGACCACCCCAGATCAGGTGCCTGACTGTGGTGTGGGGTGAGTGGGGCCAGAGCATTTGCATGGCTTGGGCTGGGGCACATGGTGAAGTGCTATCAGGAGACCTGACAGTCAATGGAGCAGATTGTTCTCCACTCTGTCTAGGGGGCAAGTTCCCTTGTCTCTCATGTCTCATCACTGTCCCCAGCCTCTGCTGCTCTCACTCTGGGTGAAACGGCTCTGCAGGGTAGGTGAGGCCCAAATGGTTTCCCTGTGAGTATCGGGTGGGCTTGGCCGAGCTGCAGCCATCAGAAACCTGGGCTGCTTCTGGGACACCACTTGAGGAAATGCCAACAATTGCTGTCACCTGGGCTTCCCCTTGGACTGGGTCACCTCTGTGTCCCAAGGTCAACTCATTTCCCCAGTCGCATTTGTTTCAGATCCAGTGTTGTACTGTGTCATGGAGTGAGTGGGGCTGGAGCAGTCACTCATTTGGGGCTGAGGTGTGCAGCAAGGCAGTCCTGGGAAAGCCTTGCAGCTGCTAGATCAGACCTCTCTCCATCTTGCCTTGGGGGCAAGCCCGTGTGTGTGTGTGTGTGTGTGTGTGTGTATTTGTCATGAGTAGAGTTCAGTCTTCTTCAGTGTTTCCATCTGTTCCATAGGTCCTACAACCAGCCAAGGATGCTTGTCTCCACACAGGACTGCAGGACTGGGAAACCCAGTCCATGCCTTGTGCTGCTCATTCCTTAGTGTGGGTGTTCACCCCTGCAATCTCCCTTTTCTTCTGAGTCCCCTCCTAGGGGCACACGTCCAGACTGGCTTTCTTTTCTTCCCTTCCTAACCGATTACATGTTTATCTTTCTTATAGCCTGGGTTGCACAGTAGTCCTTCTCCTACTTCCCAGAACCAACCACACAGCGATCCATTGTTAGAGAGTGATTTTTGCTGGGTTTGCTGTGTGTATGCTTAAATAACTAATTGCTATTTGGTATACGTTCAATGCTATAATTTCCTTCGAAGTCCAGCTTTAGCTGAATGCCACAAGTTTTCATAAATTTGTGTTTTTATTGGTTTCAAAATGTCTTTATCTTTT